>NW_027043820.1:1792500-2524555 GCF_037102585.1 Saccharomycopsis crataegensis
GGTATATATATGTAATTGTTTGTCCGCCTTCTAAACCTTGGTTTCTCCACATTCTCCTCTATCTTCATATCTCATCAAAGACACTCCGACTTCATCATCTTCAACAGTGCTATTTTCTTTTGCCAAAACCCTCTTAATTTTCTTATATACCAAGTAAGCAGTGGTCAATGGAATGGCGTATGAAGCAAAAATAATTATCAAATCAACGATACTAGGGGGCTCACTCATATGTTCTTTCAAGTTCTCAATCTGACTACCGGCATAAACCATCATCAAATATCTCGGCGATGTCAATATCACCGAAAACAAGAAACTGTAAACATCAAGTTTGGGGATGGTAGCAAACATAGCATTAGCAATTGAATAAGGTCTAGGAAATAATTGCAAAAGGCATAATAATAGGAACTTGTGTTTATCCTCTGCTAGAACTGTGGAAAATGCCGAGAACAACCTAGATGATTCACGCCATTTTTCGGCCCTTCTTGACAATAAGCATCTCCAGGACAAGAATGATATAATAGAGCCTATGACAGTTCCTGAGGTGACAATAAGCCAACTTTTGAGCGTCATTCCATAAAGCAAGCCTGTGATAACACAATATCCATAAACTCCAAACATTGGTGGAAATGCCGCTATAACAATCAACACTAGTAATATCAATCCTCCGTATTTCTCACCACGAACCCTATTTGCAAATAAAACAAGAAAGTCAATCACTGAATTCAAGTTCTCATCATTTTTCTCTGCTGGGATATTCCCTAGTAATAATAGGAGTCCCAAAACTGCAAGAATAATTCTGGTATGCAACAGGCGTGCTTTATACCATTGGATAAATTCTCTAATTGGTTGAATTGCTTTCTTAGATCTCTGTAGGATGTTATTTTTCAAATTGGCTAAGCTTGATCTCTCCATTTTCGCAGCGACTTATGAAATTCTCAACGATTTGGATGGACAACATTAAGTTTATAACTTATGTTATTTCCTAGAAAAAAAAAGGCTACATAAGACTCATCGCGCCAGCATACATGTCCTTATTTTCATGGCTGATTAATATCTCGGAGGAGGAGGAGGAGGGAATCATAAATTTGCATACAAAACAGATGATGATAATATAAATATCAATTGTAATTATTTAATTAGTCCTCTCAAATAAGATTAATCTTCTGATGATAGAGCATCCAAAGAAAATGAAAAGGAAAAAACAAAAAAATATTCTATAAACAGCCGACTGGGCCGAGGAAACGATTTGGTGGCTAAACACATCATTCTTTCAGAACCATCGAGCCATTGTCCCTACTGGCACAATAATAAAAAATAATCTAAACTTCAAACTCCTCATATTCACCATTTGTGTTCAAACTACTCACCAAAGGAAGACCATCTTCGTCGTCTTCATCAGAGATGTCCCCTCCAAGGGCTGCCAACTTTTCCCTAGTTTTTTTGTAGATCAACCAACTGGTAGCGAAGGCAATGGTATTGGTCAAAAAAATAATTATGAAATCAATCAATCTAGTTTTAAAATCTTTATTTTGCCCAATATGTTCCATCTTGTAACCAACAAAAATCATTATCAAATACTTTGGTGAAGCTATTAGCCCTGAAAGGAGAAAGCTTAAAGCGTCAAGCTGGGGGATAGCAGCAAAAGCGGCATTTGTTATTGAATAAGGTCTAGGGCATAATTGTAGGAGACACAATATTAGAAACTTATCTTTGTCTTGGCCCAATACTGTTGCAAATGCTAAGAACAACTTGGAAGAATCAAGGAATTTCTGAGCCCTCTTAGATAACAAATATTTGAATAGCAAAAATGACAACGTAGATCCAACAGCAGTCCCCGAGGCAACAATAAACCAGCCTTTAAAAGACATCCCATAAGCCATGCCTGTAATACTGCAAAGTGTTGAAAGTCCGATTATTGGAGGGAAAGAGCATACAATAATCAACCCAAATATAATGAATTCTCCATACTTGGACTCACGAATTTCTTTGGAAAGAGTAACAAGCATAGCCATAAAGGTTTCATAGTTTGCTATTATCACAATTGCCATAATTGACACGACCATTACCATCATCATGGCAGCTATCTTGGTGGCTAGCAGCTGTCTACTATACCAATGAGTGCCATATCGGGAGGCCTTCCGTAAACCGGCTATAATATTTTCTCTCAATCTCCGTAGCCGTGACCTTTCCATTGTTAACTCTTATTATTGATCCGGTAGTATTTTCAAGGTCTTGTAGCTAGAAATCTTGCTTTCATTAGTGATCTGTAATTTTCTCTTTTGATCACATAAAAAGATGTGCGGGACATCTTATCATGTCTTATATATGGAAATCTGAACCAATAATTTTGGTACTGCAAACGGTGACTGTCAGTTGTACATTCCATTTGGTTCATTGTATGAATTATGAATTCCATTTGTGACATCAGATAGTGATTTTCACACGAGTTTTAAGTTTCCTTCCGTATAAGATAAAGCATTGAAATGTATAGAATAATTACACGCAGAACCATGGAGAATGGTTAAATATAATTTTTTGTTTTTTTTTGTATCTGTGTAAACCACATTTAGTGCTCAGAAAATCACTTTAAAAACTCATTTGAAATATTCTGTTTTCTGTTCTCATTTGATAAATTCGCCATTCCAACAATACCAAAGTATCTATCAATACCATGTGGATCCAACTTATTATTTCCATCGTTCTTCTCACAAACAACTTGATATCAGCATCAGTCGTTGATGTGATTTCTCCTGATTATTACATCAATTCGAGTAAAAAGCAAGGAATCTTCATAAATTTTCCTGTTATTTCCCCAGAAACAGTTAGTATAAAAACTCTTTGAATGCTTATTGCCCAAAAAGAAAACAATAAATAAATAAATTTATATTTTACTGAAAATTAACCTCATTTACAGGAAAGGCGGCTTGATACATGTTTCAAAGAGTTGTTTACCAATTCTGGGTGGTTTAACTGTGTGATGGATCTAGGTGAAGACTCTTGTAATTGCATAGTATACCAACTAGCCTCCGAAGATTGTATAAAGAAATACATCAATAATCATGTATGTTTGCATCATTTTATTCTGTTTCCTCGGTAGTCAGGAATATTTTTACTTACAAAGTCTTCAGGAATTCATCCAAGTGTTCGATGAATTTACCGCCAAAGCTTGTCAATCCGAAAATATCAACATTATTTTAGATTACGACGAGTCGGAAGATTTAACAATATTATCTCATCCGGAAACAATTGCCAAAAAACTCAAAAGCCTCGCTGCAAAACTTGGCTTCTTTGATTCCTGTGTATGTATTATAAAAATTGATTTTTTGAAAGGAATATAACTAACTTCCACCACTAGACTGAAGGTTTCAATAATTGTTACCACGATATGGAAAAGGAGATCACAGATTGTGTTAATAACAATGAAAGTTATGCAAAATTTTGTAATTGCTATTTTTCAAAGAAATTGAAAAGCTCTTGTCAGAAATATTGTTATGACGTGAGTTGGTGACATATTTGTATAGCGCCATGTAGGAAGACATTTAACTAACTTTTTCATAGGAAACAAATGCAACAACAAAATTTGATTTTATGACTCAAAAGGTTTGCAAAGATGATTATTACCAAAGCAGAATATGGAATGGTAGGAAGGTAAATGATACTTTCGAAGAAATTGTTACGATAAGTGATATACTCATGTCTAACGATGATAACGGTGATGATGATGTTAGAACTTTAGACTTCTTATTTGATTTATTAGGAAAAGAATAAGTATCTTGTTTGGAAAAATGATTTTTCTCTATTTATTTCTAAATATTCTTTCATTTACCTCTTTTACAAACCTCAATATATATAATTATTCATGAACAATTGAATCAAAAGAAAAGAGAGAGGAGAAAAAATTATGAATCTATGGATTTGAACTATTATCTAAATCATCTTCTTTTTGAAAGCAAAAAGAAATCAAATATCAAAAATACCAAATCATTCAATATCCTCACTTGTAAGATTACCACGAGCTTTCTGTTCATGCTCAATAGTCTCAAATAGAGCTTTGAAGTTTCCAGCCCCAAATCCATTATGGTTATGACGCTCAATTACTTCAACAAACACAGTTGGTCTAACAACCAAAGGCTTGGTAAACAATTGCAAAAGATATCCGTTATCATCAAAATCGACAAGAATTCCTAGCTTTTGGATTTCTTCTAATGGTTGCAATATTTGCATATTTGAATGGCCTAATCTTTTTCTGAGATCATCGTAATATTTGTCCGGAACTTCAATAAATTCACAACCTCTTTGCTTCATGGCAGAAATAGCAGAGATTATATCATCAGTTAAAATGGCAATATGTTGTACTCCCGGTCCATTGTAGTAATCAATGAACTCTTCAATTTGAGATTTAAATTTCCCCTTGGCTGGCTCATTGATTGGCATCTTGACAACATCATTATTTGCAGCCATGACAATAGATTTTAAAGCAGAGTACTCTGTGCTAACATCTCGCTCATCAACTGACCAAAACCTATGGAACCCGAAAGCTTTAGCGTAAAATTCACAAGATTCATCCATTTTGTTCCACCCTTGATTTTGAACACAATGATCAATTCTAATTAGATCAACTTTTGGAAGAGAATTAATTAAATCAGAGCTGAAAGTATTGAAAACATTGCTTTCTCCGATATCTAAATAACCAGGCAAAAATGGTCCTATATAATCACTTCTGTTTACAAGAGTATGGGTAGTATCACCAAAAATCCCAACTTTTGCAATTCTAACTGATCCAAATTCGTCATTAATAGTTTCTGGATATTCAATAGCCTTTGCCCCATTTTCAATAGCTGTTGAAAAAATCGTGTCCACATCATCCACAGTGAAGGCCACATCTTTAGCGCCATCACCATGTGTGACAATGAAGTTGTTGATCTCTTTAACTTGCTCATCATACTCTTTGTTTGCCTTGAATTCACTCCTTAATGGAGACACGAACTGAAAGATAGCTTTACCATTAGTGACTACATGGCAACAGATGGCTCGAGAACCAGTTTCCAAACCCTTATAGGCCAATGGCTTGAATCCTAAACAAGTGATGAAATACGCGGAAGCTTGTTTGGAATTAGAAACATACCAAGTTACATGATCGTAACCTTCATAAGAAAATTTTTCTAATTTGATATTTGGAAGCAAGTGATCCTGAATTAAAGATAAATCTTTTTCAAACTGGGTGGTGTAAACATGTTTTGGAGTAGTTAATGGCTCACAGGTAGTGTCCATGGCAGTAGTATCTATAACATGAATACCCGTCTCCCTTTCAGATTGGATCGAAGTTGAAATGGTCATTTCTACTTTCACTATGGATCACAAATAATAGATATCTATTGACTTTTTTTTTTTTTTGTATCGTGTGTGTATGTGTGTGTTTTGTCTTTTATGACACTTTCTTTTCTGTCGATTGGATTTCCACAAGAATGAAAGGCGACAAAAAATCAAGGGGCCTACAGATGAGCAATGTTTCTCATTTTATTTTGCTCTGTCCTTTTATTTTTATGTTCTCAACATACACAAAATTATTTTGGCTTTGTGGCACATTTCCGTCTATGCGTGTCGGTTGCAGAATTACTATATATGAAAATAGATCTCAGCTAACAAGCATCAAACTGAATCATAATTAGACGAAAAGCTACCAGGTCTAAGAAGCTGTTGCGCTTTGAGCATAATACTACTTATCATTGGGGCTCCATATTGTGATAATATCCAACACTGCTTGAATTGATGGGGCATCTTACAGTTGTTGTCGTTTACTTCTGGTATCCTGCATGGTGACATTATAGGGCAATATTTATTACCTTTAATTGATATGGATTATTCTAATCATGTCCTTAACCATGTAACACTCAAAACGGTGACAAAAAATAGATGATTATCATGGTACTCAAATCCGAGTTTTGATACATATAGTGGTTCAAGGATAGTAACAATATTCTCTATAGAAGGATACTCAATTTATTTGACCAATTATGAAGATCTCTTGAAAAAAAAGTAACGAAAAGAAAAAAAAAAGGATCATTTTCTTCTTTCTTCTTTCTCTTTACTTTTTGTCTTCGTCTTCGTCTTCGTCTTTCTCTTTTCTTTTACTTTTGATCTTCTTTACTTTTTCTCGTTTACTTTTTCTTCTCATTGCAACCTACTCTTTCTCGCTCTTAGCAACACTTCTATTAATGTGATTGAAATTAGTATTATATTACCAATATAGGTAATATCATAAAAATGAATCTAGAAGTAACTGATTAAAGGGAATGGCTCAAGGTTTAGCCAATAATCGATGTCATTGCTGATAATCCAAGAGGAAAGATGACTGACTCCTCATTTTCGCCGCACATGACTGCGCCAGTAACAAAAATTATGATGTAAACAAGCAATATCGGCCATCAATTCAAACACCATATTTCGATTCTTCATTTCTTTTACCTTTGAGAGAAAAAAAAATTCTAGGAGTCCCTATAACTGTTAGGCTTTCCGCAATTAAATTTTTTAATTCATTTTTGCTTTCTTTCTTGATTTACGTTTCTTGTTGGACCCACGCTTCTGGTATCATCGCATCCATCGAACCTTTTTCTTTTCTTGTTTTATTGCAGTTGGGGAAGAAGAACAAGAAGCCTCGAATCAACCACAGCTTCCCACCAAACGTAATATATATATATATATATATATTGAGCCCCAAAAAATGCCTACAAATGATTTGCCCATAACAATCACCCAGAAGCTCATGCGGCTTCACAATACAAATCATCACGTATCAATAATCAACACATCCACTACCGTATCTAAAGCGCATGATCAAGAGAGAGGATTGTTGGGGAACGTAGGGCTTGCTCTCAACTTTGGGTTGCGGTTGGCTTCTAATGTGTTGAGGATATTGCCGATTGCCAAGCAGTTTTTGGGACCACCTACAGAATCAGAAGCCATTATTGACGCGTTGATTGCTCAACAGAAGATTGCTACCTCGTACGAAGAGTGGAAAGAGATTTCGTTAAAGTTGGACGAGTTGTTGGGAAATGAAGAATGGAAACAAAACCCAGTGTCAGATCTTTATGATTATGAATTGATAAGTCTAAGGCTTAATCAAATCAGACATACCAGGGCAACAAAAGACTACAAGAAACTACTATATCTAATACGAACAACTTGGAATAGAAATATTGGCAACATTGGGAATGTCAATAATTATAGACATAGTTATGTGGGAACCAAAAAGTTGATCGAAGAATATCTACACGAATGTGAAGTCTCACTTAAATGCCTCTTGGAAGATAACACTGGTCTTGATAACCGATATATTTTGGGAATGTTAATCCAAACCAGAAAAGCCATTGGCAGAACCGCTCTTGTTTTAAGTGGCGGCGGATGTTATGGATTAATTCATATTGGTGTGATTGCGACGTTGTTAGAACAAGATTTATTACCCAAGATTATTTCAGGAAGCTCTGCTGGGGCCATTGTGGCGAGTATTCTCCTGGTTCATAACTCTCTGGAAATCAGCAGCTTATTAGCGGATGTACTACGGCAGGAGTTTATTATTTTCACTGAACCCCAGAAGCCTGGAGAAGAAAACTCAAAACTATCACTTTTTGCTAATCCATTAAGGTTTCTCAGGACTGGAAATTGGTTTAACAATGCTTACTTGATCGAAACAATGAAAAACTTTTTGGGTGATTTGACTTTTCGTGAAGCTTATAATAGGACTGGAAGGATTCTTAATGTGACAGTATCTCCCGCAAGCTTCCATGAACAGCCAAGCCTCTTGAATTATATAACTTCTCCAAATGTCTTGATTTGGTCGGCCGTTTGTGCTTCTTGTGCCCTACCAGGGGTGTTTCCTTCCACAATTATTTATGAAAAGGACCCAGTCTATGGAACTATTAGAGAGTGGAATCATATATCGGTCCGTTTTGTTGATGGGTCAGTGGATAATGACTTGCCTATCACTCGACTATCGGAAATGTTCAATGTTGATCATATTATCGCCTGCCAAGTGAACCCCCACGTTACTCCATTCTTGAAACTTTCATTGGCGTGCACTGGAGGAGAGATTGAGCTTGAATTGAGTGCTAAGATCAAAAGCTACTTCAATAGTGTTTATAATTATTTCACGTCAGAGTTTATTCATTATCTTGAAATTAGTCAGGAAGTCGGTGTTGCTAGAAATTTGTCGAAGAAGTTGACATCAGTTTTAACCCAAAGATACTCTGGCGATATTACAATCCTACCCGATTTAAGAATCACCGAGTTGAACAAATTATTGAGTAATCCTACTCCAGAATATATATTGGATGCCGCAGTCAGAGGGGCTCGCTCCACTTGGCAAAAGATTGGAATCATTAACAACCATTGTGGTGTGGAATTTATTCTTGATAGAGCGATCTTGGAGCTTAGATCAAAATTAATATCTAACAGTGATGGAAAATCAGGAGTTCCATTAGCATTCGTTAATTCACCAATAAATTCTGATAATTACTCGGAGGAAGAGTTTAATATGAAAGACAATTCACCTTTGATAAGTGATAGATTGAGCCCTGCTGCTAGAATCAATTATAAACTTAGGAGAAGACAAAGATCAGAAAGTTACTCTAACGTGTTTGGTGAGTTAGGTTATGGCTCTCGTGAAAAAATAAAATCGTTACAATCGCATAATCTTAGACGTCAAAGCTCAATATCGGCTTTGAGACGTCGAGATTCTAGTGAAAGTTTTTCTGGGTCCAGCAACGTTGACAATGATAATCAAAGTACTGCATTTTTGAAATATTATGCTGATGATACATCAGTTGCTAGTGACATTAACAAGCAAGCTGATAATGCCAAGAAAAATCCAAGTTTCGGTCCAATAGACTGGGACTTGAGTAATCCTAGCTCTCCTTTAGCTAAATCAACCAAGAATATATTTGAGAGTTCCTTCAAGTCAGTTAGGCCTCAAATAAACAGAAAAGTTTATATTTGAGGAGATTGACCAACACTTCCACTGGATACCAAAAAGAGGTTATCTAAAATAAACTTACGTACGAGTAATGGCTAATGATAATATAATATGATCGATACACAAGCGAATCTATTGATATGAATTAAACACGTAGAGAGTAGAAAAAAAAGAGAAAGGAAAAAAAAAGAGTTATAGCTAGAAATATACAGAACTAATTTAACACACCTAATGCCCACAAACAGAGAAATTCAGGCTTTAGTTTTCTTCTTCTTTGATTTTGGTTTAGAAACAGAAGCTTCTTTCTCAGTTTCTTGTTCAGCCTTTCTCTTCTTATTTTCCAATTTTTGCATCATCTTTTCTTTTTTTGCATTTTGTTTTACCTTCTTTTCGATGAATTCTGGAGCTTCTTCAAATTGACCCAATTCCAACAAACCTTGTTCGAATTTAGATAACTTGACACCCTTAGCAATAACAGCCTCACTACCCACAACGTATTCCTTTTCAGTTTCAACTTGGTCTTCGCCCTTAGTAGTCTTTTCAGCAGATTCTTCCCCAGCAATGTCAGCCTTTGACAAGTATAATGTCTTGTCGTAGTATAGTGGCAAAGCAGGAGAGGTTCTAAGTTTCAAAAATATCGATCTGATGGCATTCTCACTTCCATTATTGAATTTAGAGGTTTCGAAGTGGTTTAATATAACACTCAAGTTATCAACAAGCTGTTTCTTGTCATTGGTAGAAATATTACCGACGCTAACACGAACGTTACTGGCCACTGGGACAAAATAAGTGGTGGAGTCCAACACTTTTTGAATTTGGTTCTTGGTAGTTTCAATAGAGAATTGATTGGTGTTGTTTTTCAATGAGGCTGAAGAAATGATCTTGACTGGGACTGGGATCTTGGAAGAACCGTAGAATTGTTTACCAAGAACGGCTGGCAAGTTGGTGATAGCCCCTTCATCAGCTAAAAACAAGTCATAACTGTTCCACAATTGTCTCTTTTGGTCAAAAGTCTTGTGATCTTTGTAAAGTTCTTTCACTGGGATGATCTTCTCTAAGAATGGGATATTGGCCTGTTCAATTTTTTCCAATTGGTCCTCAGTCTTAATGATATCATCTCTAATGATCAAACAGATTTTAAGAGCTTCATTCTTAGTATCGTATAAAGAATTGTTCAATTTGATTAATCTTGGTTTCAAGGATGGGTTGGAGCCCAAGAATTTTTTGAATTGAATAACCACATCAAGTTCCTTTTTCAACAAAGCTTCATCGTCTTCTCCATCAAACAAACTTTGCTTGTTTTCATCTTCTTTTTCCCCAGACTGTCTTTCATTAAATTTAATCAATTCATCAATAGCAGTTTGTAATATCTTATTAGAAACGAGAGCACTGGTATTTTCTGACTTGGTTTTTGAAGAATTATTGGATTTTGGAGTTTGAGCTTTGGCTGGGGTCTTCTTTGAAGTTTCGGCCTTTTTAGCTGGAGTTTTCTTTGGAGTTTGAGCCTTCTTGGTTGGAGTTTTCTTCGGAGTTTGAGCTTTGGCTGGGGTCTTCTTTGGAGTTTCGGCCTTTTTAGCTGGGGTTTTTTTAGCAGGAGTCTTCTTTGAAAGATCAGCCTTTTTGGATGGTGTTTGCTTTGGAGTTGCTGGTTGGGACTTCGCAGACTTCTTAGGAGTTCCAGCGGTCTTTCCTTCTTTATCAGCAGTTGAGGCCTTTGGTGCCTTAACAGGAGTATTTGAAGCACTCTTTTGTGCGGCGCTTCTAGTTTGTCTCTTTGGTGCCATTTTGCAGAAGATATTCAAAAAATACAAACAACAACAAAAGAAAATATTTCAAAGACGAAATATCAATAAACAATCACAAATCCAAAAGCTTTGATAGTTTTTGATGTTTTCTAACTGTTGTGGATGTCACAGAAATATTTTTCAGATCTCATCTCATTGAAAGAAAATTTTTTTTTTTTTTTTTATTCCCATGCATGGGCGGGTACCGCACCAACGATTTTTCTAATGAAAAAACCAGCAATAAACCCATATTACTATTTTAATAGCGACACAGAAATATCATAGAAAATCGATTGAGAATACAAAAAAAAAATGGTACGTTGAATAGTTTGAACAAGTAGGAGGAACGCTTCTTCTCTATTGTTTTGCACGATGTATTCGTGCTATTTTTATTGATCACAAGAGATTGAGATGATACCAGAGGCTAGGAAATGTGTACTAACATTAGTTATAGGCAAAGAAGAAGTCTGCAAGAAAACCGACCAAGATGGTCAAGCAAAAGCTTGAGGCCACTTTCTCATGTCTTTTCTGTAACCATGAAAAGTCTGTGATTTGTCTGCTCGACAAGAAAACCCTTATTGGGTCACTTAAATGCAAGGTTTGCGGCCAGAATTTCCAGACAACCATTAGTGCGTTGAGTGCACCTGTCGATGTGTACTCTGATTGGGTTGACGTTTGTGAGGATATCAACACCGAAGACAAGCGCGCCGAGAATGACTATGGTGCCGAAGAGCAAGAAGATGAAGACAGAGATTACAATCCAAGAGGCCAAGGAAATTTTGATGGGTCCGATAGTGAATGATTATCTCTCGCCAATATGGTGGATGGACTTTGATTATTTCATTTACCAAACTGGTTGACAAAAAAAAATAAAAAAAAAAGAAAAAGCTAATTGTTTTTTTTTTTTATTTTTTCGGAATCTGCTTTTGATTTTCTTTCATTTCCTTCTATTTGTTCTTCTGTTCTGTCGTTGTTTGCTTTATTTGGTTTTTCATGTTATGTTAAGAAAAGGTTTGTAGATTAGTTTAATATTATACACCACCACGGGTTCATCATTTGCATCATCAATAAGACAAAAAATTATTGTAGAGATTCTTCTACAGAAAATGAATATATCAAAAAATTATAATCCATTAAGCAAAGATGAAAAGGAGATGGAGGGGAAAAAAAAAAAGAAAATATTAACATTTATGAGGAGAAATTCTGTAGTTGCAAATTAATAAGTGCTAGTTGGACAAAAAGGTCACCTTCTGTTATACTGTTGATCTATTCGATTTCGAGCTCTCGATAAATGTTAAAGAAGGTGATTTAATGTTGGACAAGTCTGGCGAGGGGTCTTTCATACTTAGTGGTTTCAAAAACTCTTCCACAAGCGAGGGCTTTTTTGGTAAATTATCATTTTTTTGTTTTTTCAATTTTCTTTCATTTTTTATTTATTTTGTGTCTCTGTTGCTTTTAGATTCCCCTTGTCTTTTGATATTTAAGGATCATGATCGAATTTTAGGACAACAATCTAAACTTCATTGGAATATATCATTCAAAGAAACCTCAATAC
Organism: Saccharomycopsis crataegensis; assembly: GCF_037102585.1. Taxonomy (NCBI): domain Eukaryota; kingdom Fungi; phylum Ascomycota; class Saccharomycetes; order Ascoideales; family Saccharomycopsidaceae; genus Saccharomycopsis; species Saccharomycopsis crataegensis. The sequence continues at coordinate 1,804,808 of NW_027043820.1, forward strand.
AAACAATAAAACCAAAGAATAGCTCAGCTAAATTCATTAGCCTTACCTCCCATCAACAAACCAACAATTAACCCAAACAATCCCAACACAGAACCAAAAATTTCGATAACCAAAATCTTGACAAACAATGAGCTATCTGCCGCATCGGCAACCGCAGCGTTGGACCCAGTGATACCAACACAAATACCACAAAGCAAGTTACTCAAACCAACAGTGACGCCACCCCAGAATAACGAATACCCAGTATACAAGTTATCTTTACTATAAAGCGATTCTGCTGAAGCATTGGTCAATTTTGCAGTGTAGACAATTGCCATGATAAGACCGTAAATAGCGACAACTTCACAGAAAATAATGGAGATAAGATTCTTTGTGGTAATTCTTGGAGCCTTGACACCAGCCCCAATGATGGAGGAACCAGTGACGAAGATCCCCCAAGCAGCCCCAATAACACTGAAGCCAATACATGAAATAATCCCCAAGTTCGCCCACATATATGGAGAAGTGGTTTCCAAAAACTCACCAAAATTAAATCTTTCACCACTCCCTGTAAATACAAGATCTAAACAATTCGTGGTCTGTTAGTATTTTTATTGGATTGTTCCCAGTTTTATCATTTATATCGTCATCATCCCCATGATATCAGTTCTGTAATTTCATAAACATTTCTTATCATCAATCCAATACTTACAACACCCCACAATAGTGGCCATAGAAAGCGCTGTCAACGATGTCACAACCATTTCTCTAGATATTTGCTTCTATTAACAACTTAAAATGGAGAGATTGATATTAAAGAACCTGTTCTTCGATACCGATGTCTTCAGTTTCTTGAGCCTACTTCCTCATCATTGAGCTGCCTGTCTTTTTTTTTTCTTCTTTATTCTTGAATTTCTGGCAGTGGCAGTGTATGTCTGGATGTGCATGCATGGATGTTTTACAACGCGCGTTACCAATCTTGAACATGTCAACCCTTGTTTCCATGTATCTTTAGGGACAAAAATGCGAAAGAGGGGGTAATAATAATAATAATAATAATAATAATGGTATTAATAACAATAATGATAGTACAGTCATAGTAATAAAAAATAATAATCTATAAATGAGTCAAAGACACTGATGATATACAATTTATTCTTCTTCCATCACAGCACCATCATAAGCAGGTTCTAAAAGTTTCCACTTACAAGTGATATTCTCTTTTTCAAAGATATTCAAGATGGCGGCGGCAATATCATCAAAGTGATCAGTGGCCAAAGCCAAGATAGTTGGACCAGCACCAGAGAGACAGATACCCAACAAGCCCGGGTATGTGTTTGGAGTGATGGAGGAGGTAATTTCGTTCAAACCTGGGATCAAAGTCTTTCTGTATGGTTGATGGACTTTGTCTTGCATAGCGGCATAAATGAGTTCAGCATCTGGAGGAGATTTGGTCAAAGCAGTGGTCAACACAGCTAATCTTTGCAAGTTGAACACGAGGTCACTTCTGGTATAGGCACCAGGCAAAACCCCACGAGACTTGGCGGTAGAAACTTCGAAATCTGGAATGATGGCAATACACTTGATCTCCTTGCACCAGTCATACTTGATATGATGGCCGATTTTCATTGGAGGAATTGGAGGAGTTAACCCAGTGTCGTACCCTCCAGCAGGTTGTGGGAGCACTTCGGCTAATGGGATCTCTTTTCTTTCCAACTCAGAGGCACTAAGTTCACGTAAGTAAGAGCCGACAAACCCACCCATCATGGCCGCAGTGATATTGTCAGGATGTCTTTCAATCATAAGACAGAAGTCAAGCATTCTACTCTTTGATAATTTGAGGTTAGCAACACCATTTGCCAACATTACCCCGGCAACAACCGCGGCTCCTGATGATCCAAGACCTCTGCCCAATGGGATTGGATTTTTCACATGAACGTGGGTTCCAATAGGAAAATCTCTGATTTCGTGACAACGGAGAACATACAAGGCTGTTCTGGTGAGCAAATTTTGGTTAGGATCTAATGGGACATCTTCTTCACCTTCACCCTCATAAGTGAGCTTACAGTTGAAAGCATCGTTGGCAGACTGTTTTGGGTGGGATGGATCAATGTTGACATTCAACTCAAGAAACAAGTTCAAACCAATTCCCAAAACATCGAACCCTGGGCCGATGTTAGCAGATGATGCTGGGACCTTAACTGTGAACTTCCGAGGCATCTTTATTTATATATTATACAGATCTGTCTTTTCAATCGTTATCACTAGTAGTGGTTGTCTTGTGCTCAGGTTGACTCACCGCCTGAAAACCTTTGAAAAACCACCAACACGTGATGATGTATATATGCATGGGGGTTATTAACACCCCGTGCTGCCCCACTGCGTCTGAGGTGGAAGAATAAAGGTCTTATAGTGATACGTTACTAATGGTGAGATAGGTACTAAAATATAGATAATGAAGTAAACTGTTATAAATAATAATAATAATATCGTCTCTTTTTTTTTTTACTAAACAGCCATCAATCTCAGAATCATCTTTGTAGCTGCGGACGGATCAGTTCACGCAATGCAGCGCAAACGACGCCTAATGAATAACTCATTCATTCTAAGGGGAACATGTCCTCTTTTTTTTTCTTCTCTTATTTTTTTTTTCTATTCTTTCATTTCTTTTTTTAGCAGTCCAACTGGGTGTGCCTGGAAGAAGCGTTCTGGTGTCATTTTAGACGAAGATGTACTCCCGGGTCCGTGTGTTTGGTATACGTATGCACACTACGAGATTACACGGTGATGAGATGAGACGAGCCCTTGGTTTATATAAGAAAAGACTGCCATCATGATCAATCAATTTTTTTTCTTCCACATTTTTTGCTCAAAAGAATTCATTCAAATTTGTGTATCCCAGTGTTTTGCACATTCTTCAAAATCAAAAGTGCCACTTTACCGCAATTCATACTAGGACCTCTTCTACCATAACAGCACAAGTAGTCAGCGATACCAAAAATATTACTACATTATATCAAAAATGAATATTGCCTCAGTACTTTTAACTTACCTAATTTTTGTCATAAATATTTCGTTTGCATCATATGTCACTGTTGGCATTAGTGCATCTATTGATGACACTACCGACACCGACACCGACACTGATGCTTCTAAAACCACGATCTATTCGACAGAAACCGTCACTGACTCTGCTGGTAATGTCGAGACCGCCATCCAAGGGTCTGTCAGTACATATCTTTCTGTCGGCTACAGTGAATCAGTTGTCACTTTAACTACTTCTGTGCCTGTTACTTCCACCTATACTTCAAGAGGTCCTAGTACCGTTGTTGTTATCACAACCTTCAATGTTCAAACCACATCCTGCGTCACTTACACTTCTACCAGTATGCTTGTCTCCACCGTTTCCACTGAAAGATTTACCATCGTCTCATGCGCTGACAAAAAGTGTCAAACCACAGTCACTTCTACTTTGACCGGCTCCACCCCTACTACTACCCAATCTGGAGTCAGCACCATTTCCACCTTAACCCCATCTTCTTCTTCCAACTCCGCCGTTACTTCACAGGTCATTGTCACAACCATTAGTAGTGCCTCGGGTAAGAAATCCACTGTCTTGGTTACCAAAACTGCAGGTATGACTACTTCCGTTTCAGGATCAGTATCAGGATCAGTATCAGGATCAACTAGCACCCAAACTTTGACAGCTTCCCGTGCAAACACTTTGACTTTCCAAGATCTTGCCAACTCAAACATTCAAATGTTTTCCTTGAGCTCCCTTCTTACTTTCTTTGCATTGATGTTTTTCTAATCTTAAACATTCTCTCAGGCCTCATGGTTTCTCCAGTGTTCTCTTCATTTCCATTTAGTATATAATGGAGACATCTTTTAATTATGTTCTTTTTTTTTTCGATTATTTTTCACAGCTGTTGCATTAACACAACCATACTCATGATATTTAATAATTTTTTTTCCTCTTAATTATTTTGCATTTTACATAACAATTGTTTAAAATTTATTTTTAATGTATACATATATATATGAACATTCTTGTAATAAGGTTTCAAGATGTAGCTTCATGTGCATCGGGTAACCCCAGGGTGAGCCAAAAATCCTTCACTTCGAAGAAGAATTCGGTCTGTGTGAAGGTTGAACGCATTGATAAGGCCACATATATCGCCAAGGCATAAAGAGAGACTAATATGAATATGGATCAGATGGAATCTATTCCTAGCAATTTTTGGGATGATTATCTACAAGGAAACAAGGGCACTGGCACAGGCCAGCAGGAACTCAGTGCGGCTAATCTTCAATCATTCTCGACCAATAATGGCACGATGTTTGCTGAACAACAACAGCAACAATACCCTCTAGCTCAAAATTCAGACCCTTTCAGTATTGAGAACCTACAGTTAAGCAACAATCATAGCTTGGGATCCGGGTCCTTCCTGGCCTCTCCGGATCATTCTGCAGCTAATATGTCACAGTCTTTGAACCAATTAATTAGTAATATCAATGAAACTCAAAAGGAAGTGAGTATAATAAAAGAGGAGCTCAACAAGGATTTGTTTCCAGGTGATACCGATATTGTTGCTGCTGCTGCCGCTTCTGGAAACAATAGCAATGTATCCGCTAACATCATTGAGAGAAACTCCAAAGAAGATACACGTTTAAAAGGTCAGCAAATGGTGGTGGATAAAAGAAAGTCGCAAAACAGAGCTGCTCAAAGAGCTTTCAGAGAACGTAAAGAACAGAAATTAAAGGAACTAGAAAAAAAACTAGAGGAAAGTGAGGCAGAAAAAAAAAAGGTTTTTGAAGAATTGGAAAAATTGAAGCTAAAGAACATTATTATTACTACAGAAAATCAAATGCTCATCAAAAACAAAAATAAACCCCCGGTTAATGACAGTATTCCAACTCCAAACTCTTCAAGTGTATACGATGGTGACTTCTCAGCATTTAGACAACCACCACAAAGAGAACCGGTGGATCAAAAGTTCACTTTCCCTTGTGTCGAACCCAATAAATCACTTGTTGACACTTCAATAAAGCACGGATCAGCAAATACAGAAGCGCTTATCTATGCTGATCCAGATACTGATGGTGGTAGATTGTTGACGATGCAAGCTGTGTGGGACTACATTAATAAATTTGAGGAACTTAATTCAGCACATGAAATCGATATGGCTCTAGTCATGGAAGCCTTGGAAGGCACAGAAAAGTGTCATGGTCTAGGTCCAGCGTACTCTTTGGAAAAACTCAACAGTGCTTTATTCAAGCAACTCAGCAATTAATAATTTATATTAAATGATTTTTCGCTAATGTACTTTTTTTTTTTCAGCTTTCAGCTGAACCGACTTCTTCTACCTTGGTATTGGTTTTCTGATTGCCCCCCCCCTTCAATATCATCAATTTGTTTTACTCCATTTTCAGGTATGAGTTGTTTTTTTCCCCTTCTCTTTGTTAGCTTAATGATTTCGCTTCTGTTTTCCTTGGTCTAAGATTTACGTTTGTTTATTTTTTTACATACCTTTTGTATGTTTCGATTTAGCACCCTGGCCATCGCTTTTTATACCTCAGTAATATTAGATTGCTTATGGTTGTGTTATTTGTACAATTATTGTGTCCATAAAGCATCCGTTTGATGGTCTCTCTTTTTATTAAAATTTTTATGGTTGATACTGAATAATAATGATAAAAAAAAAACTATTAATAGTGAAATAAAAGTAGGGAAAAAAAAACGTAAAAACGTAAAAATGAAAAAGAATAGATTAAGAATGCAGGTTTCTCAACTTTCAAGTTCAACATAATCTGGATTCTTCTTCAATATAACAATGCCTTCTAAAGCACTGGCAAAGGAAATGTATTCATCGTTTTCTAATTCTGCTCTTTCACCATAGCTCAACAACACAGGAGTTTCTTGGGTCACCCAACCGGTAATGGTCTTTGGCTTACCAGCTTGGCCAACAGTATCAACAGCTTGACCGACTCTGACATTGACCTTTACTGGATTCAAATCTTCATCCACGGTAACCAACATTCTTGGATGGATGGCCGATGATAAATAATACAACAAGTAATGGGAGTCACTCAACACAAAATCTTTAGGGTTCAAGAATAAAACACTTGTCGTCAAAAGGGATGCCAAGTTAACCTTGGACAATATCTGTCTATCGGTATTGAAAGGATTCAAAGACAAGGTACCTTTACCTAAATGCAACAAACCCTGAGATAATCTTACGTTGAACAAACAATCAGGAGATTTCACATAATAGCTTGCCAATTGTCTAAGCAACTGTGATAATCTAGCATTATTAGTACCAGCACCAACAACACCCATAGAGAAAATAGCATTAGCAGCAACGTCAATATCTTGATCGTGTGAGTATCTTGACAAAGTATCATACACCTTCATTTGTGGGTCAGAAGCTGACACCAAACCCATAGCCAATGGAACAGCTCTTCTAATCACTGGGTTACCGTAATGCATCAAATGACCAAAATGACGCAACACCATATCCTGGCCAATTTCTTCTCCCATTGCAATCATTGCCACACCCAAAACAGCATAAGCCTGGAGGTTATCATCCTTTTTGAATTCGGATTTTTTGGTTTCTTCAGAATCATCCTTCTTTTCATCTTCATCTTTCTTTTCCGCATCTACCATATCCACATCTTCATCATCAACCGATGATTTTGATTTTTCTTCTTCAGTTTTTTCCTCGTCACTTTCTTCTTTTTCTTCATCTTCAGTCTTCGAAAGACACAAGGATAATAGCTTCTGAATTTGTAAAACATTACCAGTACCAGCAAAGGCACAGACGGTGACCAAGACCTGTAAAGATTGAGCAATTGGATGTTCAATGGCACTGATGGTCTCAACAGCTTCTTCAATAGAGTCATAACAGCCAATGTATAATAAACCCAAACCAAGCGACAAAAGCTTCACCCATTTACTAGAGAAATCAGACAAGTCTCTTTCCAAGAATACTTGCAAGATGGTGGAGGCAATTTCACCGTTGGAAGTTCCGACGAAAATATGACCCAAACTCAATGCAGCAATGGAAACGATTTCTAAAGAAGTGGATTGATCAGCAATCACAGGAATTAATAATTCCAAAATAGCCTCATTTTGCGAACCAGCAAACGATATACCCAAACCAATGATTGATGCAACTCTCAAGTATTTTGATTGAGAAGTAACATAATCTTTCAACAACACAAATGAAGCTTCAACATCATCATGGACACCATTAGAGGCAATACCCATTGCCAAAAGAGCACCAGCTTTGATTTCGTCTTCATTAGAGTACAAAAATTTATCGGCCTCTTGCAAACCATCGCTGGAATCCCATTGGTAAATAGAACCGATGGAAGCAGTAGTAGAGAGCATACCAGAACCTTTAGTCTTGTAAATATATGATTTATTTTCATCCTCAGTAATAATTTTATCATTAGAATAACCCAAATTAATGAAGGCGTTAACAAAATTGGAAGCCAAGTTTTGTTTAGCAGAATCAACAGAAGATGCTGATTCACCAAATCTACTGTTTTCCAAGTGTGATTTATAATAGTCTTCAGGGACTTTTGGATCTAACAAGTTCAATTCTTTCACCAAGTATTTGAAGTACTCACTTAATTTCAAGTTGGAAATGATTTCTTGTATGTCTTGATTTTCGTGCTTGAAGGAAGAGTTTTGTCTAGCCAAAATAAAGCCCAATTGTCTCCAAACCGACACGTCTTCTGTGGCTGTGAAAACATTGCTGATTAGTTTTTCATCATCGAGTCTGATAGCCAAGGCTAACGCTTGTGGCAATTCATTGTTGGCCAAGTAAATCTTGTAAGCGGTCTTCAAGAACGCTAGGTCATCAGGCGGAGCTAATAATGGAACACAACTCACCATATACAAACAAACTCTAGAATAGGTGTTTTTATCAACATAGTCTGGTAAATTTTCAATACCCTCTATTTCCAATAATAAATCAACAGCATCAGCTTCCCCATTGTGCTCGAGAAAAAATGGAACAATTTCGAGAGCCAACTTCAATAAATCATCAGTTGCTTCTGTTTTTTCCAATCTTTCACCATATTCTTCTCCAATTTCGAGGGCTAAATGACGAACGTATTCATGACCCCATTCGGCAGTGTCAGCTTCAGATGATAATAATCTATACTTTAAAGCATCCATTTTCTTGTTACTTGAACCCAAGATAGATAATATATCTGCAAACTTGGACTTTAATTTCTTATCAGTCCATTTATCATATAATTCAGTTAATATAGTGTAATGTGGCTGCAAGAAAACCAAAGGCTTTGGAATGGCAGTCATTGAAGAAGTAGATTCTCTCAAGTACTTCTTCAATTGATCTAAAGACGAATCGTAAGAAGCAACATCAGGAGCATTGAGCTTTTCTACAATCGCTTCTAAACTGTCTTTTAACTGTTGATCTTCTTCAGATAATTCTTCTTCCACCTCTTGTTTCTTTTTAGAATCTTTCTTCATCTCTGGCTTGGCGGTGGCAAGCTCACTCTTATTGTCTTTTTCGGATGGAGCCATTTTCAAAACGTCATACAGTTCTTTCAATGTTTAAAAGGAATGAAATTGACTATATTGTTGAGAAAAACAGCTAATTTTTTAGGATTGAGCTCTAAAATTTCCAATATGTCAAGTAACAAGCCAATTTGATGAATAAGGGTTGATTTAAATAAGTTGTCAATAACTGGTTTTTGCCTCCCAAATCTTCATGAAAATTGAATTTTCCTGGAGGTTCAGAATTATGCCGACCACTTCACGAGGGCTCCAAACCATATTACTAACCGCGCGCGATGGCCAAACACCATCAACATCCTTTACTTTTTATAAATCTATCTTTTGAATCATAAGTATTTTTGAAGGTAGAAAAAAAATGATAGGATGTTGTTATTTTGACCTGATATTTTAGAAATCATCATTTAGTAATTTTACACTCTGAGGTATAACACGATAGCATTGATTGTATAATAAAACCAAAATAACATAAAAATAAAAATTCGAATATAAACTAATAAATGATGCGCGAAACTCAATAACACAAAAAAAAGATAGATTAAACGCGTACTAAAATGGCCATTTCTTTTCAAACAAAAATTGATAAATGTCAATTACTTCTTAAGGTACCCACCTCTTTCACAAAGACTGTAGAAAATAGTATCCTTGTCCTTGAGCAAGTTGGCAGGGCTATCAAACTCTTTGACTTCACCTCTGTCCAAAACCAAAATCTTATCATTGTCCATGATGGTATCAATTCTATGAGCGATAGTCAAAATCGTTCTGTCACTAAACTCTTTTCTAATGGTTTCTTGAACAATCTTATCGGTCTTGACATCAACGGCGGCGGTTGCTTCATCCAAAATCAAAATTCTTGATGGGTTCAATAGAGCTCTAGCCAAACAAAGTAACTGTTTCTGACCAGCAGATAAATTGGAACCACCTTCATTAACTTTAGCATAAAGACCTTCACCCGCACCTTCTTGGGTACCAGCTTCGGATTCAGAAGCATCTTCTTGCTCGTGGTCATCCTTGTTCTTCTCCTCATCCTTCATTGACATGACATGGTCCTTCAAATGTGCCATTTCCAAAGCCTTCCACAATTCTTCGTCCTTGCATTTGGAAAATGGGTCCAAGTTCTGTCTCACCGTACCTTCAAAAGCCTGGGAATCTTGAGGGATAATGTTCAACTTACTTCTCAAATCGTACATACCAATCTTGGAAGTATCCACATCATCAATGACGATGGATCCACCAGTGGCCTCGATGATTCTAAACAACGCCAAAGTCAAAGTACTCTTACCAGCACCGGTTCTTCCGACAATACCAATCTTTTCTTGAGGTTTGACTTCGAAAGAAACATTCTTCAAAACAGGATTTGCATCAGCATTATACTTGGTGGTATAGTTTTCAAACTTGATTCCACCTTTCATAGGCCATTGGATTGGAGGTCTGGAATTCTCAATCACATACGGTTTTTCACTTTGCAAATCACAGTATTCAAACACTCTTTCCACAGCAACAGCGTCAGTTTCCACATCGATGGATGTTCTAACGAGCAAATTCAAATGACCATAGATCTCCATCGCAAAAGTACTCAACAACCCAACAGTACCAGCAGCCAATGGAGCACTACTTTTGAGAGTACACACACAAGATAGAGTGACAATTAAGAGAAAGACCGCCCCAATAGCTTTCAATCTGAAATTCAACCATCTATTCATCCAGATCTGCGACATAGTACCTGACAAACCATGATCTAAATTAGCGCCATTAATGTACTTGAATCTGTTCTCTTGGTCAAAGGCTCTGATAGTATCAACACCTATCAATGTTTCATGGATATGAGAGTACACTGGACTTCTGGTGATACTAGCAAATCTCTTAGTTTGTCTAGAGGCAGCAATGTAGTATGTTTGGGTGTACGAGAAAACAAAGGATAAGAGTATCACAAAAATGATAGTACTTGGCAAAGTGTAGATGATCAAACCAAATAAGTATGCGGTCTTAACAACGGTAACAGAGAAAAAGTTGAGAGAACGAGGGAATCTTTGATCGATTTTGCTAATATCTTCAGAAAATCTGTTCAAGACTCTACCAGTTGGAGTAGTCTCGAAGAAGGACATTGGAGATTTCAAAATAGAAGTGACTAATTCTTCATGTATAGCTTTCGAAGCACTAATGGCAGAGAAATAGGAAAAGGAAAGACTTACAGAGAATATAGCCAAACCAGAAAACAACCCCAAAATGGTATAGACAGTGACCAAGAAGACTGTGCTAGTACTGGAGTCATCATTGTCATTCACATCAGCCCAATGCTTCAACCAAAGTTTACTTAAAAAGTCAGAGACACCGGTCATGATGACTGCAGTGACAGTAATAATAACATTACGGTATTTTGCGGCCCTAGCATAACGTTTATAGGTCAGCCAACTGACTTTGCCTTTTTGGGAAACTTCCTTAGATTGGCCAGTGATCCTTTTTCCAGATTTCTCGTTATCATTAGGAGAAAACTTGTGGTTGAAACTAGAAACAGAAGCTCTTCTTAAGGTTCCATTGGTTGTAATACGCGCTAATTCAGTTCTTTCCTCAAAATCATCATCATCATCAGCAACAGCAGAATCACTATCTTCAGTGACTTCAATAGCTTCATTTTTATCTTCAGCGACATTATCAATGCTTTCTTCCTTTGTAGCGCTTTCAGAATCCTCCTTGGTAGTGTCTGCCTTACCAAACTCTTCAATTAATTTGGCAAATTCACCTTTATCATTAATCAACTCATCATAAGTACCTTGTTCATCAATCTTCCCGTGATCCAACACATAGATACTGTCCGCTTCTTCAAGAACATGAATGTTGTTGGTGGATAAAACCAAAGTCTTTGAGCTCAAAATACCAGTTTTACACAACACTCTTTCAATGATGTTTTTGCTAACATGCGCATCAACAGCACTAAGAACATCATCAAGCAAATAAATATCAGCTCTTGCATATACCGCTCTGGCCAAAGAAATACGGGCCTTCTGACCGCCAGATAAAGAGATACCTTTTTCACCAACCTGGGTTTCTTCACCATCAGGCAAGATTTCAAAATCAGATTTCAATTCACAGGCTTCAATGGTCTTTTCAAAGAATTCAGGATCGTATTTGTGACCAAAGAGGATGTTTTTCTTGATGGATGAGTTCATGATCCAAGGCTGTTGAGGACAGTAAGCGACTACCCCACGAACGTTAACACTTGGAGAGCCATGTTTTTCATCAGCAGCAACTACTGGATAATGGCCGAGAATAGATTGTAAGAAAGTGGTTTTACCAGACCCGACACTGCCAACAATACAAGTAAGTTCACCCTTCTTGGCGGCGAAGTCGATATTGGAAAGGGCAATTTGAGAACCAGTGGACTCGACGCAAGCTTCTTCATCGGTTGGGGTACCAGTAGAGTTGGGATCGTTAGCAGTGGTGGCTTGAATCTTCTTGGCATCGGATCTCAAAAATGTGGCATTCTTAATCTCCACAGAAACCTCACCCTTGAGTTTAATGGCTTGTAACTCGGCAATGAGAGAGCTATCCAATTCTTCATCGGTTAAGAACTTCAACAATCTGGCAATAGAAACCTTGGTTTCCATAACACAGGAGATCATATCAGGAAATTCGAATAAAGGATCACCCAATAATTCAAATAATGCCAAACTTGGGAAGATCAAATCAGAAGTCAATTTGATATCACCAAAGAAACCAAAAAAAGCAAACGTTGCACAAGAGACAAAGTATGGAACACACGACCAAGAGAAAGAAATGATAGCATCAAAGACATCAATTTTTTTCATTGTTGCTAGCTCCTCATTGTTTCTAACATTAGTAACACGTTCTTTCATCGGCTTTTCCCAGGAATATAACTTGATGGATTTAATGGATGATAATAGTTCGCTGACCAATTTGGTTCTCTTATCCTTGAACTTCATATTAACATCGTAAAGTGCTTCCATCTTCTTGATCGCGACTAAGTTAACTGGAAGAGCTACAGCAATGATCACCAAACCGGAAAACGATGACAACCCAAGAAGGAAGTATAGAGAGAAAATACAGAGAATGAATTGTAAAGGAGCGGAAACAAATGTTTGCGATCTCTTTATCAAGTATTCGACTTTTGAAGTATCAACAGAAATCAAATTGACGATATCACCGACGGTTTTGTTTGCTCTGGCCTTTGTGGATAGTTTAAAAGCCTTTTCGTAAACCAAGACTGTCAATGACAAACGAATCTTGAAACCAATATTGAGCATTTGGTTGATATATTCATTGTACAACATAACGATCACGAGGGAAGTGATGAACATCCCCACACAAAGAAGAATTCCATGCAACACTTGAGGTTCGGAGTTATCAGCAGTAAGAAAAAATGACATGAGCACTCTAAGTAATTGTGGTTGAACGAAGCTGGCAAGAATTTGCAAGATTTGCAAAACAGCACAACCAAGCACTTGGGCACCAAAAGCTCTAAGAAGTGGTTTAATGAGACTCACATCAGCTTTTTCCTTGGCCATTTCATCTTTCCAGTGCTTCTTGAGAATGGCACTACACTTTTCGGCAGTGAAATTCTCACCTACTTCTGGCAAGTCATCAAATTCGAGAGTGCCTTCCTTATAAACTTTAGAGATTAGCGGGTTGAGGTTGCTGAAAGAAATTCTTCCAATGATGTTGGTATTGTAAAGAGAGTCAACATTGACTTGGTTGAGTTTCAAATGATAGGTGTACTCATGGACTCTCTTCCATAAGAAAACTTCAAGGATGAAAATAAAGATGGAATTGATAAAAGTGGCAAACTCCGCGACCTTAAAGGTGGTGCTGCTCGACAACGCGTAATTGGTATAATTGGTTTGGTAGACATAACCACACAAGATAAACGGAGTGAGAATCCAGTAAACCAATGGGGTACCGAGCTGCCAAATGGATTTGTGGACTTCAGTAATGTGAAGAGGCAATAACACCGCTGCTAACAACACGAAAGTAAGGAAATAACTGATGGATGTCCAGCTGAACACCCCATTATCGCTGGAAAGAATATCATCGAATAACACTAAGTTCAACACCGCCTGGGTAGCTACCAAGGAAATTCTGAGGAAATGTGTGAACCCTTCACTCCTGATACTGAATAGCTTACCATAGGTTTGCTTTCTTTTCGTGACAAGTAATTGCCATGATCCGAGGACAAAGAACACTGAGGAAAACGCTATTAAAAATGCAGCCAAGAAGCAAGGGTTGAAGGCATTTTCTTTGGTTGGAACAAGCACCGATAAATTCTGGCATTGGACGCTTTGATTAAAGTAGCTCCCCATCGTTGCTAACGGGCGGGATGTTGAGTGATTTCCGGGAACCATTATTGATAATATGATAGTATCAAACCTCGGAGGTATCTGGAAAATAACAACCAGATAGCACTTACTTATCTATCTGCAGAAAAGTCCGGCTTTGAAAAAAAAAAGAAAGAAAAAAAGAGACAAAAAGTTAAATGCCGTGAGTAGTAATCAAAATACCTGAATAGTAATCAAGTTTAATTAACTATCTTAGTTATCTTTTTATTAAGCGACTATCTACCGACCTCAACCTTTGATCCTTGTAATGTATATTTAGTCTAATCCCCCTGCTAGTGCCTCTGGTGAGTGAGGTGCTGCCATGGGTTATGGTGTGCTTCAGCAGTTTGGATAGATTCTTCGTATTTGCTACGGCTGGCCATTTTGCGCTCGTCGTATCTGACAGAATCTGAACGTTTGAATAATTTGGTAGTTAACCGGACCGGAGTTTTTTATCGCCCGTAGCTACCGCATCGGTAGAAGAATAGTTTAGTGTTCTATTGCTCAGTTGTGATGTTGAATGCCTTGCTACAAGTTCAGATCAGGGACCGGATGGTTCGTGCGATGTTTTGTTTTTGTTTTGGGCTCGGCATTTTTAGTTCTTAGATTGGCAGCATCCAGATATTTGTACGTGGATTCCGTACTCTCCTGGAAGCACTTATTCGTTCTTGCACGAAATTGATCATCATTTGGGGCTGTCCACATCAGCGAAAAGGGGTTATGGTATATGATTGCGTGATTCTTAGCCGCACTTTAATGACCCAGAAATTCCCTTGTCTGAGAACTGGGAAACCGGTATACTTTGAGCCAGTATTACCTACTGAGGAATGTATCTGGAATAGATTGAATATCATGAGATTTTTGTACCATCCATCGTTCCATAATATACATTTTTTGTGTCATAATTCTTCGCATTATCAGATATAATCCAATTGCTATCCGTTTATCTTCTTTTTAGTTATCTTTAACATGGTTGCGTCAAGTCAATGTTGTGTATAATTGTATAGTGACTGCCAGCAGCATTTACACTTTTGTCTCTAAGTGTATCGGCATGCAGATGTGCAGAATATTTCCTTTATTCTCTTAACTCTATAAACAGCAGTTCTCTCTCTTTTATATTCATTTACAAGAGTATTTGAAAGATAACAAAAATAAGTGTCAATTTACGCTATCATATTATTTTCACAGGATCCTGGTATAAACAGGCAATACCGCGCACGACCACCAAACATGAGAAATTACAATTTCAGAATGTGTGGGAAGCTAAAAAAACAAGCAAGTAGTGATAGTGTGATCTTATAAATATCCTTGAAGTCTCTATTCAGTAATTTTACAAGGTATAAAACGACACTATTGATTATATAATAAAATGATAAAAAATAAAAAATACAATGAAAATGAAAATTCGAATAATATAAACTAATAAATGATACACGAAACTCAATAACACAAAAAAACTAAATTAAACGCGTCCTAAAATGGCCATTTCTTTTCAAACAAAAATTGATAAATATCAATTACTTCTTAAGGTACCCACCTCTTTCACAAAGACTGTAGAAAATAGTATCCTTGTCCTTGAGCAAGTTGGCAGGGCTATCAAATTCTTTGACTTCACCTCTGTCCAAAACCAAAATCTTATCATTGTCCATGATGGTATCAATTCTATGAGCGATAGTCAAAATCGTTCTGTCACTAAACTCTTTTCTAATGGTTTCTTGAACAATCTTATCGGTCTTGACATCAACGGCGGCGGTTGCTTCATCCAAAATCAAAATTCTTGATGGGTTCAATAGAGCTCTAGCCAAACAAAGTAACTGTTTCTGACCAGCAGATAAATTGGAACCACCTTCATTAACTTTAGCATAAAGACCTTCACCCGCACCTTCTTGGGTACCAGCTTCGGATTCAGAAGCATCTTCTTGCTCGTGGTCATCCTTGTTCTTCTCCTCATCCTTCATTGACATGACATGGTCCTTCAAATGTGCCATTTCCAAAGCCTTCCACAATTCTTCGTCCTTGCATTTGGAAAATGGGTCCAAGTTCTGTCTCACTGTACCTTCAAAAGCCTGGGAATCTTGAGGGATGATGTTCAACTTACTTCTCAAATCGTACATACCAATCTTGGAAGTATCCACATCATCAATGACGATGGATCCACCAGTGGCCTCGATGATTCTAAACAACGCCAAAGTCAAAGTACTCTTACCAGCACCGGTTCTTCCGACAATACCAATCTTTTCTTGAGGTTTGACTTCGAAAGAAACATTCTTCAAAACAGGATTTGCGTCAGCATTATACTTGGTGGTATAGTTTTCAAACTTGATTCCACCTTTCATAGGCCATTGGATTGGAGGTCTGGAATTCTCAATCACATACGGTTTTTCACTTTGCAAATCACAGTATTCAAACACTCTTTCCACAGCAACAGCGTTTGTTTCCACTTCGACAGTCATTCTCACAAACCAATTCAAATGATCACAGATCTGCATTGAGAACGTAGTCAACAACCCAACAGCACCAGCAGCTAATGGAGCACTACTTTTGAGAGTGAACACACAAGAAAGAGTGACAATTAAGAGAAATACAGTACTAATGGTTTTCAATCTGAAATTCAACCATCTGGTCATCCAGATCTGCGACAAAATACCTGACATACCGTGATCCAAGTTGGCGCCATTAATGTGCTTGAATCTGTTCTCTTGATCAAAGGCTCTGATAGTATCAACACCAACCAATGTTTCATGGATATGGGAGTACACTGGACTTCTGGTGATACTAGCAAATCTCTTAGTTTCTCTGGAAGCAGCAATATAGTATTTTTGAATATAAGAATAAACAAATGACAAGAGAATCACGAAAATGATAGTACTTGGCAAAGTAAAGATGATCAAGCCCAATGTATACACCGTCTTGACAACAGTATTAGTAAAGAAGTTGAGGGAATGTGGGAATCTTTCGTCAAGTCTGCTAATGTCTTCAGAAAATCTGTTCAAGACTCTACCAGTTGGAGTAGTCTCGAAGAAGGACATTGGAGATTTCAAAATAGAAGTGACTAATTCTTCATGTATGGCTTTCGAAGCACTGATGGCAGAGAAATAAGAGAAGGAAAGACTAACACACAAGACAGATATACCAGACACCAACCCCAAGATGGTATAGACAGTGACCAAGAAGACTGTGCTAGTACTGGAGTCATCACTGTCATTCACATCAGCCCAATGCTTCAACCAAAGTTTACCCAAAAAGTCAGCGACACCGGTCATAATGATTGCGAAGGCAGTGAGCATCACGTTACGATATTTGGCAGCTTGAGCATAACGTTTATAGGTCAGCCAGCTGACTTTACCTTTCTTGGAAACTTCTTTTGATTGACCAGTAACTCTTTTGTCTGACTTTTCATTATCAGCGGGGGTGAACTTGTGGTTAAAACTGGAAACAGAAGCTCTTCTTAAGGTACGATTGGTCATGACACGTGTTAATTCAGTCATTTCATCCATGTCAGCATCTTCAATGACTTCAATAGCTTCATTTTTATCTTCAGCGACATTATCAATGCTTTCTTCCTTTGTAGCGCTTTCAGAATCCTCCTTGGTAGTGTCTGCCTTACCAAACTCTTCAATTAATTTGGCAAATTCACCTTTATCATTAATCAACTCATCATAAGTACCTTGTTCATCAATCTTCCCGTGATCCAACACATAGATACTGTCCGCTTCTTCAAGAACATGAATATTGTTGGTGGATAAAACCAAAGTCTTTGAGCTCAAAATACCAGTTTTACACAACACTCTTTCAATGATGTTTTTGCTAACATGCGCATCAACAGCACTAAGAACATCATCAAGCAAATAAATATCAGCTCTTGCATATACCGCTCTGGCCAAAGAAATACGGGCCTTCTGACCGCCAGATAAAGAGATACCTTTTTCACCAACCTGGGTTTCTTCACCATCAGGCAAGATTTCAAAATCAGATTTCAATTCACAGGCTTCAATGGTCTTTTCAAAGAATTCAGGATCGTATTTGTGACCAAAGAGGATGTTTTTCTTGATGGATGAGTTCATGATCCAAGGCTGTTGAGGACAGTAAGCGACTACCCCACGAACGTTAACACTTGGAGAGCCATGTTTTTCATCAGCAGCAACTACTGGATAATGGCCGAGAATAGATTGTAAGAAAGTGGTTTTACCAGACCCTACACTGCCAACAATACAAGTAAGTTCACCCTTCTTGGCGGCGAAGTCGATATTGGAAAGGGCAATTTGAGAACCAGTGGACTCGACGCAAGCTTCTTCATCGGTTGGGGTACCAGTAGAGTTGGGAACGTTAGCAGTGGTGGCTTGAATCTTCTTGGCATCGGATCTCAAAAATGTTGCATTCTTAATCTCCACAGAAACCTCACCCTTGAGTTTAATGGCTTGTAACTCGGCAATGAGAGAGCTATCCAATTCTTCATCAGTTAAGAACTTCAACAATCTGGCAATAGAAACCTTGGCTTCCATGAAACTAGAAATGACGTCAGGAATTTGGAATAAAGGATCACCCAATAATTCAAATAATGCCAAACTTGGGAAGATCAAATCAGAAGTCAATTTGACATCACCAAAGAAACTGAAAGCAGCAAAGGTTGCACAGGACACAAAATATGGAACACACGACCAAGAGAAAGAAATGATACAATCAATGATCCCAATTTTTTTCATTGTTTCTAATTCCTCATTGTTTCTGACGTCAGTAACACGTTCCTTCATTGGCTTTTCCCAGGAATATAACTTGATGGATTTAATGGATGATAATATTTCACTGACCAATTTAGTTCTCTTGTCCTTGAACTTCATATTAACATCATAAAGTGCTTCCATCTTCTTGATTGCGATTAAGTTAACAGGAAGAGCAACGGCAATGACGGCCAAACCGGAAAACGATGTCAATCCAAGAAGGAAGTATAGAGAGAAAATACAGAGAATGAACTGCAAAGGACTAGAGACAAATGTTTGTAGTTGTGTCACCAAATATTCGACTCTGGTAGTATCGACAGAAATCAAATTGACGATATCACCGACGGTTTTGTTTGCTCTGGCCTTTGTCGATAATTTCAAAGCCTTTTCGTAAATCAAGACCGTCAAGGACACCCGAATCTTGAAACTAATATTGTACATTTGGTTGATATATTCATTCCACAACACGATCATCACGAGAGAAGTGATGAACATTCCCACGCAAATAAGAATACCATGCAATACCTGAGGTTCGGAGTTGTCAGCGGTAAGAAAAAATGACATGAGCACTCTAAGTAATTGTGGTTGAACGAAGCTGGCAAGAATTTGCAAGATTTGCAAAACAGTACAAGCGAGCATTTGGGTACCAAAAGCTCGAAGAAGTGGTTTAATGAGACTCACATCAGCTTTTTCCTTGGTCATTTCGCGGGCCCAGTGTTTTTCGAGAACGGCACTACACTTTTCGGCAGTGAGATCTTCGCTAATTTCAGGCAAGTCATCAAATTCGAGAGTGCCTTCCTTATAAACTTTAGAGACTAGCGGGTTGAGGTTGCTGAAAGAAATTCTTCCAATGATGTTGGTATTGTAAAGAGAGTCAACATTGACTTGGTTGAGTTTCAAATGATAGGTGTACTCATGGACTCTCTTCCATAAGAAAACTTCAAGGATGAAAATAAAGATGGAATTGATAAAAGTGGCAAACTCCGCGACCTTAAAGGTGGTGCTGCTCGACAACGCGTAATTGGTATAATTGGTTTGATAGACATAACCACACAAGATAAACGGAGTGAGAATCCAGTAAACCAATGGGGTACCGAGCTGCCAAATGGATTTGTGGACTTCAGTAATGTGAAGAGGCAATAACACCGCTGCTAACAACACGAAAGTAAGGAAATAACTGATGGATGTCCAGCTGAACACCCCATTATTGCTGGAAAGAATATCATCGAATAACACTAAGTTCAACACCGCCTGGGTAGCTACCAAGGCAATTCTGAGGAAATGTGTGAACCCTTCACTCCTGATACTGAATAGCTTACCATAGGATTGCTTTCTCTTCGTGACAAGTAATTGCCATGATCCGAGGACAAAGAACACTGAGGAAAACGCTATTAAAAATGCAGCCAAGAAGCAAGGGTTGAAGGCATTTTCTTTGGTTGGAACAAGCACCGATAAATTCTGGCATTGGACGCTTTGATTAAAGTAGCTCCCCATCGTTGCTAACGGGCGGAATATTGGGGAGTTTCCGGGGACCATGGTGGGATAGAACACTACAGGATATGTATAAATACAGTATTTGTTCAATCTTAATCTCGGTGGTATCTGGAAATTTGACAACGGGGTGGCACGACGTATTTATTATCTATCAGAAAAAAATTTGGATCTGTGAGAAAACGACAAAAATTTGGGTGCCGTGAATAGTAATCCATGCGGAAGATCCTAAAGTTTGGACCGTTTTTTTTTTGTTTTTTTTAATCAAGCGGCTGGCTGCTGCACTTACCATGCTTGTCGTATTTGGCAGAGTCGATAACCTGATTGGATTGCATGATACTGGCTGAATTACAAATCAAACAGGAAGATAAGATAAGCTCCTTTGGTAAGGTAATGATATATTGTACGAGAGAGTAGCCATGTGACGGATGGGGCACCTGAACTTCTGTCACTGGGTGACAGCCTGCAAGGGTTGTGTACGCAACCACCGTGGTGCACTGCTGTAGCACGACCCACACACAGGCAACTATTGCAACCAGAGCAAAGAGGAGACCTGATGTAGGGTGTTTCCTGGATAGTGCTTGTTCATCTGTCGCTCTATTTTACTTGGTAATCTGGGGTGACGGGAGGTGGCCGTGCTGAGACACTCGCACCGGCGTGCCCTTTAGCAAGCAAACCACGTGGCTGAGTATTTTACTTCGCGCCCTCCGGTGGTGGTTATCCACGTCACGTGCTAAGTAGGCAGGAAAAGAAAAAAGGAAAAAAAAAAGATTTTCTGGGTTGCAAACAACTCACTCATTCTGTAGAACTTCAAGAAACTTTGCTCCATTGCAACCTTTCCTGCTAGTTTAATATTGCCGTTTTCTGATTCCCAATACTCACTAAGGAGCCTTTTCTTATTTGTAACACCAATCAATTCACACCCTCACAATGCCTCTTGGATTGAAAGTTCCGAAAATTGGGTCGGCTAGCAGCTCTACCGTGTCTTCCACCGCCACATCGGCCCCAGTTTCCAGCAACACCGACGATATCGATGAGGTTGATGACCAGGGTCAATCCATCTTGATGGGAATCATCTCGCAATTGAGACCAGGAATGGACTTATCGAGAATCACTTTCCCAACCTTCATTCTCGAAAGAAAGTCGATGTTGGAAAGAATCACAAACCAATTGCAGCAACCAGATATTGTTTTAGAAGCCCACGCCACAGCAGACCCGGTGCAAAGATTCTTACTTGTGGTCAAGTGGTACTTGTCTGGCTGGCACATTGCTCCGAAAGCCGTGAAAAAGCCATTGAACCCGGTGCTTGGTGAACATTTCACCGCCTATTGGGATT
The DNA here is from genome assembly GCF_037102585.1 of Saccharomycopsis crataegensis. Taxonomy (NCBI): domain Eukaryota; kingdom Fungi; phylum Ascomycota; class Saccharomycetes; order Ascoideales; family Saccharomycopsidaceae; genus Saccharomycopsis; species Saccharomycopsis crataegensis. The sequence continues at coordinate 1,826,210 of NW_027043820.1, forward strand.
TACCTAATGGCCAAAAAGCGTTTTACATTTCTGAGCAAACTTGTCATCACCCTCCAAAATCGTCTTATTTCTACATGATCCCAGAATCTCACATCAGAGTCGATGGTACTGCCATTCCTAAGTCAAGGTTCTTGGGTAATTCGACAGCTGCCATCATGGATGGGGTCTCAATTCTTAAATTCTTAGACATCAAAGACTCCGAAGGAGCCCCAGAAACATATACTTTAACTCAGCCAAATATGTACGCCAGAGGGATTCTATTTGGGAAATTAAAGCTCGAGATGGGTGATCATATGATTGTCACTTGCCCAGTCACAGGCATGTCCGCCGATATTGAATTCATCACCAAAGGTTTTATATCTGGTACTTATGACGCCATAAAGGGTACAGTAAAGAAAGATAATGAGGCATTATACGAAATTTCTGGTAAATGGAATGAAAAGATGCACATAAAGGACTTGAAGACCAAGAAGACTAGCTTATTTTTAGATACCACGGTTGCCGTTCCTTTAGCTCCTAAGGTCCGCCCAATGGAAGAACAAGGAGATTTTGAATCAAGAAAACTTTGGCACAAGGTGGTTACTGCTTTGGGTGAACGTGATCATGAAGCAGCAACTGATGAGAAATTCAAGATTGAAAATTATCAACGAGAATTAGCTAAGAAAAGAGTGGAAGATGACGTGGAGTTCCACCCTAAATTGTTTAAGACCGTGTCAAACTATGATCCTTCAGATAAAAATCAAGTGGAGTTTGTCATTTATAAGAATATTTCTGAAGATGCCGATCCTCAGACCCAAATTAATGAGATCTTATCCATTGCTCCAATTTTGCCAGGTCAAGAGTTTACCGAAGAATTCAACATCCCTGCTTATGAAAAGCATAAAAGCGAAACTACTGCTACTGCCACAACGAGCGCTGCTGATCCGGTACCTTCTCCAACTGTGTAAAATGTATGGATTATTCTCCAAAAATCATCACCTGCCACTCCCTTCTAGGAACCTTTATTTTTTTTATGTTGTTACTTTTTATCTGGTGTGTTTTTTTTTTTCAACTTTTACCCTGTATTTTTTTTTTCTTCTCTCTTCTGCATGTTCTTCATATCATATTAAATGATTGACTTTTTGATCGTCTTGCCTGATTAACTACTACTGTTGGGGTTTTTCCGTTTTTCACATGTGTGTGTGTGTGTGTGTGTTATTCATTCCATTTATTCTTTCTTTTTTAAGTAATGAATCATTCTTTGATATCCTGCATTGTCATTCACGGTTATGACCCTTTTTTTAAAGTTGGCACTACATTTGAATAGAACTCGAGACATTTCCTATAGTCTAACGAGGGAAAATCAGACCAAACTTCCAGAGTTCATGTCTTTTTATTGTCACCATGATACTATTGATTATTTTATGATTTGTCAAATAGTATCATTATTCAGATTATTGTTTTTTTTTTTTGTTCAATCCTTTGCTTTTCCTTATCTATTAACAATTCAGCGGTTTTTTTTTTTTCACTTTTTTTTTTTTTTAATTTGGCTTATTAGTCATTATTGAATTCCCAGCTTATCAGGATAATATCTTTAATCTATATTCTATTTATATTTATATGGCACTACACTTTTTTTGTAAATGGTATTTGTGGGGACTTTAGTACTTTGAAAATGTAATGTTGCATCTGTAATTAGAGGTACGTCTCAAGAAAAATTATTATCCTAAAATTACATATATTCAATGGAAAGAGAAAAGAAAAAATCAATAAAAATAAAAATGAGAAACACAAGAAATGACAAAGAAGTGGCAAAGAGCACAAACTGGGGATGGTTACAATGATGGTGGTAGAAAAATGCATTCATAATGGAACAAGCCAAAAGGGTTATTAGAATCAGTTCCAAATTTGCAAAAGAAAAAAAAAAAAATAAAACCCCCCTGAGGTTGACAAACTTGTGTGATTTTTATTGATATATGCTCAATTATTGTTGATGATTATGTCCATTATTCGTTTTCCCCTTCTCCATATCAATTGGGAACCATTTAAATTTTTTAAAACCCCCTTAATCAGTAAACTTGTAACTCCCACTAGCCATGGTGATGGTACCTCCTCTGTAACTACCTCTTTTCATCTTGTTTTTGTTTTTAGTGAAATCTTTACCTCTAACACGGCCCAATTTATCATTGGCTAACTCACCCCAAGTACCGGCGGCACCTTTGTAAGTGTTATCTGTCAACGCAGTGTTTTCAAAAGAAACTTTACTACGGTCGATACGAGAGAAATGCTTTCTTTGACCAGGGAGTAATAAGTCCTCACCTGCAGAAATGTGGTCCTTTTTCAAAGTGGCAGTGGAGGATGAATCAGAAAGTGGTGGGGTGGTGGAGTTGTCAGACTCTTCAAAGCTATTAGTTTTGGCCTTCTTTTTAACAGGTTCATCATCATCAGAGGAAGAAGATGATGACAACGAGTCAGAGTCAGAATCAGAATCTGAGTCTGAGTCTGAGGATTTTCTCTTGTTGTTTGAATCGTCTTCACTGTCACTGCTGTCGCTATCACTGGAGGAGTCAGAATCACTGGAGGAGTCAGAATCACTGGAGGAATCAGAATCACTTGAGGAATCGCTGTCACTTGAAGAATCACTGTCACTTGAGGAATCACTGTCACTTGAGGAATCAGAGTCGCTATCAGAATCGGAATCACTTGAAGAATCAGAATCACTAGAAGAATCAGAATCACTTGAAGAATCAGAATCACTAGAAGAATCAGAATCACTAGAAGAATCAGAATCACTAGAAGAATCAGAATCACTAGAAGAATCAGAATCACTAGAAGATTCAGAGTCACTAGAAGAATCAGAATCACTAGAAGAGTCGGAATTGCTAGAAGAATCAGAGTCACTACTTTCACTATCAGATTTCTCCTTTGTCTTCTTGTTTTTCTTCTTTTCTTCGCTCTTCTTCTTTTCTTCAGCAGCATCTTGCAACTCCTTCAATTCATCCTTCAACTTCTGCAATTTAGCAGTGGCCTTTTCTACCTCCTTCAACTTGTCTTCAATCAACGACATTATTTTTTTATTTATTTTTTTTTTTTAATCACGAATTTAGACGTCAAAAACTATAAAAACTCCCAAACTAAAACAAAAGCAATTTCCTTCTTCTATAAGAAAGCAAAACTGGATAAAATAAAAATACGTTCCAACTTTGACCGCCACTGAAATTGGTGATTTGATTCCCCTGGTGTTTTCTTATATAGAGGCAAAGTGACAAGAGAAGAAGAAAAAAAAAAAAAAAATTTTCCCTTATGTAAAAATTAAGGATGAAAAAAAAAAAAAATTGCAGGATGAGATATGCGTGCCTCAACATGCGAACCAGTGCAATAAGCGAAATTTTCCAATATAAAATAAAAAAAAAAAAAAAAAATAATAAAATTTACAGAAAGACTACTTTATAATACACTAATACCATTTATTATAACTATTCCATTACCGTTATATATGAATTATCACCCCCTATTTGTTATTTCCCATTACCATGTTCCGAATCTCAAATAAATAATCTCTATCATCAACAACATCATCCCCTCCCGGTTGAAACCAGTGCTTTACTTTTTTGTTCCATCTTTCCTCTTCTTGCCTGAATTTATACACCATCTCTTCATTCAAATCAAATTCATCTCTCACTTGAAACTCAGGATTATTGGAGTATTGTTGTGCTTTTAAAGGCGAGCTACCCAGCAAATCAGGAGACGAAGCATTGCTGAATCCCCTAAACTGGTTTGCCATCGGCATGTTGGGTGATTCCATTGCAGATCTTGGTGGTTTATGAACTGATGATTTAAAATTATTTTGCGGTTGTTGCCATTTCGAAAAACCCAACTTATTGTCAAACATTTGATTCAATTGGTTCATATCTGATGCTTTCCGATTGGTTGACCTTTTAAATGGCGACCCGTTCACATTAACATTAGAAGTGAAATCAACAGATTCATTATCAATCAACATAGGATGTTGGTGCACTTCAAGGTCATTAATATCCTTGAATGGATCCTCGTCAGAATCCTCATCCGCATTCAAGGTAATCCAACAAAGTTTCCGAGGATTGAAATACATATTACCTTCTATCTGTAATCCATCCATGCTCAACTCTTCAAAATCACTATCGTCTTGACTGGTGATCTTGTTGCCTTTTTTAGCCACTGGTTTCTTCTTCTTTATAGGCTTTACTGTGCCATAGCCGCCCTGGTTAGTGTTTCGCTTATTAAGGAACGTAATTAGAGCTGGTTGTTTGACGGGCTTTATACTGGCAAACCTTTTAGCATCATCTTCATTCCCTTCCCACTTATAAGTTACGGGATTGTAAACCATCTTGTTGCCATTATACCCTTCGACAACGTATTTTTTCTTGGAATTATTGAGGTGTTTGATGAGTCCTAATTTCCCTGGTCGTTTCTTTTTAGATCTCCGGTCTTCATGGTATTTTGTGGGGCTATTGTTGCTATTCTTCAAGATACTCTTCCGTGGGTTATTAGGAATCACTTCCATATATTTGGTGATATCAATGATCTGTTGCGGTGGAACACCACCCTTAAGGGTACCCCCACGTGAATAACAAGCATTCAAACTCTGACTTTCTTTAGTGAAATCAACGTCCAAATCTTCAAGATCGTCTAATTCCCCACCATCTCCAAAATGCTTTTTGTGAATTGGTTGAACAATGATTTTTTTCTTGCCGTCTCTCATAAACATTGGACTGCTGACATTTAGTAGCATAGACGAAGAAGCTTTTCTGATATTTGGTTGCCGTGACGAAGCAGACCTCAATGCGGGCATGGATTTTTTAGACATCAACCGATTATTCACAGTTTCAGAATAAGTGGCTTTTCTGGTGGGTGACTTACTTTTTGATCTATAATCGGGGTTTGTTGGTTGATTATAAAATTTCATCACGTTGGCGTCGTTTAAAAATAATTGCTGTTGTCTGCTAACCGTCCCATAATCCATCCTTCGATTGTCCATCGGCTTTACCACCACATTCTTATGAATATCATTTTCCCTGCCAATAGCAAAACTCAAATCTTCTTCAAAATCTGCAAAATCTTCCAAAAACTCTCCCTCGTCTTCATCATTGTTGCTAATATCTTCATTATTGTATCTTTGATTTGGATATTTTGGATAAATAAACGTATCATCAGGTAAATTCATGACATCGGAGGAAATGATTCTTTTATCAGCATTAATGAGCATTTGTTTTTCTTTGTTCAATTTTTTTTGTTGCAAAAGATAAAATTCTCGTTCTTCAAGCTCTGCTTGGTACTTTGCCTTTCTAAGCCTTAGTTCAAGTAGCTTCTCAAAATCATCATTCTCAAACTCAATATCATTATAGAAATCCGTGGCATCGGTTTCTGATTCACTATAAACTGATGCGGTGGAATTTGAAGAATTCTCGAATTTTCCCGATGTAGACCCTGAGAATGACGAATTAGCAGGAGATAAATCTAACGTCGACCCATAGACTTGATTATTCATGAAATGTGGTTTGTAAAACCCTGATTTGCCATCCCGTACCTGGGCATTATACACGCTCATAGAAAATTTATCGCCATATTGCTGTTGATTAGAATTCTTCTTTGGACTTTTAGGAGAGATACTGAAATCATCAGGAAACTCAATCCCATATTCAATATCGCTATCATCGTTAGTCTGATAATTTGTATCATTAGGCATCCTACTAAAGTTTCTTTTTAGGGTCATCATACCGTCATCTTCATCTTCATCTTCATTATTATTTCTTTCATTATCCATAAGATTTATAAGATTTCGATTCAACGTGACATTCATATCTAGTTCGAATCCATCATCATTAGTATCTTTCAAAGTGTTGTCGCTAAAGTTGTTAAGCATTGTCTTCAATGGACTTCCAGACTTATTATTGGAAGATCCATTATTTTTTGATTGGTTCGTCATAGCATTTTCAAAATCCGCCAACGAGATCGACTGGTATGGTTTCCTGTTATTGCTGCTTTTCATAGCACCGCCTAATTTGTTGCTATTTGGACCTGTTATTTGTGGTGCCTGAGGTTTCTTGGTCGGTGAGTTGTTGGAGCTGGTAGTGGTGGTGGTTGTCGATGATCTGTTGGAATAAATCGATGTCCTTAAAACATCGTCTAAATCGTGATTATTGTCAACCAAATCATCCCAGTTATCTTCTTCTGACTCCTGATAGTTACCTAGTCGTGCTACCTGGGGCATGGTCAATATTTAATATCTTGGACAACCTTGTGTTAGAACCGCATCGGGATCACAGACGATTGATGTTTATTATTTACCGGTGTGCTAAAAAAACCAAAAACACAGTCACGTGCAAAACGACACAGGCGTTGAAGCATAAACTTTTTTTTGCACATACGATACGATACGATGTTAAAATCCTTGTTTGATGGTGTTGAATTTTGTAAAATTTTGGGTAAAACAACTTCTATAAGCTATATAAAACAGAAAAACCAGTATGGATGGATGTAAAGGGAGTAGAAAAATGATGATACAAATGCAATATCGACGATAGAATGAGAGAGAAAAAAAAAAAGGAAACCGTTTAAAAAAAATAATGGAGATGGGCATCTCACACTGAAAATATATAGAAGAAAGAGAAAATCATAGCAATTCATAAAGGCAAAAGCAGAGCAAAAAGGAGAGCTAATTAATAGCTAGGCAAGAGAGTGGTGGGAAAGGGAAAAAATCAGGCGTAGTAGTTGTTGATACCCCAGTATGGTTCAACTTTGTAATCACCAAGCAGCTTCCAAGGTTCGTTCCAACCGGAAAACAAAACAATAGAATCACTAGCAGATTCAATATCACTCTTCAAAGCGGCAGTTTGATCACTAACAGATGGAGAGGATTCACCAATGCTGTCACCTTGGGATGGCCAGCCTGTTTCAGAAATATAGACGGCGTTATCTCCACAAGCACTTTTAAGATCACTCATGGTTGACTTGATCCAGTCCCCGGCAGTAGAAGAGCTGACCCCAGAGAAGAATGGATGGGCATTAGCAGTGGTAATGTTAGAATATTCGCTGGTACAAAGAATTGGGTTAGCAATAATTGCGTTGAAAGTGTCAATGATTGAGACGTTACCAGAGTAACCAATGGCCGACAATTGGGTTTGAGCCTCTTCCAAATATTCAACCATTTGAGAGGCAGTGTACTTGCCATCATTGACATGCTCATTGCCGACGGTGATGCCAAAGATGTGGTCATCGTAACTACTGTTACCATAGCTGGTGATGGCACTTTCAATACTAGAAACACTACTCAGGATAGCAGTTGGGTCGTAGATCCCGACCATTAATTTTTGGGTATCGGCTTTATATTTCATAGCGTATTCCACCAACTCACAGTCGGTATTGTAAAGACGAACGACACTGTAATTTTGCATTTCCTCAAAGTTCAGCTTCAATTCAGCTTCGGATTTACAACTACCACTGGCATCGTACTGAGAGAAGGCGATACCAAAAGCAGAGGAGTAGTCATCCAAGGTGCTAGATGATGATGAGGAGGAAGAGGAAGAGGAGGCAGTGGAGGAGGAAGTAGAAGAAATGGAAGATGAAGCAGAGGATGAAGCAGAAGAAGAAGCGGAAGCTGAAGCAGAAGCTGAAGAGAAAGCGGCAGCAGTTGGAGCGCCAAAACCAAAGTCATCACGAGGCATGAGGGTGGTAACCGAGGCATGGCCATGGGAGTGTGATTCCAAAGCGTGGGCCAAGCAGGCGAAGATCGACGATTTCAAAAGAAGGGAGTACATTTTTCTTGAGCTACTAAATGAATGGTGTTGGTTGATGAAAGATAAGACTAAAAGGAGGGTGTTAATCAACCTGGTAACTCAGATAAAAGGAAATACAAGAGGCAGTTTTGCGGGGAAGGTGATCTCAATAGCTGAAGAAACAGTTGGGAGCAGCAGAATAGTCAAGAGTGTAAATTTTGGGATCCAAGGAGGCCCTTATATTATATATCATGTCATATAATATATATATGGTAATGTCGGATAATATACAAATAAGGGATAGAAAGTGGCTTTTATGCAGTGGCATGCATTGATGTGTTTCATCACGCAGACCCACAACGCTAACCTTAACCTTAACTCCCCCGAGGCGACCAAAATTTCAGCTTTTTTGACTCAGCCAGACCAATCGCCAATGATATCGGTGGAAGGAGTTGTTGTTTCAAGAAGCGGACGACCACGGCGCATCGGTGGAGGTGTTTCAACATCATCATCATTACTATTATCAAACACACTACAACTGGTGGAGCTACTATAACAACAACAATAATAATAACAAAGTACATTCGGAACATTACTACACAACACTTATCAGAGAAAAAAAAAAAAAAAAAGGAAAACGTAAAAAGCTTAAAAGTCGTTCCATCGTTCCACCCAGAGGTCTGGAACATTTGCAAAAGAAAAGTCGTTATACTTCATTCTTTCTTTTTGTTGTTTTTTTCCATTCCTTCACCACCGCTTGGAGCCACCAGGACTTCTGCTTCGTTCTCTATTGGACGATTGGATGTTGTCCTCATTCCCTTCTAAAAACGCAAAATCCACCACAAGCCTCTTTCCTAAAAGTTCGCTATTGTCCGCCTCGTCCACTGCAGTTTCAGCCTCTCGTAGCTTTTCGTACTCAACCAAAGCATAGCCCTTATTTAATCGTTAGTTAACAACAGTAAGTATTTTTCTCGAAGTTCAAAAAGTCAAACTCCCTAATATTTCCTCGGAAAATAATAAACATTCGGGATTCTCTCGTAAAATCAGGGGAGGATATACTATCCCACTAGTGCGTACTTCCTTATTGAAATAAGGTTTCTGTCTTTTCTTTCTTTTTTTTTCTTATCCCTTTATTTTATTTTTTCATTTTTTTATTTTTTTTTTCTCCTATTTTCTTTAACATTTCTTTTTCTCCTAGTGTTGTTCTTCTTCATTCTAGATCCACAACGGTACACTGGTGTACTTAAAGTTCCCTCCGTAAGTACTGACTTTCTTCAAAACAATATCCACAAAAAAAACAAAGCAACAAACCACAGATTGCAAAGCAGAAAATGTAAAACAACAGTATAAAAACAAAAAAGAGAAAACATACCTTAGCATACCCAGTTTGGCGATCCATATTCAATTGTACATTCTTCACTTTCCCAAACTCATCAAAGAAATCAATAATATCATCTTCGGATGCTTCTGGATGGACGTTCAAAGCAATGATCACGTAGCCTTCAATTGCTTTAGTGAAAAAACAGTTAGAACATAGCTCAAAAGAAGAAAAGAAAAACAATTAAAAAATAGCAGTGTATAGAAACCTATAAGATCGCAATTATGATAATAGCAACACTCCACTCTTTTACTTTTACGAATTACTCACATCTGGCGGGGTTGAGCACTGAAGAGGAACATTCTGATGGTAATCATGGTTAGCATATTTTTTTATACATTGCCTAATTCGAAAGTAATTTAACAAAAAACAGCACAACCAAAATGTTTTGGTCATCCGATAATACTTTTATTACACTCACCTTCTTGATCTACTTCCATTCTCGTCTTGATTCCATATCATTATTGATTTGTCGCACTGCCTTCGTCATCACTACTCTGTTTATTTATTTATTTACCTTTTTTTTTTTTTTTTGCTACACGCGCTCACAATTTTTCACCTCAACAAAGTAAGAGATCCTACACAAGATCAATTTGGACTTCTTTGATAATATTCACACTTTTTATGGGCATCGGAAAGATAAATAAACATGGGGAAAATGATATAATGATAATAATGGTAATTAATTGAATGAAACAGACGCATTAAAGTGGAAGCCTGGCTTAACCACTGGTCCAAGCTTCGCGTCTCCCAATGGCAAGCTATAACCCATATCGACACTAGCAAATTGCGATCTGAAAAATAAACCAGCCCCAACATGACTGGAATGCTCATCAAATAATTGCCTCACATTGACAGTGCCTTGTAAGCATCCTTTCAAGGTGTCACAGCTTAATTTGTGCGATTTGAACTCGCTCAATGAATCAGCAACCGTAGCGGATCTCAAAAATAATTGCAATCTCAAAACAGATTCTCTGTCCGCAAAGTATTGATGGAAAATCGGCACTTTCGTGAAGACACGGAAAGCATGGCTGCCAATGAAACTACCCTCGATTTTTTCATGACCCGATGATAAACTAATATGTGACGCTGGTAATAACCCTGGAGTGAGGCAATCGTATGATAATTTATCGCTTGGGTGCAAACCTGTGGAATCATTCAAGTTATGAACGTGTCCGATCGTGGACGAAGAGTTGAAAGTCACAGATTTGTTACAGAAAGAATAGAAAGAATTACTATTCATCAAAACTTTCCAGAAATTTCTGCCATCGTTGGCAAGGATTTTACTAACCTCCCCGGAAATTTGTGTCTGAGTCCCACTAACTGGGAATTGCACTGCAGAAACCGTTTGCAAATTAGAAACTTCAACATTTCCTACCAACGACCCTTTACCGCTGAACTCTTCGCCGTCAACTTTGTTTTGGGTGATAGAGATCCCGCCAAATGACGAGTAGAAATATTTTTTGGAAAGCAACAACCGACTGGTGTTCAATCCCATGGTAACTTGTCTGTTCAATTCACCATTAGTCCCATTAGACCCGCCGTTGAAGAAAAGTTGTGAACTAGGAGCATTTTTAACTGGCACCGCAAAACTAAGGTTGGCAAAATGGTTGGCCAAAGATTGGTCAACTCCCGCAGCAATCGCCAATTTTTCACCGTTACCATAAACGTTCCCATTGAGATATCCCAACCCAATACCACCTCCCAATTCATTAGTTGAGGTGGTCAACTTAAGCTTGTTGGTGATCTGTTGCGCGGTTGGCAAGCCAATTTCCACGTTAGCGGTACCATTGATATCCTTATTCACGACCACTTTCGCACTCTGTAAAACCGGGTCGCCAGTAAGCGAGAAATTCTCTTCGACTGAGGCAATGGATGAGGACAATGTCCCCACAGTGTAAAGATTGGTCGAGAGCAATGGTTTCAAAAGCCCGCCAAGGTACTCTCTGTTAAAATCCTGGCCGTTTTCCACTTTCACAGACCCAAGTTCCACCGGCTGTGTGGCCTGGTTTACAAGCACAAAGTCTTGTTTGTATTGCGCATCAAAAAGACCCATTATTGTATAATATCCTAAGGAATATATATTTTATCCAATTAGCCTGCCTGGGTGGGTGTCAAGAACAAACTTTTTTTTTTTTTTTGAATGATAGGAATTTTAGTGGCCTGCATTGATCGTTATGGGGCCCTGGATCATCACCATAATAACTAGAAAATGGGTGTATATTTTTAATATAATTATTCACAATAGCGAAATGTCACCATGATGGCACGACATCGTACCAAAAAAAAAGAAAAAAAAGACATAGTGGTGGTGCTTCATCAGTTAGGCTTTGCTTATTCTTTTGGCTCGCAATGACAAGCCCTATTGTTAAACTATTTCAGATCTTGGAGCCCGCGATCGACGTCCCAACCAAAATCCTCCAAAGATTTGACCCTCCTACCCCAACATCACCGATATTGACATTCCAGGAAAATGGGGTCCTAGAAATCATCATGACCAAGAAGTTCTTTTACGGACTTTTCAAGGAATGTCACGACCAGTTCAACCAATACTTGCATCAAGAACAAGAACGTCATGATCTAGGGCTATTGACCACTGATAAGCTACAAGAATTATACTACGTCACCCTGGGTTTATTATTGACCACTCCTTCTAGTACCACTGCGGTTTCACTTCATTGGGACGTGGTGTTGCAAACTTACAAAAACCATCATCAAGGAGCACTGCTTGGGGAATTTTGGGAATTTCTAACGTTAGAGATATCGTTTGTCGAAACCCTTCTTACCGCAAAACTTTCAAGAGTAAATAAATCTTCGGTGGTGTGGCTTTTATATAAGAAGCTCTTGGCATTACACTGTATCACTCTTACAAATTATGATAACTCCATAGATAATCATGGTTTCAATTTCACCAACGCAATGATGAAAAAGATCCTATCTGTGGTTATCCGATCAGGAGAAACACATCCCCGGAACTACTATGCCTGGAATTTTTTACGTTCGGTCATCCATCTTGTTCATCTGCATCGAGATAATATCTCAATGATGGATATTTATAACAAACTCTATGGTTTTTGTCGGGCGAATCCTAGTGATAATTCATGCTGGTGGGTTCTACTAGAGTTACTTTTACCAGATCAAAGCTCTGGGGAATTCAGCATTAAAGAATGGGGATTCATTATCGAAGACATATCAAAAACTACTAGTACTGTCAAAAATGTTGGATCCTTCAGATTTCAAGTGAATAATGAACTTGTTTCTAAACACCTCGCCACTCAGTTTGTATCTCTTGGGTCGCAGATCCATATTACCCCTTGGAATCATTTGAAAGATGTGATGTTACGTTGTCAGCAACTAGGGATCCTTCAGCAGGAAACTAGTACCATTTGGCAAGCTCTTGAACAAGGGTCTAGTGATGAAATTACCTTCTCGAAAGGAAAATACCAGTACCAAATTGCATCATCTTTAATCCCAGATGAACATGGAGTCGATACTCGATCCAAAGATAGTTCATCATCAGAAGGTATAATACCATTTGATGAATTGGAAAAGATTTCAATTATTAAAAATAAAGCAAGAATTATGGGGTTGAGAACCCAATTTTTCCAAGAACTTTGACAACCCTTAGAAGTTATGAAATAGTCACACGACGTTTTGATTATAAATCGAAGGATTGATCCTAATTGGTCATGCCAGAGTGTTTCAATCATGATGAAAGAGATTAGTCCCCAATGAGTCACTCATCATGAGACAAGTAGGTATTTGTTAATGCATTACTGAATAGACAATAGCTCTGGGATTTCGGTGTGTGGGTACATAATGTAGTTACGGTTATACTTAGTTTATTAGATCATCTTGGTCTCAATCAATACAGCATCTCTACAGTCATTAATTGATAATACTAATGAGGATAGTAACAATAACAATAAATGAAAATTAAATTATGGCATGAGAATATAAAACAAAAAAAAAAAAAAAAAATGAAAAAGAAAATCAAGCTTAGCAAAATGAAAAAACAGAAAAATCAATAAATAAACATTGTTTATAATAGTAAAAATGAAAACGGTCAACTGTAACTGTAATTAACCAAAGAGCAATAAATCATACGACATCCTAAAGAACACTGTGGGTGATGTTTCCAAAAATGTTAAAAAGTGAAAAAAAAAAAGTCAAAAGAGATGATTTGTAACGAAAAAAAAAAATTTTAATGAATGTGTGTAACAAAGTGATATAATGAATAATGATTCCTAATACTGTGATGGTTTTGTTGTTGTTGTTGTTGTTGTTGTTGTTGTTCTTGCACTGTATTTGGTTTCCGATTAAAAAAAAAAAAAAAAATTGGATAAAAATTTAGGTCTTTTTTCAAATGGCCAATCAACTGAAATACACAATCCGAAATTTCAAGAGTTGAGCCCAGCATCTGCGGTGCTGAAAACATTGTACGGAAAACGAGGTGGGTATGTAGAAAAACAAGGTATGGATATAGAAAACACAGCGAGAGTAATGCGATAGCAAAAGCGAAAAGCGCAACAAGTAACTGTGTATCAACCAATATTCCAAAATGTTGATACTTGCAATATGTTAATGATAGAGATACAGTGCAAAAAAAAGGGCGCTACTTCATATATCGATAAAGCATGCTGCCACAATTGAACAAATCGTTATCTGTACAAAAACATAAAGTCTTGCAAGGAAAAAAAAAAAAGAAGAAAAAGCTTCAATTGGAATTCACTTGAATAATTTTGACACTCTTCTCACAGTTCCACCAGTAGTACCATTACTGCTGCCTTCTCTTCTTGAGGGTCTAGCTGCTCTTCCATCTCTCTCCCTTTCTCTGTCTCTTTCTCTTTCTCTTTCTCTTTCTCTTTCTCTTTCTCTTTCTCTTTCTCTTTCTCTTTCTCTTTCTCTTTCTCTTTCTCTTTCTCTTTCTCTGTCTCTGTCTCTGTCTCTATCTCTGTCTTTATCTCTGTCTTTATCTCGTTCACGATCTCTTCCTATAGACCCATACCTGCCTTCCCGATCTTTTTCTCTTATATCCCTAATGTCACGATCTCTTCTTCCTTTGCTACCCAATCTCGAATGCCCAGAAGAGCTGGCTAATAATTTCGGTTTCGAAGGTAAGTTTGGCTTAGATGGCAATGACGATACTCCTCCTTCTGAATGTTTTGAGCTAATCACAGACCCATTGTCTTTCATGTTGCTCCCATGGGTTTCACCATCTCTAATCCTATCGGGATCTCCCATTGCTAAACTGGAACTGATATATCTCTCATGGTCTCTCTTTGGTATTACCCCAATTCTCGGCGACGCAGTAGCGGCTCTGGAACGGGATCCGTGAACAGAGCTGTTATTTGCAGTGGTTGACGTGGTAGCAATCGTCGTATGACCTTTAGGAGGAGGAGGTTGAGAAGATTGACGAGAATGGGACTTGGGCCGCTGATGTAAGGCCTGCTTTGATTTATTGTCCTTGAATAACCTACCGGGGGTAGTCTCCTTCTTCACACCAGCGGCGGCGGTGGCGGTGGTGGTTGAAGCCTTGCCAGTTTTCTTGAGTTTATCTTTGGTAATTCGCCGGTTTTTGCTCTCGGCTTCCCAGAGTCTTCTTTTCCAAAGGGTCAATTCATTATGTAGTTGAATGACTCTTTTCACCTCTTCGGTCCGTTCAGCTCTCCTGCCACTTCCTTCATTGCCACGTTTCAATTTTAATAGATTGTATAGTTCTTCATACTCTCGATATTTCTTACGGAACTTCCCTGCTAATTCCTTCAATTCAAACGTCGCTTTCGAGTCGCTACTATAATAATTCTCGATATCCCTGGTGGTTCCATCATTGATGTCCTCTCCATCGGTATCGTGATTGTGGGCAAACGTTGAGGTGATAGGAGTCGAAGGTTTGGATCGCGCTCGAGGCGCATGGAGTGAAGAAATACTGACTTTTGGACTAGAAGTCGTAGTAGACGTAGCGGTGGTATCAGTAGTAATGTTAGATATGACCCTTCTTTTTCCATGTACTTCTGGAGATGAGGATCTCGACCGAGATTCAGGAGATGGAGACGCAGATGTTGCTTGAGTGGTGCTGCCGATTCCAGCTCCAGAGTATTTTCCAGATTTGCTTTTCCCGCTACTTGATGAGTTACTAGAACTAGAATTATCATGATTGGAGCTTGTGGAAGTAATCCTAGGCTTTTTTCTTGCGATTGGCTGTGGATTGTTAGGCTTGGGTTTAGCAACGCTGCCTAAAGCTTCATCGGAGTCGTAGTCACTGGCTTCCTCTTCGGATGAAGAAAAGTCATAATTTCTAGCCCGTTTGAGATTATTGTTATTATTATTATTATTATTATTATTATTATTATTATTATTATTATTATTATTATTATTATTTGATTTCAATGGGGCGGTAGCACGAGACTTATTATGACTGGTGGATAATGATGAGTTTTTTGTAGTAGGGGTCAAGTCAACGGTTGGTCGAGTAACACCTTTACCCAAGGCAATCAATGGGGTTTCTTTAATTTCATTAGCGACACTAGTCGGTGGAGGAGTAGGTTTATTGCCAGAGTTTGTACGGCTCAATGATTTAGGTTTTTTTGCAGCCAGGGCATCATTTGTTGATTTAGCAAATAATTTCTTCAACGGAGTCGAGTGGGCATTAGAAGGAGAAGCAGCAGCAGTGGCTACTGATAAAGAAGAATTGATAACCGAGGTATTGTTTCTTGAATCAGAGTTCACGGTGGTATTTGAAACCATTTTTTTCTCTCTTTCCTGACGCTGTTTTTCTCTTTGTTCTAATTCTCTGGCCCTTGCTTCTCGTTCTTTTTCCTTTCTTGCCGATTCTAACTCATATTCCCTCTTTCTTTCCAATTCCCGTTCTTCCTCTCTCAATTTTTCTTGCTGTTGTTTAATCTTTGGGTCGACTAATAAATCTCTCATTGGGTCATTTTCAGGAATTTCTAACCGGTCAAAAGCATTAGCCATATTGGATAAAATCAACGATCTCTGGGTAGGAGAGTATTTCCATTGCCAAATTTTAAGGTGCTGATACGAAGAATCATTTAAAATATAAAACTTTTCAGATTCGTGGAAATTGTCAGCAGATACAGGAGGTTTCCACGAAGGTTCTGGAAGGTATGAGTAGCTCGGATACTTATCTTGAGTAAACGCAACGGTTGAAGATTCGATTAGTTGGCCGTATTTTGATAATATCGAAGATACCACGGCTTTAGGGACGCTAGTTCTGTCCTTGATTTGGCAAATGGAGATCGGGCCGACGGCAAGAAGGTGCAACACTCGATTTTCTGGAGATTTAAGGTTCGAAAGAGAATTGATGGCGATTAATTTTGAAGATTTCGTCTGTCTTTTATGGAGGGTGGTATTTTTAGAGTACGAGGAGGACGAAGTTAACGAAGGGGACTCTGAGGAAGACGTGCTCCTTGGTGGGGACGAAGAAGAAGATTTTGACGAAGGCTGAGGTATTGGCGAAAGAGACTGTTCCTCTTGGTTATTGGTTGTTGTTGTTGTAGTAGTAGTAGTGGTAGAAGCAGAACCAGATCTCTTAATACCAGTAGTGAATATTGATAACCTACTGGTTACTTTCCCTACTAGATCGTAATTAGTTTTGTTTTTATCGTCGGGAGACGACGAGTATAGGTTTATTATTGCTGATTCGGGAGTGTAGTTGGAATCAAATATTGTGAAATTCCCATCGGGATGATACAACTTGAGACTAGGTTTGCCATTTGTCACGACCAATTTTGTAGACGAGGCCATGGCCATCTTTGAGAGTAAGTCATCGCTGAGTTTTATGTTGAAAGAAGGGTTGGGAGAGGATGAGAAAGAGTGGGGGAATAGGAGTGAATAATTGGGGAGGGACATTTTGTCCTACTGCGAGGGGGCAAGGCTGTTATGGATGGCCAGGTATTTTTGAAAGGTTGTTGGTGGTGTATGATGAAATATTGGATAATATGCTACTGGGTGATGAAGATATTGGTGAGACAAGAGGGCAGGCGGATATTGGTGATGAAGATGGGTTGGTGGTGGTGTTATTGTTTGTTGAGGAATGGGTGGGTTAAAAAATTATTGAGTGACAATGATCGAATCGTGCGGGAAACGGAGGGGGAGCCAGGCTGGTGGGGCGAGACGTACACAGACAGCAGCACCAATATAAATTGCACCGAACACAACCAGGTTGGATTGGGAGGGTTGTATCAAGGATTTCAGATGGTAGTTATACCTTACAGCTGTCTAGCAGAGTGGATGGTGTCTCTGTAGTGTTAGTAGATGTTCTCACTACTAGTACATGTTACAAGATACGCAACGTAACAACTCCAAGAGGATCTACGGCCGCAATTTCCAAAACACCCCAGACCTGCGGGAGTTTGGGTGGTGGCACCGTTGGGTGGGTGATCTGCCGGGATATATACGTAAATGTAGTCGGTGTATGTAGGTATTTATATTTATTGTTGATATTTTACATATTGATTGATTACACATTAGAGTGGCTGCTCACATTTGTGATGAGATTACTTAGACGTTCCTGTTTATGGTTGTCGTGTGGGTGTATGTGGGTTTCAACAATAATCGTCGGTGTGAACTCACGTGGTAGGAGGTGGTGTCTATAAATAATATACTTGATCATCACTACTGTCTACTGTTGTTTGAGATACAGTTAGTACATGTTATAGTCGCTCTTCGTCTTCTGTGCCTGACAACCAATCACAATGTTACCCATTACTATCACAGGATAGTCGTGATCTCGTATCTACAATGCCTGGAAACACCTATTGCGGTCGTCATGAAATAGAATACCTGTAACGGCAGTGATAATTATCCCACTTTGGTTGCCTTTTTTGTCGTTGATATCAATCTCTGAGGCACAAGATCTGTTCGGTGGGTGAAATTACCGAATGTACATACATTCTAACAATACCCGGGAATTGCTACACACACGAATTGGAATTTTTGAATTGGGAAAAGTTTCCTTTGGGATATCCAGCAGATATATATATATATATATATATAGGCAGAATACCTACGAGGAGAGAAGAGTCAAGCACACCAGCAAGAATTCCAAACTCACCGAAGCAATTCCAGCAGCATTAAGACCTGTAACCTTTAGTAGGCCGTTTCTATACAACTAATTACAGTGTCCAGAAACGGACGGCCACAGGCTCTAGTAACTCCGGCGCGGACTCACCACGGGTCACGAGTCCAGCACGGTTCTTAACATCTAAAATAATCCGTGATGATACTTCATCACCAAAACATTGACTTGGTTTGGAAACTAATGGTGGTTATTGATAAAAGAAAAAGGTGAAGGAAAATATTTCGCAACTGTTCATAATGAAGATCCAGATACGTAGTAAAGATTCTAATTCCATAACAGGCAGGTATTCAAGTTTAGTAAAAGCTGAAGCTGATTTCACTGATATATTGTATATATTGGTTGACAAATAAATTATTAACGAATTTAATTATCATAGCTTCCTGAGGTGACAGATATCAATAATTTTGTATAATTTTCTTTCGATATGTAGATAGTAAAAAATTTTGTTGCAATAAAATTATGAAGAAGCAGAGCCGACAGTTTTAACCTGAAAGGAATTAAAAAAAAATCAGAATATTGAGAATGATGTTGGCAATAAATCACAATAATATTAATAATGTAGATAATGTAAGGGTCGGGAAGTAATGCTAACTGATAAATATTACAGATGAACATATAAATTGACAAAGAAAAGGTAGGGGGATATTTAGAGAAGTATTAAAGTGTAACGATTGCTCAGAGTATAGAATGTCTCAATATGCTATATGAATCTATGAAACAAGACCTAAAGATGAAGATAATGTTGACAAAGTTCGACAAATATTTTAATCTTTAATTTATCTTGTATTATGTACAATTCAATTCCAAGACAATTATTCAATGAAAAACATTTCGAGATGCCTATCTTTTACAAGGATAACAAACAAATCAGAAAATTCCTTTTTACTGAAAAGATTAGTACCAGAAATGAGTATTATGCTCTTTTAATTTTCATATTCTGTGATGAGTTGGCTATTAATAAAATTTCACCTAAAGGTAATCCAGTAGATTATTTAACAGACCATAAGTGATGCCAAGTTTTAGTTTTATAGGTTTAGTATTATTCAGTTACTCAGATGTAATCCCAAGAAGCACAGCTGTAATCCCAAGAAGCACAGCTGTGAAAAGCCAACCCTACAGAAAGTGGTAGGGCTCCAGAACTAGAATGAGAACGAACTTATAACATTTTGAAATATTGCAGATTATTATTAAATAATTCTGAATTCATTGATTAAAAGAGTTTCCTTACGGGGGTGGTGGGCACAGCGGCGAGAAAAATTAAGCGGAGGTACGAGAAGTTCAACTCTTGACAGAACCAAATCTAGCGAAGATAAAAGAAACGCAAAATTGGCCAGCGAAACAAATATGAAGTTGAAATCATTAGTAGGTACGAAGTATATCTGGAAACAATAATAGTTTAACATGGGACTCTTGGGTTAAGCCAAATTTACTAGAATTAAACCGGAATTGCTCATAATGTTAGAAAGACAACGAAAACGGAAGAATTTAGGTATTTTGCATTATATTATTATTTACAGCTTTTATATTCGACTAATAATAATCAAGATGTTACTCAAGATAACAATGCTTGTGCTCTTATTAGCTTATAAGTGAAGTGATTTAAGGTAGTTGGGTACCCACATAAAATGCTTACCCTCACTACGACACGAGTCCAACACCATCAGCGCGGGTCACGAGCCCAACACGGAGAAGCGGACAGATTCTCATCAGCCGCCAGTGTATATCTCCCCCAATATATCTCGTCTCCAGATATTTATATTTATATGCTTATCTGTATATTTTCCTCATGATGATATCTACCTATGTGAATGTCTCATTCCCGGTGTTCCCTGTAGAAACATAACAAGCATGGTTACCCACCTGATAATAGCGGCCATCCACCCGGTGACGGTAAAATGTTCCTTTCGTCACACGTGATCATATCATCACCAGTGGTCCCTTTTTTCAAGCTTAAATACTGATGCTGCTGCTGCTGTTGCTGCTGCGGGAATCATTTTAAGCTTGTATCCCATCCATCTTAATTTGCTACTGCAATTAACACCCACATTATCTTAATAAATATATCTCAATAAAAATGGTACGTCATATACTTAATATCAATGGGTCAGACACAAGCAAAAAAATCGACTCCCCCACAAATAATAAAAAAAAAAACAAAACATAATAGAACTGTCAGTCTAACATGTATAACAAGGCTCGTACTTTCTTTGTCGGCGGTAACTTCAAAATGAACGGTTCTCTTGAATCCGTTAAGTCCATTGTGGACAGACTCAATGAATCAAAGCTCGCAGCTTCTACTGAAGTGGTCATTGCCCCTCCTGCCCCATACTTGTACTGGGCCGCTCAAAATAACAAAAAGTCCCAAGTCTTTATTGCCGCCCAAAACTCCTATGACAAGGCCAGCGGTGCTTACACCGGGGAGATCAGTGTTAACTGTTTGAAGGATGTTGGCGCTACCTGGGTCATCTTGGGTCACTCCGAAAGAAGAACCATCCTCAAGGAAACCGATGAAATGGTTGCCAGCAAGACTAAGTTTGCTCTTGACAATGGTGTCAAAGTGATATTGTGTATCGGTGAAACTTTGGAAGAACGTAAGGCTGGAATCACTTTGGAAGTATGTGCTCGTCAATTGGACGCCGTCTCCAGTAAGGTCAGTGACTGGTCCGATGTCGTTGTTGCTTACGAACCAGTATGGGCCATCGGTACCGGTTTGGCTGCTACCCCAGAAGATGCCGAAGAAACTCATGTCGGTATCAGAAAGCACTTGGCTTCCACCATTGGTGCTGAACAAGCCGAAAAGGTTAGAATCTTGTACGGTGGTTCCGTTAACGGTAAGAACGCCAACACTTTCAAGGACAAGGCCAACATTGACGGGTTCTTGGTTGGTGGTGCCTCCTTGAAGCCAGAATTCGTTGACATTATCAACTCCAGAGAATAAATGGACTGATTTAGATGTTATTGGGTATTTTTAGTTTCTATATCACTTGTTTAATTAATGTTGTATGTCGTTGTTATTTTTGAAATATGACTTATTGTAGAATGACTATACTTTATGATGTTTTACTTCATTTTCGAGCTTTTCCCTTACAGATCCTGCTCAATGAAAAAAAAAAAGAAGATACTACTTACAGTTCCAATAGATTTATTTGAATAATTCACTCATGCATTCTGCTTCTAATATTAATAAGCACAGGAGTTATCAATCTGGCTTCAAAAAAATTTAAAAAAATTCTCCCAAATATCCAGCTACTCTGTTTGCCAAATCCTCTTTTGCTCCTTCTTTAGTACCAGGACCATAGAAATGCTTTGCACCTTTCACAACACCACTGTATTTACTCTTGAGCTTATCGTCCATAAAACCGTACCATTTTTCCATTCTTTCCCCTTGATCAATGGTTTCTGGAACACACTCATCAAGTTCTGAAGGAACCATCAAAAGTGGTATTTTAACTTTACCAAAAGTCTGTGCTGGGGAACTAGGGTGATCATCAGGAAGGTCGAGTAAATCATTGGAGAAAAAGTCGTCATCACCATATGGAACAGCGAGGGATAAGTAACGGTAGGCGGTAGTGGGGGTACCAAACATCAACTTGGAGAATTTCCCTGGAAGCAAAACGTTTTCATCACCGTTATTTTCTTTAACGATAGTCTTGACTGCAGAGATAAGAGCCTCGAGCTTTGCAGGAGGCACGTAACGCAGAAACATTTCACGATCACTGGCTGGTGCTTGAAGAATTGCCCCATCAATGTTAAACAACTCAGCATCTGCAGTCAAACTTGGAAGATACTTGGCGAGATATTGGATCACATCTTGAGTTCCTGTAGAGTGACCCATAACGACAATTCTTTTCTTGTGACAATTGACTCTTAAATACTTGACCAATTGTCCGATCTCCTCAGCGTCACGCTTTAAGCTCCCGGTACCCCAACCATTGTAAGATGATGTGAGGATAGGATTGCAAAATGACCAATTGGCAGGAAGTTTGGACACAACTTCTGGAATGTAAGGAACCGTCAAAAGACCATCTCCCAAACCTCCAACGAAGATGATGGTATTTGGGGCATTGGTTGGGGTAAACTCAAAGGCCGACAATTTGGTGGCGAAATTATGGATTTTTCCTTCGAAGCTTGAGCTAGACATTATTTATGGCTTATTTAATCACTGAAGTGGGGTTTTTGTTTTGTTACTTTTTAATTATGCAATTAGAAGAATAAAAATTCAAAGAGGAAACAGTGGAATCAAAAGAGTACTTATATTTGCCATGATATAGAGAATACTGTGAGCGGCTGTGCCAAACACACGTTTGCTCCATAAGCATTATCCATTCATCTTCTTTATTACCGCTATGCCCGCCGTGGTGACCTGACTGGGAAGGGTCCGTAAACTCCGCCATGTATAATCTTCGTAGGCTTTAAGGGAGAGACAACAAGAACCGGCAAGGGCGAATGGTCACGGGTTTTTGGTAGAAACAAACCTCTCTGGCCTCGCAGGTATACCTCAGAGGAAGCGCCGTGCGTCCATGTTGTTGTCGACTTCGCACGATTATGGCTTGTAGTAGGGTAAAATCTATCCGGTCGGTGGTAGCGGCGGATAGAGTCTAAGAATATCGGATTTAAGATAATTCTGGATTAATACAAACAGTGACTTAATAAAGTTAACAACGTAGTAAAACATAATAATTGAATAATGCCTTCTCTCTCTAAAAATAGTAGACATAATAAAAGTAGAATAAGTAAAATAAATAGAAAGTACGAAAATATGGGCTAGAAGTAATGGTGTTATGGCTATTAACACTCTAGAGTGTTGTTAGCAAAAAGTGTACAAGTACGACTAGTACATCCAACCAAGCTCACATGGAACAGAGTGGCGATACTGATACCTTATTTTTCAGTAGCGGCGTATATTGTGGTAAGTAAGTTCTGTATTTCCAATTGAATCTCTTATGTGGCACTTCCATACTTTTTTTTTTGGATAGAAGTCCGACTCTTCAAGAATGCTCCGAAAATCATCCCGTTGAATTATTTTGAGAAGCATATGAGGCTCTTCAAAATTGTTTCAATCATGATGCTGGTACAATTCATCCAATTTGTGAAAAATTTTTTAATTGGAAAATTTTCATCTCGAAATAAATTTTCAAAAGAAAGCCTTGCTCACATTTAGGGGAAAGTTGTTTACAATTATCAATAAAGCAAAGAGTTAAGCCTTTAACTCTTTGCTTTATTGATAAGTGAACATCAAACTGGTAACTTTATCATTCATGATCATGAATGATGCGAGATACCAGTGTCGATATCAACATGATAAAATCAACCAAGATAATTCTGGAAATTTGTTAGTCAATATTCTTAGAAAACCCACAATAGAAAAGGACCTATTATCTTCTTGCTAAAACTGTTATAAAGTAATAGCATCAGAATTAAAAAGCTCTGAAAAGTTTTTTTCCGCACGGATTACTCGGCCGAAGAAATTCAACTGTTGCATTTTTTTCATCATAAAAAGATAAGGTAAAGATTGGTAGCATAGAAAACATACCTATTTAAAGCACTACCAACTGCTAGCAATATCCTAATGAGACTGCTAAAAAGTTCTCTGATTGAGAGCTAAAAGAAGAAAAACAGGAGAGGAAGAAAGAATTAATTTTCAAAATCCTCCTCAATTTATAGGATTTCCCGACGAGAAAAAGAAGAAGAGAAAAAAATAAAATTACCCGACTGCTTTATACGCACTCTACCGGATCCAGGAATTTTCAACATTTTATTTACATTAATAAACAACAACAACAAACAACACAACAACATGTACACCATCAATATACAATGAGCGCCACACCCCCAGCTACACCAAGAGCGAAAAGAGAACGGCCAGAGGACCCGATAGCTGAAATCTTTGCCAGCCCCGCGCAGCGACGTGCTGGGCTTTTAAATATTGCGACATCACCGTTGAAAGCCGACCGCCAGATGAAAGCCCCATCACTGCCCAATATCACTAGACCTAGAGACCATACCCAACCAATAATTCTTCCTCCAGATCAACACGAGATAGGGCTTAAACCATCGGCCATCAAGCGAGGAATCATCAATATTGATCCGAATTCCGGAAGAATATCGCCTTTGAGAGGCTCACCAGGAAGATCTCGAAGTCATTACGATTTTACCAATCGATTAGCTATCAGAAGAGCGTTGGTGGCCACCAACCCAGGACTCGCCCCACAGGATGAAGATATCCAAGATCTAGATGAAGATGATTTGGCAATTGCTGAAAGAATCATTGGGGAATCAAACCGCGCCAATGGTTCATCATCGCCAACCCGTACCCCAAGAAACCGAAAGTTGATGGCCCTTGATGAAGACGCTGCTGATGATATGGTATTTGAGCCGCTAGAAGGGAATAGTTTTAGAGCTACTCCATGTCCAACCCCAATTCAAGAAGAGAAAATCATTTCCAAGTTTGGTCGAACCCATCGTCTTCTTGAGGCGTCTCAAACCCTCTTTGTCGATGGACCAGAAGGGTTTTTCGAGCAACATAAATTTAAAGGAAAGACTTCAGGTAATACAATGGCACAGGCCCCATCGCTAGATTACAGTGAATTTGTACAATTATCGAAAATTTCTGATTTTTTGCAGCTCCCTCATCGTGATAACCTCATGGAAAGCTACCAAAGTAATTTTCCTCAATGGCACTTTGAATTAAGCCAAGGATTCAATGTTTGTCTTTACGGTGTGGGTAGTAAACTTCATTTATTGCTGCAGTTTGTTGATACCTATCTTACTGATGCCCTAAGCGTTCCAGTGCTTGTGGCGAATGGATACAATCCTGCCACTACTCTTCGGGAAGTGGTCGAACAAACCATTAAGATTGTTTTGCCCTCCAGGAAGTTGAAAAATGGGAAATCTCAACCAATTTTAAAACTCCCCGCGGCACCTCACGAATCTGTGCCATTGTTGGTGCGATACTTGGAAAAATCAAATGACAAATCCTTAAAAATTGTTCTCGCAATACATAACCTTGACGGGCCGGCTTTCAAAGGTGATCGTGCTCAAAGTGCGCTTGCTCAACTTTCTGGATTGCCACAAGTATGGCTCGTTACTTCGGTCGACAAGATTAATGCTCCAATCCTCTGGGACTCGGCGAAAACTTCACAATTTAATTTTGCCTGGCATGATACCACTACATACGATAACTACAATGTGGAGAATGGATTTGAAGATTTGCTTCATGTGGGTAGATCGAGCAAGAATATTGGTACCAAGGGTGCTCAGTATGTGTTGTCCAGTTTGACCCAAAATGCCAGAAACTTGTATCGGGTCCTTGTGGCCAACCAGCTTCAAGCGTTGGAAGAAGAAGCGGATGACAAGGCTCTGGATAGAAGCCTTTTGGTTGGGTCAGTACGGAACGGCATCGAATTCAAACTCTTGTATAATTTATGTGTGGAGGAATTCATTGCTTCCAATGAAATAAGTTTTAGAATCATGCTTAGAGAATTCATCGAGCATGATATGGCAGGATTACTGAAAAACAGTGCTGGTACAGAAATTGTTTTTGTACCACTAACAATAGATGAATTGGAACAGTTACTTACGGAGGAGTTGTTGGAGTGATGCTAGGAGACTTATTGAGTGTGAAATTCGTACCTGATATGACGGGTGGACTGCGTTTTATATAATATAATGACGATATAGTATAACAGCGCAATATAATATAATGATAATATGGATAATAGACAAAAATTTAATAACTACATGAATGATCTTCAACATAAAATATCATACTCCATTAGATAAATATCTATAATTACACAACCATATCGTTTAAACCCAAAGATTCGTTTTCTTCATCAGTTCTTTCATAGTCTTCACTAGCCATATTTGGATCAACGTCTGGAGCATAGACATTTTGGACATAACTAGCAGCAAGAGGATCTTCCATCATCAAAGTGAATGGGATTTTCCCATCGATGGCCTGCTGAAGTTTGGCGAAAAATGATTCCCAACTGGCCTTAGTCTTTGGATCCATAGAATCAGACGTCTGTGTGAAAACACGTTCGTTTAATTCATCATGAACTTGACGCAACAACCCTTCAAGAGTCGTGAATCTACCACCAAGGGTACCTGGAGTCAAATCCATGTTCAATTCTGGAACCACCAAGTGACAAGTTTCAGATTTGAGGATATCTCTCTTCAAATCTTCAGGATCGTCACACTTGAGCACCACTCTTTTACCCTTTTCTGGGATGGCGCCACCGGTCTTAACTTCGTTAGATTTGTAACCACAGTGATCACAGACTGTACTCATAATGATAACATCTTTAAAATGTGGAATGTTAACGGTTTTCATATGGGTATCGCAAGGAGCATAACAGGTTGGGCATGTGGCCTTGAAAACTTGGACTTCGTTGGCAAAGTTTTCAATGTCGGTTGAGTCGGAAGCAAACCCGGTAGAAAGTGGTTGTTCAGTAGTGTTTTCTTCACGTTCTTTTTCGAGTCTCTTAATATCGGCGTATTTTCCTTCATCGATCAACCCAAGTTGAAGATTCTGTTCAGGAGTTCTGAAATATTCGACCTTGGACCACTTGTGGGAAGGCTCGCCTGGGACGTATTCGATCCAAGAATTTCCGGCTGGATCATCAACAACCACAGTCAAAGGTAAACATCCTTCGTCGCCGTTGATGCAACTTTTAACCTTCTTGATGTAAGCGTCGATTTTGTCATAGATCTCTGGTTGGATTTCTTTTCTCTTTTCTTGGTCAGATTCCAAATCTTCAATCATTTCTGTCAACAACCCTTCGACGGTAATAAATTGACCCTTCTTTGGAGGGATTTCAGTTTCCAATTCCACAAAGTTACAATTGGCACTTTCGGATTTGACAACTTGTCTATTAAAATCTTCCTTCTTTTCAATCTTCAAAATGTACTTGCTACCTTTATCTTGGATTTGTGCCGCGGATTGGATTTCAGAATTCTTGAATCCACAATGAGGACATTCAAATGACATCAAGATTATTTCTTTGAAATATGGGATCTTGGTCAACAACATTCTAGTGACCCCGTTCTTGGAACAGTTCATACAATAGGATTGGACTTCTTGAACTGGACGGCCTTCAACATCTTCGGCACCAGTCTTCATGACATCGGTGTTGGTTTCTTCACCAGTAAGAGCTTCGACTCTATCACCCACTGGAGCAAAGAACTTTTCGTTTTTCTCTTCGTTAGACATTTTTTTTTCTCTATCTATCTAGATCTCTAGAAATAAATATATTTATATATGTGATTATTAGATGCAAAATCTATCATTGCTTAGAAATTTTTTTTTTTTCTTTCAAAATTTTTTTATAGTGCGAAGTGCGGCTAGTACATCCATCATCTTCGATAGATGCGATGCTTTTCCAGAAACCTCCAGAACCTTCCATCAACAACAAGAACCTTCCATTGACTTATCACCACACCCAGACTAAGAAAAAGAATCCCATCTTTGCTGTTGATCTGCTACGATGTTTCGCAATAATGGGAAGGCTAGTCTGGGAATTAACAAGCCTTTCAAGCCTCCCCGAATGGTGAGGCCTGGATCCAATGGCGCGTCATCTTTGGGAATAACCAAACCATCAAGTCAAACAACCCCCAGCACCATATTGCAAAGAGATTCTAAGAAAATGACAAGTTCAACTGCCACAAGTTTCAAAAAACCGAGACTTATCAAACCGGAAACTAATCCATCAGCCGGACAAGATAATGTGAATCTTAACGTCGATACCAGCATGTCGCGGTATTTCATGGTGGTGTACCGTAAAAAGACCATGAAGAAAAACAAGACGTGGAATGGCGATGGGGTGTTGATAGTGAAGCATTGTCATTTGAGTTTGAAGTATGATAAATCCGGCATTGGGAAGAGCTACACTTCTCTCGCTAGTGCGATGAAGAAGAATATCAATCTCGAGGAGATTATTAGTATTGATCAATATGAAGTAGAAGTGGATTATGAAGTGGTGAAGCCACAGGAGTTGACACAATTACTTGGGAAATTGTCGTCTCTGACAAATCATAATCAATTAGTAACAGAAGATGATGCCATCAATGTTGTTGTTGCCGTTGCTCCTGCTCCGGAAATTACAACCAAATCAAGACCTTACAAAAGCGTGATGATGGCTAACGATAGGAAATCAAAGGAAGTTGGGCGAATTCAAACAAAAGGGTTGATCCATAACCGCCAATCTATGAGGAAGCCATTATTCACCATCCGCGAGGACTCTTTAGTTTTGGATAAAGTCCTCGAAGAACCAGACAAAGTTATTGATGTTATTGTTGATCCACTACTTTGTAACCATTTACGACCCCATCAAAAACAAGGGGTGAAGTTTCTCTACAATTGTGTGATGGGGATCACTGGTTCTGATATTAGTGGAGCTTTGCTCGCCGATGAGATGGGGCTTGGGAAGACCCTAATGACCATTACTTTGATATGGACCTTACTTCGTCAAAGTCCGTATTTGAGTCAAAGCGTGATTGCTAAGAAAGTGCTTGTAGTGGTTCCGGTGACTTTGATTGGTAATTGGAAAAAAGAGTTCAAAAAATGGTTGAACGTCAATCGTATTGCGGTGCTTACCCTTGGGTCTTCGAAGAATAATAATAATGAAATGATGAGTCTTCGAATGTTTGGCCAGACTAAAGTTCATCAGGTGCTACTTATAGGGTACGAAAAACTTGTTACGGTTAAGGATGTCTTGGTGCAATCGCGGATCAAGTTTGATTTGCTTGTTTGTGATGAAGGGCATCGACTCAAAAGTGGATCGAGCAAAGCTATCCAGGTTTTAAAATCATTGAATATTAAAAGGAAAGTGTTATTATCCGGAACGCCGATTCAAAATGATCTCGAAGAATTTTACACGCTTATTGACTTCATCAACCCTGGAATCTTGGGGAGTTACCCAACGTTTCAGAAAGAGTACATGAAACCCATTTTACGATCCAGAGAGCCTAATTGCACCAATCAAGAGATTCTTAGGATTGGACATGAGAAATCACAACAATTGATCTTGATCACCAAACCGTTTATTTTACGGCGAACCAACGAAATTCTCAATAAATTTCTTCCGCCACGCCAAGATCTAGTGATATTTATCAAACCAACCTCTTACCAAACAAAAGTGTTTGGGAATATTATAAGATCTAAAAATTTTGAATGTTTCGAAGACAATGTCAGCGACGGGGTGGCTTCCAAAACCATGCAGGCTGAAAGTTTCGCCATGATCAACTTGTTTAAGAAAGTTTGCAATTCTCCTAGTTTGATCAAAGATGATAATATGTTTAATAAACTCATTAGTCGTGAGAGTAACTCCTGGTGGCAGGCGGCGTTGGTAACTGTAGCATCAACCAGTGGTAAGTTGTGGTTTCTCATGGAGTTGTTGAAAGAAATCTCTTTTACCACCCATGAGAAAGTGGTGGTGATTTCCAATTATACCAAGACACTTGATTTAATTGAGACGCTTATTCGAGGTTGCAATAATATGTCATTTTCTCGTCTTGATGGCTCGACGGCTGCTAATAAACGTGATGCAATAATCAATGGGTTCAATAATTCAAGCCACGCCACAAACTTCATCTTCCTCCTTTCTGCGAAGTCTGGCGGAGCCGGGTTAAATCTTGTGGGAGCATCTCGACTTGTGCTTGTTGATAATGACTGGAATCCCTCGATCGATCTTCAAGCAATGGCACGGATTCATCGTGATGGCCAAAAACGACCGTGCTACGTTTATCGGTTGATCACCACCGGGTGTATTGATGAGAAGATTTTCCAACGACAATTGATGAAAATCAGTTTGAGTGATAAGTTTTTGGATGATAAGAATAATTCGAAGGATGACATATTCGATTATCAAGATCTTAAAGAGTTATTCAAATTGGATTTGCAGACCCAGTGCAATACCCATGATTTAATCGAATGTCCTTGTGAAGGCACTGGGGAAGTGCTTTCCTTTGATGAGGAGGAGAAGGAGGGAGAAGAAGAAAAAGAAGAAAAAGAAATGGACTACTCACAGGATAAAGGGGAGAATTTAGGCTGGGTTTCGGCAAAATCCATGCGAAGTATGCAAGAAAGTATGGAAGAGGATAGAATGATTGAAAAATCCCGGAAGATCAGAGGTTGCTTGAATGATTTCAGTCATTGTGATCCTAAATTCATCAAGAATGGAGAATTAGAATCCACAGGGGATACTATTACCGATACAATTCTTAAAAATATCGATACCGCCAATAGAATATCTTACATTTTGACAAAAACCAGTTCATAGATAAATAATCTTTGCTTTGATTTCTTTTTCGTCTTATTTTCTTTCTTTGCTTTCTATAGAATTTATTCTATTTATTCAATAATTCTTTTTTTTTTTTGCTTAATATTTTTTCTTATTTAAAGCTTGATTAATTTTAATATCTGGAACTTCATAACTTTGAACCTTTAGTCTTTGCGATATATTCATTGGCTAATTTAAGAACGCCAGCCGCAGTACCGAATGAAGATTGATACCCAGTACCACCGGCACCATAGTTGTGAATGATTTTCCCTTCACGTTCCAATCTTATCCCTCCTTCACGGGTTGGTCTATAAGCAACGTACACGGTGACAATGTCCAATTCAGGCTTGTTTTCCGGGAAAGCTTTACTATCCAACAATTCTGGGGCGTATTTCTTGGCTCTGGTCAAGATTCTTTGGGTCAATTTATCATCGATCTTGAAATCCATTTCGTCGATCTTTACCGGGTGATAGCACCCACCAATGATCGATCCACCTTCTTTACGGTTCATGATATAGAACGCTTCCCCTGGGACTTCACTTCCTGGGACCGGTTGGACAATCTTTTGGTTATAACAGGAATTGGAAACCACCACGATGTGACCTTTCACCGGGTACATTTTGAGATCGTTGACCCCTCCAAGGAACCGGGCCCCCAATGCTGTGGCGTTAATGATCAAATCAGGGGTTTCTCCAGAATGATGGTACTTGTTGGCATCGTTGATATGATCGATACGGGCTCTTTTGATGGTACCCCCGAACTCAATAACTTTGGCATAAAGATACGCAAGGTAGTGTGGGGTGGTGATGGTGACCGATTTGTAACGATGACCTTTGACAAGGTCATCACTAGGGAACTTGAAGTTGCTGCGGTCGAGTTTTTGAAACCCTGGGACGTACAGTTCAAACCATGGCAATTTGTAGGCGGAAACGTAGTCCTTGTGGGCATAATGGTCGACTAACACCTCGTGGATCCCGGAAGTTGGTTCTTCTCGAGCGAGCTTGAGGAATTCGTAGTATCCTGGCTTATCGTACTCTTGGAAAGTGAATTCATCTGGACCGGAATGTGATGACCATTGGGCCCCGGCTTTAGAGGAGAGAAGTTCGAAATCACCGGGGATGTGTTTGGCAATGATGGAGACATCGTAGCCATTCTTGAGAAGAAGGAGCCCACTAGTGAGACCTGTGACTCCGGCACTTTCGGATTGTTAGTTATGCTTTTTTATTTATTTCGTATCTAATTGAGCAATAACGGTTCATACTTACCCAACCACAACGACTTTTGGTTTCGATTCAGGCATTTTTTTTTTTAATTTTAGTTATTTTATATCAATTTTGGGATATGTTTGTGGAGAAATGAGTCAAACAATGAAAAAAAGACACCTTTTTTTTTTTTTTTTTTTACTTTTGATGTGCGGTATTTTACGATAAGAAGGATTTTGACATTTAATACGTGGATATGACATTTAAGTATGAATAGTATTATTATTATTATTATTATACATCTAATATACACCGGATAGAAAATAAACAAAAATTAAACCCCCATCCCGGTAGATAAATTGGGAAAGATCTTTTTGGCAATCCCTTGCAAAAGCGACTTCACCTTGGACCCTTCCTTCTTTTGGGTGGTGGTCGCCGGAGAACCCAAGGTTTCCATCAATTGCGAAGCCAGGATCGTAGTATTGGCAGTCTTGCCATTCCAGCAATATTCACTGAAGCATTTTTGACAAGTGTCACTTTGGGCAACCCCTTGCCTTTCTTGAGATCTTCTGATCACCGCACATCCGACACAGGTGGCCCAATCAGCTGCAGCAGCATCAGAAGTCAAGTTATTTCTGCTGGCGATTTCAAACCCATTGGTGATCATTGCCAATTTCTCTTGTTCAGTATAACTCATCTTCGTAGTCGACGTATTGGACCAATAACTATAAGGTCTATTAGCAACGTACACCACAAGCGGCGGGACGTGGCCGTGATCGTCAGAACCCACTAACGACGTCAAATTCGAAGCGTCACAGCCAAAAAACGTTGGTTTGGAAGTAAGGCCGTTGGCTAAGAAAGTGGCTTGATCTGGAACGTATGGGAAAGTTCCCAACACTCCAACATCGGAAAATTGTCGATCATAAGTGGCCGCCATAGCAGTACCATCGGGAAGCCCATTAAGGTTATTACCATTATCGAAGGCCATGATAATATCTACTTCACGAGCCGGCTGAATGAGAGGGGTGAAGGGAATGTTTTGACCATCTTCACCCCCATCAACAAGGAATAAAGAATCGGATTGCGAGATCAGGGAGCTGGTATTGTAATAATGGGTGTTAAAAAAAGGATTCGGGGAAATGATTGAGATATCATCATTGTCACTGCTGAGATTTTTGATGAAATTCACGAATTTCATCTTGAGGGATTTGATCAAATGAATTTCGGTATTCTCTAGCTTAGCAACCATCAAATTAAACAATGTCGAAGACGTTCCCATGATGAATCCCGCATTATCATACCCTTGCACACACTGGCTGTTATCTCCTTTAACCACCCCATTGTCCAACTCGGTCCCCAAGTATTTGGTATCCACAAACGCATCAACGGTTGGATCCCAGGACCCCATCTCAAACGCATTGAACTCGAAGTTTGTACTATTGCTGCTGACTAATTTCGTTCCCGGATATCTACCGTCAGAAACGGTGATGGGGAAAGGCATCTCTCCATTAACAAACACCAGTTTATCACGAAGAGATGACCAACAAACGTCGGCACCATAATCACCAGAAGATTCGAAAAATCCCCTAGCAAGAGATCTTGCCCATACATCGGTCAACGAAGTATTGAAACCAGCATTTTTTTTCGCTTCCACATCGAGAGAAATGTTACGGAACACCTCATAAGTTTTAATCGGGTGGAGACCTTCTGGGAGGAAAATAGAATTCTCAAGATCCCAAATATCATATTTATTATCAATAATATCTTGTACCGAAATCCAATCATTCATGGAAAGTGATCCGGTGAGCCAATTACCCCCACTGAGGCCTGAAATATAAGTGGTTGATTCGAGCAATCCCCCAAGTCCATGTTCAAATGCTCCCACGGTACGATTATCAAGGGCAGAAAGTTCACCAGCTCCAGTTAACATGGCACGATAACCTCCCCCAGATAAGGCAATCCCAACATTTATATCGCTGGAATTATTTTGAAACACTCCGTTGATTTCTGCAGCGGTCAAATTGGTTTTAGTTTGAAGAAAAGCCTTCAAGTTTGGGGTAGTTATCGAATGTCTCTTTGCTAACCATGTTTTTTCATCATGGCTTAAGCCAGTACCTTGGCGGACAAGGGTTTTATTCGATGGACATGAAACATGGGTGGGAGAATATCCTCCTAGAACGTTGGTGGTGAACAGTAGTAACAGTAGTATGAGCACCTTAAGTAGCACAGATATATAAATCATGATGGTGGTTATTGATTAAGACAAAACATGCTCTTTTTTTTTTTTCTTGCAATGGCTAGAAAAACTTTTGGGAATATATTCGTACACTTATATTAGTGAAGGTGATAGGTTCCATGGTTAAGGATGATTGATGCATTTCTCAAGGCACAATTAAAGAAGCCGAACCAAAACTCGAAGAAATGGCACACAAAAAAAAAAAAAAAATAAATAAATAAGAAAAATAAGATGCTGCCTTAGTGTGGTGGAGAGTTGCAGTTGTTTATTTATTTAGTTGATCTGTCTTTTAGCATCTATGATGATACGGTCATTCTGCTGCACGGAATTGGGAGGCCATCAGGTAGTTTAAACATCGGATTATTTCTCTTCTCTTCCCACAAAGGCAAATATTTGAAAATAATGGAGTACTTATCATCAGTGACCTTCAGGTACATTATAATATTTTTTAATTATTTGAGATATATCTGAAAAACATCGGCCATGTTGTGATGAGACGAGAACAGATCGTTTTTGTTATATGTATATAAAAGATATATAGATTAACCAGACTCTCAAAAAAGTAGACCCAATTCTTCGGCTAGAATATTGTTCAAAACCCCATTTCTAG
This sequence comes from Saccharomycopsis crataegensis, assembly GCF_037102585.1. NCBI lineage: Eukaryota > Fungi > Ascomycota > Saccharomycetes > Ascoideales > Saccharomycopsidaceae > Saccharomycopsis > Saccharomycopsis crataegensis. The sequence continues at coordinate 1,860,753 of NW_027043820.1, forward strand.
GAGCAGGAAACTCCTTAAATTTGATATCGTTAGATAGTATAGCTTTCAATTTTTTGATTACCTGATCATAATTTGCCTCATCATTCATCGATTTGTCAAACTCCGCCCATTCCAACAATTCCAAATCTTTCAATGCTTTGGCGATCTCTGCTTGATGGTTATCCATCAACTGGTTATTCACCACCACTATTAACGGACGGTGGGCCCGCAATGAGTCCAAGATGGATCCGGTACCCGCGTGGGAGATAACGTAGTCTGCCTTGAGAATGTCGTTGCTTAAAGCAGAATTAAACGCGTAGGTCTCCACCAGTAGCAGTTGTTTGAATGTGAAAAACTGGAGATTTGATTTTGCAGGGCAAGATTCGACAGAGTTGTTATTATTGTTGTTGTCGACTGGGGTGAGGTGTGAACTGGTGGAGATTATTGATTGATCAGGTCCATATTGTACGATGAGGTGGGTGAAATTTTCCGTGACGAGGTATTCGAGGAATTGTTTGGACACTGCAAATTGGATCAAATCCTTAAATGTTTCGGTGGCCCCTGTAGTGATAAGAATAGTTCTGGACATGGTTAATTAAAATATATTTACGATTTATCTCCAGTGTTGGTGATTGATTTATTTCTTTCTTACTGATTTTACTTTTTTTTTTCTGACAGCAAAAAAAGCCTTCTTATACAATAAAAAGATTACAACCATTCAAGAACTACAATTTACCATTCCTTTCTCTTTTTTTTTTTTTATATAAAATAAAAACATACAAAGATTCATTTATTTTTAATACAATCAAATTCCTTCAAAAAAACACCATTCTTTTTATCATTATTTTTTATTTATTCAATACCCAGCAGCACCTGGGGCATCGGCTTTCCCTTTCAACGACAACAACAATTCCTTAAACTTGGTCTTATCTCTGCCATTGTCAGTCGACCCCGATGTTTTCTTAAGGTCAATCAATTTGATACTTCTATCCCAAATGCTCAAATCGTTCTTGAAAAAATCGTCTCTTTTGGAAATGAACGCTGCTTCTTCGTCTTTGACCTGGTTGATCTTCACTTCTTTCTTGGAATTGTAGTCTTCATAAAATTGATCGATCAATCCACGGGCCTCGGTGACAATTTCCTCGTGTCTGGCTGCGCTGATCTTGTCCTTTTCATCGATTTCCGACTCACGCTTGGCTCTCCACTTCTTTATTGGTTCTGATTCCTCACTGGCTTCATTGGCTACAAAAATGTCGCTATTGGAAGTATCATCAGCACCGTATTCAACACTAGCAGCAGCAGCAGGTTCATTGACATCGGGGAACTGCGATTGGAACTGTGATATTTCGTCGTCGTCATTGTCACCTTCCAAGATCTTTTGATCATCTTCTGTGGCGAACTCGTCGCCAAGCGCCGCTTTTTCTCTGGAAAGAAAGTCGCCTTCTGGGTCGTCGTTTATGTCGAGGTTCTCGATTGGTGGGAATTTCTCAGCCATGGTGGATGTGTATCTAACTATATCTTGATAGTTGATTTGTTATTAACGGTGTCAATCGGGGTGAGTTGGGATTTTTGGGGGATTTTTTTGACACGGAGAGGAAAACCGTGCGGTCACGTGGAGGGCATAGCAATTTCTTTTATTCTTTCTGGCATACCATATCTATTATATTTTATATTTTAACCATTATTATTTATATTGGTGGTAGAGATCTCTATCTATCTATCTATCTATCTATCTATCTATTTAGCAATATTAAATATGGAGGAACTCCCCGGATATGACAAAGACTACGTGAGGGAAGAAGGTGAGTACCGTTAACCGTTATCATCGCACGGTCATGAATATATTATTCTAACCGAAATCTTATTAGACATCGAGGCCTTCGAAGATGCCCTCTCTGAAGACGATACTTTATGTGTCAGTCTTAATTCAAGCGCATCTCTGGTGTTACTTACCGACACCACGGCTGGCACTTCCTCATCAGCAAGTAATCGAATAATGTCAACCAACGACTGGACCCCAATATATGAAAAACTCGACCATGGGTTGAGAAACCGAAAGAAAGATCATCACCGAGATGGTTCGAATCATTCATCATCTCATAAAAGCCATGCGGCATCTCAACGGCTTCGAAAGGCAAATAAACCAGATATCTTTAGCAATAGTATCTCTTACAAGCTATTTCGCTGGCCGATTTTGATCTTTGCTCTTTGGTGGATCTCGTGCCTTTTCACCTTCTATCTCATGGTGAGAATGGCGGTGGCATTTTCGGAATTCATCTTGACGTGGAGAGGGGATAAAAAGGGACTTCGTGAGAAACTCCGTAACTCCCAGAATTATCAAGAATGGGTAGAAAATGCTAAAAAATTGGATAGTACTTTTGGGCTTGATCAGTGGAGAAAAGACCCGGTATTCTATTATTACGATTATCGAACCCTTGCGAAAACCATCAAGAATTTGCGCAGTCTGACCAACGATTGCGATATCGAGCAATGTATGGTGGTGCTACAAAATTGCTTGAAGTCGAATTTTGCGGGGATCGAGAACCCCATCATGTATTCCCAGACGTATTATGGCACGAAATACTTGATCGAAACTTATCGGAAACAAGTAATGGAATCGTTGCGGTTCATTTCCGCTAGTGATAAAGTGTCAGTTGAACGGAAGTACCGGTTCTTCAAAACCGTGTATTTTCTATTTGGAAGATCAGCCCTTTGCCTTTCGGGAGGCGCCTGTTTTGCGTATACTCACTTTGGACTCATCAAAGCGCTTGTCGAGAATGATTTGTTACCGGAAATCATTTCTGGCACCAGTGGCGGCAGTTTAGTCGCGGCGTTGGCGTGTACCAGAACCAACGAGGAGTTGAAAAAATTACTCGTGCCTGCCCTCGCTTACAAGATCACCGCTTGTGAGGATTCTTTGTTTACGTGGTTTCCTCGATGGTGGCGCACTAGCGCGAGGTTTGACCCGGTTGATTGGGCAAGAAAATCGCAATTCTTCACCATGGGGAGTATGACGTTCCAAGAAGTGTACGATCGCACTGGCAAGATCCTCAACGTTTCTACGGTGCCCTCGGATCCTCATTCGCCAGTGATTCTTTGTAATCACATTACCAGCCCTGATTGTGTCGTATGGAGTGCGTTACTTGCATCATCCTCGGTTCCTGGGATCCTCCCGCCGATTATCTTGATGACCAAGGACAAGCACACTGCCGATATCGTGCCGTTCAGCTTTGGTAGCAAATGGAAAGACGGGAGCCTTCGAACCGATATCCCAGTAGAAGAATTGAACAAGTATTTCAACGTGACGTTTTCGGTGGTTTCTCAAGTGAATCCCCATATTTCGTTCTTTTTCTTCGCGCCCAAAGGGGCGGTGGGTAGACCAGTATCCCGTCGTCACGCTACAGGATTACGAGGAGGGTTTGTGGGGTCAGCGGTAGAGAATTTCTTGAAGTTGGAAATCAGGAAATGGCTCAAGTTCCTAAAAGGACTTTCCCTCTTCCCACGATTGTTGGACCAAGATTGGTCGAACGTGTGGCTTCAGAGATTCACTGGGACCATCACGGTGTGGCCAAAGATGTCAATTTCTGATTTTTGGTATATTTTGTCTGATCCGACCCCAAAAAGATTGGAAGGGATGATTAGAAAAGGGGAGATGGTGGCGTATCCGAAACTTTTATTTTTGAAAAATCGATTAGATATAGAAAGACTCATTTCCCAAGGATTACATGATGCAAAACTTGAGTATTTCCAAACAGTATCTTCGGAAATACGAGAATCTGAAGATAGTGAAATTTCTGGGAATTTGAACTCTCAATCTTTGACTCATTCTTTTGGAGAAGGATTGGAATTTTCGGTGATGACGGGACACGACGACGATGATGGGCTGGAATATTTACCTGAAGATTTACTGGATGGAGAGAAAATTTCCGGGAGTAGTGATTCTGATTATTCTATAACTACAACATCACCATGATTACAATAACTTTTTTTTTTTTTTTAAAAAAAATTATAATTATTCTACAGGATGATGGAGGGGAAAATACAATAGTAAATTAAAGAACATTAGATTTTTCAAAATGGACAGGATTTTTTTTTTTTTTTTTGTGATTTTATATTGAAAGGTGTATATATTTAAATAAGAAATACAAGGTATTAGAAGAAAAATTAATTAATAATTAAATATATCAATCGATAAACACGAGAATCTAAAATGATGACGGTAAATTCAATCATCTTCTGAAGAATCATAATTGTAGAAATCTGGGTGGGTTGAGTATGGAGGCAACGATTCTTCGTACTCGCTATGGGTATTATTATTATGCAATGATTGGAAATAATCTTTTAAAACAATCACAGTAGGAGTCAATTTGACAACGACCGAGTTTTTCGGATTGATCCTTGAGGCAAAATTCATAGAAACGTGTAATTCGTGCTCGACCTTGATGTTACAAGTGGCAAACGACGGTAATATAGAGGTAACCACCCCATCGAGCAAGTACTCCGGCAACTCGTACTTGAAATACTCAGATGACGAACGGTTTAGATTACCACTGCCTTGAGTCCGGATATATTCTAACCCATTATGGGTCGATCGATACGTAGATTGTGGGGATAACATACTTTCCACGGGTTGGAAATCCTCGTGGTTAATTGGGTAGTTCAAGCCTTGTTTGTTGATGATCACCGACCGGAAAGATTGGGTATCGCTAAGAAGCTGTGATTTGAAAGAAATATAAGAAACGAGCTTGGCCTTGATCCCCTTGATGATGATACGTTCTGGATCGACAGACAACGCATTGGTGGCGGTATTGGCATTGGAAGGATAAATTAATCGGATCAAATCGTCATAGGAAACGTTGGTCAAGAGTGATAAATTTACGATATCTTTCAAGTTATCGCCCACTTTGATGAATCGCGGGGTGTCGTATTGGGTATTATACGGCTCCAAATGACGGACAAATGACGCTTGGAGCTCGAATCTGGCGGTGATCTTGCTGGTAGAAGGTAATGCTTTTTTCAATAAATTTTTCAACTTGTTAGTGTCAGTAGTATGATTTTGTGATTCTTGACACTTATATTTGAATTCAAAGCCTTTACCACTAACGTTGGCTCTGGTCACTTTGGAGGCGTTGAAAGTAACCAAGTTGAATTCTGGTAAGAACGTCACTTTCACTTTTTTTTCCACCACCGGTTTAGAAGTTGAATGTCGCTGGACCATCACATCGATACCATACTCGATTTTCGCGAAATTGTTGATCCCCTTTTCATAAATGATCGATGGGGGTAACGTCACCGGAGAAAGCACTTGGTCATCCTTGACGTACCCACGCTTATGGAAGAGTTCTGCCTCCGATAGGCATCGCAAGTTGAAATTATCTTCGGGGAATTGGAATTCAAAAGGGTATTGATGGATAATCATTTCTGCTCCCCCCGTGGACGATGAGCTAGTGATGCTTTCGGGGGTCGGGCTTCGGGTATTACCACGATTCTCCAGAACTAGGGTTTTTTCAAGTCTTAAAAGCTCGTGGGTTTCACCATTCCCTTCGAATTGTGGGGTCAGGGAGCTGTCTTCTAGCACGGTATTGCTTATTCCTCGAAGACAAACTATGATGTTCGAGGCATCGATGGTGGGAGACGGCAGTTTGATCACCACCTCTCCTCGGATAATATCACCGTTGGTGAAGGTTCGGGAGGTACCTTCGAGGAAGATGGAGATATCGTAAGGTTTCCTGCTCCTGGTAATACTAGATAGCTTGTTCATGGCGATAGATACATAATCACCAAGAAACTAGAACGGTTGGCAGCAATTGCGATGTGCGAGGTATTTAAATGAAATGTCGAGCCAAACAAGCACATTGCAGAGAGGTCCGCATTATGCGTAATTTTAAAGCCGTTTGGTTAAATTAAAACGCTTTGCGACACTAAAAAGAAAAAAAAAACAAAAAAACAGGCGGAATAAAAGTTATGATTATTAATATTCAAGCAATGGTAAAAATATTAAAATGTAGGATATGTGATAGATTATGATCCAAGCATATATTTGATGATGATAATAATAATAATAATAAAAATAATAATAATAATAATAATAATGATAATATAAATAATCATTCGGAATTTTCAATGTCAAGATTGACGGCCAGGTACACTGGGCCTTGCTTCAACATTTTGTAAGCCAAATGGTTGTTAAGAGTTGAGGTGGCAAAACATAATAAGTACACAATGAACAAAAAGTTTGATTTCGTCTTGCTGGCAATGAACGTCAAGAAAATCACATTAAGAACGTAGATCTTGAAAGTGTTTTTGAAATTGCCAACCAACTCATCAAACGAATTGAACGAGAAACTGGTTGATAATGGAAAGAATTCTTGGTTGGTGAGAAGTTGGGAAAACAAGATCAACACAAGCAAGTACAACAATAGCTCATTGTTGATGTTATCTAAAAACAAGTAGGTCTCAGGATTACCATCAATGATCCCAGGGTTGGCGTAAAAAATGTATGATGGAGAAACAATGATTTTCCCAATGGTCACCAAGGTAATGATCCACAAAATGATCTTGATGGTTTTCTTGTTGTTATCGTCATCGATTTGCGATTGGATTTCCACTCCACTGAGTTGGTTTTCTTGATCAGTATTATTTGTCAACGCTGGCTTCTTTCTGATGAAGTTCCAGTAGTATATCGTGACGTTGGCGATGATTAATACGGCAAACAACACCACTTCCAAAGGAAACACAATGTGGGTGATGTAGTTTGTTCTAATATTGATAAAGAAGAAAACCACTGTGGATAGCATCATGAAGCCGTGGACCTTCATGAAGTATTTGTTGACCTCGAAGTTATCGGTGGAGAGATCGAGTTTTTTGGTGATGAGCTTGTACGATTGCTTGGGCTGATCCATGGCCCAGAGGGTGACGATGATGCACACATAAGTGGTTCTTAAATAGAAGGTGAACCAGTCATAACTGTTGCCTGTTTCCGGGTCGGTCATCTTGACTGTGTTGTATATATATATATATATATATATATATATACAGTTGCAATTGTTGTTAATATTCGATGTTTTGTGGCCTTTTTTTTGTGATTTTTGAGATGACAGGGTGGTCAACCCCCGCTATCAGAGGTTTATTTTGTTAGGAGAGGACAATTATGGCATATTTCCCCAGTTATTCGATCATTATTATTATTATTATTATTATTATTATTATCATTACGTAGATAATTCTAACCATAGCTATGACGGGACGATACACCATTATTCTTGAGATAACACAGAGTCTTCCCAGGTATACAGTGGCCTCGGAAAAGCAAAGAAAACCTGTTCCGAGGGTGGGATTTTTTCTGTTTGTGGAGAACAACAACAACAACGACAACCAGTCGCCAGTTATACACCACATTTATATATATATAGATAGATATTAATATACCATGTCTTCAGATAACAGCGTCCCAGTGAAACCGCTCCCAGTGCTCAAAGCAGACCCGCCACATACCACCCAATCCACGATTGTTAAATCGTGGGTGACGTTGCCATCGAAATCCAACAACGGGCCAGAATTCTTCACGGTACAATACCAACCTCCATCATCCACCACTTATAAAGGCTCAATTCTCGTGGTCCATGGGTTTGCCGAGTACTACGAGCTTTATTCCAGAATCCTTGATGATTTGTGCCAGCAAGGTTACGAGGTGTTTTATTTTGACCAACGGGGGTCGGGGCATACTTCTCCTGGCAAATACAAAGGGAAGTCCAATGAGTACTACACATTCAAGGATTTGGAACATATGGTTGAATTACGATTACAAGAGGTCGACAAAAGAGATAATAAAAAACTCTATTTGTTGGGCCACTCCATGGGGGGTGGAATCATTTTGAATTATCTTGTGTATGGTAATAATCGTGATAAGCTCGCTGGGGCAATTTGTTGTGCTCCATTGGTTGATCTTCATCCAGATACTAAACCAAATGTTATTCTTAGAACTCTTGCTTCGACTTTGAACTTTTTCGTGCCTAACTTCAAGATTGATTCTGATCTTACCCTTGAGAGAATCACTACCGACCCGGAATGGCAGGAGTTCTTACTTCTGAACAAGGATATTTCCAAGACCGTGGGAACGGTTAGTTTGTTCCATGGGATGTTCCAAAGAGGACTGAAGTTGTTGGACCCAGACCATTTGAAGAACCAGGAGAAGAAAGTGCCGATTTTGATTGTTCATGGAGAAGACGATAAAATCAATGATTACAAAGCGTCGGAGAAGTTTGTCAACATGACTCCAGCCGAGGATGTTACCTTGAAAGGTTTTAGCGGCACTGGGCATAGTTTGTTTTTGGAAAGACCAGAGGTTTATGAGCAAGTTACAAAGACGGTGTTTGAGTGGTTAGAAAGCCATTGATTTATGATTGAGATTTGCTTTTTTTTTTTTTTTTTTACAGAGTATTGTTGTTTTAATATATATGGGATTATTGTGTTTGTAAGGTAGCGAGTGTAAGTGAGAGAGAGAGAGAGAGAGAGAGAGAGAGAGAGAGATGATAAGCGGACGGGTCCGGGTTTATGAATGGTGTCGGGGGTAGCGGGTGAGGCTGTAGACCAAGTGACAGTAACAAGGCTGGAAGAAGGTGTTGTTGGATCGGAAGTAGCAGTGGGTTGCTGATGGTGCTATTACTGGGAGTAGTAAAGTATTGATGGAGTATATAATATAATATAATATAATATAATATAATATAATATAAGAGAATATAAGATAAGATACAGTAAAATAAAATAAAATGAAAAAAAAAAAAAAAAATAAGCTTTGTGTTCTCGGATAGAATTTTTACATTTTTTATTTTTTTTTGTGGTATACGACCCGACCCGACCCAGCATTGTGGTAACGCCAGGATCATCATCATCATCATCATATATATATATATATACAAGGGTGTATTGCCTGAGAACACCAAGCTGGACAGCGTGGCCATCAGATACTATCCACAACAATATATCAATCACAAACACACACGTATTGAAAATGCCTTGGAGATGCTGCAAGTGCCAACAGATCAACACTTTGCCCACTGACGAGAAGATCAAACCATTCAAAAGATCAAGAACCTTCAAATCATCCAAAGCCTCCACCGCCTCGGGATCAAACGTAACCAGCCACAACCATACCACAGCACTACAACATCCCCTAGTTCCTTCGTATCCTGGCGCCACTGCACAAATATCCCATTCCGTGACTTCTTTGGCCTTGAATAACGACGATGATATCTTGTGCCACTGCCGACACTATTACTGTGATACTTGCGAGTTTGCCAATTCCGATCATGAAATCGCAGGACACAAAGCTAAATCAAGCAACCGTCGAGAGAAAAACCCTGGGTGTCTAGCCTGTGTCATAGTGTGATATAATCACATCATCCATCCATTTCCCTTCTCCATCGATTTTCATTTCTCTTCCCTTCTATCGTTTTGCATGGTTATAGATCAGTTTTCAAGTTGCTTTGTTCTTTGTTGTTATTTTTTTTTTTTTTCTCTCTTCATTATCTCTTCCTGTTAAATACCATTCATTATAATGCTAATAATGACTATTCAATGATATTGTTTTGTCGATATCGACTAGTTCTCACCATGTATTAACTATGAAAACGAGCAAAAAAAAAAAAAAAAAAAAAAATACACACTTTTGAAATTGAAAAGCTAGAAAATGACATGGCAAAATAAGACAAGCAACTATTCAGCAAATAATTAATAGCTATTAAACACTTCTCATAATACAACTTGACAAAATCAGCAACCTCTCATGGTATAATAATTACCACACCCATCCTCAAAAATACCGAGCATAAGTATTCGGACACTCTGGGCCTCGTAACACCGGAATCTCCACCGTCTCTTTCTCTGAAGCCGTTGTTGTTATTATTGTTGTTGTTTTTGTCTCTTGCTGCTCTTGTTTGTTGTTCTCCAATGGGTGGTTTTTTGCCAACAAGTGCTTGTAAATCCCTGGGGAATCAGCACCTTTCAAAATACAACTCGAGCCATTGAACGTATCCTTCAAGGCAAAGACTTCTTGCGGAGGCTTACCATAATCCACAAGGGTGGTCGACGAAGAAGTATGCGAAAGCAAACCTTTGGCTATTGGTTTAATCACCGTGGTGGTGGTATTGGTATTGGTATTGGTATTGGAGGTAGTTGGGGTGAGTTGGTCAGAATCTGAATGGTTCATTGTTGGATGATGATTAGTGAAACACCAAAAGAAATTCTAAAGAAAAAGAATGATACCCTGAGCAAGAGATCTTTATATATATATATATACAAATACCATCTTAACCATAACAATAACAATTACAAAAAAAAAAAAAAAAAATTATTTTTGTTAAAATTTTTTTTAGCTTTTAGTGCCCATTTTTACTCCACACGTTGCGTATGTTGACAAATTTTACTACGGACGTTCGGCTGGCATTTCTTTTATAGGAACTATTGGTTTTTTAGGCTCATTTTAGTGATAGATAATGGGAAGAGCAGCAACAACCACATTGCTTCGGAAAACCCATTAATTATCATGTTGTAATACAACAAAAACTTAATGGTTTCACCTTCACTTCACCAATTGGTGATACGTCCCACGCATATATATGACACTGCCTAATCGGGGTGCGGCCACACCTTCCCGATAGGGTTCCGAGGCAAATAACAAAAACAACAAATAAATAGTTGTAAATTATACTTTCATTATTATTATTATTAATCCATATATAAATGATATTACTATAAACTTGTTATTTAACAACTAGATAAACTTTTGTACATTACATATGCATACGCCACCAATACCACTAACACACTACTATTCTATTATACAATACAATACCCAGGGTAAGCCAAAATGACCCAACAACCTAAGATACTACCTGGACAAAATCCAGAGGAAATTGCCCAATCCTTCCATCTGCGGACTTCCCAATACTCCATCCTTTCTTCAATTTATCCTCCGAAATAACGTACAACTTTTCATCTTTCATAAAACCCAAAGTACCCATCTCGTTACTTTCAAAATCTTTCGTGGCTTCCACCAGTTGTAACTTTTCATTCTCGAAACGATCCAATCGCATTCCTTGTTTCGATCTTTGTAAAAGTGTTCGATAATCATACTGACTGTCAACATTTTCATAATATCCCGAATAGTTCAAAAACGTTTGTGCTGCCATCGATTTCATGAGCTTGACTCTCGCTACCAACTTCTGATCTTCTGGTTTAAATTGTGTAGTGACCGGACATTCGTGGATCATCATATTGTCATTAATTGCCACCGAGGAGCTTTTGGCATTACCCATGAGCATCGCCGATCTTCTATTATAAACCCCACTAAGACGATTAATACTATTAGCCGACCCCGGTACGTTGCTACCAGGGGTTGCAGAAAAAGCACTTAGTCGTTTGTTGCTATTTAGATTCCCGGTACTGTTGTTGTTGAAACTCAAGCCATTACCACCAGTAAGCGAATCAAACGACAATATCGATGAACGTTTCAGACTAGGTCTCATCGGTGACATCGAAGGCGATGAATTCGATAATTTATGGTCAAGCTGAGAATTATCTTCTTCAGCTAACGACGAGTGTGACAGATTGAAAGATTGATTGTCGCAAATTTCATAACTTGGCTGAGGAAGTTGTTGAATGCCAGGAGAATCCACAGAATAATTACTGAATGATCGCCCGGAGATTCGTTTAGAATTCTTGTAGTCGTGTAATTGTAATCCAAGCCCTGATGACGAATTGCTGTTGCCTTCTTTGTTAGACGCGTCAACCACCATAGACTTTATATCCAAATTTTTGGACCCCGTGCGACGATGGGACATTGTTTTCAGTCTGCGAACCCCTGAATTCAAGTTCATAGTTCTCATTCCTGAAGAGTTCAATTTTAGTCGGCTTTCATTATTAATAGTTGGAGTGGTGTTGTTCACGGCTGTGTGTGGTTTGTGGTTTATTGAGGTTGCTTGACTATTTAACAATTGGGAACTTGGTTGAGGAGGGGAAACTTCAAAACTCTTGGAATGTTTGCCGTTGGCATGTCCGGTAAGAATTTCTGAATGGTTGATTTGACGCTTAATGGATGTTAGGTCATTATGCCAGCTATCCCAAATTTCAGGGTATGATTTCCTGAATTCTGGCCGGGCATTCTGGAATTCTTCCAAGTTCAGGTTGACTAATTCAAAAATCTCTTGAGCATCGTAATAAATCACATCTGATAAATTATCGACAAATTCGATATACATTCTCATTGCCGCTGGGAAGGTTTCCACCATTTGGGTCTCGATCTTGATAATCTCTTTCTCCACTCGTGATAACATTTTCCGCAAATTCTCCAATTCTTCTGATTCCTTGGTGGTCAACGCCAAAGCATTTTCATCTTCAATTGCTGCTAATTGTTTGGTTTCGTACAAACGAAAGTAGTAATCATGTTTCCCCTGTTCGATTTTCTTGTCCTTCCGTTTATTAAACAATTTGGTCATAGAATCCACGTATGATTTCATATCTTTTATACGAGAAGAAATTTTCTTTTCAAACCCCAACAATTTTTTATTGGTATCTTGTCTTGTCTTTATTAATAACTCATCAAATTTCCCCAAGTTGTTGGCGGTGTCGCCATCATCTGGGTTATTTTGAAGCTCGACATTAGCACCGATAAATGATTTAGTCAAGCTAATCTGATTCTCAAAAAAAGCTGACCAGTAAGTGGCATGGTTCGAGCACTCTGTTTGAATCCCATTCAATTTATCTGTGCATAATTTGAACTTGTTTTGCCATTGCGTCACTTCTTCATCATCGATGGATTTGATCTCATTGGGTAATACTGGCAGTAAAGGGTTCTGTTGCGGCAAAATCTTGCTCGCTATACTATTAAGCATGGTTTGGTTGGTAATGATTTCTTTTTTATTTTCTTTTTTTTTTTTTTGGGCAAATGATGGAGTTGTGGTGGGGGCAACAATTATTGATCAATCAAGATAACTAACTAACTGACAACAAGATAATATATATAATGTATAGCAAGTTATTGGCAATACTTTTAAAACAATTTCCTTTGGCAATGGTTATTGATTCTCTCAATGCTTTATTTCTTTCTTTCTTTCTTTCTTTATTGCGGGTGTGATTTGCAACCACTCGTTTATCGAAGGACGATAGTTGTTGTTGATGTAAACAAAAAACACCTTGTGTTTTTGCGTTGATTCCACCGCTAAAAAAAAAAGAAAAGGAAAAAAAAAAAAAAATGCGATGGCAACGGTACGGTGCGTATAACCGGATGTCGTACGTCAAAATGTTATTACAATCAACATTCGTGCCAATTCCCCATATCATACATAATTTTCTATGTCATACTATACATAAGAGCCGATTAAAATTGTTTAATCTTCGTCAATTAAACTGTTTCCATTCTCATAAAACTCGTGGTACAAATAATCGACTTCATTCATCGACAATTCGCCAAACTCCTTGTGCTCCTTTCTTAGCCTATCTATAACTGTCTCATCATACTCCTCTTCTTTTTCTTCTCCTTCTTCCTCATCATCTGCTTCATCATCCTCTTCTAAATTATAGGTGATTTTATGCCTTGCCATTCTTTCTTCAAGCAGGTCAAGATCATTATCATCTTCATTGTCGAATTGTTTATAATAATCCTCATCGTCACTGTACCACTGGTCTTCATTGCCGATTACAATTCCTTTATCATCATCCTCATTCTCTGGATAATCATTACGGTAAAAATCCTCGGCATTTGAATCTTCGTCATCTGACAACCGTGCAAGATCAGAGTTATCATCTTCATCATCTGTCAACAATTCCAAGTCCTCATCTGCAAACTTGCTATATAAAATTGTTAGTGATTGTCCGCATATTCAATGATTAATAATAATAAAAAAAAAAAAAAATTAAAAATACTGACATTATACCAATACTTATTCCAGACTTCTCACTCTCATCATAAATTGCCTTATCTCTATAATAGACATCATAAACAAATCCTTTTTCATCATCATTATCATCATTTTTAATTTCATTTCGCAAGGCACTACTATGTCCTGGTCGTTTTATTCTCTTTGGGGCAATCGTCGATTTATTCTCACTCTTTCCTTCCAGTTGGAGATACTCGGAAACCATATCGACTAATTCTGGCGGCACTTCTCCCTGCACGTCTTGATCAAGAACATCGGGGATCTCCTCCTGTGTGGACATTGACTGAAGAACAAAAGTTCTCTGGTCGTCATTTCCATATGCTGTAGACGACGATTTAGCATTGGTGCTGACTCCTCGTGGGTACCGCTGTAGTAACGAGCCGTTTTCCGAAACTGATTTGTTGCTGTCGGAATCGGTTCTTGTGAGCTTGAATAAATATGTCGAGCTTTTCGATCGTTTAAGTTGCCTATGGCTTTCAAGGATCAACGCCTGGAGAGGATCATCGGAGACTCTTCTTTTGATCCTCACCACTTCTGGAACTTTTTTCTTTTGCATTGTGCTGTTATTGTTATTATTAATAATAATAATTGTAAGATATATACAACTTCATCTGGCAGATTTTTTTTTTGATTTCCGGTTTTTTGTCCTGCGCTGTGTTTGTATGCATGTATCACTCCCCCCTTGTGCGTGGTGGATTTGTGTTAACATGAGAAGAAGGTCTTCTCGATTGCACGAGATAATTATCACCTGAATGCTCAGAATCAACGAGAGAGAGAGAGAAAAAATTGTTTCTAGGAAGTGATTTTAACTTCAAGTTCAAACAACAATAATAAAAAACAGAGCAAACATACCATAAAATAGTTAATATTCCATGAGCTTCCCATATCTTAGTATGCCTATCCTAAGACATTTGGAGCATTCAGGTGCTTTTGGAGAAGTGCTAGATCCAACCAAGGATATCATTTTGATCACCGGGGGATCCAACGGACTTGGAAAACAGTTGGTGCAATGTTTCCATAACGCTGGGATAACCGTGATTGTGTTTGACAGCGTGGTTCCTGCAAAACAAGACGACGCTGAGGGCGACAACATTTGGTACTTCCAATGCGATATCAGCAATAAAAACAAAATCCTTGAAATGAAGCAAATTATAGATAATGATATTGGCCCGGTAACGGTGTTGATCAACAATGCTGGAATTATGCGAGGTAAACCGTTGACGGAATTATCGTTCGAAGAGATTGAAACCATGATAAACGTCAACTTATTGTCGAATTTTTACATAGATAAGATATTTTTACCCGATATGATCGAGAATAAGAGAGGGTACATTGTAACGGTTGCGTCAGTATTAGGTTACATGTCACCAGCAAAGTTGAGTGAGTGTGATGGAATAGCTTTTTCTTTTTTATTTTTTTTTCCTCTATTATAATATATTCTGAATAAATTACTGACCATTATCTAGGTGCCTATGGTGCTTCTAAATCCGGGGTTATTGCATTGCACGAATCATTAACTTATGAATTGGGCTCTCCCTCGTTATCTTCAAGCGGAATAAGAACCCTACTTATTGCCCCAGGACAACTCCGCACTTCAATGTTTGAAGGAGTACAAACCCCATCGGAATTACTAGCCCCAAAATTGGATCCTTCGTACGTTGCCAACATCATATTTCAAGCAGTGAATCGGGGACGGCGAGGAGAAATCAAAATACCCTTGTATGGCAACTTCTTACCGATATTCAGGGCGCTTCCTTGGAGAATCACTGAGGTGGCAAGATACATTTCTGGTATTGATTCCACCATGAGAAATTATACAGAGAAACCGAACGAAAGTACTGACTCTATCAGTTCTTTTAGTAGTAATGATTCTGAAACATAAAAGACGGTTATCCAAGAAAATGGAGTACTCATGAAGTGAATTATCTAATAATAATAACTAAAAGATCGAATCTCAATGAATGACTTCCATTGATCTCTCCTTCCCTATTGTAAAAAATAATAGAAAATAAAACGGTCTTATGAAATTTTTAATAAACACCCACAAAAAAGTTGGAAATGAACTAACAAAAAAATGCATTTAAGAAAAATAGTTCAGTGTCACCAATTTAAAATATAGTAAATATAATCTTAACATCTATATCAGGAAGAAAAAAAAAAGAAAAAAAAAAAAGATACACGAGTGAACAAGAACTGAAAAGAAGATCGAAACAAAGTGAGTGACGGAGACATAGAGATACCACGTAAACAAATAATCAATGCAGAAAAAACATAATACCCAAAAACACAAACGTAATTAAAAATAAAAAAGATAAAAAATGAAAAAAATAGAAAGAAAAAAATTCATTAGATAATCACTACCATCAATAATCTTCGAATATGGCCTTAATAGTTTTCCCCACGCTATCAATCTTGATATTTTCCTTAATATTAGTAGCAGACACAATCGAGATATCTACGTACCTAGCAAGAGTTTTAGCATATTCTTCATTTGAATACACATGGATAGCATTGCTGGTATAAGAAGAAGTCACGCTGGGGTTTGGCTTCGGTGTCTTGTTATTATTAAGACAAAACGCCACATCGTCTGGAAGGAAATATTGGTTCATTTTATCAAAGTTCTTGTAGCTTCGAATGGCAGGGTCGGTGATCACCATCAACAAAATTAATGTAAACAACGCGTCATTGCCCCCATTGTGTAAGTAGCCATTAGGAACCTCAAAGAAATTCAAAATCTTCCATAAAGAACTGTATCTATCACCAAAGGTATATTTCCAAAGCTTCTGGGTGTCCAAAATAAAGTGATTATTAGGTGATCCATTGTGTTCGGTAATATATTTTGGGAACCTCACCCCTAAAGACATTAACCATTTAATGTCCCCTCCCACATCATGTCCCACTAATGATACCCCGAACGCTCCACATTTTGTAAACTCAAGATCCTCAGGGAAATAATAATTCACTAATAATTGCATCACCATGGCAGCCTCTCTGATCGATAAGATGTAACTTGGGCCTCCCAAAAAGTTATCTTGATTATCTCGGACGTACTGGCCGTTTCTATACTTCATGTTTTCTTTGATGATAATATGGACTTTTTTAATTTTCCCCAGTCCTTGAAACCCATTTTCACAATAATGGGAGCGAGGATCATAAATAGAAAGCCCAATTTCTGTGACGATATCGTGCAGAAACTCGTACGCTTCAATGTCTATGGATACCAAAATCCGTTTTTTCGAATATACCATCTCCAAAGTCTTGAAAAAACTATCATGATGAGACCTCGACGCAAACACGTCATTGTGGAAGAACTTGTTGGTTCGTACCTGTTTTTCATACGCCTTAATATGAGCGTGGAGTTGGGCCTGACATTCGTTGAATCCTGGATCATCGGGGGCGTTGTTTATATCCACTAATAAATCTTGTAGCACGTAATCCAAGTTCACTCCTGCAAGCTTACTATACGGGATGTCGACCTCCCTTCTGGAGGCGAACTTGATATTGTTTCTGCCCATCCTCAATTATTCGGGAAGAGGTTTGATCTTTATTTCTTTTGGCTAATCTGTTCTTTTTCTTTTTTTTTTCTGTTTCTGAACTTTAGCGAATTGTCTAAATAGATTGGATTCTCTATATTTGTGGCCCCTTTATGTATCCGTATCTATGAACGAGAGAGATTAAGTCAATTGTAACGATGGCAAACTTGGTAAAAATCTAAGCAGCAGAGAGGTTCTGGAAGAATATTATTACCACTAAAGCTTCTCAAAAATACGGGCCTTCAAATAAATATTTGCGAACAACTCCTCTTTTTTTCCTTAATTGTTACTTTATCATTCCTTTTTTTTTTTCCCTTCCCACTTCAGAAAAGGGAAAAGAAAAAAAAAAAATCGACAAAATTCGTGCACGTGACAAAATACTTCCTTCATTTTTCCAGAAATCATAAAAGACTTTGAGGCGATCGATGGATTATCAATTATCATTATCATCATCATTATTATTATTAAAATATATATATTTGAGGAAACAACCGTTGGCTGTATTACTATTAAGCTTCCCTTTTTCCCTTTTGGTAGTGACAAGTGCTAATGTGGTTTTCCAAAAATGTTTCTCCCAGTGACTCTCTGAACGCCAACGACAATAATAATACCACAACGCCCACTGATAACCAGTCTAATAACGATGGAGTCCCGTACAGGGGTCCATCATTGAGCACCAAAAACCCCAGTTTGGGACTTCAGGCATGGGGACCATTGGTGCCGGCCTCAGATCATAAAGAATGTGTGGTGCTCTTGGCGTCAATCCAAGGCGGGCTTGCGATCTCTGCGTTTGTTCGCGCCATGAAGATTAAGTATCCGATAAAACCTGTTAATTCCATGACGATGTTCAGCCAGCCGCGACAACATCCCAAGCTCTCACAAGTGTTTTTAAATGTGTTGTTGAAGGCACCGCTATTGGGGCTCGCGGGGGTATTTATCTTGGGCAGTGGGGTCGAGCTTGGAAGAATGTTCCTCCCGTATGATCCATTTTACGAAGAAGCGATGAGATTTAGAAAACTGCGTGATGCGTCAACTGACGAAATGGTATTGGCAGGAAAATTTAAACAAGAAGATATATTCACTTCGAAACTTGATCAGTTTTTCTATTACTGGCATGGGCCATCAGACGTTCTCAAGATCGGGTTAGATGATTGGCTTTATAGAATGAAAGCGTGGATCATGCGGAGAGAATCCGAAGAAAAACGCCAGGAAGAAACTGAACGGAAAGTGGTACAGACTCATCAAATATACCAAAAAATCAGAGAACAAAATCGAAAAGATTTCAAAGAGGTCATGGCTAGCCCTCAAAGTTATGAGGCGTACCTTCTCAGATTGAGGACTATCGATAGAGAAACCCTGAACGATACAAAACCAACTAGCGTAGATAATAATGATAATGATAATAATAATAATAATAATAATAATAATAACAATGATGATGATGATGATCGAGTGATTAGAATCGACGGGGACAAAGATCAAGAGCTTTTCAATGATGATTTTGACACTTTTTGGAAAAGAAACGTCAACCCGTGGATTAGATTAATCTCCGAAACTTCTTGTTCTCTTTTCACCATTCCAATTTCTCCTGACTATTCATACGAAAACTCTAAAAAATCAGATGATTCTAATAATATTCAAGATATCAACATACCAAATGATCCAATACTTCCGATCGATGGTAATCAAAACTGATTGATAAAGGTTAACTTCCAAGTAACAAAAACATACATACAAACTAACAAATATACAGACTACAAGGTGTCTTGTTTTATGATTTAAATAGATGCAATGATATTATCAGTAAGAAAAATTCTGATATGAAAGAGATGAACAACAAACAAACAAACAAAAAAAAAAAAAAAAACATGCAAAATGAAATATTTATAAAGACAAGCCAATGGAGATTGGCTGACATGATAATAGAAGCAAAATGTTTGACTATCAAAGTCATCAAAAGAATATAGCATAGTAATAAAAAACTAGCAAATGTAATAATAATAAATGAAAAAAAAAAAAATTGGATGGCGGAAAAAATAGCAAATTCGAGAAAATACAATCTTCCAGCAAAAAATCAATGTAATTCCACAATAGCTTGCTCTTGTTGATAACGTTGTTGGGACAAGAATCTGATGATCGCAGCATTGTTGGATTTTCTGTTATATCTCATAGATAATGGTCTATTCAAATTGGTATTATTAGCCTTGTTGCCGGTGGTAGAAGTAGTAGTAATAGCGGCAAAAGACTTCAAATTGTTTTCGAGTTTCATTCCATTGATATCATTCATACTGCAATACTTTTTTGGGGCCTTGCCATTATGATTCACGTTTAATGGAGCAACTGAGGATGCCAATGAAGTGGATCTAGAGATCTCCGACATAGCCTTGTTGAAAACGGTGATTTTTTTGCCATTATTGTAATGATCTTTTCTAATGAGTTCAAGGTTTTTGTTTGAAATGTCAAAGTTCTCATCGATATCGGAAATAGAAGTTTCTGGAATGGCCAAAATATCTAAGATCGACTTGGTATTACCCAAGAACTTTTGGGAGTTCAAATCGTTGGCATCATGATAATCGTGCTTGATCACCACGGTGCCAGATCTAGACAAAGCGAAATCATGAATGAAGTCTCTGGAATCTTGTTCGGCTTCTTCCTCAGCACTAGTGACGACAGCAATACCTTCATTAAGTAAAACCTGATCTTTGATATTTTCATGCGAGTCAGAAATGGAGTAATATTGGGTCTTGTTATCAGAAACATTAGACGTCTTTAGAGAACCAGCAGAATCAATGGTAGAATGAGATGATATAGACCCATTACTGTGGACTCTTTCAATCAAAACCACTGACGGTTTTCCCTCTTCAGTGGCAACAGGAAATTCAGTGGCAGGTGGAGCATCTGAAGCAGGGTTAACTGCAGAATCAGTAGCCACAAGGAATTCTTTGTCACCAACTTTAACTCCTTTTTCTTTTTCAAATGTTTCAACAGAAGCAGGGAATGGGCTGCAGGCAGTATTAGAAGAAGCAAACGATTCGGCATCACCATCATTATTTCTATCTTCTTCGGTGATAGTATCAATGTCACTGTCACCCTTTTCACTCATTCCATCATTGCTATAATTATCAAGAATAGCATCAAGGACGCTTAGTCTTCTCACTGAGGTATTTTGAGCAGCAGTATTATCGATGGTACAGCTTTCAACATCTGTGCTGTAATAACCAATTGAAGTATCAGTAGGGGTGGTAGCAGCAGCATTCTGAGCAGCCTCAATCTTTGAAAGAGCTCTTTGAGCAATGACATTTTTCAAGTAGCTGCTCCAGCTATCGACAAATTCTTCATACGCTGGATCAATCTCTGTTTTCGAAGAGGCTCTAGAAGAGATGGTATTGCCTCTAGATGTCGTTAGTTGGTCATTGACATTGGTCTTCATTGAGTCAAAAGATTTATTTTTCATTGATTTTGCGATGGTCGCGGTAGGTCTAATTTGAACAGAACTTCTTCTGACATCCTTGGCATCAACTGTGAAGGCAACAGTATCCTGAGAAACGTCACTAGTGTCAGCCTTCAAATAATTATTTTGAATTTCCTCGGAAACGTCAGTGACATATTTTTCAATGATATCTTTCTTAATTGGTTGATAAGATGGCAAATTAAGCAATTTTTCCACGTTTTGAACCGTCAATTGTGAGCTATTAGAGAAATCTCTTTTATTCTTTGAAAAATTGGTGATTGGTGGCAACACATTTAATTCATCATTAAGCTGTCTTTTATTACCAATAAGACTAATCTTCTTTCTGAGTGAGCCAACCGATCTTTGTCTTCTGGTTCTCTTTTTTTCAACGTATTTTTGTAAAAGACTTTGATCAGTACTGAGAATATCTGATGTACTGCTTTTATCAGAGTTTTTCAAACTTCCGACTCTCTTGACAGATTTTTTGTTAGCGTTGAGTTTTCTATTTTTGGTTCTTTTGGCAATCAATTGTCTAAAACTTCTGAATTTTAATCGGAATTTTTTGGAAACTGACATGAACCTTCTTTTCCATCCAGGGGTTCTTCTGGTGGCACTGGATCTTCTCAATGACGAAGCTGGTTTGACGTAAGAATTTCCTGCACTGGAAGTTGGGGAAACCCCGGTCGGATGATAATCGGTGACGGTCATCCGTGAGTTTATTGAACGATTGTGAATTTCGACCGGCATTGGGGTTTCTATGTCAGTTTTTTTTCCGGTATCTGCCAGTATTATGGTTGAATTGTTGGCTGTCGGTATTGTTCCTATGGTGTTAGCATGAGAGCCTGTGTTGGTGGTCGATCTCAGGAACCCAGTTCCGAAATTGACAGGATTAATCTGCTTAATCACGATATTTGATGATTTTGTTGGGCGAGGCACGACCACGGCATTGTTGTAATGACTCAAAGTGCCTGGCAGCTCTGGGATGGATTTCAAAGGGGTGCTGAGGTTGCTACCGCTGTTGTAATATTCTTGTTGGTCATGGTGAGGGGCAGAGTCAAAATCAACGCTGTATGAATTGTACGTTGAGTATGAATGAGAGGCGCTGGTGGATGTAGAGAAAGATGATGGAACCTTTCTTGTGTAATTTCTTGGGGCGTAGGCTCCAGAGTTTTCAGAATAGTTGGAAGATGATGCTCTAACGAGGGATGAATCGTCGGTACGGGATGATGCTGTTAATCCATCACTCGGGGCATTGTTGGCTTTGGAATCCAAGTATTGGGTGTATGACACTTTACTGAGACGCAACGCCATTTCTGCTGTTGTGTTCTACAAAAATGGGTGAGCGGGATCCTAAGTGTCTATGATAAAAAAGTACTGGAGACTGGGAATGCGAAATGAATGTTATATAAATAATGATACACAAAGCAAAGAAGAGTGGCCGACAGCCTCCTTTTAATGACGTGAGCCCCCTGTTAGACGGGAAGAAGTCAGAAAAAAATTAAATGCCCTGGTGCATACAGTCACCTGACAGTGCGTCCTAAACGGCCCTCGTCTCAGCACTTATCAAAAACTTTTTTATGTTATTAAGATGCGATGAGGTAAACAAACCGAACCAGCCTTTTCTGTCGCCCGCTATTTTTATATCACACGCTATTTATATCTCACAATGAGATACAAGAGAGCAGTCCCTGCAGACATGGACGCTCGTGTACACAAGTACTGGCCCCAACGGTACGACTTGTTCTCCCGATTCGATGAGGGAGTGTGGATGAATACCGAACTATGGTTCTCAGTCACCCCAGAGTCGATGGCGATCTTCTTGTCCAAGTTTATTAAATGCTGTCTTCCAGACGCAAAAAATGCTCTTGATTTGTTTAGCGGGGGCGGTGGGAACACTATACAGTTTGCCAAACTATTTGACAAATGCGTGGGTATCGATATCAACGAGGAAAACATTGAATGTGCAGCCCACAACGCCGAGGTGTATGATGTAGCAAATAAATGTGAATTTATAAACTTAGACTGGAAAGTTTTTTCGAAAGATAAAAAAGCATTACAAGAGTTCAAAGAACAGCATAAAATAGATTTTGCATTTGCGTCTCCCCCTTGGGGTGGGCCGGGATATAAAAACTTAGAATCGTTTGATTTAAGCCAATTACAGCCATTGCCATTGAAAAAGCTATTAAAATCAATGTTCAAGATCACCGAGAATGTGATTCTTTTCCTTCCCAGAAATTCGGATCTCGAGCAGTTGTCGCAGGTCACTAAAAAATTACTTGGGAAACAGGCAATGGCAAGAGTAATCCATCTCAAATTAGACGGCAGGCCAAAGGGTATATGTTGCTTTTGGGGTGATGCTTTCATGACAGATCATATGAGAGACTTGGCGAATGTTGATTTGCAAAGTGATGCTGGTCCTGAGCAGGAAGATGGTAATGAGGATGTTGATGAAGAAAACAAGGATATTGATTATGATGGGTTGGATTATTAACAACAATAGGCTATCTTTTCTTCTTCTTGTGTATTATAGGTTTTAAAATTCTTAGGCTATCTAATGGAAAGCTCTAATCTAAGAAAAAATATATGTTTTGTTAGTTTGCTTGAATGTAATTTTGTTGGGGGAGAGTAAACATTATGAAAAAAAAAAAAATGTCCCCATGTGAGGTTTCAAATCTGTAATGCCTGAGTATATTGGAATGCCAAATCTCCAAAGAATTTATTTTCTTTGCCATCTCCCAATTTGTCAAAGCTTAACTTTCCATTTGGAAAATTTAACTTTTTGATCAATGATTTGATTTTCTCCTCTCCATCTTCGCCTCCTTTCTCATATGTCATTTCCACAAGAAATCCTTTGAATCCACCGTGCAAAAAACAATTGGCGGTTCTGATAATGAACACATCTTCCTCATCCAATGTTACTTCATAAGAGTTACCACCTTCCCCTTTCAAACCTTGAAGCGGTTGCCATAAAGCATTCAACTTGTTCTGGATTATCGAATCTATCGGATCATAAAACCCTGTGGAGCAGCCATGATCTAAAAGCTCGTCGCCTTTCAGTCTATCAGTATTGAAAATGGTTACTTCGTTATTGACTATTGATATTGTTTGTTTTGGGGTGTATGAAAGATTCAAAGTGTACATTACTCTGCTGATCAATTCTTTGGCCTGTGTGGTATTTTGTTGATTCATTCCCGCTAGAAGCTTACCCACAATGGCATTTGTACGATATATTTTCAACTCGAACGACCAAGGATCAAGAATCTTGGGTATTTCATTAGATATTTTATCATTAAAAGACGCTATGCTACTAACACTGGTGTTTTGTACAAATAAAACTCTATGAATTGTTGTCAGTTAGTTTCTGTCATATTGAAAATCCAAAAATGAATCAAAATTTTATAGGCTATACTAACGCTGTGGTCATTTTCTATCTTTTTTTCTGTGTATATATATCTATATATATGTTTTTTGAAATGAATATATGGAAGTCCTCCAATAATAAAAAAGGATATAGAATCGTTTGCGGAACTGCTAGAAAGAGAATATAATTAATTCCGGAATTTGCTTGTTGAAAAAAAATCCAATTTGTGGGGTGTGACACGCCCTTCACTGAGAAATCAGCCAAGACATATATAATATATATTAATATATTATGTTAATTATTATATAATATAAAAATCGATTAATCCGGGAATTTGGGATAAATAGAGTATCTCTTGAAACATTTCTACCATCTTGTACTACCACAGTATACGTTGTAATTATTTTCTCTAGGGATTGACAAACTAGGTTTGGTGTTTAGTTTCCGGTCATTCAATGAGTTCATATTGGATCTGTGTAACGATCTGGAAAACTCGTAAAATATTGCTACTTTTTTATTAATTAGTTTATTAATAAGGTATCTTTTCAAATATATATTCTAAGGCTCTATCAACTGGATATAAATTTCAATTCAAAATTATGTTTTTCTAGCTTTCTTTTCTAACTTTCTTTTCTTGCGTAACACATCACTATAACTCTTTGGCATCACGATTCTATCAACATCTATCAAAGTTGCGGTTGGTAATGCTTTTTTATCCACCTTGACCACCAACCCTTCTTCGACAACTGACTCATGGAACCCACGGAATAACTGGGCCACTGGTTTGTTGTACCATTGATCGCCACCCTTTTGGAACCAACAAACGTGCCCCCCGTATTTTGTGGTCAACATATGTAAATAAGGGTTCTGGTGGACTTGAATAGTTGGGACTTTAGGACCCACAATCGGATCGTCAATAGCGTTGATGAACACCATTGGTAAGCGGATGTTGGAGATTCTGTTGATAGGGGAGGCAAATTTATAATACTCCTCGTGGTTGTTGAACCCAAACATCCGACTGGTGAAATTGTAGTCGAACTGCGCCAAATATTTAACTTCCTTATCCGAGGCCCTGGAACGTTTTTTATTGGCATTATCATTGTCCACATGGTAGATATCGGCTAGAAGATCGGCGTCAATGGCTTTATTGTGTTTTAATTGCTCATAATTCCTGTTTAGAAGTCTCTTCAACGATGAGGCCATTGCCGGAGAATATATTTCTCTTCCAATAAATGAACTTTTCAAAAATTCGGAGGATCCAAACATATCCCATGGGGTGGAAACCACTACCGCTAGCTTGATATTTTTATTCAAGATCAGGCTATTTAATCTCGATTCTTGGGCAAGAAAATTCGTCAAAATCACTCCTCCAAGGGAAAATCCCGCCATGTAAATTTCCTTTTGGGAATTCTGCTTAAGGATTTCTTCATTGATCAAGTATCGGATATCGTCTGTCCAAATCCCATTGTACAATGTTGGGGTCTTGATAATGGTATTGGAGCATCCTCTGGCATTGAGCACCACTATATCGAACTTCGAGTCGTTATGGTTGATAAGGTTCTTGACCATCAATTTTATGTAAGCTTCCTGTGACCCGCCTGATAAGCCATGTAATAATACAATCAAAGGTTTGGCAGAGTTCTTGATCACCGCATCAACAAACTCGGTTTTGGCATCACCAAAGAAATGGGTCTTCGAAGGTAATGGCAATTGTAACAATTCGCCGTTTTCATTCTTTTCCAACTTCCCAGAAAACTTTTCGTCAGTGATATCAAACTTTTGATTCACCTCTTCGGTAGCAAGCGCCTTTTTAGTGGCTTCAATATCCACATAATCCACCGCTCCCTGGCCGCCATCTGGGTAATCGATCAAATATCTCTTGTAGTAAATAGGGATACTGTCGTTATCGACGAGTTGAGAATAGGCGGTTTGAAAGTGTCCATTAAGGAGTAACGGATGAAGTTTGACAAGGTGGGAGTCGTGGAACGTAGGACAGAACTTATCGATAACATGTTTCAAAGTGATCCCAGGTTTCTCTGTACCTGGGGCAGTATCGGAATCAATGGAACTGGGAACAAATTCCACGGGTTGGTCCGGAGCCGTATGTTCCACCTTGGTAAAAATATCGAAGATCCCGAGCATTTCGAAAGGTAGACCCTAAATTATATTATTAATTAACTTAGCGGGACAACAGGATGTAATATCAAAGAAAAAATTCACCATAAAAAGGTTTTGATGGAAAGAATTTCAATTCCGATATGTAATGCGATGTACTTTTTTTTTTTTTTTTTTTCTTTTTTTTTTTTTCACTTTCATATGCCACCGGTTATTGGGTATATGTTATTTCCAACAACTTTGCAACATGATCAAACGTTTTTGCAAGATGGCTCAATACCTTTTTGCTTACAATATGATATTTCATAATAATGCAATAATATATTTGATTTCAATTGTGTATGTAACCAGGCAAATCAAAAAAGTAAAAGAAAGAAAACGTACCCCCAAAGTTATGAGTATAATATATGTATATAGCGTACTATTATAATACACTAAATAAAGAAAAACACTAGTGTGTAAAATGATTTTATATGCAAACAGCCAGGCGCAACATTTGTGGGGATGGCGGATGGTTCTAATTATCTTGAAGAAAAACCCCCAAGGGAAGAAATAATAATTAGTATATGGTATATATAAGCTCTAAAATTTATAATATAATGAGTTGCCAAAGGAAACCCAGGCTCAATGATTAGATTAAATCAGAGAAAAATTTTTAAGAAGCCCTCTTCTTTCAAAAAAACAAACGAAAGAGAAAAAGAAGAAGAAAAAACGAGCCGGAGATGCAGTAGTAGTTGAGGAGTGGAAAGAACAACTCATTCTTTCTTTTCCATTATAGTGTGGGAATGCCCAATTCCACTAATCACTTTACCATTCTTTATGTCAGCAGAACAGCCAGTAATGTGCTTGAACCATTCATCAGCAAAAATATCCTCCATGGTCGCTCTTTTGGTTACATCAATAGCCAACATTCTAGAAATCAAAGGTCTGGAAGCATGAGGTAATATTCTCATCAATCTGTAAGGGCCTTTGAGTTGATGATGACCTGGGTGTGCAGCGTGTTTAGCATTAGCTTGATGTGACTCTTCAGCTTTCTTTTCTTGACAATGCTCTTTGTCCCTCTTTTCTGAAGATTTGCTTTTGTTGACAACCACAGGTACCGTTGTTGGATTATTTGTTTCAATAATGCGTCGTTCTGTGGAGTCATCACGATTAGGTAGGTTATTCAAGTCACTGGATTTGTTGGATTTGTTGTCATCGCAGTTGTTCGAGTTCTGGTCATCGGCAGGTTTAGTATTACAAGGAACTTTGATGGTTACTTGTTCACAAGTATTTAAAGACTGTTTGCTTGGACTGCTACTAGTCGACTTGTGTTCCTTTGCTGCAGAACCAGTTGTTTCTGACGATTTTTCTTTATCAGCATTGGCACAAACGACTGGCTCCTTAGTTTCACTTGGTTCATTATGACTGGCTTCTGTAACTTCTCTCAATTTCTTCAACCTTTCTTCCCTTCTTTTAGCCAACAAGATCTTATGGTCAGCAGCACTCTTCACATAATCATGAGGCTCTTCATCAGGCATACTATACAATTTAAAAGAGTTGTCAGCCTGCTCAGGAATTTTCCAAGGGAATCTTTTAAGGGTCATACAACAATAAATAATGGCAATAGACCAGATATCAACAAATCGAGGATCATATTTCTCTTTAGTATCCAAAACTTCCGGGGCCAAATATGGATCAGAACCAACAATACCATGACATTTAACGATATTGGTATCAAATGGATATTTGAATACAATGGCGGAGCCAAAGTCAATAATTTTCAAAACCCCATCTTTGGTCAAGACACAATTATCCAATTTTAAATCACGGTGGGCCAAACCAATGGAATGTAAATACTTCACCCCTTCGGATAACTGCTTGAAGCAACAATTGATTTCATTTCTGTTCATCTTACCGCTCATAACAACTTCAAAGAAATCAATAGGACAATACTCCATGATTTCGTAGTAGTGGGAGTTCTCTGTGTCATTTATAATATCAAAAGTGTGAATAATGTTGGGGTGGTTCAAAGTAGATCCAATACAAAACTCAGCAGTACATTTTTTAGCATACTCTTTAGTTGATTCGTTTGGTCTCTTTGCTCTAAATTCTTTCACCGCGAAGGTGACATTGTCGCTTTCTCTAGTAAGAAGTCTAACTGACCCGCCGGCCCCAGCACCCAAGATTTTGCCAACCTTACCGTATTTCAGTAGAAGGTTCTCAAGCGGATCTTTTTTGATGATGTCTTTGTTAGAAATTATTCCATTTTCCTTGGGGGTTGTTTCGTTATTGTCGCCAACACTGGTGTGACTATTTTTCCTGCTATGACGGGAATGGTCGCGACTTGATCTCTTAAAAAACTTTCTCAATTGAACCATAGAATAGTGGTTGGTGTTGTGACCACCATTAAGCTTAGGACTATGTATACTGTGATCTGAGTACTTTCTGTGATGAGATGGATCCATCTCTGAAACGGTAGAGCAACTGCCATTATCCGGGGCATGATGAGCATTTTCTCTTGAATCTGTGAGAACGATTGATGATTGCGAAGAGCTGTCGGAATCACTCTTCTTCATTGAGAGCCCAAAGAACAGCCTTCTTCGAGGGTTGGCAGGCATTTGTGGCGCACAGTCCGGTTCATTATTGTGAGATATTGAAAGGTTGGAAAAACTAGAAATCGACTTATTTTTCTTTGAAAAAGAGATCGAATGAAGAAAAGACGAGGAGTTGTGAGAAATGAGATTATGGTAGGGGGAAGCGCCGTTGGAGGCTGACAGCAGATGATCGATGGAGGCTGAGGTGGTCATGGTTGAGTGAAGTGGTACTAATTAATTATTCAGGAAAATTTTTGACAGGCAAGATTTTCTTTTTTTTTTTTTTTTTTTTTTTAGGGGGGATCAGTTGAAGGCCATGAGATGATGAGATGATGGGTGGTAGAGTGTGGTTAGGTTGATTTGGTAGAAGGTTGGAAAGAAAGGAAAGCCTGGAGGTAAAAGGGTTACAGGATATCCATCAATAGTTTTCATATAGTTACTACAAAATATACATATATATATATATATAGAAAAATGGCTGGATGGGCAAATGTTTATATATAAGGGCTGAGAAATATTTTTTTTTCTTGTTCTTTGTTCCTTGTCCATACACTTTTGTCCGAATATGCAGAAGCAAGCAGCAAATGGCACCGACCGGGGGTGCGGTTGCCTGTGTCTGGGCCTCTTGTGAGCAGTTGCGAGATTTATCCCATACCGTATGGATATCATATATATATATATATATATATCATATATGTCGTATATATATCATACACAGAATACCTCTTTCAACAAGCCACTGAATCACCAGAACACCCACCCCCAGCGATCTCCGCACTCCCGGAGTGTTGCTTCTCGTCACAAAAACCAACGGTTGCGGTAATTTCTCCCGTCCTAAGGGTCCGGCTGTCTGTTCTGGAATCGCTGTTCCGAGAGTGTGTCACGCATTGTTTGTTTGTTTGTTGTTGGGTGAGGCGGCCTCAAATTTGTCGCGTAAGGCATCCCACCCACACTCTGTCTTAATTTAGTGCCAGCTGTCAAACAAATTACCACGCCTGGCAACTCACGTTCGTGTATTCCATTTCTACTTATGCGAATATTTACTAGCCAAAAACCGAATCTGGTCAAATAGTGGGCTCTTTGTGTCCTCGACACCACTTTTTGTAGACAAACTGTCTTTCTTTTTTGCTTTGGTATCAACAGTTGTCCGATCTTCTGCCTCTTCTTCTTCTTCTTCTTCCTCCTCCTCCTCCTCCTCAACATCAAAAATATCCTCCCCATCACTGTCTTCAACAAACTTCGGCGTCTTTCTAGAAAAGATTCTTGACGAATGTAAATGCGCTGCAATGTCATCTATATTTAGCCCCTTCTCTTCGTCATCATGGTAACTCCCCGCAATCGCATCATCATTACTAGCGTTTGTACTACGCGCAATTGATAGTACCAGGCTATCCATGCCCGTTTCTCCTTCTTTGGCGTTACTGTTACCTAGGCCAACCTTTCTGCTGCCACCAAATGACTCAAACAATTTACCACTATGGTGGTGCTCTGGCTTAAATAGCCTGTTGTAATCAAAATCGGAACCCCCCAACTCATCAATGTTCCCACTATTAGTCTCATTATTTCTACTGTTTTGGGAAGATTGCGTTTTATCTGTAATATTCTTACTCTGTAATGATCGTAGCTTCTTCAGTTGTTCACGATTTATGGTCTCTAGTACTTTGACTTTGTGCTGATACAACCAGAAAACTTGTTGCTTAAGAAACACTTCTGGAACTTCATATTTCCCGACCAAAAATTCCCATTCAATTCTTGTATAATTTTTTTTAGATAATTCATCCTTTTCATTTAGATCGTTCCATAATTGTATTTCTTTATCTTCATTCCATATAAACTGAAACTTTGTTAGTCAAATATTCCCATCCTTTGAGAGATCATCATTGGACCCACTTACTTGCGGAGGATCAACAAAACCATCCCTTTTAAATGGGAACCGTAGGTACACGATTGTTCTCCCTTCTTCCTCACCCATGATCTGCTGGTGTTGACATATCTATCGCACGTCATTTGCATCCTTGTGATTTCACTTGCGCGTGTTTTAATTCCCTGTGGGGGAGGGGGGGTCAGGGCCTCTAATCAATCATCATCACGTGTAAATGTCTATGGAAGGTACAAACCAGAAGAAGAGAATAACTCTAATAACATCAATAACAACAAAAATGTAGAGCTTGAAGTTTAAGTAAGTTATTTAGTAAATATATATATAATACAATACAGGTCTGTCTTTTTAAGTATCATTAAAAGATCATAGAGTATATTGTATTGTGTATAAATAATGTAACGATCAAATAACACATCATCCTGGAAATAGGAGGTACACATATAACAACATCCTGGAGAAGAAAACTTGTTCTAATATATTTTTGCACCGAATTATATGCTTTCAATTATTTTATTCTCATTATATCATTGGTCAACGAATTTCGATCCACTTAATTGCTCATTCGATTGAATAATTATGGAAGATTTTCAATTAGTGCCGAATAAACACAAAAATTCATTTGGAGAGTAGTAAGAATAAGAATTCTCCAAGAGACTCTGTTACTCTGTTAAATCATAGGATATGTCTACCTAATGATTAAAAGTATATTATATACTGTCCGTATTATCATATAGCTTTATAATATTGTGATAACTCAAAAAGCCTATAACGATCGTTCAATACACCTACCCTATTCCATCTATTCAACGCTAATTCCAACAATAACGCTATGGAGCATGATGGCAAGTGAATATTTCGGAAAAAACATTACAAAACACAGGTCTTACGAAGTCTCATAGCTGTACAAAAATTAAGACATGAGGTTATGTATCATCATATTCAGTTTTTCAGAAACCGGCTCTGAGCTACAATAGTTGGATAGCATATGATATGTATTCTACTATGCGTATTGATTCCGTACCAAGTCTCACTGTGCTCATTTTCTTATACTAACATGCTGAATTACAATGTGTTTGAGCAACCTTTCAGTTGAATTTTTTTCAATATGTTTTCCTAGCATTCTGCTTCAAAAATCTATGAAGTTAGATATTTCAGAACAGATCAAGCGTTTATTTGAGAGGATCTCATATTTTCTTACTCCTGGAAAGAGGGTGAGAAGTTATCGAAAGGAAAGCTTCCAATTGCCACCACAATGTGGATTATGTTAAAAAAGCTGGAGAAATAAGCAAAAAAGATTGAGATTATTATTCAAAAAATAAATATGGAGGAGCTGGTAGGCCATTCCCAAACCAGTTGCTAATGGAAAGGATAACCATTTTGCTATTAGAAGAACATGAATTATTAATTACCTTTTAGATTAATGTATTAATTTTCGCTTGTTAATGGATATATAATATATAATTATTAGGCTTCGTCTGTCTGAAAGTGAAAGAAATTCTGTTTATACGCTTGTTCTGGACTGTACGTTACGCGGAACTAACATCATCTGAGCACAGGCAGACATTTAGGATTAGGTAAAGAGTCATACTAAATGAATAAATTGCATTCACTTTCCATTTAAATCAATTTCATTTTGATGTATTTTAAAAACTAAGAAACAGTGTGGATTGGATTCTTATTCTTTCAATATTTCGAAAACCGGGGGTCGGAATGGCCTAGGAAAATTTCCGGTGGTCGGTACAAATAAAAAGTGATTATCAAGAAGAGCCTCCATGATACATACATACTCACAAACTATAACGTTTCTGGCACCATCTGCTGATCATAGCATATCAGAGATTACCATAATGGAGCAAAATAGCTAGCAGTTAACGTGAAAAGTATGAGTTCCCACCCTTTTTTCAAAGTCCAAATAAATTCGTTGGATTCCTATATCTGCCCTCCAAGCCTTCTTGACCCAACACCCTCATCCTTCAAATATGATAGGGTTCCGGTGATCAGAATATTTGGTTCTTTACCTACCGGTCATACAACTTGTGTTCACATTCACGGGGTGCTACCATACCTCTTTGTAGGGATCGATAATGATTGGAAAGACTTGGATCAGGTGAAGGGGTTTGCCCATACCTTGCATGAGAAATTGGAAGAATTGGTGAGATTATCTTTCCGCAGAAAGAAATTAAACGCGGAAGATTTCACCAATAATAATGGAGATGTGGTGACTGTTGATCCTGCACTTGACAATAAATCCAATAAGAGTGAAGAAAAGGTTTATAAGTACATTGCTAATGTCGAAGCTTGCAAATCCACCGCATTTTATGGATATCATGTTGGCCACTCAATTTTTTTCAAGATTTCTTTTTTAGGACCAGTTTTCAAGAACCGGATTTTGACGGTGTTGGAAAGTCCAGAATTTGAATCATCAGTTCCTTTAGCAGGCCCAAATTGTAAAAAATGGAACATTTATGAAAGCAACGCGTCTTACATTTTGCAATTCATGACGGATTTTAATTTGTTCGGTTGTGGATGGTTGGAGGTTGGGGAATCAAGGAAATTGAAAAACCCAGGAAAATCTAACGGAGTTTATTTCCGAAGTCCAGTATTCAATAATATCACCGATGAGTTTTACGAGATGAAATTGTCTGATGAAGTGATGGAACATATTAATCAGTACCTTTTGAAAGAAAATAGAAATTTATTGACAGGGACTGAATTTGGAAGAATTAGTGATACTTTTGTTGAGGTTGATGTTTCATCGAAGAATATTTTGAATCGTGAGAAAATCAATTTACATTCCTTGCACCATAATTTTATTGAAAAATTATCTAGTCTTCAAACTCAATCGCCTAGTAAGGAAGCTGCCCCTTTCCAACATGCCTCGAATATC
Organism: Saccharomycopsis crataegensis; assembly: GCF_037102585.1. Taxonomy (NCBI): domain Eukaryota; kingdom Fungi; phylum Ascomycota; class Saccharomycetes; order Ascoideales; family Saccharomycopsidaceae; genus Saccharomycopsis; species Saccharomycopsis crataegensis. The sequence goes on from NW_027043820.1 coordinate 1,894,471, forward strand.
TCGATGGAAAGTTCTTCAGGTAAGAATTTGAATGAAAAGCTCAAGTATATCTCCAGTACCAAGAATATTTGGCAAGATGATATTTATCAACGAAAAATTAGAAACTTGAAACCGTATGAGGAAAATACCGCTATTGACAGGGTTTTGGGAAATAAAGAAGGCTGGAATGCACAGCAAGACTTGGATGAAATGTTCAAGTACGTGAAGATGATGATGAAACGAAATACTAATGACGGTGCTAAGCTATCAGAATATGAACACTTTGCAGGATTCATCAAGGAGCCAGAGTTTTTCAAGAAATTGATGACGCCATTTGAATTGATCACCAATGGGTTTTATGATGTCAACTTATCTAAAGCGAGCTCAGATACGCAGACTTCTGCTGACGCTAGACAAGTGGATAATACCCCTTTGCATCCTCCTAGTCAAGAACATTCATCAGAAATAGAAGAAGACCATGATTCACTAGATTTCATCAATGATTTGGCTAATGAACTGAATAAAAGCGAAAAGCAACAACATTTTGCAGAAGATTTCCCCAAGCTTCTACCAGAGAATAATCTTGGAAATGGCGATGATAATGAAATATTGAAAGATGGCAACGACAAGAAGCGAGCATGGAAGGAAAGCTTAGACAATGATGATATCACGGATAATATTTCTTTCGATGACTTAAGTTTTAGTTTCTTTGACCTGATTAATGAAGACAATAATGTTAATGGGGACCAAAGAGATGAAAATTCTAGGACCATTGTGAAAGATGATCATGTTGTTTCAAATTCCAGACGCAATAGTTTATTCGAAAAGGGACCATTGCGAAAGAAGAACCGCAAACCAGTTCCCCTATCCTCTTTATCTAAACTTGCTTCAGTTAGGAAATTGTCACCAACTAAACCCAAACCACGAGCAACTACAATTATTGGGGCTAGGAAGATGAATCTTTGTGAGCTTGTCCCTTCTTCTGGCTCAAAAGAGATGGTACGCAAAGAAATGATAGTTGCAAATTTGTCCAAAATAAAGGTGAGAAATATTCTAACTTCTAGAGTTTCTAAACTTGATGAGAACACCATTAATATGAAAAATAATCAGAAAAATGATAATTCGAATTATCAAATACCGATGCTTGCCCGGTTCAAGTTTTTTTCATCACAAACCAACTTGTATAAATACATGATTTCGCCACCGCCATTACAGGCAATTACTGATAATATCTCCAGCTTGGTTGTGCCACAATATCTTTACTCTGATCCATTTTATGGAAATTCTGAAGACGTTCCAGCGGTCCCGTTTGTTAACAAACAAATCAAGAAGAGGTTCAAATTAAAATCTAGAGATTGGAAGTCATTAGATGGAGTTTCTGTAACCCAGAAACAGGAGCAAAGTATTTCTGTGAGGATGAGAAAACATGCTGAAAAGAATTACGAGCTGGAAATGATAAAAATTAATGATAACATTCTCAAAAAAAGGCTCGCATTCATACATGATGCTTCTGGTGTCGGATTGGGTATCGAAGAGTTGCTGAATACAAAAGTTTATAGGTATACGGTGCCGAAGCCTCGGTATCAGGAAGTCTTACAGAGGTTTCAAAATGGTGGTGTTCCAGGAAGCAGCATAAGCCGCCTGGAACAAAAAAACCGTTTTTACACATCGCAAATAGAGTTCCTTACTCCCAAGTTCCTCTTGTCCAATGCAAACAATAGCGGGAAAAAGAAATCCTTGAGCCCCCTAAAGAAAGTCAATCGTCGCCCCGATGGCTTTAATAATTTGAGTCTTTTTGCCATTGAGATGCACATCTCCACTCGAGGAAACTTATCTCCGGATTACAAGCAAGATGAAGTTTCAGCAATATTTTGGAAAATCGACCCTAATAGTATGCTGTTGAAGTTGGATATTGTGGACCAAGGCATTCTAATTTTAAAATCAAATTATGATAAGGCAACGAAGCGGTTTGCATCAGCGACAACCATCCCAATAGAGGTATTTGATTCTGAATTGGACATGTTCAAAGAGCTTGTGTCTTTAGTGAAAGTTTTTGATCCAGATTTATTGAGCTCCTACGAGATCCATTCCAGTTCATGGGGTTATATTATTGATAGATGCACTAACAAATATAAGTATGATATTTTGAAGGATTTGGCTAGAGTGAATTGTTATTTTAATAACAAAGTGAGTGACAATTATGGTTATAATCATGCTCTGGGGATCAGTGTTACCGGAAGATATTTTGTGAATGTTTGGAGATTGTTACGAAGCGAACTTGCATTGGGTGATTACAATATTGAGAATGTGGTGTTTGCGGTATTCAAAAAACGGATTCCTAGTTACCTGATGAAAAAATTGACAGAATTGTTTGGTGATAATGGGAGTATTGGAGGTTTGTCAATTTTCGTCGATTATTATGTTACCAGAGTGAATTATGATATTGAGCTTTTGGAGAGCTTAGATATGATTTACAAGATTGTGGAACAAGCAAGACTCGGGGGTATTGATTTTTACTCTGTTTTTTATAGAGGGTCACAATTTAAGGTGGAGTCATTCTTGTTACGTTTGGCAAAACTGGAAAATTTCATGTTGTCGTCCCCATCAAAGAAAGAAGTGCGAAGGCAAAAGGCTCTTGAGTGTATTCCATTAGTCATGGAACCCACGTCTAACTTTTATAAAAGTCCTCTTGTGGTCCTTGATTTTCAATCATTGTACCCGTCTATTATCATTGCTTACAATTACTGCTATTCAACATGCATCGGAAGGCTTCAAGGTTTTAGCTTCAAAAAGGCCAACAAACTTGGTGTAACAAGTTTTAAAACTTCTCCAGAGTTAATGAGGTTGTTATCTAACGATATCAATATTTCCCCAAATGGCTTAATGTTTGTGAATACTCTGGTTAGGAAATCAATGCTTGCAAAAATGTTGGAAGAAATCTTGGCCACCAGATTCATGATAAAATCCACGATGAAGCTACTTGATAACGAGAAGGACAAAGATATGAAGAGACTCTATGATAGCAGGCAGCTTGCTCTCAAATTAATTGCAAATGTGACGTATGGATACACCTCTGCAACTTTTTCTGGAAGAATGCCATGCTCCGACATTGCTGACGCAATTGTGCAAACCGGGAGAGAAACCTTAGAAAAATCAGCACGGGTCATTGAATCAGTCAAAGAATGGAATGCAAAAGTGGTGTACGGTGATACCGATAGTTTATTCGTCTATTTACCTGGGAGATCCAAAGCTGAGGCTTTTAAATTGGGAAGAGCAATTGCTGCCAAAATCACCGAAATTAACCCAGACCCAATTACTCTTAAGTTCGAAAAAGTTTATCATCCTAGCGTGTTGCTTGCCAAAAAGCGGTATGTTGGCTATTCTTATGAGTCAGAAGACCAAATTGAGCCGAAATTTGATGCCAAAGGAATTGAAACTATAAGAAGGGACGGGATTCCGGCCCAACAGAAAATTACTGAAAAAGCATTGCGGCTCCTATTTGAAACCCAGGATGTTTCTCAGATTAAGAGCTATGTGAAGAATCAATTTTACAAGATAATGACGAACAAGGTTTCGATCCAAGACTTTTGTTTTTCAAAAGAAATCAGAATTGGAGGCTACAAAAATGAAAAGACCATGCCTCCTGGTGCTTTATTGGTAGCCAAGAAGATGAATCAAGACCAAGGATATGAGCCTCAGTACCGTGAGCGTGTTCCATATTTGATTTTGAAAAATCGGGGCAATGGCGACCGCTTGAAGGATAAAGCAGTGCTTTTAGAGGATGTGACTGATAAACCAGATAATTTTGTTGAATTGGACGCAGAGTATTATATTACAAAAATGCTTGTGCCGCCCTTAGAAAGGATATTTAGTCTTATTGGAGTTGATGTCAAAGAATGGTATTATGAAATGCCAAAATATTTGAAGTATGACCTTGTGAACAATAATAGTACCATCACTAATGATAAGAACCCGGGTTATACGACCACTAGTCTGGGAAGAATTATTTTGGATAATAATAATAAAGGGAATAAAAATGTTGAAAACCTTTTACAAAAATATATTCAAACTGAGACGTGCTTAAATTGCGGGAAAAAGATTACCCACAAACCGGTGAACTTCGGAGATAAACATCCTGCCAACCTTTGTGAAGCTTGTGCTGTGGATGAGGTTGAAACAATGCACCAGGTTATGAATCGAGTGAAGTTGATTGAGATGGAAAATCAAAAATATCAGACCATTTGCCGAATTTGCTCAGTTCAATCGGTAAAAGGAGCAGGGAGTTTTACAGAGATTTGCTGTGAAAATGCAAGTTGCCCGGTATATTACTCTCGCGTGAGATCAAAAATGAAGATGAACGAAGTAATGAAAATTCTAGATCGTTTATGATGAAATAAATAGTTTTAAGTAGCTTAATGATAATGAAATGATGGGTTATTGAACAGAAAAATGATGAAGCAGCAGTTATGACTAGTTTGTTGGTATATATTCTACTTTGCTAGCGTGGATTTCAACAAGATTGTAATATTTAGATCACAATATATTATCACCAAAATCTTCTCTCATATTTGTCTTTAGTGGCCATTATTGAAGTTTTGGAATATTGAGAAGCACATCACTGAGAGCTCAGCCATACTGAGGTGCTTCAGGAATGCATGTGAGAATTATTTTTCACTACCCACATTGGGTGGAATACATTATATTATTATTATTTTCCACATTGGGATGTTGTTGTGTTATTACCCATTTATTATTGTTTAGTAGTTGTGGGTATTTGAGTACACTTATCACAGGGATGCTTAAGAGGTTATAATCAAAAGAACGATTACCCGACACCTATTGTTGATTTGTAACCACCACTACCCGGATATCTCCAACCCTCCAGTTTCAGGTTGTGCTAGGCAGTCACCACCGGCACCAAAGGTCCTAACATGGGCTTTAATCTTGTTGCCCACTGTTTAACTATAGATTACTGCCATATATTCTCCAACGTAAACGTAAAACCCTGGATTCCAGAACACAGCTTGATCTTTTTGTCCCACTTGCTGGGATTGTACCTCAAACTGCCCCGACCGCTTCGGCCGATGATGTGCGAAAAAATCAATACTATGGGCACGCAGCCCCTCCATTGAACAGCAAAAACTAACAGGAAAAAAAAAAATGCAAAAAGCAAAAAAAAATCATACCATCATTATTGTGTACTATATATCGTACTTATCGCCCACCCCACCGTCGAAGCCAGTGTTATACCTGCAGACACTCGAAAGAGTAGGTTTATTCACCAATATTCATTCACAAGCTGGATCCCAAACCATAGCAAAACACAAGCCAATTCAACGGTCTGCTATATAAGTGAAACCCCAGTATCTTTTTTTTTTTTTTTTCTTCAAACAAAGGAGAGAAACTGATCACCATCGTATTGGAATCCAGAAGATAGAACCATTTTCAATAACGCACACAAATATCCGTATAATATAAACCACAATGGAAGATTTCATAAAATACACATCAAGTCATTCGGGAAAACATGAGGGCAAGCAGCATATAATAATCGTTGGTGCCGGTATTGTTGGGGTTTGCATAGCTTATTATATCACAAGGCATCCTTCGTTTGACCCTGACCAGCACTACGTGACTATAATAGAATCCAAGCGTGTGGCTGGTGGTGCCAGCGGTAAAGCTGGTGGATTACTTGCCCTATGGGCATTCCCTCAACAAATTGTCCCATTATCATTCCAACTACATAGTGAATTGGCAGAAGAATATAGTGGCGAAGACTTATGGGATTATAGAAGATTGACTACCGTTAGTTTGGAGGGTGATATTCAAAAGTCTTTGAAAGATACGGAAGAAGATGAAGACGATGATTATGATGATGAGGAAGGGGAAGAAGATGAAGAGGAAGAAGAAGGAGTACTAGAGGATGATGAGGATGAAGAAGAATTCCAAGAGGCAGAATATTTCCATGATGATGAGAATAATAGCTATAGTGATGACGCTATGTCAAGAAGTAGTAAAGAGTCGATATGTGATAACAGAAGCACCAACACGGACTTAAGCTCACATAATGGAGAGCTTGAACATCACCATATCAATGAGCACAGAACACAAAGTGCTATCTCCCCACAAAGTACGGGATCAGCCACCAGCTCTGTTGAAGAAAAAGCAACTAAAAAGAAAAGAAGAACTGTCAGTAAAAACTCGATCATGCAAAATGAACATGATGCCAGTAATGGTGTGAAACTACCAACAGATTTAAATTGGATCAAGCAAAGCGCCATCCAGGATTGGTCGATGTTGGGAGGCGAAGACACTACAGCACAAGTACATCCATATAAGTTTACTAACTTCATTTTGAAAAAGGCGATTGAAAGTGGGTCTGTCGAATTGATTATCGGTAAAGTTAACGAAATCATATTCTCAGAAACAACTGGAGAAGCGGAAGGGGTTTCTTACATACCATCCACGGCACAGGATGAACAATCTGGTAATACTGAACCAATTGAATTATTGGCAGATCAAGTAGTGTTATCAGTTGGTCCATGGACATCTAAAATTCTACCGGATTGCCCAATCTCAGGGTTGAGGGCTCACTCGATTACTGTGTTACCAGAAAATGGAGTGATGGTTTCTCCTTACGCCATTTTCACTGAACTTAAAATTTCAAAGAGTGGGTTTGTTTCTCCAGAAGTATATGCCAGAAAGGATGAAGTGTATGTATGTGGTGAAGGTGATACCGCAGTTGATGTTCCAGAAACCACTGATGATGTCCAAGTGGTTAAAGAAAAGTGTGATAGATTGTTCCATTTTGTTGGAAAGTTGTCACCAAATTTGAGAAAGGGAAGAATTTTGAAACGTCAGGCTTGTTATTTGCCAGTCCTTGATGTTCCAAGCAGTAGTGGTCCATTGATTGGCGAAACGAATGTACCAAGACTATATCTAGCAAGTGGTCACTCATGCTGGGGTATTAATAATGCGCCAGGTACTGGTAAAGTAATGGCAGAGTTGCTTTTGGACGGAGAAGCCTCCAGCGCAGATATCAGTGCTTTGGACCCAAGTCTTTATTTTGATGCCAGCGTTTGGGGAGAGTGATTGACTTAAGTTCTCTATTTGATATTGAATAATCATAACCCACAAATGATGTTTTCTTTTCTTTTTGAAGCCAATCTAATCAAAATTCAGTTCTTCATCCCATTGCCGCTATTCTCTCTTATTTTGATGGATCGGTTTTACATATGCACGCCATCTATTATAATGGTTTTTTGCATGCTTTTCATATCATTGGAGCCAGAGGACCCTCTGCTTTTTTCTTTTTTTTTTTTCTCTTTTCTTATCACTAGTTTTGGTACTGTATTATGTTAGTATTGTTGGGTTATGCACACTTGTTCAAGTCTCTATTATATTTCTCCATTTTCCTAATTATTGAACTGTTTTCTGTTTTTTTCTCGCGAAGTTCATCTCATCGTTTTCTTCTGAATTCTTTTATTTTCATTGATATGCTCTAGCCGCTGCTAATTTTTACTCACTGGACGTGATGACTCTTAATTAATTATGTATATTTTTACTTAATATTGTGCATGTAGATTTAATACCCTCATAATGTTGCTGTTTTGTTTTTGCTTTTGTTTTTGTTTTTGCTTTAAGTTAACCTAAGTCTTCAAATGGTGCTGATACTGATAATAAATCGTGCTATTAGCAAAATGCGTGCACTTTTTGTCTTTTTTTGCCTGTTTTGACAACGTCACCTCTACCCACACAGGCAAAAGACGAAAAAAAAAATAACCAAAACATCAGCCCAGTCTTCAACTACTCAACCTAGCGCATTTTTTTTTGTGAACAGCAGGACTCTGAAAATAAGAATCTTTGCAAGACATGTCGGCTGATGATTCACTCAGATCCCGCCAGGTTGTGGCGATAGAGCGGATGCTTGCGTTGAACAAAGTTGTGCAACCAGATGCCAGTGACGCCAATCTTCTCAAACAAGACATTATTTGGAAAGTATTGGTATTGGACAAAAAATCCACCAACATTGTCTCGTCTATCCTCAGTGTGAATGATTTATTGAATACAGGTATCACCATGCACACTTTGATCAACTCTCCTAGTCGAGCTGCATTACCAGACGTTCCAGCGATCTATTTTATTCAACCAACCAAAGAAAACATCTTGAAGATAGTAGAGGATTTGGAAAAAGATTTCTATTCAGAATACTACATCAACTTCTTGAGCTCTTTAGATCGGGAATTATTAGAAGAATTCGCCAATTTGGTGTCGTTAACTGGAAGATCACAAAAAGTTAAACAGGTGTTTGATCAGTACCTTGATTATCTTGTAACTGAACCTCAGCTATTCTCGTTGGACTTACAAGGAGTTTACTCAAAATTAAATACCCCGGCAGTTACTGAAGATGAAATCACTAAAATTGCTGATAGTATTGCCTCCGGATTGTTCAATCTTATCATAACTTTAAATACTGTGCCAATCATTAGGGCCCCTAGAGGTGGTCCAGCGGAATTCGTTGCACAAAAATTGGATGCCAAACTACGCGACCACGTCATTAATATGAAGAGTATCTCTCCATCAACAGCTTACAGTCTGCATGGCCATGGAGATAGTAGACAAGTGTTAGTTTTATTGGATAGAAATATTGATTTATCAGCAATGTTTGCTCATTCTTGGATTTATTCATGTATGATTAGTGATGTGTTCCAGCTCAATAGAAATACCATTGTTCTACAAACTGTCGATTCTGACACTGGTACTACCAAGTCGAAAAAATGCTATATTGATGGCAATGATTTCTTTTGGGAACAAAATTCCGCTTCACCTTTCCCAGAGGTTGTTGAAAATATCGAAAAGGAAGCTAGTGAATACAGAAACAAGGCTGCTGATTTGACTAACAAAACAGGAGTTACTTCATTAAGTGATATTGATCCAAATCAATCAGACACCTACCAGATCCAACAGGCTATCAAACAATTACCCGAATTGACCGCAAAGAAGCAGGTTATTGATACACACATGTCGATTTTGGATGCCTTATTGAAACAGTTGCAAGCCAACAATTTGGATGTTTTCTTTGAAGTGGAACAAACTTGCAAAAAGGATAACCAATCAAAGGTGGAAGCTGATTTCTTGGAAAAATTGAAGAATGATAAATCAGAAAGTAACAAAAATGATAAATTGAGAACTTATTTGATCTTATATTTGAGCTTGGACTTGTCGTCAGAGTTTACCCAAAAAGTGGAGTCGATTTTACAAGGATTGAACTGTGACTTGAGCGCATTGGCATATATCAAGAAAGTGAAAGAAATTGTAACATTATCTAGTCTATCATCAGGCATTGATAGTAATGAGAACACATCTGCCAATAGCGGTAGTATCAAGACCTCTCTTGGAAATGCTGCTGGTGGATCTTTGTTTTCAGGGATTTCCTCGAAACTTTTTGATGGTAGTACACTTACAAGTGGTGTTGGATCAATTATATCCGGTTTGAAGACCTTATTGCCAGAGAAGCAAACCATGCCAATTACCAACTTGGTGGAATCGATCATGGAACCAGCCAGAGCTAACCAAGTTACCTTAAACACTACCGATGATTATTTGTACTTTGACCCAACGATTGTCAGAGGTAACCATTCCAAATTGCCTAAGAGATCCACCTATCACCAATCTGTGGTATTTGTGGTGGGAGGAGGTAACTATTTGGAGTACCAAAACTTGCAAGAGTGGGCCACTGGATTGAATGTCGACAGTAGCAGCACTGGGATCAAGAGAAGCGTGATTTATGGGTCAACAGCCATCATTAATCCAAATGACTTCTTGGAAGAGTGTGGATCATTGGGCCGTCCTAGCGATGGTGCTAGCCACGATTTATTATGATCGACTAATAATCATAATAATAACAATAATGGTAATAATACTAAGTAATATACGTGTGTTTTTGAGTTAGAGGGTACATCGTAGTGCGTAAAGTGGCTGCGGAGTGAGCAAATCGCCACCTTTTCGGAAACTCTTCGGAAACCCTCGGTGGCGCATTATCTTGCAGCGGCTGTCCGTGCCGGATCGTCGGTGATTCGCCAACTTTTTCTGGTTGCCTAAAAGGAATGAATCTTCCGTCTGGTGTTGGCATAATCACCAATAATTCCTCTTGAGTTGTTTTATACGGAGATACTAGATCTACGCGGCTTACATAAACACATCACCTTACTGTTTACCGGTATTAAAAGACGATAATCTTTGGCTGCTGTTTGCGATCTGAACAACTGCCCAAACAGCCTGCCTAATTTAGCAAATCACAGCCAGTTATTTCTTTGCTTAGAGCCAGTTTCAATTTTAACCAGCTCCTTTTTTTTTTTTTGAACCAAAGGAATTTAGTTGGATAAGTCTAAGAAGGTACGATAAGGCACAGTCCTGATAATAATAATAAATTATATCTAAACACAGGACGATGGACAAACATCACACTGAGGCTCGCTCAACTTCCTCGTTAACCAGGCTTATTCAAGGCAATTCTGGCTTGAGGTCGGCGTCGGCGTCTCCCACGACTTCTCCAAATCCAGAGATCTCATCATCAGTGTCTTCTTCTTCATCCTCAACCTCTTCGCCTAGAAATATACAGAACTCTGCCGCTTCCAACTCTAATAACTCCTCACAAACAAAGATTAAATCTAATTTGAATTTTAGCTACACTGTGAAAGACGTGGAGAAATCGGAACTCTCTTCGGCTTTGAAGAATCCTGACAACTTCCCGAAAGCAAACGATGGAGAAAGCCTCTATTTCTCACCCCAATATGGCCAGCAGATTGATGATGAGGATTATGACCCACTAGAAGTGTCATTATCACAGGACACTCATCATGCTCCGATCAACTCGCCACTCAAACAAAAGGACCATATTGATGGAAAAAACCCGTTTGATGACAACGATCGCAAGCCAAACACTGATAATGAAGTTTCTCTTATGAATGGTCTTTCGATTTCCAAGGAAGGAAAATCAGTTCCAATGACAAGTAATGAATCTAGCTCTTTTACTGACAGCAGCGTGAGCACCATCACTTACATTCCTTACAATGGACGGGTTGTGAAAAAGAATAGTGTTAGTGATGCTCCTATAGACTTTAGAAGAGGCTCTAACGCCTCTGACTTCAACTGCGTATCTTACTCTCCATTTTCATCGTCTATTCCTTATTCTGCTCCATACAGTGGCTCGAAAAGTCAACTGATCACTAGTCCGACTCAGACTACTTACGAATCCCAAGGGTTCAGTTTTCCGGCAAATGGGAACATCATTGATAGCAACCATATTCTATCGCCAAAGGTGAATGATTTAAATAATATTGAGATCGATCAACGATTCATCGTGACAAAGTCAAAAATCAATTACATTCATAATTCCCCATCTTATCATAATGGTGATAGCAAATCATCATCCAATGGGTCGATTTCTAGAAATTCCTCTATGGCATCATTAAGCAATTTTTTCAAACAATCAAGAAAGAATTCTTCTTCCTTAACTAACATGAATAATGGGGGATCATACAGTTATACTGCGGGCGCCAGTTGTACAGTGACCAGTGCTAACGGAAATTTCAACAATAGCTCTCCGTCAGAGCTTTTCAACAGCGATCAGCCACTTCCCCAACCCCAAAGTGATGGGTGTGCCTCATATGATCCACCTAGATCTCTAAAGAGTAGATCTTCAAAGCATGATTTAAAGAAGTTTTTCTCTAGACGTAAACCGGGATCCAACTCAGATGCTATTAGTATTGGGACCAAGACCAATAATTCTAATAGCCCAAATTTCAATAGCAACGGAAACAGTTATGGAAGTGGTAGCCACAGTTATAATTCCCCTGTTTCTCCTTCGATTAATATTCCAAATAGCAAAGGTTCGGCCAGTAACTTGTATACCAATCAATCATCATCGTTGAACAATAACAGTGTTCCTCATCATGAACAACAGGTCTTGCCATTCAGCAAAAGGTATAATAAAATGAGTGAGAGTTTGGGTGCTGGGGCTGGTGGCTCTGTCAGAATTGTCAAGAGAGTCTATGATAAGAAAATTTTTGCTGTTAAAGATTTCCGTGCAAGATTTGCCAACGAAAGCAAAAAAGATTATACCAAAAAAATCACTAGTGAATATTGTATTGGATCAACTTTAAAAAATACCAATATCATTGAAACAATTGAAATTTGCTACGAAAACGATAAAATCTACCAGGTTATGGAATATTGTGAGTTTGATTTGTTTGCTATCGTTATGAGTGGTAAAATGACATCGCACGAAGTTGATTGTTGTTTCAAACAAATCTTAAAAGGTGTTAGATATTTACACTCCATGGGTTTGGCGCATAGAGATTTGAAGTTGGATAATTGCTGTATCACCGAAAAAGGGATCGTGAAAATTATTGATTTTGGGTCCTCAGTGGTGTTTACCTATCCTTTCAGCAACAAGATCCTTGAAGCAGGAGGTATTGTTGGGTCTGATCCATATTTGGCCCCAGAAGTGGTAGTGTTCCAAAAATATGACCCTAGACCAGTGGATATTTGGTCTGCCGCTATCATCTATTCGTGTATGACCTTGAGAAAGTTCCCTTGGAAAGTACCAAAACTATCTGATCAAAGTTTCAAATTATTTGCCACAAGAGGTGATGGGACCGAAAGCTTGAATTCAATGTTGAAAAAAGTAAGAGAACCTGTTTCTACCAATGGTTCTGCTTTAACAGATGGAAAAACTGATGCTTCCTCTTCCAAAAATGATGGAAATGCTGAAGGTTCAGTAACTGATGATTCAAAGAAGGACACCCCGTTGACCACACCGGAATCATCAAGTTCCAACGCAGCTCCAGATTATGATAAACCACTACCATCACCAAGAAAATCCACTTCTAGTCCAACTAAAAATCATCCGCCAGTGGATAAGGATCAAGGAGCCAACCCTGACGCCTTGAAATCCAAATCTACCTCGGGTGAAGCCAGGTTATTGAAAGCTTTGCCAAATTATTCGAGACCATTGATTAGCAAGATGGTTCGGTTAGCTCCAGCATGTCGTTGTACTATTGAAGAAATCTTTGAAGATGAATGGTTGGAAAGTATTGATGAGTGTTATGAAGATGATGTTGAAGTTGCTGCTACTGGCGAGAAAAAATTATACGAGGGTGCCAACCATACTCATACTAAGGTAGACCAATCAGAAGCTCACATTGCCTACTTGGAAAAGAAGAGAGTTAGAAAATGATGAGTACCACGCAGTCTTTCACAATGGACTTATCACAAACCGCTATTTTATTTCTCATCAATAATTATTATGATGTTTGTTCTTGATTTGGGGACAGCACTTTATTTTGGATTTTTTTTTCTTATTTTTTTTTTTTTTTTTTTTTTTTACATTTTTTAACTGTGGTTGGGGGAAGCTAGATGGACAATTTTTTTCTTCTTTTCAATTATTCATTAGAGATTGATTTTCTTTAATAGTTATCGTAACATTTCTTTCTCCTATTATTGTGAGTTTTTAAGTTGTTGTTTTTGTATTTCACTTTGTCATTTTAGTTATTTCGAAGACCCTTCGTAGTATCCGATCTTTTTTTAGTCACTTTTTTTAAGATCTGGGATCAATATTTTTCATTGAAATTTTGATACTTCTATTGAATTTATTTTTCCGTCCCAGTCAAAGAGAAAGAAAGAGAAAAAAAAAAAAGACTATTATCATTTGTTATCTTTGTCAAGTTTGATGAGCATTAATAACCACTCCATATTTTTGTTAACCAATGCTTTATTCGTGTTAAATATTTTTTTAAAAAAAGGGCTTTCCTTTGTTGCTTGTTATTATTTTGTGTCTTCTTCCTGTAATTGTCTTGAATTTCTATACGAATATTTCGATAAATTTTGCTGGTTTTGATGGCTTTATAATCTAAACTTTGCATCATCAACCCTGTATGTCTGTATGTTCAGATATCTCCTGACCCTGCAGTTGTTGCCCTGATGTGGCATGGAGGGGCAAAAAAAATTGTAATCAAAAAAAAAAAAAAAAATAAGCCGAATCTACACCATACATACTATAGGCAGATCTACTTCATCTTAGATTATATACTGGAAATAGAATAATGTTTAAAGTATACAGAGCCCACGACTTTAGATTAGCCTCTGTGGATCGTATGGGGAAAACCCTCTCCCAAAGATTCTCATCAACTACAAGAACAAACAATAGCCCCATCATAACGGTAAAAAAGGCCCATGGAACCACCGCAACATCATCAACAACTGCAGCAAGCCAAACCAACCTGAACTCGAGTACATCCCTGACTTCTGGAGGTCCTCAGAATGATGCCAAAGCTGGTAGTCAACAACATCAAGAGACAAAAGCGTCAGAACAAGATAAAAGTGAGTTAGATGGCAGAAAGCGTCAGCAAAAGATGACTCAGGTGGACTATTCCTGGTTACCCAAGGCTCCAAAATTGAAGTCTTTCTCTCCAAGAGAACTCCGTCTACAATCTTTATATAGTGGTTATAGACCATTATTTATGGAGTACAGAAAAAACGCGTCTAAATTAGATCTGTCGGATGGTCAACTATTGCTAGATGAAGAGCCTAGTGTGTGGTCTTACTCTGCCACCGAGATGGATTATTACTCTGAATGGGAAAATATTCCAACCAATGTTTCACAGCAATTAAAGCCATTTGAATTGACATTAGATGATAGCATTTTTGATAAAAAAATTGCGAAAAATGAACAAGATGAAAATAAGAAGAATGCGTCAAAAGATAGCAATAGTATAAGAGAGAATGAAGGCCAAAGTGGAGAAGCTCAAAAGGCAAAAATAGTAACCAGTGGGCGAAAGAGATATTTGCCTGAAAGATATCAGAGAACTATAAAATCGAGAGCTGAGAGAAAACTTGAATTGAAGAGATTATTGCAAAAGAAGAGTTCGAAATGAGACACACATTAGCTTACTAATAAATTTCAATGCCCTTCCGTTTATAATTCTTTGTATTCTATTATTGGGAGTATTATTGTTTCCGCACTCTTTTTTATTATTAATGATATGTATTATTCCTATTTCTTTGTTTCTCTCATATTTTTTCGGTTTTCAGTTTTCTTTGCAATATCTCTCCATCAAATATCTGTCATTTCATTTTGACACCAATCAAATATTTACTCGGTAATGTTCTCTCTGCTATCATCGTAATGTTCTTGATGAATTATGTTTATATTTACCATAGATGTCTTGTCTCTTACTTGTATATAGAGTTAAAGCATAATATTCTTATTTTTGCGACACCTTTGAGATCTTGTAAACGAAATTATTAAAGTGAGCAATCTATATTGATGGCAGATATCACAGAGATATTAGAATGTTAGATAAGACTCTATCTCCATAATCTATGGTGTCTGGGTGTCTATTTTATGCTTGGGTGTGTTATTGAGTTTATGCTGCATAACAAAATAATTTTAATTTTTTTTTTTTTTTTTGGGCCCAAATTCCGGAATAAAATAACTTAAGCATATTAGGGTGTGTATTCTATCATGAACGCTGGCTAATGTTTACCCCATTCCAATCACTACTAAAAGCTTCCTTACTTCATCACAATATTGCATTACAGAGAATAATAATAGAGGCTGAAGTTTTTCCCTAGTACTGGTATTAATAATAGCTAGGAATACAATTGTTTGAACCCACCCCTCCCTCATCTCAAGAGGTGATCATATAGAAAAACCCAATCAGATTCTTCATGCCACCAGCAAAAGCAAGTAATATCCCCTCAACTTTAACATCAAAGTTTCAGCTATTCAATCCCCGAAACGCCAAGCCAAAAAATGTAAATTCATCCAACTCATCACGTCAATCCGCCCAGGGACCCAAGAGTAATAAAGAAAATAATTCTGCTCCAAAGAGAATAAAAGCTTGTCTTCGATGTCGAAAATCAAAGGTGAAGTGTGAGAATAACGGTGAAGGACCATGTAAAAGGTGTTTTAACGGCCAATTTGAGTGTATTTATCAAATGAAAGTGCATAGTTACTCGTCAAAGGAAATCAAACCTGTGAACCACGACCCAAACCAACCACCAATGTCATCTAATGGAAACCGCAGACAATATTTTGTTAATAACGCTAATAAATTTGTAAAGAATAATTCTCAGTATCATCAAACGGTTTCATTACAACAGCAACAAGATCCCCAACAGTTCCAAACTCCGTCCGGGATTCAAAAAAATAATATAATCAATGATCCATGGAAAAACAGTATGGAAAACAAACTTGAAAACTTTAATGACACCCTAAATGAGATTATGGGTTTCTTGAAAGACGGAAAATTCAACGACAAGTTACCGAATCCTCAACTCGATAGTGCGGGCCTTGATCAGTCGATTCCTTCGTTTACCAGTGCTTTAACATATCAACAAACTAATAATCCTATTTCTTCCCTGTTTTCGCAATCTTCTTATAATTATCAGGACAGTGCTCATTCAAAGCCTTCTTTCCTGGCAAAGCAAACCCCTTACGTTCCAAGCAACATCTACAGTAATGCTGAATCGATATCAGACTATCATGACACCAACTTATCACATCCAACTACGGAAAAAACTCAAAGCTTTTCTTATCCTGAAACCTACCAAAGTGGTACGGCAAATCCATCCCCATGGAACTACCTGGAATATCATGATTATGGGTATAATCCCATTACAGGTGGACAGTCCTCATTTCAAAGGCCAAAATTACCAAGTTTCAACGAGGTGCTTGGAAAAGATGAAATTGGAATAGTTTCGGCCAACAATTCTGAAGATCAACATGTGTCAATACACAAAAAATCTAACTGGGAAGGCTATCTGAATAATCAGGTCAACATCAATGATGATGCAGATTATATTTCAAACGAACAAAAAATCAATAAAAGGCCTATTGAAAGTATATCCGGGGCATCTCCTTCGGCACATTTACCAAGAGAATATCATTGTCTAAAGCGTTTAAAACATACCATGGTGTCTGGTGAGTCTGGGGAAAATAGTTTGAATCTCGATTCCCAGCTGAAATCAAACACCCAGAAGACATCACAGAATTTATATTCATTAGTGCCATATTCAATGTTTCAGGAGCTTTACAGCAAATTTTTGGACAATGCTGCACCGCATTTGTTTGGATTCGACGTTTCCAAATTTGATAAAAGGTTGATCTATGTGAAATCAAAGTTAATGGTGATTATAATAAGTTTGATTGGGTGTATCAACAATCCTAAATTCAAACAAGCAACATTTATTGACAGTCTAAGAAAATTGTATTTGGAAACTGTGAATGATGTCATATTCAAGCTGAACTCAACTCTGAACAATAAACTGGGTTCCGCGTGGGGAATTGATGATGTTGATGACGAGATTAATGAGAATGGCAACAAGTTGTTGAATGGTGTATCAGAATCTGTTTCTGATAGTCAAAGAGAGTATGATGATTATATTAGTTTGTGTTCTCATGATACCAATGACTCAGAAACTTTTCCGTGCAAAAAGTGGGATTTGTTAACCAACAATGAAAAGGATGCGGAAATCAAGAACAGTCGAGAATTTAAGTTATTTATGAACATCACCGCCTTATGTATCGGTACTTTCTGGTTTGAAAACTCCCAGTTACTATTAGGAATAGCCTTGCAATTAGCCTCAGAGTTTCAGTTGAACAAGGTATTCATTAAACTAAACGATAGCAAGATCGTGACTATTGACAAGAGCAAAATTGCAGATGAATTTGTGGAGCTGGGGAATAAGATTTCTGAAATCAGTAAATTGAAACTATGGTACTTGCTTTATATTGCGGATACTCAACAAAGTTTTCTATCTGGAAAGCAACCAATAATGAACTCTTCTCAAGATAGGTCATTGAAACAATCTAGAAAGTTATTATTCCAGCATAGAACCAATTTAACCAACCATAGTTTTATCAATTCGTCTGAAATCCAATCCACTAATATGCTTATCCAAACTACCACTGATAATGATTTGCTTTCTTCTAACGGTGAAGTTCGTGCAAGTACTACAAAGAAAACCTTGAATGAGAATTTGTTATCCAGCTCTGCAACGTATAACGACTTGAAGCTTGTGTCTCAATTGGAATTCAACCAAGCCATTAATGCTGTTGTATCGGGCAATGCATGGGGCATATTATCTCCCGATCTCTTTGGGATGCCGTGGAAAACCAATTTGGAATTGGACAAATGGATGGTTCATTGGACATGTTTATTGACACCTATTCATCAAACAGGCAATCCGTGGTCAGTTAAATCCACCTTGATCTACTACAACTTTGCCAGATTGCATGTTAATCATCAACATGGTAATTTAGGGGGAAATAACACAAAATCTGTCATTGAGCCAAATCACCAAATTGAAGATGAAGATAATAGCGATCTTATTTATGACGGGATAGATCATCTGCATGATTTGGGAAGCAAAGATATTGCGGTCTCGTCGGCGCAATCGCTCATCAAGTCTGCAATTAGTGATAGGGATATTGTTGATAACCTAAGATATTCCCCATTACACATCTACGTGATGCTTTATTATTCAGCATTGGCTCTCTTAGATTCTGGAAATGAAATGTTTTCGGATACTCATAGCCCCAAACCACCGAACATGTCTTCAGGTGAATATGGCAGGTTCAAGGAAAAATCCCAATTACATTTTGAGAATTTAGTGCTTGTTAGAAGTTTGGTCAATGTTTTGAGCGATAACTTACCACTAGATAAAGAATTTGGTTTGAAGTTGATTAGGAATCTAAAGAAGAAATTGGAGAAAAAATACGCCATATTCACCAAAGTCGGTCAGAAATATGGGGATCTGGCCAATAAGGTTGGAGAAACTGATGACAGGAATGAAAAAATTCGTTTATTGGATGAGATGAATGAGGAGGAAATTAACAGACTTTTGGGGACGTCAAATGACGATAAAAAGGGGCAAATTTTGGCGTGGCCTGGAACAAATCATCAGCATCCTTGATATTGTCATTATTATCATTGTACTTTATTTTGTATTATATATAGATATATTCTAAATATTTTTTTTTTAAAAAAAAAAACTTAACATTATACAATCTTGCACAGTTTATATGAGGGCATGCATGCTCAAGAAGTCTGTGTCTGGTGGAGCTTCTAAGGAAAAGTTTTCGGCCGGGTAAATATTTTTTGCCATGCAAACCAATCATTTCCTAGTTTTTACCAATAAGAAAAATAACAAAAAAGCATCTTGTCAGAAGATATCACAGAAGTGATTTCTGATAATACAGAAACACCAGAGAATAGTAATAATAATAATAAGCGAAAATGTTTCCGTGGGAAGGTGCGATACCATATACCATTATGTTTGGATTCTTCACCATCTGTGGTGGTGCGGTCTCCGGCATTCACTATTGGAGTAATGGTAACAAAAGAGACAGATTCAGCATGGATCAATGGGACCGTCAGCATTTCGAAAGAGATTACAGATTGACTGGTCTCTATAGAGGTCAAGCTGATAATGTCAAGGCTCCAGAATCCTTTGCCACCAGTGGTTTCAGAAAGTTGCAAAAAGAACCAAGATGGTGGTGATTGTTTTAACGTGAATGAATATTTTTCCAGTTATTTATCAGGTCAGTATAATGGGGATGGTAAAGAAGACAATTATTAAAGAAAAGAGGCTACAATGTTAATAACGGCAATATAAACGTCCAGTGGCCACTATTTTTTTGAGTTATTATTATTACAACATTGAGAAAAATCTTGGAGAAGTAAAGAGAAAGAATCTGTTAATCAAACCAGCATAAATTCACCAGGTTGTTGCAACTTCCATAATAATTCATTCAATCTATCAATCAAGGATCTCTCCTACATCGTCATTCTATTCTTCATTCTATTCCATATGGTGCATTTTATTTAATATATTCATAACTTTTTTTTGAATTTTTTGTTTTTACTTTATTTTATTGTCTGCAAACGTAGCAAAAGCTTTTAAGAGTTTTCTCTGAATTTACAGTGTTAAAAATCTGAAAGAATAGTAAATAATTAATAAGATTATAGCTGGGCATTGGAAGTAGTAAAAAAAAATTGTAAGATAACATGTTTTTAAGATTTTGGAAAGGATATTAGAGATAAGGGGAAAAGAAAGACAAACAAAAGCAAAAAATAATAAAAAAACAGCAAAAAAAAAATCAAACCTTATCAAAACCATCTTTAAGAGGAGACGAGATTGTTGAAAGAACTAAAAAATGAAACTATATGGTATTAGAGCAGAAAAGTAAAAACAACGAAAGATAACTGGTAGAAAATTGAATGAAATACAAGATCTAAAGGGCAGAATGAATGAATGACAAAAACAAACAAAAGAATGAAAAAAAAAAAAAACGAAATGATAAAAAGAGTGTCAACAAGATTGTCGCTCGATTGAACCGAACAAATGGGCAAATTTTTCTTTAATTGATAACAGGCAGGCATTGTTCAAGATTCTAATCATGAGCTTGCTTTCACAACACTTCTTCTTCTAAAGAAATCTAAGACTTTCTTTGTGGTGCTAGTATTCTCACTAACCTTTCTATTAGATGCAACAATAACACTTTTAACTCTTTGCTTTGTTGGGGATGATGTGCTGGAACCTGTGTGGATGCTTTCATTTTGATGTCTTTCCGCAGTTGGGAAAACAACGTTACTTGAACTTCTATTTCTAGAACTACCCATCATAGAGGATCTTCTGCCAAATGAAACACTCTTTGATTGCTTGTGGTAGATACTATTGGAAACCTTATCTTCGGTATCATTGTATGGCGCATCATAAACGTTACCAAAGCCAGTAAATGAGCCGAATATGCTGAATCTCTTCTTCTCGCTCTTGATGCTGGCAGTAGTATAAGTGGATCCGGAAGACTTAAGTCTAGTGGATTGTGATCTTGGAATATTAAGTTTATTGGAACTTTCGCCAAGTAAGCCCAATGCACCGTATTTGCTATTTCTTTTAGTTTTCTTGTCACCAAGACTTTCAGGAGAAGGAGGCGCACCGTTAGTTATCAAGTCGTAATCTTTAACAGGCGAAGATTTTGATGCAAGAGGCGAAGCACCACCATAGGACGACTTTGTTTCTTTAGGGGCATATGAGCCACTACTAATATTACTCTTTGGACTACTGGCAACATTTTGATTTCTAGCAAATGAAGGTGCGGCTGGTTTACTCTTGTTGCCGAAAATGTTTTCAAACACTGAGTGTGAAGCAAACGTAGGAGCATTCGCGTTGGCTTTGGTTGGAGTTGAATTGTTAAAAGTTTCTTCTGGTGATTCTTTGACTGGAGTTGGAGGCTTAACTTCTTCAGTTGGTTGATCTTCTTCCAATATTTTAGATGGTGACTCAGTACCATTATAGGTTTTCTTGGAACTTTCTTCATTTTCATTAATAGAATTAATTGGTGATATTGAAGGGCCGCAAGCCTTTGCAGCAACATTTTCGGTGCTCTTTGGGTTCAAATAGCTAAAGTCCAAATTCAATGGCCCATCTGGTAACATCAAGCCTGGATGATAAGATGAAGGTCTTGGCTTAGAATGAGGATCTTTGTCAAACATCTTCTGGCTAAATTTATTCTTTCTAACTGAAGAGCCTTGGGTCTTGTTAGAAGAGCTTGGAATTGGCTTATACTTTTCAAGTGGCACTTCACTAGATTCACTAACAGAGTAGATACTGTTCCTTCTATCAGCATTTACCATATCTAGCAAAACACCTTGGGCAGTTTTGTTTTTAGCGCTTGACAGTGACGAATTAGTTCCTTGGATTAAGGTATCGCTATTGGCCACGGCATTCTCCCCTAAAGATTTAATTGAGGCGGAAGATTTTGAAGGCGGCATATTGACCAATGTCGCTGAACCATTAGAATTAGGAGGTGAATATGATGCAGTAGGTTGTGAAACTTCGTGGGAAGAGTATGATCTTGGAGGACCCCTAGATGCAGCCAGAGGTAATGATGGTGGGATATTCATACCAGCATTATTACTTGCAATGGCAAAAGATGATGTAGTTGGTTCAACCATGGAGTATCGATTATTGGCTCTTGGATTTATCTGTCTCGCTCTAACATTCGCTGCACTACCATTAGATGAACGAGTAGTGTTTGATGCTCTGCCATTAGCTCCTCCACTTGAAGAGCGTTGTTGCTGCTTTTGTTGCTTCAAGTAGAGCTCCTTTTGTTGTTGCGACACAAGTTGTTGATGTCTATTAAGTTTTGCATTTCTATCCCACTCTTCTGGAGTGACGGATAAATAAAGAGCATATGGGGCTAACCAGGAATGCTGTCTAATTTGTTGTAAATTGTATCTGTATTTTGGTTCCGGGACCAAAATATTTCTAAGCAAATTTCTAGGTAATGGTTGCACATATTCTGGGAAAGTCAATTCTGTTGTGCTAATATAGTTGTACAACTTGGAGATATTGCTACCTTCAGGATTATCTGGATCGTCATCAAATGGCAAATAACCGGCTAACATAGCGTACAAAATAACGCCACAAGACCAGACGTCGACTTTTCTCGCCTCATATGGTTCATTTTTCAACACCAATTCTGGAGCAGCATAACAAGGAGAGCCACAAGAAGTTTTCATAAGTTCATTTCCTGGTGTAAAGCTATTGACGAAACCGAAATCGGTAATGATGATGTTATTATTTTTATCTAACAACAAATTTTCGAGTTTCAAATCTCTGTGAACGATATTTTTTGAATGCATGTAGTCAACACCACTCACTAACTGGGAAAATAATTTGGAGGCAATGGAATCTTTCAAATGCTTATTGTTGAAAATATAATCGAATAGCTCACCACCAGAAGCATAGTCAAGTACAATGCCAACATATTTATCATTTTGCAAAACTTCTTCTAAACGAACAATGTTTGGATGCGATAATTTCTTAAGGGCATTGATTTCTCTGTGGACTTTAGACTCTCTTTCAGAACCTCTAGGAATAGATTCTCTTTTAATCAATTTGATTGCCACTTGCAAAGGCTGCTTTCCGTCTTTTCTCCAACCTAACTTGACTTTACCGAATTCACCCTCACCTAAAGTGGAGCCTAAAATGTAAGCACCAAATCTAACTTCTCTATGAGATTTTCTGATGACTCCGGCAGGCAAGTTATGTGTATTATATTGTTGTGAAGGCATGGCGAAGAATATTGAAGGTCTTTATACTCTATGTTTAGAATTTGTATGGTTGACAAGGTTTAGTGTTTTGTTGTTTTTTGTTTGTTTTGTTTTTTTGTTGTTTTTTTTTTCTATTGTTTTTCTGTCCACAAAGACAAACTCAAACAAAATACACAGGAATAGGTGTCTTGTAAGCCCAAAAAAAATGGAGCTGCTATTGGGTATCAAACGTGAAGGAATGAAAGTTCACTGGGAGAAGTATCTTAATAAGGAAGATTTGGGTAGTTGGGCACCGTAGTAAAATTATTACTGGATACTGTCAGGGGTTTAATGAATGAATAGTAGGTATATGAATAACAATACCAGTGCCTATGGAAGAGCCCAAAGTAGCGGCCCGGGTGATTGTATATCAGGAGTATATGGTGATGTTGTTTCTTAGGGAAAAACAACGGTAGTGGGGAGTGAATGGCACAGGATAAAGAAGGGTTGTAGTGAACTAGCAGTCCGCGTGGGTTTCTTTCAGTCTGTAAATTTTTGGCCAGCTGTTTGTTCTCTGAGGGGGTGTATATGTAAGGGCTACTAGTATAATGTCTCACACCCCCACGTCCGCCAAAAAAAAAATTCTGTAAGGAAAATTCACGCGTTCGATGTTGTAACAATAACAATTGCCATACATTATCACTGATGTCAGCCCCAAAAGAACTTTCTAACGAGGAAATTGCCTTATATGACAGACAGATACGTTTGTGGGGGTTGGAAGCCCAGAGAAAGATTAAGACGGCTCACATTTTGCTCATCAACTTGAGTGCCGTCGGCACGGAAATCGCCAAAAATCTTGTGCTTGGTGGTGTGGGTTCATTATCGATAATTGACAACCACGATATAACTGAGGCTGATTTCAGTGGGCAATATTATATTTCAGAGGATGATTGTGGGAAGAAGCGGGTGGAAAGCGCGCAAGAAAGAATCCAGGACCTCAATCCAAGAGTTGATCTAAATGTGTTTACAGATGATATCAACACAAAAGAACCTGAATGGTTCAGCCAATTCAATTTGGTCATCTCTACCGAATTGGCTAAAGAATCGATTTTAAGAATTAACAATGTTACTAGACAGTTAAACATCCCATTTTATGCCACAGGGCTCAATGGGTTGTCAGGATACGTATTTCTCGATTTGATTGAACATACAGCAACTTATAAAAAAGAAAAATCAAACATTTCTACGAAAACTGGGAAGGTTTTCAGCTTCTCGGAAATTGTATCCGTGGAAAGCTTCACTGAAAATAATCAACCTTTTGAAAACGTTACCACCAAAGATCATTATAAAAGCTTTAAACAATTTTTGGAAAACTTCAACAAGCAATCAGAAAATATAAAAGAAACATATACTACCAAAAGAAAATTGAAAAGAATAAGCCCGATTTTACCATTGACTTTAGCGTCCTTGGATTTCAATCAGGCCAACAAATTGACAATAGATTCCTTGAAGTCAAAGGCAGTGAAAATTTGTGAAAACTTGTCTATTCCTCTGACCGTTCTTGAAAACAAAGATCAACTCATTGAGTCATTTATTGCTCAACAAAATCACGAATTTGCTCCTGTGTCGGCTATTATTGGAGGAGTATTGGCCCAGGACGTTATCAATGTTTTGGGGAACAAAAATAAGCCTATCAATAATTTCATAGTTTTAGATGGTCTTTCGGGTGAAATGCCGATCTTCACAATCTAATTAGCAGTCTTAGTCTTCACAATAAATTCAAGTAAAAATATTATCTTCGCATAAATAACAATCTACAAAGTTGTTGAAAATATCGTTTTTCAACATCCAACTGTAACTTTTCATGAACCAATTAAATTACACAATTTTTATGAAATGAAACAAAAGGGTAGCGATACTAGTATATATTAATAACACTGTGTAAGCAACTTAGATACTTGATGGGTAAAGGAAAACTCTGACGGAAGCACCGAAGGTCTTTGGTGGCAAGTTTTTCTTGAAGTTAGCACGGACAATACCGGAGTTACCGTGGGTTCTGGTGACCTTACCCCAGATGACTCTGATCTTTGAGCCTCTGATTTCCTTTTGGGCCTTGTAAACGTAAGCAATTCTTTTACCTAAGTAGAACTTGGCATCTTCTGGAGCATCAACACCTTCGATCTTGATCAAAGAAACGTTTGGGTTGTTAACACTCTTACTTCTTTGGTAAGAAAGATGTTTACCTTTAACGTATACTATAAGAAATATTGTTAGTTATTTGGACTTAAACCAATAGTCTTGGTAAAAAGTATGATTCAATGTGTAATGAATTAGGACAAGTTCTTTGGTCATATTGATTCGTCTTCACAAACTATTTTCTTTTATTATGGTAGTTTCATCTCTAGTGCTGAAAAGAGTTCTTTGATTCTTTATAGTTGTGATACATTCTGCTTGGTGAATTATGAAAACCCTGGTACAAAAAAAAAACATCATATCTTCTATATTGCTTATAACTTCGTTAATGAATTCAAGTTGATTTGTTTGAAACTTATTTTGTCTTATGATATTCAGTAATCCCTTCCTATTTTCATCTCTTCATTATTAATCCCAAAATTTATTGTTGTTCTCTATTCTCTTAATTGTCGGTATGGTATAAGTCATCACTTCAATCCTTCACATTTCCACAGTCAAATCATACTTTATTTCCTTTTATTTTTATTTCTGATTTCATTTCTCACATACATCTTGGTTGTTCAGCAGCCATTGTTGATAGTTATTGCTGTTTTGATATGTTCGAGGACTCTACACTATGAAGCTTTTCAACTTTTCAAGAATTTTTTGTGTAATGTGAAGTTGGAATTTTTTTTTGCCTCAGCGGGTTGGGAGCATATGTGTTTCAACGTCACATATTGCGCCCTATTGCATTATGATATCATGTGAGAGTCTCCAGCCCTAATCGGCATCATGTAGCGCCCCCACAATTTTTGACAGGTGATAATTAAAAAAAACGTGATTACATCATTTCGGAGAAGTTAGAGTTAAATTATATCATTAGAAAAGTTATCGAAATAGAAATAAACGACATGTGCACAATAGCAAAATCTATTTAAAAACATAAGCACAAAAAAAGAACAGAATTTGGAGGAAAAAAAATCACAAAAACAACAGTGAGTGTAGATGAAAATGTTATAGGGAAGGCATTAATAATTAACAAATGGTAAAGTTAACACAAAGGGGTGCAAATCATAGCATCAAATAACAATTTCCTTTTCATTCTTGAAAGCCTCATCATTAAATCTCCAGTGTACTGCAGTCTTTGATTTAGCATCTGAATTGAACGTACCGCTTGGAACATTGTACTTGGAAAACCCGCCAATTTCGCACAAATTAAGGAATGGTTGATCGGATTTCTGACCTAAAGCTGGTATAGTAGAATCATCAACTTCTTTGAACCATCTAACCTTCCAAGGACTATTGGTGTCTGTTTCTTGCTTTCTTTTTTCTCTTTGAGCATTTTCCAATTTGGACTTGGATTCCGAAATTTTCTCGAATGAGCCTTCCTTAATGGCTTCCGCAACATCCTTCCAGGCCTTTCTACTTTCCAATGAATGTTGTTCAGAAATTGGTTTAACCTTAAGATGTTCTGGACTAGATGTAGCAGCATCGTAAAATGGTGTAGTCTTCTTGTACTTATCGCCGTAGTAAATACTTGAAGATCCTGACCATTGGCCGCTGATGGTGCATTCTGGAGTACCTTTCTTATCCATGGATTTCTTATCCTTGAAAATTTTGGCCTTGAAGGAGTTCTTTTTACCGCTAACCCAGCCCTTTCCGCTGAACTCAATGACAGTTATATACCCACTAGAAGATTGAATATAAGATTTACCATCCAATTCAACATAAGGAGATGCCATCAACAAGCCTTCAATGTGCAACCCTGGCAAAGTGACCAAATAATTTTCATTCAAGTCCCTATATTCTAAGATAGCATTACCGTATTGCTTAACATTTAGAGTCAAAGAGGTGGCGTAGATTTGGGTCTTGACTTCATTGTATCCTGATAAATAAGTGTTGTTCTTTTCATTAATGATGGAGTAAGCGGTAACAGGAGGATGGTGACTAACTTGTTCTGATAACAAAACAGTGTCTCCGAGTTTCTTTTCCTTGCTCAGATCTTCCCATTTCCCCACAAATACTTCACCAAGGAATGGGTTCAAAGGTTTCTTTTCGGTTCCCAAAGTTTCATTTCTTGAAGCATATTGTGATCTCAAAGTGGCGATAAACCATTTGGTGACGGCAATCTGTCTTTCAAGGAGAGTGCTCTCGTCCTTAGCATCCTTACCACCAATGAAATTTGGTGCAAGAAACAATTCCGGATGTTCGCACCAAAATTGAGAATATTCGACTAACGACACTGGCGATAAAATGAATGGCGGAGCAGTAAGAGTATACAAATCCCCATTAAATGATGCGATCGATTTCAAGAAATCTTTCCAGGAAGCACTATTACCAGACATTTCTATTATTGAAAATATTTATAACAAACTACCGAATAGTACCACTGAAGTCCGAATGGATGGCTACTAGACTCTATGTATGACCGAACAGTTGATGAACGAGTCGCACTACTAAAAGTCTTCTTTAATTTTATTTTGTGCTACTTTTGCTACGGCATATACGAGCGTCGATCACATGCCGCCACGGGTGCATTGCGGATACATGCTAAGGTTAAAAATGGGAAATAAGGGCTGTTATTGGTAATTGTATCATTTTTATCTGAGAATAATAATATTTCCAAATTTCTTTTGATTTATGGCGCAAGTCGTATTTTTCTCATTGGAGATTATAAGATTTTATCCAGTTGTATCGTATCCTTTAGCTGATCCATCCTTGTATTTGCAAAAACATCTTTAATCCAATTCTTTCAATACTAAGTTCTCCAATAATAAGTTCTGCAAGTAAAAGTCAAGAACGCTCTGTATTAGCTTTATTTTTAATGTATATCTTACTCATATGTATGTATCCATTTTACATTCCGCTGGTGAGTGAAAGAGGCTAGTCATGTAGATGAACAACAATAACCCAGTTGAGAATTTCTTTTTTTTTTCGCACTATCACAATGTTTTCCCCTCGTACCTAAACACTGAACTCTATAACTCCAAATATTTTCTTATGAACTTGCGTCAAATTCTAACTAATGAGACAAGTTCTATATATAATAAAATTGAATTACCGAAACACATGAATTGAATAGATTTTTTTTTCTGGAGATGGGCTTATGGTCTCAATAAATCATCACTTACATGCATGATGTCGATAGGTTTTGCTCTCACTGTTTTCTTCATTCTTTTTTTGATCAAGCTCATATATCTTTAGAATGTATTTGATATAAAAATGATTCAAAAGAGTTAAATAAAGATAATAAATTATAAAGAAAAAAGATTTTTTTTTTTTTGGTTCAGCTGAGCTGCCATTTTGTCTCTGTAGCTTGACAGCAAGTGTTGGGATCAGGAGAATTATCAAATACGTAGCCAACAAAACAATAATCATAATTACAATGTGAAAATTACTAATTTTTGGTTTTGAGATTAATTAGTTATTCAAATATGAGCATACTATACTGTGAACTTACAATTTCATTTCCCGTATAGGTCTGTCTGATTTGAAACAACTGGGAAATTCAATACGTAACCCAATATCTTTGATGAAAATATGTCAGTCTCTGTAAACTATAATAGTCAAAATATTATTTGAAATATTTAAATTATTTTTGAAGACTTTCACAAGAAAAAAAAAGATGATTATGGTAGAACTGCGGGATACTGTAACAGAGACACTACGGGAGCTGAGTATGACGGCACACGCGTCATGTTAACCATGACAGAACATCGATATTGGGAAAGCACATCTTGTTTATAAATGAAATAAATCTCTATGAATATACAAAAAATATAATACTATGTACTCATATGCCCAAAACATTCCAAATTTGTCATTTTACAAAGAAATGGAACTTGCAAAGCTTTTGAAGTTATCACTGTGATGCTGTAGGCGATGCTTACATTCATGGACATTCTAACCCTATTTGAAATAAATGGGTGCCAACATTGACAAAATCATCTAAAAATACTAAATTAACATTTTAAAAACTATACACACACAAAAAGCATCATGTTTTTGAAGAGGAAAGGAAAAATAGCAATAATTTGGCACTGCCTGACCTCCGGGGATCAACGCACAAAAACAGGTCATCTCACACGAGATGCATAACCATACACCATCAACTAAACAGCCCCAAAAGGCACCTGAAAACACAAAATAGTCAGGAAAAATTGCAATAAGATGTCAATTATAGGGGATATTAATTTATTTATTCAATTTACCTTGACTTTGTTTTCGTGTTCGCTGTGTTAGAGTAGGGGGCGATGTTTACGCGTCGCTGTTTTGTTGCTCTAATGCGTCGACTGATCTTGCCTGACTCCAAAGCTCTAATCAACAGGAATTCTACTGTCAAGGCCTAAAAATTAGTTTATAGAAATGAGGATACATATCATTAGGAAAGGGTAAATAAAATAAAATGAATAAAGTTAAGTTAGGAGAATATTGTACATTAGACACAAAAAAATAGGAATTTCCCTGCAAAAATAATAAAAAAAATAAATTTTAAGGGGCATCACAAAAAGTAAAAGAGACAAAATGAAAAAAAAAAAAACACATCAAAGAGGTGGAATAGTTATTATAATAATAATAGTAATAGGAGATATTGAAGTAATCGTATAACCCAAATAAACCATAAAAAAAAAAACTGACCTTAAAACAAAACATAAAATACACGCGTAAGGACAACAATAAAGACAACAAAGAGAGAAAGAGAAGAGATGTTACACAGAGAAAGAAATATTAGATAAAAAAAAGTACCAATAATAATCAGATTACTTCTTGGCTTTTTTTGGAGCAGCTTTCTTTGATACAGCCTTCTTTGGGGCAGCTTTTTTTGGAGCGGCTTTCTTAGAGGAAGCAACCTTCTTGGTAGCGGCAGCTTTCTTTGGGGCAGCTTTCTTTGGGGCAGCAACAGCCTTCTTGGCAGCGGTAGCCTTCTTTGGGGTCACAGTTTTCTTTGGAGCAGTAGGCTTAACAACTTTGGCAACTTTCTTTTCGGTTGTCTTCTTGACTGGTTCCTTTTTGGCCAATTTGACTGGACCAGATGGACCCTTTGGTTGAATAAAATCACCCTTGTCAACACCTCTTCTCAAGGCCAAGTTGAATTGAGCATCAAAGTTAGAAGCGGTCATCTTATAGTTGGCTTGAAGGTACTTCTTAAGGGCTTGACGACTAATTGAAAGTTGTTAGTGAATAAATCAAGAAAAGCAAACAAAAAAGACGCGTCATTATTTTTGTTTTAATAAAATATTCTGAAAATAATGGACATACCTAGAACCATTACGTTCCTTCAAAACAGTAATAGCCTCCTTAATCATATCTAGAAGTGTGGTTAGTGGATGTTCAACAAGAGATACAACATAAACAAAAAGACCCCCCGAAACGCGTTCTTCTTGATCATAAAAACATACCCTTATAAGTAGGATGTTCTGGTTTCTTAGCAGCAGCAGCAACAGCTTTGGCCATCTTTTAATCAATAATTTAATAAAATACACGGGAATAACACTGGGCGTGGTTAATGGAGATCCTTTTGAATAAAGAAGTTGGTGAGATGGAGTATAACGCAAACAAATAAACAAAAAAAAAAATAACGTAAAAAAAAAACAAAATTGTGCGGGCGCGTGCGAACGTGAACGGTTCCCAAACCTCTCCAGGGCGGGTAAGCAAACACTTTGAGGGATCTAACTTACACGAGGCTCGCCGTCTTCTTCTTCTTCTTCTTCTTCTTCTTCTTCCTCGTAACAGTACACATATTTCAACAGAATAATAACATTAATAATAAGATCACTGAGCTACCTTTCCTTTTTTTTTTTTCTCTCCCAGAAGTTTCCACTAAGTAAATAAACATTATCTTTTCCGATAATTTCTTGGAACGTAATTTCTCCCAATCACTGGCTCTAAAGCAATTCCTAACGTCTCTGAGGCATCTCCTTCAAAACCCCAACAGTCTTTATCATTGGAAATCTCATCGGAATTCACTTCTGTGTTGAAGATCGCAATTTTGCCTCCCTGTAATCGTACTCTTTCAACGTACCCTATCGCAGGCCACATTTTACCACTAGTACCAACAACCAAGATCAAATCTATCTTGTTGCTCACGAAAAAGTCATCAATTGTATTAATGGCTTTCAATGGAATTGACTCACCAAACCAAACGACCCCAGGTCTCAATAAACCACCACACCGGGGGCATGCAGGCAAGTCTTCTTTTGAAAGATTGGTATTCACTTTACCCTTTTCCCTATCTAATCTTCTTTTCTTGTTTCTATTATGCTCTTCATATGTATCATCACCCTTATCACTTTCATCGTCCACTAATCCCAAGGCCTGTGTTAATGGATGCTCAAAGTTATTTGACTCTCTGTAACTGCAGAAAAAATCGGTGCATCTCAAATCAAAAAGATTTCCGTGCAATTCTAACAAATTTGCCTTATCATGGCCCGCCCTTAGATTCAATCCATCAACATTTTGATTTATTGTTAGGCACTGTTTATTATTTTTCCTTTTCCTTTCATTATTATTAGCACTGTTGAATTTCTCTGATAACGCCGCAATCGCATAATGTCCTTTATTTGGCTTTGCTTTCAAAGCTCTGTGACGCCTCCATGAATAAAATTGCCATACAAGACCGGGATTATCTAAAAATGCATCTGGGGTGGATATGTCAATCGAATGGAAATCTTTCCAGTAACCAGAAGAGTTCTGGTAAGTCTGAACTCCAGATGCTGCCGAAAGCCCTGCCCCAACCAAAACAATTATATTATTGCATTGCATTAAGTAATTTTGGAAACTTCGTAGATAGTCCTTGTCGATTTGAGTAGGCATTTCATTCTATGATCCCTTTCCTTTCATATGTTGTCTTTACTCGTCGGCCTTTTCATATATCCCCAGATGTACTGATAATTTTTGTTCTCTATATGAATCTTTCCCCCCAAATCAAAAACAAACATCAACACAAAAAAAAAAAAAATTGGCTTCACGTGAGAAGAGGTCGAAAAATATAAACAGGATTCTTCGTCTCATACATTTGACATTATTGACATTATTGTCCTTAATTTCCTGTATTTTTGGGGGAATACTGCAGTTTCTTGTCTATAAAATATGGCAACCCTGAAACTAAAGGATCATACCAAGTTGATAGACAAATTGACAACAAGTATACTACTGGATCCCAACTTTCTAGACCAAAACCTAAAGAACAATATATCCATCATCGATGTATTGATCCAATCAGGTTTAGCCATCCAACTCTCACAGTTAAATCTCAAAGTTACTAAGTTGTTCATTACGCCATTCTTGTCTAATGCCAATATAATAGAACCAATTTTATTCAACTATGTGCGAGCGTTATCAGTGGTTTGCTTTAATGCTCCAGGAATATTGATCCAAAATGTTGACCGTAGCGATAACAAGCACGCTCAAACGGTGAAAACTCCTTATTTTAAGGCTCTTTTGACCAACTTAGTTAGATTTTACAGGTTCAATAATAAAGAACTTAATGATTCCATAACAGAGCTAATCATTCTGATCATCACCTTGGTATCAACTAGATTAAAATCTTTCAAAGCAAGAAAGATATTGGGTGATTTCTTAGTGTCAAGCTTGGTATCTTATTATCTCAATAGAAGTTTTACAAATAATAGTAGGGACTCGAGCATCTCTGATTTGCTAACATCTATCCATTGCTTTTGTGTGCTAAACAAGTGGAGTGTACAAAAGTCTTTGATATTTTCTGGATCTATGGAGCTGAAATTAAGTACCTTTTCTAGAAAAATATGGTTCTTATTGAACGACATCTCCGCTGGGGCTGAGATTCAAAAAGTTTTGGATCAATATAAAATCATGTTTTTAAATAGCTGCTTTAACTCATGCACTATATCTGGTGAATTTCAAGAATCTTTAAAAGCTATTGTTTGTTTAGAGTTTGCAAATGAGGTCTTGCAGAACTTATCTAGATCACAAAATATGTCTATAGCAATTCAAGAGTCATTGGCTGTGAATTTACTTGAACTCTATCTTAAATGTTTAAAAGAAGACTTGCACAAATTCTTTTTTGCAAATTTACACTTGCATGAGTTGTCATTGATTAAATCTCAACCAGTATCTATCAGTGACTCTTTAGTGAAGGTGATATACTTGATGATTTGCAATCCTGCTGAGAAACCAAATACAAATTTGAAATCCTCCCTTGAATCGGAATTTCAATCTGTGAGTGGGAGTTTTCCAGAAAACCAGTATCTTCATAGTTTGATGCTGGAAGTGGTAAGCATTCATGAAAATACGATAAGCAAACAAAAAATTCAAGATATCTTAGACTTGGTTAACGTTAGTGAATCACACAGAATATCAATTTGTGATTATGATTCTTCCGACTGTCTTACAGAATGGGTCGATAATTTGGCAAGATTATTAGAGGAAGACTCCAATCGTATTTTCAAGTCCCAACTAACAACATTGAAGCTAATACATTCTGTTGGCAATTTTTGTTGCTTATACACAAAACATTATGACTTTTCTGATAACCGTTGTGAAATATGTGAAGAATTAAGTGATATGAACTTGATTTTTAAAAAGAGAAGAAACTTGGCTGATTTTCCAGTAATTTCCAAACTTGTTGGAATAATTTTGAAATATTTTGTCATAAATGAGTCCATAGTACTGAAAGATGTTCTCACGATAAATTTATTGATCAGCTTGAGAAAAATCTTTATTAAATTCTCACTTCCAGATATTGATTCGATTGATCAACCTTTGTTCAAGTTTGTTTGCAATTGCATGTATTCCAAAAATAGACACATAAGGATTTTTGCAGGAAAAATTTTTCCATTATATTCTGGATCCGATGATTTTTTGGAAGATAATTGGAAATATATTTTTGAATTTTTGGATAAGAAAATGGTTATTGATTCTACCAGTTACCTTGCAGAGTCTACGATCTTGGCGTGGGGTGAATTGGCAGTCGTGACAGAGGGAGAATACTTGAATGTTTTATTATCGAAGCTTTTTAAATTTCTCAGTTCCACGAACTCTTTTTATTCGTGTGCTGCATATACTACGTTGATTAATGTTGCCAATTTAAAAAACAAGACCTGCTGGCAATTGGTGCACCCGTTTTTACCAAACTTGAGTGTTATGTTAGTCCAGCAAATTGTGGAGAAGACTATATTTGGCAGCATAATACCCGATTTCTTAGGGGTTTCTAGTAATGATATTTTATTCAGAACAATAAAATACACGGTGCCTTATTTATTAACACATTATTCAAAGGATATCATCAAGGAAATTGCCAAAGTTGCTGATATGGAAAAGTACAAACTTGTTGAACTTCAATTGTCAAGAATTTTAGCTGTGATGTTGACTTCTGCTGAATATCTAAACATCGATGATAATGATAATTCTTTTCTGATCAACCAGAATAAGATTATGGATATTTTGTCTATTGTGGATCCATATTTTAGACACAAGAAATTGTCTGACCTTATTCTGCCAATGAATGATATCTGGGAAATTTGTCAAATGTATTCCACCAATGGTAATCACTCTATTAATGACAGCAACTACCAATTGTTGAAAAATGCCATTATATTTATAATAAAGTTGGAAAATTCTTCAAGATACCCATCATCTGATGAATCTCTGAAGTTCTTTGTTGGAAATAAGTACAACTTGAGCCAACCAAATAGTCCAGAGGACGAGAAGATTTTACAAGATTGTTTCAAGAGCACGCTATTAGGGATTATAAGAGAATTATCAGATGTTCTCAAGAATACTAAAGGGAGAACCCCTTATCTTGAAAAAGTTAAATCCTTGAGCGCGATTGAGTTTTTAGTACAAGTTGCTGGGTTGGAAATTGTTACAGCTTTACCACAAATTTGTATTTCTCTTCAGAAGGCTATTGCCGATCCACTTCTTGAGCTAAACAGTTTGAGATGCTGGAAGATGTTAATATTGAACTTGAAGGATATACATTTGATAACTTGCTTTGATTTGGTAGTTGCTATAATTTTACAACGGTGGAAGTACTTCTCAACATATTCGAAAAAAGTTGCCAAGGATATCTTGGTGGAGCTTTTTAATAAGGAGGATTTGATCAGGGAAAAATATTTCAATTATTATTTTACTTTATCTTTCAATTATGGGTTGGTTGATGTTTACTACAAAGCTAGCAAGGTCTTGAAAAGCAAGAAATCTAGTTACAGTGATGATAATGGATCAATGGTTTTGAATCTTTTATATGATATCTCTAGAAGATGTGATAATGATAATAAGTATGTTGTTCAACAGGCGTTGGTTGACTTGAAAAACTTCTTGTCCCAATACAAGCTAGAGTTCCATGCTGTTTTTGTTCTGAAAAAGAAATTCATCGAGCATATTTCAAATTTGACCGATATTTTATTGAATAATTGCTCCAAATTCAAGTATCAACGTGATTCCAATGTTGAAGAATCTTTTAATATCCCAAAAGAATGTGCATCATGCTTAGGAATCATTGGGTGCTTGGATCCCGATGTCTTTGAACATACGGTGTTGGGGAGGGAAGTTTGCATGTTCAGCAATGAAAGGGAACTATTGCAATTTATTCCAAGGTTGTTGAATATTTTGGTGAAGGCATTCTGGGCTTCCGAAGAACCAACGTTCCAAACAATGTTGGCGTACGGTTTACAAGAATTTCTCAAGATTATAGATGTGGGAGATCTATCATCAGTTCCAGTTTTCAATGATTTGACGATCTCTACCTTGACCCCATTAGCGTTTTCAAAATATGAGCTTGGTTCTAGCCGGAGTGAAAAATTGAAAAAATATCCATTATTCAAGTTGGAGAAATCACATGTGGACTGGGTGAAAGATTTTACCTTGGATTTGATTGAAAGAAGTCGCCTTAGTTGTGAAAATGATGATGGGAAAAAAGTCAATGAAATCAAATTCTATTCAATTTACAGCACGGTTATCAAAAATCAAGATTTATCCATTAGTTTGATAATTTTGCCTTATGTTGTTCTCAATATGATCGTCAAGGATTATAAAGATGCTAGAGAAATCATTCTCAATGAATTTCTAATGATATTGAACACTGATTGTGATGTGGATACCTATAGTTTGGAAGTATCGAAAAATATAAGATTACTTTACCAAACGGTGTTCAGAATTGTCGATTACTTGAATGAATGGTTATTTGATAGAAGACAACGACAGCTGGGAAGCAGAAAAAGTAAACGAACAATTATATTTGGTTGCACAAACGAGGAAGGAATAAGAATTGTCGAGCTGTTCTTGACTCAAATTCCCGATATGTTGGTTGCTAAAAGATCATCTCAATGTGCTTCGTATGAGCGTGCAATCTTGTACTTGGAGAAAAGTTATAGACACATCAAATCTGACCCACAGAACAAAAATAAGAATAATGAAAAGGATCTGATAATCTCAAAGTTGCAAGAAATGTATGAGAAAGTTGATGATTATGATACATTAACTGGCTCATTGAAGCTGTTTTCTACTGCGAATATTGAATCCGCGGTTTCGCAATTACAGTACGAAGATAATTGGAAGTCCATTTTGAATGTTTTTGATGTGATGTCCGATGCCGATTCCAACTACAATGATGAATTAAATGTCAAGTTCTTGCAATATTTAAATAAGAAGGAATTGCATACAGAAGCATTGTCCAGAGTCAAAAAGTTTGATGATATCTTTTCTATCGATAATAATCTCACGCTACAAAATGTTCCCGCAGAATTAATGGAATCAGCGTTACTGGCTAGCACCATGGTTTGCGACACCGATAATTTAAAGAAATGGATTTCGATAGCTGGTATATCTCCTCGAATTAATGATAGCGATTTTCTGATAACTTTACTCATATCCAAAGCGTTATATTCCTTGAGGGGAATGAATAACGCATCTTTTACACATATTGTTGACAAGTGCCATAGTACTATTGCATCATTGTTGTCATTATCCACAACGTCATCATTGACCAGAAACAAGCAACTCCTTGATAAATTACATATTTTGGAAGATATGAAGGAATTAGTTTCCCTGAAAGATGAGCGGGGATATACAACTAGTAATGCCGTTTTCAAGTCTAGAGTGGCTAATGCAGGTTCCGATTTCGAATCATCTTGGCTCATTTTGACAATGAGAAAGAATAGCGAGCAATTATTTGACAACAGTTCCATTCCAGAGGTGTTGAAAACCAAAAATATTAGTGACATTTGGCTTCAACGGTCTAAGCTTGAACTTGAACACAATAGGCTTGATCTTGCCTCGAGATCGGCGACACAATCATACATGTTGTCGAAGAATAGCGAAGCAGAATTCCAGTACGCGGAAATTTTATGGTCGCAAGGAGATTTTTCAAAAGCATTGAAATTGGCCCAAAGCTTGAAAGATAAGGAAGGTTTCAGTGTTCATCAAAAGGCAAAAATTCAGTTAAAGTATGCTTATTGGCTAGAGTCCTCGAATAATGCTTTGGGAAGTGAAATCGTGGAAGAATTTAGACGTGCCATCAGACTTGATAGGCAATTAGAGGATCCTTATTATTATATCGGTAAGTATTATACCAAGGTTTTAGAATCATGGGATGCTACTGGCGAGGTGCCAGAACTGCCAGTGGGGTATTATGAGTGTGAGATCATCCACTACTATTTGCAATGTATTGGTAAAGGCACGAAATATTTACAAGAAATTTTCCCAAAGATCGTCACCTTATGGCTTGATTTTGCGTTGATTGGACAACAGTCTGAAGAACACAATGAAAAGTTGAACATGATTCAACAAGAAATCGCCAGCGCTATTGAAGTTTTACCAAAGTACTACTGGTTTGCAGTGTTCTCTCAGCTATTATCAAGGTTGCCAAGTACTAAGGGAAAGACTACAGAGTTAATTATCCGGGTTTGTGCTGTATTGCTTCAATATTATCCACAACAACTGATCTGGGCTATTTTTGCCCAAAGTAATTCTGAAGATAAAGCGGTGAGGGCCAATATTGCTAAAAAAATCATTACCAGGTTTGTGAAATCCGAATGCAAGTTGACAAGGTACGAGAGTAATAGGGTGATTTTTTCTGCGGCGCTGAAATTTTTACAAACTTTCTACAAGATGGCAAAAGTTAACAAGAACAAGAACGTAGCAGAATGCTCATTGGAAAATGACTTTGGGTTTGATCATACGGTATTACCTGCTCCAGTAGTGGTTCCAACCAAGGAGAATTTTGATATCTTATCCAGTACTTGTCCTCTTGAAGCCGGTAATGACTCAATAACTATTGTTAGATTTGACGATTATGTTAAAGTAATGCCAAGTTTACAGCGACCAAGAAGAATTAAAATGACTGGCAGTGATGGAAAACATTATTTAATCTTGTTTAAATTGAATGACGATTTGCGAAAGGATGCCAAATTGATGGAGTTGACAGGGATGATTCACCATCTTCTTCTGAATAATTATGAGTCCAAGAAGAGAAAACTTCAAATCAAAACTTTTGCCGTGGTTCCTCTAAACGAATTATATGGTATTATTGAATGGGTTCCCCACCATGCAACGGTAAGAAGCATCATTGACCAAAAATACTTGAGAAGAGATTCTTTGAACACAATTAGGAAGAAATGGGAACAAATGACTACCTTACCACAAAAGATTGCTCATTTTAAATACTTGACTAATTATTTTGAACCTGTTTTATATAAGTGGTTCATTGAATTCTTTCCGACCCCCGATAGTTGGTATAATAGTAGAAATTCTTTTGCCAGAAGTTCAGCAGTGATGTCCATGGTTGGTTTTGTTTTGGGTATTGGTGATAGGCATTTTGAAAATATCTTGATATCTGAAACCAACGGAAGTGTTTTACATGTTGATTTTGATTGTTTATTTGAAAAAGGTACAACCTTGAAAGTTCCGGAAAGAGTTCCGTTTAGACTCACCAATAACATGGTGGATGCTTGTGGTATTGTTGGCGTGGAAGGAACCTTCAGAAAATCTCTGGAGGTCACAATGCAATTATTGAGAAATAACGAGCCAATTTTAATGAATATTTTGGAAGCTTTCATTCATGATCCGATCATGGACTGGAAAAGTAGCAGACTCGGATCACCAGCAAGCACTTTAGCAAAGATTAGAGATAAGCTAAGAGGAATTTTAGAAAAAGAGGCGCTACCTATGAGCATTTCAGGACAGGTTGATTATTTGATTCGACAAGCAACATCTGCCGAACTATTGTGCCAAATGTATATTGGATGGATGCCATTCTGGTGAGCCATGTTGCTGTTTTGCCATTAATTGTTTTTATATTATGTATTATTAGTGTATTATTTGCTATAAAAATTTAATTTTATGATTTATGACGTTTTTATTTTCCAGAACCGGTTTTTATTGATTGTTAATATTGTCGATAATATAACTACTCATGTTACTGGTTGGTGTATGGATGTATGCAACATCCAAAAATATTTTTTTTTTTTTTTTCTTTCAATTTTTTCCCGCAAAGTGGTGATATATCAACTTCATATTGAAAAATATAACGATAGAAATTAGAAAGGTCAAAGCATATATATTCTTTCAATATGAAGGTCAATACTCTTGGATTGAGATCTTTCTCATCAAGCTCAATAGTTAAAGGAAAACCAGGTTACTCTATAGTACACCCAGTCCATCATACTGTGAAAATAGACAAGAAGGTTTTATCACCAAGATTTCCAGAATTGAAATACCCAAAGAATGATCCTAGATCACCACATTTCAAACCAGTTAACGTGGCTCCAGACCGTTTGAAAGAACATTACTTGAATATCTTGAAATCAGATTTAATGTATATGACATATAAGCACGATGAAGCTGATAAGATTGAAGGTGCAAAGAAGAGAGAATGGGACGGTACTTCGGCTTATCATTTGAATAGAAATTTGAGAAGGCCATCTGGTTTCGTCAAAGAACAACCAGACTCACACCGTGTGACCAATAAGAACGTCCCAGAATTGAAGTCGATACACATCAATTGTTTTGTTCCATTGGCAGTCACTAACCCTCACCATGCCATCAGTTCCATGTTACAAGTTCAACAAATAACTGGAGAAAAGCCTCAACCAATCTACACCAAGAGTGATGTTGGTCGTTGGCAAATCAGAAGATCGAGAAGAGCCGGGGCCAAGATCGAATTGAAAGGTAAACCAATGAATGATTTCCTTTTGACCCTTACCGAATTGGTCTTGCCAAGAATCCCAGAATTCCAAGGTTTAAGAAATAAGAGTGGTGACACTTATGGTAATTTACACTTTGGTTTGACCCATAAGCAAGTCAGACTTTTCCCAGAAATTTCCTCTAACCCAGACTTGTGGCCAAGAACTTACGGTTTGCACATTACTTTCAATACCACTGCCGAAAGGGATACACAAGCTAGAATGTTACTCAGTGGTCTTGGATTACCATTCTTCGGGGGTGAAAGACACAGTTAGAGGGGCAGGACTCGATATAGCTTACATTTCGTTTTGTAAATAACAATAAACAATTGAATTTGTACATCATTACTAGATTCTATTAAAGTAGAAAGAAATTTATAATTTTATCCCTAAGGTTCCATAGGCTCCAATTTACCAAACTTACCAGAGTTTTTCCATTCTTCACCAAGAGTGATCAACTTACTAGCAGAAGTGAATTTTTCGCCAGTAAAGCTTTGTGGGAAATCACAACACAAAACAGTCAATAATTTCTGACCTTGTTTACCATAAGCTTGCAGAAACTCATTTCCAGCAGCCTCAACCCAGGTGCAAAACATGTAGAAAGTTGCATTAGTAACAAACAGCCTTTCAGAATTCAAAAGTCTAGAAACCATCAACCACGATTGAGATATATTAATCGGCGGCACAATTGCGTTGAGTCCCAAAACTCGTACAATTTGCTCATTGTCAGAAAATTTAACGGTGCTCATCATTGACCAAACAACAAGCATACCACCCAATCGTTCACAATACTTTAAATCTGTTTCCCATTTCTTATCCTCCTTTGATTCATACTTCC
The DNA here is from genome assembly GCF_037102585.1 of Saccharomycopsis crataegensis. NCBI lineage: Eukaryota > Fungi > Ascomycota > Saccharomycetes > Ascoideales > Saccharomycopsidaceae > Saccharomycopsis > Saccharomycopsis crataegensis. Next base: position 1,935,723 of record NW_027043820.1, read on the forward strand.
AACCCATTCTAATTCTCCCTTCAACAGTTTCAGATGAGCAGCTATAGCCAATGATAAATGGGCATTTTTTGGCAAACTTTGCAAATAGAATTTCCTGCAATTCCGGATACTTGACCGTCAAATAAACTACAAGTCTTGCCAATGGGATTCCACTTTTCATCGATACAGAAATTTCTGATTCCGCCTGTCGAATGATCAATTTAGAAATAATATACATGATCCACTTAAATGCAAATCTATTAATTTCATCGTTGGGGTTTGGCAGACCAACGGTTCTTGCCTCGTCTAAAACTTGGAAAATGTCAGCCGTGATGGAATTCAATTTGGAAACACTATTAGTAAGCTGACCAAATCTTGGATTCAACTTTCTTCTTATTTTAGTACACTTGGTTCTCAAATCCTTAAGCTCTGCTAGCTTCATCTTGTTTTTGATATTTTCCCTGTAATCCAAACAAACTTGTCTATATTTCATTAACTCTGTTTCAATATTGGTCTGGTCAGTGAATGCTGCCCCAGATTTTGCAGCTTCCTCTTTCTTCTTAAGTTCTTCGGCTCTTTTGGCCTTTTGTTCTTGCAGTTTCTTCTCTTGTTCTTGTTTCCTTCGTAATTCTTCTTCTTTTCTCTTCTTTTCTTCCTCAAGCGCCTTCTTCTTTGCTTCTTCAAGCGCCCTCTTTCTTTCTTCCTCTTCCTTTCTTTTACGCTCTTCTTCCTTCCGTCTGCGTTCTTCTTCCTTCCGCCTGCGTTCTTCTTCCTCACGGCGTTTTCTTTCTTCCTCAAGTCTTATTCTTTCCTTTTCTTTTTCAAGCTTGGCGTGTCTTATCTGTTGCAATTTGCCAACTAACTTCCCAATCTCATCATCACGTTTATGGCTCCTTTCTGATATACTGTCCATAACATGGTCGATAATCGCACCATATCCATCTTTTAAGGTTTCAAAATTTGAATTTAAAGCCTCTGATTCTTTATCCACATCTTCAAAGATGCGATCATGAAATTCCTCACAAAGATCATTAACGATTTCCGTCTGTTGCTGGTTACTTTCTTTTATAAAATCTACCGCTCTACCGCCAAGAGCTTTAGGGTTCATAATCTTATCAATTGATGGTCCCATATCCATATTTTGCAATCCTAATTCAAGCTCCATAACTTCGTCAGGAGAGACTTGGCCAGGTACATTATTATTAGTGGTGATTTGATTTTCCGCAGATATGATAGAATTGATAGAGGTATCTTGGGGGTATGAGAACTTCAAAGCACCAGAACGGCCTTTAGTATTTTCATCATGTACATCAGTGAACAACCTTCTAGGTTCAGGTTGCTTAAACGATATCTTATTTGATGATTTAATTGGTGTTGAAGTTCCATTGTTTATAGTTACAAACAGTTTAAATTCTGGAATACTATTGTCATCTGAGAATTCACTATCACTGTAATCAGATTTATCATAATCAAAGTCCGCTGAGAATTGAACCATAGCGCCAAAGCGAACTGAATTGATCTAATAGCCGCCCAATAATACAGATCTTTTGCATCTATCGTCGCACCAGGCGTTTGCTCTCTTCTAATTTTTTTTCCTGCTTCTACAAAAAATCATCCGCGTGCGCTTAACAAAACATCAAGCCCCACAATAAGATTGATAATACTCTAAACTTAGCCAATAACAACAATATATAAAATACCTGCCCACCAATAAGATAATAATATATAAACAAAAAAATACAAAAGAATCTATAAAACAATTGAAAAACTAAAAGCAATGACAAAATTAGTGTAAGTTGTGGTAATATATATGTAAAACAAAAAGTACTTCAATTAGTTACCAAGCAACAGGTAGCCAATTATTTATCAAAGCGTAATCTATGATCTCCATATCTTCGTATAATTCGATGAACTGCTGGTCTAAGGATCTGACCTTTGGAGCGGCGAATCTTCGGTATTCATCAAAGATCATTGTTAATGACCAATTCTGGAGCTTTCTAATGCATCCAACTAAGCACCCTGTACGATGTTTACCTCTATTGCAATGGATAAGTAACGGATGATTTTCGGGATTCAAAACGGTCTTCAATATCTCAGTTATTGACTCTTGGGGAATGTTGATGAATGGTTCCTTATTTCCCGAGATGGGTACTTGAAAGAACTGGATGTTATTATCTTGAAGGAACTTTTGGTTTTCCGCGGGGTAAGGCTCTGGTATGAGAACAACAATAGACTTCAACTTTAGACGTTGCAAAAATGAAAAGTTTTCGGGACGAGGAAAAGAAGAGCGGTATATTTTACCAGCAACGTTGGCAAAGTTATCTGGAGGGTTGTAGGTGTTCGGTACTATGGTTATTGTGCGGGGGATCTTGGGCGGCGACTGTTGGAGCTCCAATTGGTTATTTATGAGATATTGCGACTCCAGAGAAAGGTCCTTAGTGGAGCCAAGAGCCGAATTCTGGGGTTCCATCGGTTATTGCTTGATATCAGTGTGTTACTAGATGCCGCCTATTAGCCCTCTCATCGATCGTCATCTTAGCATAATAATAAAAGAAAGAAAAAAGCCGGTGCTGACATCCGGACATCATATATAAGTTAGACACACAGACACCCAGACACCTAAGTATCTCATTATAGAGGTTACCCCATTTACCATTCCTATTTAGGTACACACGGGTACCCCACCCTGCAATACTAATCGCCATCCGAAAAGTGCAGAAGAAAAAAAACTATCGGCTCCGTCCACAATCACATCAGCAGACCAACAGTTCTTGTTTTTTACTGTAGAAAAATTATTGGGGCAAAAAAGTTCGTGCATTTCACAGCATAATAACAAAAAGAGTTCTTATTCGTCGTCGTCGAAGATCTTTTTTTTTTCTCTCTTCACACAATAAATCACACAATGTTGTTCAGATCCATTCCATCCCAAAAGGTGGTCTCTAACTACGCCAAGGTCCTTGCCAGAAACATTTCCACCAAACAACACGATGTCGTTGTCATTGGTGGTGGTCCAGGTGGTTACATCGCTGCCATCAAGGCTGCTCAATTAGGGTTCAACACTGCCTGTATCGAAAAGAGAGGTGCCTTGGGTGGTACTTGTCTTAACGTTGGTTGTATTCCTTCCAAGTCCCTTTTGAATAACTCTCACTTGTACCATCAAATCTTACATGACACTGAAAAGAGAGGTATCAAGGTTAAGGATGTCGAAATCGACATTGCTGGCTTGCAAGCCGCTAAGGATCTCTCTGTCAAACAATTGACTGGAGGTGTTGAAATGTTGCTCAAGAAAAACAAGGTCACCTACTACAAGGGTAACGGTTCCTTTGTTGATGAACACAAGATCAAGGTTGAACCAATTGAAGAAGGGGTTGAAGAATCTATTCTTGACGCTAAGAACATCATCATTGCCACCGGTTCCGAAGTCACTCCATTCCCTGGTATCGAAATCGATGAGCAAAAGATTGTTTCTTCTACCGGTATCTTGTCCTTAAAGTCTATTCCAAAGAAGTTGACCGTCATTGGTGGTGGTATCATTGGTTTGGAAATGGGTTCTGTTTACTCTAGATTGGGTTCTGAAGTTACCGTCATTGAATTCCAAAGTGCCGTTGGTGGTGCTGGTATGGATGGTGAAGTTTCCAAGAATGTTCAAAAGCTTTTAAAGAAACAAGGCTTCAACTTCAAGCTCGGTACTAAGGTCTTGGGTGCCAAGGTGAACGGTGATGTTGTTGACATCGAATTTGAAGATGTTAAATCCGGTAAGAAGGAATCTATCCAATCTGATGTCTTATTGGTTGCCGTCGGTAGAAGACCATACTTGAAGGGTCTTAACGCTGAAGCCATTGGTCTTGAAGTCGACCCAAAGAACAGAGTTGTCATCAACAACAAATTCGAAACTAAATACCCACACATCCAAGCCATTGGTGATGTCACTTTTGGTCCTATGTTGGCTCACAAGGCTGAAGAAGAAGGTGTTGCTGCTGCCGAATACATCAAGACTGGCCACGGTCACGTTAACTACAATGTCATCCCAGCCGTTATGTACACTCACCCAGAAGTCGCCTGGGTTGGTAAGACCGAAGAAGAATTGAAGGCTGAAGGTATTGCTTACAAAATTGGTAAGTTCCCATTCGTTGCCAACTCCAGAGCTAAGACCAACTTGGACACTGAAGGTTTTGTCAAGATTTTGGCTGATAAGGAAACCGACAGAATGTTGGGTGCCCACATCATTGGTCCAAACGCTGGTGAAATGATTGCCGAGGCTGGTTTGGCCATTGAATACGGTGCCAGTGCTGAAGATGTCGGTAGAGTTTGTCACGCTCACCCAACCTTGTCCGAAGCTTTTAAAGAAGGTTGTTTGGCTGCTTATGACAAGCCATTGAACTTCTAAGCGGCAAGTTTGTGTCTATTTGTTCCGAGGTTTATCTTTAACAATCAAATTTATAAATGAAATAGTAAATATTATTGGTATCTAATGCTTTCTTGTAGGTTATATATAATCTTAACTTTATATAATACATCAATATTCTTGATTTCCTCGTAATTCAAGGCTTCTGAAAATTTACTACATCTATATTGAATTATTTGGGTATAACCAGTACACGAAATTACACAATCATATATATATATATATATATATGTATACGCATAAGAGACAAAAAATAACGAGGAAAACAAAAATTTCATTACATTGTTCTTTAAAAAAACAGATAAATCCAAGTTTATTGATGGCATGGCAAGACCTGGCATGCAGAGAAGAATTCTATATGATCTTTCAAAGTTTGATTAATTCATTTTGATCCCCGGTTTTCTTTAATCTTTTCTTCTTCTTTTTTTTTCATTCTCTTTTTTTTTTAATCGTTTTTTTTTTAAATTTTTGTTTTTTGAACTGAAATGGTTCCAGGAGCAATCAAACTTATAAGGGCACTTCTTGAATAGCGAAAATATAGCAGAGCGACAGACAAAAGTCAACATAAAACACAAATGACGGAAGGAAAAGAAACAAACGGAAAAAGGCTGCATTAAATAACAAAGTAAGGAGAAAAGAAAATAAATGGAAATGGAAATGAAAATAAAAAAAAAAAAAAAAATAACAATGAATACAAATTAACAGATGACTATAATAAAAAGGAAAATGAGACACAAATATATGATACTATAGGATAATAACCAACTTCACAATGGTGATTGATCCTAGACATTAAAAGCCGAATTCTTGTTTCAAACAATTAATTATTGTCGGGATTAACCACCGCTAATTTCGACCTTTGTTGACCGTGATTAGTATCATAATAATTTGGGCTCTCATTTCCAAGGTCCATGTCGTGATGACCACCGTATGTAGCATCCAAGTTATTTTCGTTTCCATAAGCTCCATCACTCGAGATTCCATAGTATGCGGTGTTTCTTGCAGGAGGATCAACAAAGTCATCCGCAAATGGATTAGATAATTGTCTGGCATGTGACGAGTTTTCGTTTCTCTTCATTGACGCAATGATATTAGCATCGGCATCTAATAAATCACGATCTTTTTGTCTTTGTCTTCTGATAAAGAAGATGACAAGTGCCAAAATAGATAGAGCTGCCAAGCCGCCAATAACTCCACCAACAATTGGCCCAATTAATTTGGCTTTGTTATTTGAACCACTGGACGAAGACGTATCGCTCACAACAGAGGTTGCCACCGAAGTTCTGGAAGCAGTAACGGTGACAATATGGGTACCGCCACCCGATTCAGTAGAAACTTGAGTAACTAACTCCACATAAGTTGAGTCACTGCTGGAGCTTGCCTTGGTGGTTGTAGCTGAAGTCGCACTGGTGCCGACGCTTGAAGAGGTATCAGTAGAGGAACTGGAAGAGGAACTGCTAGTGATTGTGGAGGACAGAGAGGAGGAACCTGAAGATGAAGATGAAGATGAAGTGCCATCAACGGCGTAAACTGCATAAGCAGAAGAACCACCACAGGTCTGGAGATCATAACCTGAACAAGCTACTGAACAGTCACTGGAATCAGTCTCATCAGAAGAGTCTGGCGCATCGTTACCACAAAGACAAGTGGATCCATTATAGAGGGCATAGTATGTGTATCCTGCACAATATTTTAGACAATATCCTGTTGATTGATATATATACGTGGTACTTTTCGAATATGAAGATGGGAGAGAACTGTAACATTCACCATCTGCCTGAGCTTTGGATATGACTAACGAGAGTATGAGTACCGAAAAGAACGAAAGATTTAGATTGACCATTATTAATTTATTGTTGTTCTATGATGTTGAAAGCGATTGAAAAGAAGAACGGGTGAACGTGTATTTTCTTTTTCTTCTTCTCAGGTTAATGGCTATCGATTAAGGTAACTAATTATGTTGTACCTGTATGATCTAATGGGCTGGCTGTGTTTTGATACAAAAAGACTGACAATTTAGATCTATAAGTTAATTCTGGGATTCTATGGAATGGATGCCACTTTCACAAGCTAAATGAATGGTGCATAAAGAAGCTTTATTGGAAATTCTATGATGAAGAGAAGGTATTAGTATGACGATGAGGATGACGATAAACAAAAATTTTCTGTTTTCAATTTTTTTTTTTTTTTTTTTTTGTTTTTCCTTATAAAACGTGTCCGGAAGGTTCGAGTTCTAGGCTTTTACTCTGGTAAGAGGGCTAATCTATTATTAGCTGGCCGTATTGCAACAGAATGACAAGGGTGATAACAGACACTGGGTATAGGAGTATTAATACAGAAGAAAAGAAAACAAAAGAAAGACGGTGATCATTCTGGCTATTTTTATTCTCAAACTTCACTTAATCGGCACTACCCATGGACCCACCAATTCTACCCTCGGCAAGACACCACCGTAATGTGACAGCAGGGCTGCCACCGTTCTCAGGGTTCCGGTGGTATTGTCACGTTCTTTGTCATGTGATTGTGTTTTGAACGCGTTCTTTTTTTTCCGGTTGATGTTTACAATAATAATAAGTATACGCGAACATATACAACAATAGGGGACGATCATATTTGCACAACTCTAGTATTTAGTATGGCCAAAAGTCTAGCAAACTCAATAAAGAAGAATAATCTTTCCAAAGATGATATCAGCCACATATTCTCGAGGATCATTAGCAACGACGACCTCATTGCCAATGATGATGAGTTGGAAGAACAAGACGAAATACCACCACAAGACTTTGACATCGACATGTTGAACCAGCAGTTCACTTTGATGAGAGACTGGATCACAAATGGGAACACACAAAAGACCACAGAGTACATACAAAGTGACAGCGATATGGAAGACCAACTTTCTCAACCAGAAGAAGAACAAGAAGAACAAGAAGAAGAACAAGAGAATGGTCAATATCATAACCTGGAACAAAGAAAACCAAATTCAAGGCAAACATCAAAGGCTTCTCATGTAAATATTGATTCGCCCAGGGGTACAGCAAGGCGCCAAGATATTTCCGAGAGTCTGTCTGTTAAAATAACGAATCATAAAGGTTTCTATATGTCTCTGCTATTGCTTTTTTTCCTATGTTTAGGCTACTTGGGGCTTCAGAAATTGGATGGCTCATCACTTCTTAATGACTATGAGCTCCCGGAAAACTTACCAACTGATTTGAAAAAATACGTATCCTCCAAATTATCGAACATCAATAAAGATATGGAGGGGATCAAGGGAGCAGTTCAAATTGAAACTGCAGCGGTCAATTCAAAGCTTGGTGGTATTAATGATCTTATTCAAAATTATCATTCAGAAAATGCCAAAGCTATCAAGGAAATAGAAACCAAGTTTGACACCAAGTTTGGAGTACTACATCAAGAAGTTTTCCCCCAATACAATGAGAAAATCAATTCACTTGAGAATGAAATGGAGAAATTACAGCAAAACCTTAATCGAACGTTGTCCAACTTTATACAACAGGTGGATAATAGCAGCAACAAGCAAATTGATTTTGAAAGATATCTTGAGGAAAAATTACCAAACTACTTGCCCATAATGAAAGGATCAAAAAACAAGTTGACCATCGTTCCTGAATTTGAATCATATTTGCACAAAATAATTTCAGACTATGTACATAATAATACTGCAAACTATAATAATAGTGATATTTCTTCCCCAACATTCTCAAGACAGAACTTCAACAATTATCTTCAAGAATTCATCGAGAATGCTGATAATATAAATATAATAGACTTAAAAAACTCTTCTATCGGCTCTTTTATTAAAAAGCAGATATTGGAAAATATCAATTACGACTTGATTGCTTCAAAAGTTGATAAAACACTCCAAATTACCAAAGATGAAAGTAGCAGGCTAATAATTGATTCGACTACCGAACTCATATTGAGTAAATTGATCAAACGAATAATCATTAACTTGGATAGAGAAAAGCATAACAAGAAGATTCAAAAATTCAATTACGCCAGTTATGAGAATGGCGCGAGGATTATCCCAGAATTAGTGGCATCATTTGAGTCATTTAATATCACAGATATTTTTCTCAGGCAAGTGTCTCATCAAAGAAAGATTTGGTCGCGATTGAAATCGGTGTTCAGTAAAAAGCAATCTACTGGCGGTATTAAACATAATGACAAGAATTTGATTCTCAACACATACCAAACGATCTTACCAAGTACGATAATTCCAAAAGATAACTTTCCCAATTTCAAAGGAATCAAAACAGGTATCAAAACCTTTGCGGTCAAGTTTCCCCAGCCGATATATTTGAATGATATCATTGTTTCATACCCAAGATATGCTAACAATCCATCACTTATTTATTCAGCACCAAAAAAAATCAGCATGTGGATTCAGTTGACAAAACCAAAAGAGGATTTGAATAAGTTGAAAAATTACCTCTACGAAGCTACCAAGGATAAATATGAGGACCAATATGTGATCAATATGGAGAAATTGGAACAACGCATTGAGGAGGATAAAAATGAGATACCTTTGAAGAGAATCAAGAGTGGGGAAGAGGTGATATATGAGAAATTCTATGAATCCAATTTTAATTTGTTTGATCAAGGGTTTGTTAAGATTGGCTCAATGATATACAATTATGAGCCTAGCAGAGACAACCAGACCTCTATTCATCAAAATTTTCCTCTTATCAATAAGAACTTCAAGAACTTGAAGATCAGAATCAATTCGGTATTTTTCTCGATTGAGAGCAATTATGGGAACGACGAATTCAACACCAATCTTTTTAAGGTTAAAGTTTACGGCTTCAGTGATTTTGATTTATATTGTATGAGAGAGTTGTTATTTAGTGATGAGACCAAACCAAAGAACTTCACGGATTATAAAGATGATTTGATTGAATTAGAGAATATGTTTAACGAGAAGTACATAAGAAATTTGAGCTACGAAGAAAATGACAATGATGGCGATCAGCTAGTGCTCAGTACTATCCCCTCCTCGGGGCAACAAGGCGAATACAAGAAAAAGGAACTTGATGAAGACATGGACTTTGTCGCTGATTCCTACGTGATTCAAGAGGACAATGTTGTTGACTATTTTTGAAAGAAACAGCGAGCCTTGGAAGGAGTTGCCGACGTATAGCACATGATTTTAATAGATTGTAACGTATTCTCTTAAAAAAGTGGCCTAACGCCGTTCATTTTATATGTAGACGCGATCGAGAATAGCTGTTGCCTTGTAATATGTGGTAACCATCAAAGTAGACTGCTGTGGGTTTCCGAGATCAAAAAAAAAAAATTGCTGACCATGTTTTAGGGATCGACAGAAAACCAGAGTCAAACTCATCTCGTCATATGCCAATTAATATGCGCTGTGATCTGCAATGCGTCGAGAATAAGATGAGCCTCATGACTGGGAGAATGGCCGGTGAAGAGGTATAAAACGGAGCTCAGTCCCTGGAGTAGTATTTGCTTCTCACTATTCTATTCTATTATTATCATATCATTAATTCTCTATTTCAACTTATTAAAATCATGTCTTGCGATTGTTCTTCCTCTGGTGCTTGTGCTTGTGATGCCGGTAGCTGCGACTGCTCTAGCTGCTCTTCCAGCCAACAATTGGTCAACTACAGCGGATGCTGTGGAAGCTGTTCTTCTTGTGGTGACAACTGCGGTGAAGACTGTTCTAGCTGTGGTGGTTGTTCCCACTAGAAAACACCATAATGTGGATGGGGCTGCTCTATTTATTTATTTATTTTTATTTATGAGAACATTTTAAAGGGTCTTACTCCCTGAGCCTAGTTACTTCAGACTATATACACCCCCTAATCGATTCCTCATTGATCATATACAAAAAAAAACGGTGTCTGGATACGTCCCGCACCAACTTGTAGACCACAAAGCTCCCTCCGTCTGCAGAGGATAGATACAACTACCCAGAGATTCTGGCCACATGCAAGCCGGCCACTCTTTCTAATAGGACAAATCAAAAAAAATAAAAAATTACTATAACGTTCCCAAAAGTCCATGTTTGGTTGTATTTTCTCTCATTAATATTTTTTGTGTCGATGGTCGATGTGTTTATGAGTTTCCATTTTACGTGTGCCTTATTTCTACTTTTTTTTTTTCTTTCTTTCTCTTCTCTGTCGGCGGTGAGAGTTTTCGCGAATTTCGAAAAACAAAAATACACAAATTTCCCTCATTCTTCCACGCTGTAAGCAGCAACGTTCGTCGCCACCAAACCACAAAGTGTCTGTAGCCCCAGGAAACTACTGCAACCACTGATTAGATCACATCTTGATTGGTGTTATCTATAGAGTCTTGACATTGAATTTTTATTTGCGTTTCCCAGATAGCTACATCGAAAGAACGACCTGCCCCTCCCCCCTCCGTCCAACGCGCCACTCTAGATAGACCTTTCTCAGTGATCATCTTGGTATTTCGGCAGTGCTGTATAAAATTGCTAGGAGCATACGGTTAATATTCTGGCATCAATTCTCATTTATTTGCAGGAATATTCTTTTTTTCTTTTTTCTTTTATTTTAGTGTTGTTTGGTTTCAGCGAGATTTCTAGTTTGAGGTGAACCATCAGGTATCTTGAAATAGCAATCTATCTTAACACAGAAATCTAATTCCTTAGATTTCTGACTCTCTGTTTTTCTCCTCGTTTTTCTGTTCCCCAAGAGTAACTTCCTTTGGTTGATATTCCAAAAAGAAAAATAAGAAACCCATTATTTATTTATCTATCTCTTATCAACAACGATGGACTCAAATGCAGTGAATCAAATCGTCTCAGCTTTGGCAGTCATCCATTATCCATCTTCTACAAATCAACAACGTCGTGAAGCTCAAGAGGTAAGCAAAGTTTATTGGTTTGTCTGTTTTTATCATCCATATCGTATACTAACATTTTCTAGTTCCTCAATAAAGTTGGAGAAGAAGAAGAATCGCCGTTCTGGGGATATCAATTGGCTTTGCCAGAAAACAATAATGATCCAAAATCTGCTACCATTATACGCCACTATGGTTTGTCTCTTTTGCAACGATCCGTGAGAAATAGTTATGATTCCTTTGACATGCAAAAATGTTTGGCAGTGCGTGCTTGGATAATCGAACTTGCAAACAAAATTGAGGTGAATGATCCCATCTATATAAGAGAAAAAATGGCGTCTATTTGGGTGGACATAGCCAAAAGATGCTGGGGATCATTTCTAGAAGTGAACGCTGAAAAAGATCCCAATTTAAAAGTTAGTAGGAAACAAATGGAAGATAAAAAACCAGAAATTGGCGGGGAAAATAATACGCAATCTGATGATCAGTTGAAGTTGTTGAGTTGGCCAAGCATGGATAGAGACTTATTTGACTTATGGAATAAAAATTTGGCCACTAAGGAATTGAGTTTGATTATATTCAGAACATTGTTTGAAGATATTTATATCCTTGATGACCCAATAGCCACCAGAAGATCAGGAGTATTATCAATGTTATGCTCAGAAATTATTGTTCCAGTCGCCATCCTTGAAAAATACTATGCTAGAAATCAGTATTTGTACGAACTGAGAGCAGATGAAGAAGGCTGGATGGTCAAGTGGACAGGGTTATTATATGAATGTTTGCAAAATGGATGTCAAGACAAGGAAAGCGCAAACTTCACTATCCGGATTTTACAGACTTTGAAAACATGTTTCCATTGGGTAACCGCAGAGATATTAATCAGGGTTGAAATGTTGAATAAATTGAGTCAATGTTTGTTAATAAATAATGTCAAGGTGAAAATTTTAGCCATTGATTGCTTGCATGTTTTATTCATCAGAAATTATGGTGATGAAAAAGAATTCCTTGAACTTATTGCCCCTGTTTTCCAATCAGATGCCATCAGTATGCTTTTAAATGTTTATAGATCAATCAAGTTGGATGCTGATGATGTCGATGCTGAAGAGTATTCATTATTGAAAAAATTAGTTGAATTAGGCGTTAGTCTTAGTTCATACTTAGAACCGGTAACATCCCCTTCAAAGCATGTATTCAATCCTTACCCATTACCAAAGGACTCTGATATTTCGGGATACTTGAAATTCATTCTTGAGACAACTTGTAATGAAAGTTTGATAATTAGTGGATTATCAACAAATCTATGGATCACAATTCTAAGAATGGACCATTTTTCAAAAGAATATCCTCAGATTTATGAAATTCTTCCAAACTTATTAGAAGTTGCCGCTAGCAAATATATTCCATATGAATGTCTCGATGAAGATCATACTGTCCAGAAATTCCTTCAAGTGGATTTCGACTCCCAACCAGATAGCAATAATTATATGAATAACTACAAGAAATCACTTGACGATATAATCAGAATTACTACTTGCAAATTGCCAAAAGAAGCTATTGAATGGCTTGAAAATAGATTATCAATGTTTTTCAGCTCTGAAATGGGTTCCAAGGTTTTAAATGGCAAAAGATTTAAATACGATAATGGTGCTGATGAAGCATTTATTTATGGGGTATCACAATTGAACATTATTGAGGCGGTGATTAAAGGCATTAGCAGATGGAGATTATGGTATGATAAAAGTAAGCCAGACAGGGAAGTAAAAGAGACCGAATTACTTCAGCTTACTGAAAACTTATTTAATCAGTTATTGCAAGTCCAATTCCAAGATCCACTTTTATGCAAAAGACAAATTCAAGCATTAGCACAATTTACTCCATTGATCAAACAAAATACTAGCTTGATTTTTAATTTATTGGAGAGGATCTTTTCGTTTTTCACAATTAAATTCCCCTCCGATGCAACCGATGAACAATTGGAACTCTATAGAGACTTGAGAAGTTCTTTGGGAAATGAATTGAACAGGTTAGCAATCATGGCCCCTGAAAACTTTGTTGACAGATTTTCCGATTTAGAGAATGTTGTCAAAGAAACTTTAACCAATGGCGATTTGTCAAGCCATGATTCTGTTTCCTTGAAATCATTCTTGTTATTAGTTAGTTTGAAAGGTTTGCCAGTGGATCAAAGAGAAGAGAAGTTTTCTTTAATTGTTGATAATGATTTGCAAGCTTGGAATGATCCTCAAACAATCCAAGGTTTGAATAACTTGCATTGGTTCATGGAAAGACTAGGGATTGTGAAAATTGCAAATTATTTTAAAAATAGAGGAATCACAGCAGGGACTAATTTAATTGAAACTCCGATGGATGAAGAAGGTAAGAGGTTAAGAAATGAATTAAAAAAACAGTGGGCGGAAGCTTTCCCAACAAGACAAACCAGGGTTTACATGTTATATTCAATTGAAAAATTGCAACCTGGGTCGGCAGAATTTGAATTTGTCTTGAATTTGTGGAAGCCAAGAATTACTCCAATTGTTTTGCATGTTTTAAAATTAATCTGTCAAATTCAAAATTATCATGATCCAAACAAATGGAACGACTTACCAGTAGAGGTTCAATCATTTGTCAAGGTAAGTTGTACTGAGAGATTTTGGCATATTGGAATTTCAACGAAATCAAAAGATACCTATGTTGAAGAAAATGTGAAAGCGGCGTTGACTCTTAGAGATTTTGCTGATTCTGTTGGACATATTGTTAGATACACTAGAGAATATGCGTTTTTAATTATTGGTTGTGCCTCACAGTTTGGTGACGTTATGTACTCTATCCCAGATTTCTCACAATTATTATGGAATGCTGTTGCCGGAGATACGGTAGGTGTGACTTTGCATTCTTGGAAACATATGATCCAATCATGTCTCAGACCAGTCATTCAAAATTGTCCTGTTGAGTATGCTAACACCTTCTTGATGGAATTGTTATCTTTAGCATTACCGGCGCTTGATGAGTTATTGAATGAAAAATGGAGTATTGTTATGAGAAATGGTATCAAGATTTCTAGCGAAGCATCTGATGATGAATTATCCGACGAAATGTTTTTTGAACATCTCACTAGACAAGTGACGGCGTTATGTACAAGGGTGTTGATCGATATTGTGGGGCAATTTTCTGTGAAAGGTCAATTGATTTTGAATGGGAGACAATCGCAATTTAGAGCAGCAGTTATAAAAAATAAACCGGTATTGGAGAAAGTGATAAAGTTAGTTTATGATATTTTGACTTTTAAGGACTCGCGATGCTGTTACAATATGATCTTGATCATGAGGGGTTTGTTATCCGAATTATTATTCATGAATGAAACTATTGACCAGTGGTTATGTGGGGAAATTTTACCATTATTGGTAAAGTTTGTGACCGATCCATATTATCATGAGATGGCTGCCGATATTGCCTCTTTGATCTGTGAAATTTATATTCCAATGAGATCAAAATACGATGAGCCAAAATTGGTACTACAAAATATTTGTGGGTTGAGCGACAGATCCATTGATAATATGGAAAAAGTTTTGAGTAGTTGCCGGAGTGCGAAACAACAAAGAAACTTGATGCATCAAGTCATTATCAGTAAACAAAATGAACAATTCCAACAAGAACAAAGAAAAAGGGCCATTAATAGAAAAAAGAAAGCCACGGAAACAGACTTGATGAATAAATCGTTGTCTGAAGATCCCAATGAAGGCGGGTTGTTGAATAACTTGTTTAGCTAAATCATTGGTCTTTGTTTTTTGGTTCTCTTTTATTATTTTTTTCTGGGTGTTGTTTGTAAATCACTATTGCCTTTCATTAATATTGTCACCATTTCTGTTATTATTATCATTATTATCATTATTATTATCATCATCATAATCATCGTATTTTTTTTTATATGCTTTTTTAAAAATTGTCTGGCATTTGTACTACTATTAATAACTACATGCAATTTATTTGTTTGATCCTGTTGTAGCGATTGAAACATATATATTGAATTCTTAGGAAATTGACTAAGGAAAGAGATAGGAAGAAAATCGGAGGATATCAAAGATTATTATTTATTTATTTTCACCTTAGCTTTCTTTGGCTTCAAATCACAATAAAAAAAAAGGCATGGCTCAGTTAGCTATTGAATTACTTAATATTTAGATGGAAAATCGAGCTTGTAAAAACTGAATGGAAAATGGAAAAAAAAAATGAGCAAGAGTAAAACTACAGTTTCTTACTTCCCTTACTTATTTCACAGACAGGCTCCCAGGTTATTTAGAACCTCTGTTACTGGTTAATATACGATTCATTCACTCACCCGCAGAGAATATTTCTTTGGATATCAAACACAACAACGCGTAGAGAATTTCTGTGCAAATACAAACACAGTGGTAGTGTAATTAATCATTGAACTGATTGAGATGACAATAACACTGGTAATGAGATGAAAAATAATCTAAATGATGATATTAGTTAGATTATGCTATGTTTTTTACTCATACGCAGAAGACCTTATGATATTCTTTTTGTCCTCAATTGTAATTCTTTGTATTAATTTTTGTATGACTCTTTGTATGACTCTTTGTATGGCCTTATTTGAGGTCAAAAATTTCGGCTATTATGTTTAATTACCTTGTCCAACGAGATATTGACTATATTTTGTCTTGTTGGACACAAAGAAAAAAAATTTGCAAGACTTTAAAACTTGATTTTGCATCGCTTATTACGATAATAGAAACGACACTCATTGCAATTGTCATTAATAATAATAGTTAATGTTAATAAAATTGGTAATTATAGTGGTTGTAACACTGAATATAAGAAGTTGTGATTTATTTCATTACAAGAATGATGTTTAGATCCAAGAGACGCATTCATAATATGTTGTGTAAGTTCTTAAGTGAGGTCACCAGGCACCCTTGATGGTGAACCCCATTGGTAGATTTGACTGCAACCTTCAGTCTCTACGAGATCAATCAAAATAATAATCAGAATGGTTAATTCTTCTTTCCTCTTTTTGTTGTACAAATGCTATCATGTTCAGACGAAAAAAGGAATGTGGGGGGGGAAGGTTTACAAACCTTCAATTCTACTTGGAAAATCAATTGATTAATCGCGTTTTTTTTTTTATATTTCTAAACACTTTTGAATAATTGCAATAAAAGACGGCAATTTTTTATTTTAACAAATAAGATTACGCGAATAAAAATTTATTTAGTTACTTAGCTACCTGGACTTGATTATTTTTTTCTTGTTTTTTTATTCCTCGTCTATTTTGAAGACGAAATGTCCAACATGGCAATCAAAACTAAAACCAATATATTACAAGATTCTATTTGAAAAAGGCATTTTTTTGTTTATTGTACAACAAATTATTGAATAAAAAGGTGAAATAAAAAATAGTAATAATGACAAAAACAAAACACACACTCAATGAGAGACATGTATAATATAAAAAAAAGGGGATAACCAGAATATTTCTAAATATGACACAATACCTGAAGGATGATATATTATATTCATGAAATTAGAGAGATGAAACCAGAAAAAAAAAAGATGATGGAGATGAGGAGGAGTTAAATAATAATGATGATAATAAAAAAGAAAAAAAAAACATCACTTTCTGAAGAGATCTTCATTATTTATTCGCCATTTTTTTTTTGTTTTTTTTTGTGTTTTTTATTTTTCGTTATGATTATTGATACCAAGTTGATTATTTAAGACCAGCACGGACGTAACGACCAATAACAATACAATGGTCTCTTTCATAAGGTTCCAAAGTCAATTGTTCCAAAGGCTTTATTCTTTCTTCTCTCAATTTTTGGACTTCTCTAGCGAAAACGGTTTCGGCGTCAACAGTAGAGTCAATACAGTTAGCCTTGATGGAGATGATAACACCACCTTGATCCTTCAAGAACATGTGGGAGTTCAAAGCAATGATACGAGCTTGATCTGGTTGGGCAACATCGGCAAACACAGCATCAACCATACCAACCAACATTCTGTACTTTTGTGGGTGACGGGCATCTTCAATGATTGGAATCACGTTTGGTCTCTTCTTGGCCATACCAATCAATTCTCTACCTGGTCTGTGAGCAAATTCAACAGCGTAGACAACACCTTCTGGACCAACGATATCAGCAACGTGGGAAACAGAAGTACCGGAAGCGGAACCAAGGTACAAAACCTTCTTACCTGGAGCAATGGCCAATTCATCAATACCACCCATGACACCGGCAGCCAACTTGGATCTGAAAGGATTCCAGACTCTGTATTCAACCTTGGTTGGTGGAACACCTTCTTGAGTTGATGGTTCTTCGATGGAGATTCTCTTTTCACCGTAAACAGTTTCACCTGGGGCAATGTTCTTTGTCACCAAAAGATCTTCCTTACCTCTGGCAATGAAAACACCACTATGACGATGAGGTTCAATGATCACTTTAGCACCACCTCTAGCACCACCTCTGGCACCACCACGGCCACCTCTAGCACCACCTCTGGCACCACCACGGCCACCACCACGACCACCACCAAAGCCACCTCTAGCACCACCACGGCCACCACGACCGCCTGCAGAACCACCTCTACCACCACGGCCACCACCAAAGCCACCTCTGCTACCGAAACCACCGGACTTACCGCCACGGCCTCCTCTGTTACCTCCTCTTGGTGCTCCAAAACCCATTGTATTTATCTATTTATTATTATTATTAATGCGTTAAAGCTTGTAGACAAAAGTGTTTGAGCTGCAATTAATCTTAGCAGCTTGAAAATTTTCATTTCTGAAAGAGAGGAAAAAAAAAAAAAAAAAAAAAAGATTTTTCAAATCAGGGCTCAAACCATCGATGAGATGCTGGGTAGGGTAAAAGCCATAAACCACACACCAATTGTATGGGATTTACTAGTCTTCACATCTCTTTATGACTCCACTAGAATCATTCCTTTAATAAACACAACAAAAAAACATGTCGAAATGATGCTTTTATTTCAAGAAATCATAAAAATACTATAGAAAAAAGCCGAAGTTAATTAGGAAGAATTTGTACATAATATAATCTACTCAAAGTTGACCTTAACACCAACTTCCTTGGCCTTCTTGATGATGTCAGCCAATTTAACAACCTTTTCGGCAGCATCATCCAATTCTGGGACAGCAAAGATCTTCAAACCAGAGTTGGCAATCAATTCTTGGGCCTTTTCCAAGTTAGTACCTTGTAATCTGGCAACAATTGGGACTTCGACACCCAAGTTCTTGGTAGCGGCGATCAAACCTTCGGCAACGTAATCACATCTGACAATACCACCGAAAATGTTGACCAAGATGGCGTTAACGTTCTGTTCACCCAAAATCAACTTGAAGGCTTCTTCAATGGTTGCTGGGGTAGCACCACCACCACAGTCCAAGAAGTTAGCTGGTTCACCACCGTATAACTTGATGATATCCATGGTAGCCATGGCCAAACCAGCACCATTGACCAAACAACCGATAGAACCATCCAACTTGATGAAGTTCAAGCCAAAGTTAGAAGCCTTGACTTCATCGGCATCTTCTTGGGTGAAATCTCTCCAGGAGAAAATTTCCTTTTGTCTGTATTCGGCACTATTGTCAAAACCAAACTTGGCATCCATAGCCAAGACCTTGTGGTCTTTAGTTTCTGACAATGGGTTGATTTCAATTTGGGTGGCATCCTTTTCCATGAAGATCTTGTATAATTTTTGAACGGTTTCCCCAGCTTCCTTTTGGGCATCGGCAGAGAAGCCTAAAGCACCAGCGATCTTGGCAGCGACTTCGTCAGTGACACCGGCATCCATGTCAATTGGGAATTGCTTAATAGCAGATGGGTCTCTGGCAGCAACACCTTCGATGTCCATACCACCTTGGGCAGAAGCAACAATGATTGGACATTTTCTTTCTCTGTCCAACAAAATGGACAAGTAAGCTTCTTTTTCAGCAGTAGCCTTTTCAACAACGTAAACTGCACTGACCAATCTACCAGCAGCACCGGTTTGCTTGGTGATGATGTTGTAACCCAACATTTTGCTGGCCAAGTCCTTCACTTCTTCAGGGGTCTTGACAATGTGAACACCTGATTGTAAACCAGAAGATAAATGACCTTTACCACGGCCACCGGTAAGGGATTGGGCCTTGATGACAATACCATCGGACTTCTTTGAGATTTCTTGAGCCAACTTGTAGGCTTCTTCTGGAGTGGTGGCGGCATCACCAGCTGGAACGCCGACGTTGTAAGATCTCAATAAGTTAGCCGATCTATATTCATGGATGGACAAACATCTTTTGGACACAGATTGCTAAAAAGGAAAAATGCTGTTAGTAAGCGGTTTCAATATAGTGGCAAAAGAGCAATTTCTTATATCACAGGTACAATCACTGAGTGAGTTCTTCAAGAAACAGAAATCCCCCCTTCCCCCGGCACCTATCAAAACGTGTGTGCCACCATTTTATTATATAAAGCAACTCAACATACTTTTGCAACAGATCTGAATGATGAGGACAAGTATCTGGAAAGCATTATTCAATTGGGCAAAGAAATGAAAAAAGAAAAATGTGCGATAATTCTTTAAACGATTCGTGAGGATAACAAAGGTAACGCAGAATTAAAAAGTTGTTTCCCAGAGCTTGAAAAAATCCATCTGGTGATCGCACAAAAAAAAAATTCCGCCCGGGAGCGGTCATGTGGAACGAGGAACATGACACCACTTCTCCAGACCGAACCATCTTGACCAATATGCTGTAATTTTATATAAGTTATCATTTATTCCATGAAAAGCCCAAAGAAGCAGGAGAAAAAGAAAAAGAAGTCGTGAAGAAAAAAAAACAAAAAAAACAAGAACAACAACAACGCAATTAGGAGAATTGAAAATGGTAGGATGCAATCGCCAGAATTGAAAAACTGTGCGTTATATATAACGTATAACGAAATAAAAACATCCACATCAACTAGTAATAAAGAATAAAAAGAATCGAAAGACGTAAACATGAGCGAGGGGAGCAATAATAAGCTAATATAAATAATAAGAAGCAATGATAATAATATATAGAAGAACACTCATCGTAAACCAAAACGACCAAATGAGAAAAAAATAAATATATATAGCTGAAAATATAGCGATGAAAAATATAATAAAACTTGAAAATCAGGATATGTGTTGAGCATGATATAATAATGATACAGAAAAGTGCTTAATGCGAGAAGGGAAATTCCTCAAATTGATTACTCAATTAACTATCAAATTTGCACCTTTTTTTGTCCTCTATTATCTTTGACTCCGTAGCCGTTGGCTCGACGGCCCCAGTTGCATCAATCAGCTCCTTGCCACAGGCATTGACCCTATCCCTCATTATCTTTGACTCATCTTCCGATGAGTTTGTATCAGAAGAGCCTGAATGGACACGCTTTCTAATTACTGTGTCATTCGTCTTTTCTTTTACTTCGGCAGAGATTCCCACCTCACATGCATCCACAACTTTTGGCTCTTCAATTTTAGTTCCAGGAGAATGAAGCAATGAAGATACAGAAATCACATTATTTCCCAGGATTGTGGCAAGCTGATGGGGCGAATCTTCATCCTCGATAACAGTTTTCTTTTCTGATTCTCTACTCAGAGTGTCCTGTATCAATGAAGGCTCTTCACCAACCGTACCTTGGCTAGATGTAATTGTGACATCTAATTCATGAGGTCTCCTTAGTCCTGAAATTGATGCGGACTTCATTGGTAATTTCTGTTGCTGGGCTAACAAATAATGTTTTGTTCCTGACGCGTCAAAATTGGTACCTTGAGGAGTGTAGCTTTCGCGACGGTCATTCAATAAATGTGATATGGAAGAGATGCTGCCGCCGGTTCTAATGCTTCCAACAGAACTAATTGAAGACCATGGCGAAAACAAAGACGGACCAGAGGAGTATGAAGATAGAGATGAATTCTTTAAATTGTCAACATTAGATAATCCCGCATTTGACAGAATGGAATTATTGTTAGATAACGATGGCGAATTTTGCTCTCCACTCTGATGTAGTGCAAGGATCGATTTTCTGATTTGCGAAGAATTAGTAATGCCATCTTCCAAATGATTCAAAGAATTTTGCTTTTTTAAGGAGTCTGCGGAGGGATTAGATATGGAACTAGAGGACGGTAGCGATCCTTTTACTGCCGAAGAATGTAATTGCATTTGTTGAGGGGTGACTTCAGAGTAATTTGAAGTTTCACTCCTTCTCAACTGGTACGATTCAGGCAAAGATCTAGGAGGTTGATGGTACCTGAGGCTCGAAAAACTACCTTCTCTAGAAAGTCGATGAGCGCCTATGGAATCTAACTTTTTAAGACTAGTGCTAGAGATTGAATTGCCACTGGTGCTACTTTCTAATTTAGGAGGATTCGCCAAATTCCTTGGATTTTTATCAATTAGCGGATTATAACTGAGTTGGCTATTTTGAGGAGCTACTGAATGATCATGGGGTAACTTGGCCAATGGATCCACAAACGACGCGATTCTAGGCCTAGACTCAATCGATGGTGAAGCGTGTGCGCTATTTATTTCAGGCTTATCTGAAGCTGAAAAATATGATGGAGTAGAAAAAGGCAATTGTGGTTGGGAATTGTGATGGATTGGTGGTTGAGGAACATTAATGTTAATACTCTTTGTTTGATGGTGGTAGGGCCGACTTTGCAGGGTTTGTATAGCATCAGCTCTTGTCTTAAAACTGTATTTCAAATCTTGAATTCTCTGATAGTTTTCCTCATCAATTTGTTTTATTATTGGTTCTAATTTTGGTAAAGAGTCAGAAAATTTGATCACATCCCCCGTTGTATTCAAAACTTCCTTCTTCAAATTATCGGAAGTTCTAGAGAGGCTTTGCTGTGACATGGAAATTGAGCGGCCCATTTCTGAAGCATTGTTTACCACATCTTTTATATAGGTGTTTGAAGTATGATATGGTTGAGATACCAGCTGTTGTTCCAGTTGTAACAGAATCTTCTGAGGCGTCATTTGCTGCAGTGGTTGACGGGTGTATGGTATTGCCTGCTCCGAAACTACTGGCGGTCGCTGAGAGGGATATTGATGAGCATGGACAGGGTTGAGGGGAGGAGGTGTATAATGTCGTTGATGTGAGGTTGTTTGAACGAAGTACGGCGATTGATAATGTTGATATTGTGCAGGATATTGACTCTGCTGCCGTTGCACATGCTGAGAATCCACAAAGTAAACAGGGTATCTTTGAGCTATTAGACCAGGTGGGGCTACCCCATACAGAAGAGGCTGTGGGGGAGTATGGAAGTTATGACCAGGCGGATAGTAGTTATCGTATGCCGGTTGATGCTGCAAATGTTGACCCATGATTTGAAAATCCTGAAAACCATGAGCTTGGGGATGCAACTCAGTTGTACGAGAGGTTGACAGATTACTATTTTTTGAAGAAGTAGCTTGTTGACGCCTTTTGATTGCGGACAATGAGTCTTCGTCACCTTTCTTGAACATTCCCGATGAGTGACGGAATTCCCATATCTCAGCATCCTCTTCTAAATTGTGTTCCCTGGTATATTTTTCTCTATTGGCATTGACAGATTTATCACTGACTTTGTGAAAGCCATACATGTGCAACTGGCGAACAAAACTCGCAACATTACCATGCTTAAAGTATCCTTTGAGGGCGTTGGCGAAGTCTATTGATGGATTGATAGCGAATTTGCCCTTATTTTCGCTGTTTAGATCATCATTACCTTCATCATCATCGCTCCACCACAATAAATGGATAAGCTCCGGGTCTGACAACATGGCATATAGTTTATGAACAAACGCCATTTTTTTAGAAGAGCCCGATGGGTTAGATGGTTTTATTTCTGGTTTCTTTGGATTACTCCCAGAGGGCGATGGGTCGTTATCACCATCTATTTTATGGGACATTTCGTTGAATTTTTGTGCCTGTTGTTGTGAATATTGGAAGATATGCTAAGCGATTATTATTGTTTTTTGACGGAGGAAGTACAGTGACATGGATACGGTTTGAAATGAATGGACTGGTGCAAGTGGAGATATAATGGAATAAAGATAAATCTTTCCAAAGTGGATAATGTTAGGCGCTAAAAAAATGAGGAAAATTGAAGTTTTTTTTTTTTTTTACTTTTTTTTTTATTTTTTTTTTATTTTTTTTTGGTCCCTATTTTTCTTTATGTACAGGAGGATTGTCTGGCACACAGAGAGATCCAAGCTTCCAGTACAAAATACCCTCCCCCATCGAGGTTGGATGGGTAGCACGATGTTCCAGGCATTGACCTAGATGCTGGAAAGATCCCTCGCTATTATGATTACATCCTGGAGCGCATGATGGTAACAATAAGCTTAGCAGGGAACCGACTTGTGTTTTTCCCAACATGAAAATTTTCCGTGAGGGAGCGAATTTATTTTCCTTGTAGAAAATAAGAGAATCGTGGGGAGATTACAGTAAGACACTACATCCCAGCACTACGGCAGAACGAGTAAAAACAAAGTGGGCTAATCGTGTCTGCTAGTTGAGAACCCAATCTCTAATTATTGGATGATGGCTGCTAAAAAGGTTGCAATTAGGCTCAGAAATTGCAGCAGAATCAAACCGCCTCTTTTAGGCGCCTGAACTTAAATAGGGGCGGATATTCTCCACCGTTTGCTCGTCTTGTTGGCAATATTTTGGTGAACGGAAAAGCAAATATAATAATAGGAATGTAATTCAGTAATGCCTGGATACATTTTTTTTTTGTTGAGCTTTTTTTTGTTTTATTTTTGGACGGGCCACTTTATACAATTTGTCAAACCCTTGGGACACACACACACATACAATAGAGTTAATTATTCATCCATGCAAATAGTACAGTAGGAATTATGTAAGTACTTTCCCAAATATCCTCAAGCTAACATACTGCATAGAATGGCAGCGAGGAAACATGTTATAACATAGCAAGAAGAATATAGAAGGCCAGCCACCTACACAAAACACAGCGATATAGCATAACGATATATTCTCAAACAGCCAGTCCAGGTTATCAACCCTGCAATAATCAGCAACATCCTGTGCACGTACAGTTACATGTGCAGATATCTGCGTGACACCGGAGCGCTGCGACAATAGGGGGTGATGACACCCGGTAACCGTTGCTTCTAGAAGGACTTCTTTAGCGTCTGTGGAAACAACCAGTAGTGACTTGAACATGATAAAAGAGCTCTAGTAAATAAATATATATATATATCTATTGTCGAAAGAAGGGGGAAAAAAAATAGCAGGCGCACCATACGCTAGCACGGTGCTGGTGGATGTTGACAAAACCCTGGGTTTCCAGGCATCATATTCAGTGCCATCGGAAACCGACCTTGTCCATTACCCACGACGTGCAGTGGTTCTCCAAATGGGCCTTGTCCACAATTAGCTGGGCCAAAGAATGGCGACGGCGGTAGTGGTGGTTGATGGGACTGAGTCATAGGAACAAACAGGTTAGCGCTGGGTAAAAAACAATCGAGATCAATGTTGTAAAAACTGAAGTCGGCATCGCTGTCTGATCCCATCATATTTTGGAAATTATCTGCCAATTGGTTCTCTGTTGATCGGTAAGATGGCGTTTCTTGGTTTTGAGTATTATTGGAAGTCGAGCCAATATTAACATCACCTTTGCTGTTCTGTGCATTCCTATTGACAACATCAAATATGGGCTCTCCAAAGAATTCTTCCATCAATTTCAAGAAATCGTTAGCCGCTCCCATATCCAAACTATTAGTCATCATAAAATCAAACATCGGCGGCACTACATGCTCTCCATTCATCCCACTAATACCGTTCCCTGGGAAGTTACCGTGCAGTAAGTTCTCGGAACCAACATCGTGGGGTTCATGTTCCGCCATTTGTATATTTGTGGAATCAGGTGAATTTTTTTGTGATGGTGACATCTGTGGGTGAGATGTATCAATTGAAGAATAAGAATTGTTTATAATTGGGTCAGTTTGTGACAAAATCGTGGCCGTGGTAGTACCGGAGGAAGAAGAGGACGAAGCAGATGCTGATGAAGAAAGTGGTTGTGAATTCAACAGTTCAGATCGTGACTGCAATGATCTATTCCTTTCATCAAGTTTATTGTGCTTCTCAAAAGCATTTTTCAACACTGGTACCACAAAGTTACTTGAATCATTCTCCAGTGTTCCTGCTGCGGATTCTTTACTTTGAGAAAAAGCATTGACGAGTAGGCCAGGCGGAATACTGTCAGGATATTTCTCTTCATCGAATTTCAAACGAGCCCCCACAAATGTCTTCAATTCCATAAGATCGCTTAGCGACAAATTGATGAAATTGTTGGTTTGATCAAAATTTTCGCTTTTGGTGTCAAACCACTTAATAATGTTATATGGAGTCCTAAAACATGTCAAATAATATTGATAAACCAACATCGCTTTGAATGTGTGACTGTAAAATTTTGCAATTTTTTCCATCAACAATTTCACAAATTTATAATAGAAACCATAAAGATCTCTATACATTTGTTGAAAGATGTCTCGTTTTTGACAATACTCTTCGATGCTAATTGTCACCAGTAAGAATGGCGAGGTCTGCATCTTCTTGATGATAGAATCAATGATTGATGAGCAGTGGGCAAAACGAAGTAGCAATGTTTCAACTATCAAAATTGCTCTGTAGCACATTGTATCAATAATTGGTAAAATGATGAAGTTAAAATTCTTGAAACCGTAGCATCGACCAAGGAGTTCATTTTCTTCAACCTTGGAAAAATCCTTCAAAATCAACAATTTATCTTCATTGTTTCGTAAAAACTCTTTCGATAATGTGATAATACTAAACGAAGTTGTAAACGATCTTTTCAAAAAATAAAGACAATTATTGACTCCATGTATTGAATCTTTTATTTGGTCATAATGCAAAAATAGAATTGAACTCAAAATGCCACTGCAAAGTTTTAAATTGTAAAAAATCGGCATTGTTTGCAAGAAACTAACCATTTTATAGTAGTTTTCACCCACAGTAACACGCATGCGTTCTTTATCGTTTTCAAAAATCTTACCTCTGTTGTAATCAAGGAAATTTTCCTCCTTAAGTTCATCAGTCATTAAAAGTTGATCAATTTGTGAGATCATTTCGACAACTTTTGTCAATTGTACAGGAGTTTTCAAATTGTTCACCATATTTGAAACTTTCATGAAAATCTTGTTGACATTGCATTCCAATTTCATGTTTCTCAACGTCAATGCTTCCACTTTTTGGAAACAAATTTCTGATTCTTCATGATTGACTCCTTTCACATAAGCAGGAATCATTCTAATCTTTGGGAAAGACAGCTTAAAAATCTTGGCCCCACTGGTACCTGTGGTTGGAAACTTGGTATTGTATTGCTCTTCGCTAGTAATATCCAATGGTTTTCCGTGATAAATGGAACTTCTGTACTCCAAAATCATCAAATAATGCCATAATTTCCGATGATAATAGATATCTTCTTCAGTGTCCTTGAAATGATTGGAGGCCCGTACATGAACCGTCAACGACTGAAAGCTTTTCAAAATCTCCTCATTCTTTGGATCCCTATTCAATCCAATATGTCTGGCCTGGTTGATAATACTGGACAACATCAAATGATTTTGAATGAGACCAAACCCAACTCTGCCCTCTTCTCGAAGTTCGGCGTAATGGTAAAGTAAAATTGTGGCAACAATGGAAACCACGCTGGCCTTTTTTGAGACTTTAAGGTAATTTAAGCACATCGAAGCGAGCTCAACAAGTTGCACTGGAATGGGATCATTCTTTTCTGCTAAGCTTCTTGTACCAACCAATTCTTCTTCGATATCACACCTCACTATAATTTCATTAATATTGGATTTAATTGCCAAAAATGCAAATCTCATACAAATTAGAAAGACCGCAAGGCGCCCATAGTCCAATTTGTTTCTAATTTTTATTTCTTTGATCTTTTCACTTTCGTCCACAGAAGACGGAAGTTCATCATAAACCTCTTCCAATTTCAAACCTACCAATATACAAGACACTTCGTCAGCCATTTTTCGTAAATCAAATATTGGAATGAACGGATAAACGTATAGTGCATACATTTTCCACAAATATCTCATAATTTGAATTCTTGGTAGCGTCCTAATTATTGTGTCCATCAATACGTTATGGCTATTGGTAAATAACCTATCGGTTGGACAAAACTGGTTGTTGAAAATTGGATTGAAAATCACAGTCTTATTGACAACATTTCTACTGGAAGCGAGGAAGTCCCATGCTGCGGTATCACAACGAACTTGAAGTCTCTTATCCTTAGGATAACCATTTGTTTTCAAAAGATTGGCGATTAATGTTGCAAATTCGTTCTTTTTGGCGACTTTCAGCATTACGTTTTTGAATTGCTGTCTTTGTTCAGCCGTCATTTGTTGTATTGGTGAAAGTTGATATCCATATGCGTTCACCTTTTCCACGTCTTCCTCTTTTAATTCATTCCTACCATCTTGCTGATTATGCCAGTTTTTTTTCTTCAAATTCGCGGCACGATTATTGCACATTGATGAAATCAAATACTTTATGGTGGTGTAATCATACATAAACTTCACATAGAAATTCCCGAGGAATCTATCCCGAAATACCATTGCATAATGCGCCAAGACTTTCAGGTCCATAACTGAATGACGTTTAAAGTTACGAGGATAGTAATTATTGGCAATATCAGCATATTCGGTGTCACTAATCACTGGGGATTGGCCAGTCATGAACTGAAATTGAGCCATCGGACTTGAGTATGCAGTTGGTAGAGCTGATGGTCTTGGAACCTGACTTCCATATTTCTCATCATTTACTGGATTTATTCGATTCTTTTGCTTTTCAAGAGCCAATTCATTCTCCAATTGACGAACCCGAAGTTGTAAAAAAGAAAGTTGATTTTGAAGTTGCTGCTCACTTTGTGACGCTAGTGTATCAGAGGCGCGCTTTTTGCCGCTGTTAGTTTCACTGCTAGTAATGTTGCCAACTTCTTCTGGACTTCCACCTAATGATGACAGACTTTCATTTGGCGGCTTAATTTGCGTCAATAGTTGAGACCGCGGTAGTATTCCCTTACCTTGGGAGGTTGATAGAATATTGAACGAACCACCAATTACCGATTGTTCATTATTTGGTAGTGGGATTCGAGGGGAAATTACAGGCTCGTAATTTCCATCAGCATTAGTAGCAATATTATTACTTGGACTATAGGTAGCAGATTTATTGGTTGACGTTGTATTTTTAGCTTTTTTGTATCTTTGTGACGACTCAAATGGTTTAGTAACGGTCACCCCGGAAACCTGGTGTACAATATTATTATTATTTGCGAACGTCACAACTTTCTGATCATCTTTGCCTACCGTAGAGCACACCCATTGGGGCACATAGTAGAAGCAGTTATGCAGAATATTACCTTTGATACAGCTAGAGCACACTGGACGATTTTTGTCACACTTTGTTATCAGTTAATACAAAGAAACAAAATCCCGTCAATAATCAGATCTTTGGATATCAGTACATACCTTAGTCTTTCTAGCCCGACACACAGAGCAAGAAGTGGGGAGTCTCTGTCGTTTCTTCACTTGTCTCTCCAGCATCGCTATGTAATTTGCAGACCCAAGAGCTGCTGGTGATGAGCAGGGTCGGTTAGCGCTATTTCCGTGATTTTGAATTAATTTTTTTTTGATGCAGTGCACCAACAAAACGGGATCCAATAGGTCACAAAAAAAAAGCACTGAGTGAACAGAGACAGCTAATGATAACAGTAGTTACAATGGTAGAGATTATTTATTCATGGTTACAGGAATCCTTTTTCTTGAGATAATCTTAGAGTATATATATATCGAAAACAAAAGTATGCTTTGACTGATACTGCACGTGAACCCCCGCAGAACATCGCATCAACCCTCAAAATTTTCAGTAGAAAAAATTCCTGGGAAGCGTTGATTTTTGACATAACCCTACACGGCAATTCCGAAAAGATATCGTTGGGGATGTTGAGATCGTTGTCTTATAGAAGGTTAGTACTCCTGCCCATCCTACGAAGTGGCTTTAACCACCGCTGCTTTTCCAATAATTTCTCAAAGTCTCAACACGACCAATCAATTCCATCTGCCCCAGACTGGTCGCCTACCGCCACGGAGAATGATCTTTGGTTAGACCAGCTAGATAGAACCCATGTGGAACTTGATGTATATTCTAAAGACCAGCGGTTTGATGGTATAGAGGACCACAGCGCTGATGATCAGCTATACTCTCCTGAATTTTTAAAGCGTGAGAACGTTTCTCCTGAATGGTTCAACATATTATCGACTGGTAAAATGGAGTACAAAGCGCTAGGAAAAGATCGTGATAAGTACATTGATATTGAAGTTCCTCTTGAGCAATTCAGGTCACTTAGGACCTCGTCTTATTCAGGCTCGAAAAAAAGGCCCAAGTCTACCAGCAGTAACCAAAACTTTTCTGATTTGCGAATCATCAATGTAAAATCAGGGAAAGGTGGTGATGGCGGAGTTTCATTTTTCAGAGATGCTGGTAGGGCTATTGGCCCACCAGATGGGGGAGATGGGGGAGACGGGGGTTCAGTTTTTGTTCAGGCAATTGAAGGCACCAACTCTCTACACAAACTTCGAGTGAAATATACTGCAGAAGATGGGAAAAATGGTGCCGGTCGGCAATTGGATGGTGTTAGAGGGGAAGACGTGATCATTACCGTTCCCGTGGGGACAACGATCAAGTGGATTCCATCAACAAATATTTTGAAAGAGGCAGAAGAAGGTCCCCGAGTAGAAGTTCTGGAAGATGGTGAAGAAAAAATCATTGAGCAAATTACAAGTGTGAATCTCAAAGCCGTTGGGCCTAACCCGGAAAACCTTGAATACATACAATTATTTAGAAATGAGAATGACCCGATAGTTGATAGTAATTGGCTCTTCAAAGAAAAAGACAGAGATTATCATTATGAGAAGGATTGGTTCAAGAAACTTGATAAAAAAGTTAAAAAGTACGACTTGAGCTGTCTCAAGGAAGAAATCTGTAATGATGTTATTCCATTCAATGGGATTGATCTTAGTGAGCCTACGAAAAGACCAATTTTGTTATTGAAAGGTGGTAAAGGAGGACTTGGAAATATCCATTTTTTGACCCAAGAAATTAGAAACCCCAGATTTAGTAAAAAAGGAAGAAACCTCTTGGATTGCAATTTCCTCTTTGAGTTGAAGTTGTTGGCGGATTTTGGATTGATTGGGTTGCCAAATAGTGGGAAGTCTACATTGCTTAATTCGATCTCTAATGCCAAATCCAAGATTGGAAATTGGGAATTTACAACGTTGCAACCGACCATTGGTACTATCATGCCCAAGGATGTCAAGGAAAACCAGCTTTATCTTGAAAATTTCACGGTGGCCGATATTCCAGGGATTATCAAAGGAGCGGCATCTTGTGCGGAGAAACCTAAGGGAATGGGGGTGGAGTTCTTGAGACATATAGAACGGTCCAAGATTTTAATGTTTATTATCAGTTTGGAGAATGATCCGATCCATGATTTTGAAACTCTTACCAGAGAATTGAGATATGGGAAAGATCGAATCAATCACAAGAAGATTTTGATTGTTGCCACCAAAGGTGATTTAGTGAAAGATAGCAAGAAATTCAGAGACTTTTCTATCCATATTAGGGAAACATTCCACAAGGACTGTCCAATCATTCCTGTATGTGCGATAAAGAAACATAATGTCGATAAATTGATACACATCATGAACGATTTTGTCCAGTGAGAAGAGTGAAAGATGAAAAGTATTTTGCGAATCGGAAGAGAATAGTAAAGATGAAAGGGGGGAGGTGTATACAGTTATTCATCTTTTTGTATATAAATAGTATCTCTTGAATACTGATTGAGATTATTGCTGGTAGGACTATTACTGGTAATAACACCACTGCTGCTATTATGATTTTGCATGTTTAATGATATAGTACATGATGTATGATATTATTTTATTTTTTTTTATTAATTTTAAAAATTTTAGTTGTTCCAATTTAGTGAATCCTGTAAAAAAAAAAATCGAGAAATCACACACTCCCTCCCTCCTTTGGATATGGTGATAACCGAAGAAGTAATTGAATACCGGCGGTGTTGCACTTTCCGGCCGGCGCACTATAGAGGAAAATAAGCGCTATTGCAGGGATTCTGGTCGGATGTACAGCACATATGAGACCTATTGCTATAGAGAAAGAATATGTAATCAATTTCCGGTTGTTTGAAGGCGCGAGTAGGATGAGCCCATCCTCTCACAATTAACTAATCTCTGTGTCTCACGGGAGGAAATTTGAAAGCGTTCAATAGAAAAAACTATGCTATTTCGCAAATAACACTCAGAGATTTACGGGAACGCTGCCAAAAAACCATTTTTTTTTAAAAAAAAAAGTTGCAAAAAGAGGAAAAAACAAAACGAAAACAACAAATCTAACCGTAAACTAAAAGGTAAATCAAAAGAGTCATGACACATCTAGGAAATATCTTGGTTTCCTACCACTATACAAAAAAAAACACTCTGTTGAAAGAGCAAGCAAATAAAATTAAACCCATTAAAATAGTGGCAACGTTCTAAGACAATAAAATGGGGGCTAAACTCTATAGCGAGACCCGGCCGGAGATAATACACAATAATCCACATGTGTTATTTTCAATGATTTGTGGAAAAAAAAATTAATAATTTCATTACCAAGAATAGAAGTTGTAAATCAGCTCATTCTGTATCTAGAGAGACTATTTGCATGATCCACTTCTGCGTTTCTATGATTCCTATCACTTTTTGAAGGCCTCTGTGAAGGATTTGCATAATAATTTACCGGATTGATCTGGTGATTTGGGGACCTTTGTATATCCGATTGATGTTGCGAAGAGAATGATGTTACTACCGAATATTCTGATTGTTGGTTATAGTGTAAATATGACAGCTGATTCCATATCGTGTTGGCATTAGATCCAACACGATGACCAGCCAATACTTGCAATGGAGGAAGCGTAATTTTCTTTTTTGTGGGCTGTAACTGATAATTATTGGGATGTTGGTATGAGGAAATACCGTTACTAACGATCCGATTGGGCGAATTACTTGATGTGCTCAATGAAGACGAGTATCGATGCTGATGAGAATAAACCGGAGCGGAATCTGGTTGATCAGTGGAAACATAGTTTTTACTGTAGTGCCTCGACGACTGTGATGAAACATTGGACGACGAAGAAGATGAGGATGATGATGATGGCGTTGATGATGATGATGATGATGATGAATGAGGAATATGCCTATATTCAGGCTTTATCGATGAACAATCAATAATATTATTGTTCTTGGAATAGCTAATACCACCACCGACATTGTTTTTCACAGTCTTATCATTACTTTTGTATAATAGAGAATTACTTGATGAGGATACAGGCCTTGTTCGAGTATCAGATCTAATTTTTGATTTCTGACTGTCCACTAAACCACTTGTTGCTACTTTATTAAGGGCTCGCTTATAATCATTCAACCTATTTTGTAATTCCTTATCTTGTTTTGATGAAGTTTTGGTGTCTTCATAATGGCTGATTTTCGTTTGCAACCCTTCGATTTCTTTCTCTAAATCCTTAATATACTGGGCACTGGATTTCAATATGGTGGCTCTAGAAGTTCTTTTCGATACCGGATCAGAATTGTCTTTCGTCTTACGTCTATTTTGTTTCTGGAGCTGATTCAACTTGGGGACCATTTTCTGGAGTCTCACTATACCATTGCTGATTTCGTCTCTTTTCTCTTTTTCCTTTTGCAATCTTTTCATCTTCATCTCAGGAGTTTCAAATTTCCCCCCGCCAAACTTCTGATAATTTTCCAAGCATTGTTCGTCACCAGCATTCTGATCAATAATATGTCCTGGGTTATTCTCTCCTTTCCATTCATTATCCTCCTCCTCGTCCTCTTCCTCCTCTTTCTGATAATGTATGAGGTCATTGATGGAGACACGCATCCCGAGACAAAACAATAATCAAAGTGTAGTGACGATAAGGATGATAAGGACGGGGGTGGCTAGAATTGAGAGTGGTGAAGCTGGATAAACGGTGGATTTCGCTTATCCATAAACAATCAAAAGAGAAGTTACAACAGCGGAAAAAAAAAAGAAGAGAAGGAAAAAAAAAAGGGTGGGACCGAGTTACCGCATTTTATATCATTTGACATAAAAAAGAAAAAAATAGTTTGATTACACTCACACGCACCACTTCTGCGGAATACACATCTACGAGAGCCAAAACTGTCATTAATTAACCCCAACCAGCTACTGCAGATGATTACGGGCACCGGTTGGTCGGAGCGGTCCGCACAATGTCCTGCTACCGGTCACTGACTAAGCATCTGACTAAACGGGTCGTATATCTTCCTTACACACGTGCACACATAACATTCATAGATAACCTTCATTGATATAGATAGATATCTTTATTTAATAATATTCATAAAAAACCCTAATGCCTACCAAAAAAAAAGGCATCAACATCTAACTAGATGGCTTGCTAGTCGACCCAGCCGCACTTTGCTTCAAATCAGCCAATCTTCTGGCTTCTTGGTGGATTTGCTTGCTGTCACTAGCAATGCCAGTATAGAATGTATGGAGCTTAGCACCAGCATCAGTTTGGCTAGCCTTTTCAAAATAACTGGACAAGTCGCTTCTTCCTTTTGCAAGCTTTTTGTCAAAACCGTACTTTGCATTGGCTTCACTGGCTTTTTCTTGCACGTGGTACTTGGAATCCAAGTTGGATAAGAACCCCTTGAACTTGGTGGAAATACCATGCTTCTTGTCCAATTCAATGGCCTTGTCCACTGCTTGGTCACTCAAGACATATCCATGAGACAAGTATTCGGCAATAATTGCGCTCTTTGGTTTATGCTCTTGTTCGATATCTTGAATCTTAGAATCATTTGAGGCTGGTTGCGACTTGGCAGTGGCGTCGGCAGCGGCGGCAGCAGTGGTCTTTTGATTGGCAGCAACCCCAGCCTCGGTGTATGGAACTTTGGCGGCAGCAGCAATTGTACTTGATTCAGGAGTAACACCAGTCATTGTAACTTTCCCCCAGGTGTCGTGTGCCCCAGCAGGTGCAGGAGGATTCGATGGAGCAACAGTAGTGGCTGCTGTGGAGGCTTCTTCGATGATCTTGATTGGTTTACCATCTAATTCGGCGCCATTGAGTAAAACAGCACTTGATACAGCTTCTGGGGCCGCAAATTTGATCTGATAAGTGGTGAATTCGCCTTCGGTTGCCTTAGCAATGACCGAATCAACTTTCCCGCTGAACTCAAAGAACTCCTTAACTTTATCAACAGGCACGGTTGATGGGACGTTTGACGCTGTAATTGTGTTAGACATTTTGTATGATGATGATTGTGGTGAAATTGATATTTTCTCTTTTTTTTTTTTGTTTGTTTGCTTTAAGAAATTAAACCTCTGGAATAATGTTGGAGATCAATGGAGGTTTTATACCCATATTTTAATTGCTGAGCAAACACATATGAAACCGGGTGTGATGCAATGCCCCGCAGGGTGTCGCACCCCAGGACGGTTGAATACACAAACTGTCGCCAAACCACTGTCAGATTATACATATATTTATAGGTTGCTTTTATATAGTACTAAATCTCTACATTGCGATATTTTTTTACGGATCTGTTTGCTGCAACAGCCATATGCTGTTTTTTAACATTATCTCGTAACACTCTACCGTCAATTTCCGCCAAATTATATTGCTCTTTGAACCCAAATGTTTGGAACTGGTGACTTTTCAATCTTGACGGGAACACTTGCACCGAGCCTCCATGCCCGTAGTCTTGGAAATATGGCCCTTTGGTGGCATCGACAGCAACGTCAACAACTCGTTTTGATAACCTTGGCTTTATGAACTTTTGATCATATTCATTCAATGCTTCAGATAAGATGATCTGACGATCCTTAAGTAATATCAAAAATTTATGGAACACCAAGTAATTCAAAATTGTAGTGATCAACATTGGCTGGATTAATTTCATCACCAGATTCATAAATTGGCCTGACACAAACGTGTTACTGTAAAATGTAAAAATATGAATTGGTGAAAGCCCACAAAAAATCATCAATTGAAACTTTGATGGTTCCCAAACGTTCAATTTCCAAACGAATTCCTCCTTTTCTTTTTCACCTTCTAGCTTATCATTTCCTAAGACCCATTTGGCAAAGCTCCTCAATAAACTGTCATTTTCTTGGATTGCTTCATAATTCAAATGCTCTTTGAACGCACTGGGCGTATTTGGACAATAATCATCCCCCCGGATCAACAAACTGTAAGTCTTGAAGCTTTTCCAAAATAAAATATAACAATTTACCACGCTGATAATCATAAGAATGAGGTCAAACGTACCAAATAACCACGCCAAATAGGAAACTCTGTACAGATGGTGACGGATATCATAAGTGTTTCCCAACATATTAGAGCCGCCACTACTAATAGAATTCACTTTACTGGCATCAAATAGATCACTCTCCAAATACAGCTCCTCTGAAAAGTTTAGTTTATTAATATAACTATGATTCATGGGATATGTGAAGGTTATATGACACAAAATGTTTATGAGGAGTCCCAATGGAACGGTATAATTTTCTCCATACCAATCCCAATCTATCACACTAAGAGATTCATTCACAGAGAGATAGAGATCAAATGGATATGAAATCATCTTTGAAACAAGGCTCTGTTTTCTCACAATAGTCATGATGGTTTACTAGATGATCACAATAAAAAAAAGATCTTTGTACTTGAGCATCATTTAATGTTTGTTTATTTAGTAAAAAAAAAAATGTATATATATATATATACCAAAACAGTGGATGTAATAACCATAACGCCATTTCAACAACTTGCTGGACATTTGCAAGTTGGAGATCATTGATAGAAAGAAAAAGACCAACCCTTTGTATTATGGGATAACTTAAATATTGCATACTTTAAAAATATATGTAATACTTCAATTTGAAAAATTCTGGTCACTAGAATCTCTCACTAGAATTTACCGAAGTTGCATCAATATCAGTTTTAGGGAAAATAGATTTCAATGGAAAATTAATATCCCTTTCATTTTTCTTTTTTTTAAAAAAAAAAAAATCAAAAAACCATTCATCTTTTCTCCCTATCCTTTTATAATCTACTACTGTAATTTGACTAAGGATTACCGACTTTCGAAGATAATGTATCTTTGAAATCTCCGCACACCTGGCAAAATGGTAGACTGGGTAGGCATATTTGAAATTTTCATCCTCTCGTTTTTAATAGAGAGTTATCTAATCAATGTTCGACAGATTTACAAGGACGCTATTCTTTAGCTGGTCTAACTTATTTTTGGAAGTAAAGGTACTACACCGACAATCCAGAAAACTTCCGATTTGACAATTGAACGGCATTTTATTGATGCATTACCGTAGATGACCCAATCTAATTTTGTTCTTGCGGGTTTTGTTATGTAGATATATCGGATGAAGATCACGAAAGATCGTCGGGTTATGATACACAACAGAGAATGATGTCTCACCCTATTCTACAAATTGAAAAAACGAGTTCTATAATACACACTAAAATTATAATCTATAATACACATCCGGGTCCCCAGGATAAATCCAATTCATCGAATTCTTTGCTGTCCAACAACTCACACTCAGTGTCTTTCCAATACTTCCATTTCTTCGCAGACTTATTGTCAATATCGACGACTTTGATTAACAATCTATTCTGGCCCAATATGAACTCATTGCCTCTCACATGTTTCAGATTCAGGGATTTGTCATCAAGTTCTATAAACTTAAAGAAAATCGTCACATCACGAAGTGCCATTCCTAACAACAAATCATCAGTCACGTCCTTTTCACTTTCTAGAGTTTTGATGAGTTTCCGGTTGTCATTTTGATTTTGAAACACTGATAATAGTTGGAGAATATTCTGATCCTCCGAGGCAGACACAAAATACTGGAATAAAATTTTCTCGTATAGGGAAGTGTCAATTTTTGCTTGCAAACTTCGAAAAATATCCCTCACCGTCCCCAAAACCACTGACTTGTCCTTACTCAATAATCGTGAAGAGCAGAAATTTCGCAGACTGGATTTTTCATAATGTTTTTCATTGGCACAATTCCGACAATACAAGGTGGTGATAGTTGGATCGAGCCACTTTGGTTTGAGCTCTAACGTCACACTGTCGTTTGATATATGAAGCTTGGCAAACTTGCCGGTGCTAAACGTCTGAATAACTCCGGACAAGCAATTGTCCATCAAAATTCCATACTTTTCCTGGGTTTCAATATCACAATTTCGATTCTCTGTTTTCAATAGGTTGCTGATGCCGTTGCTGAATGTCGGAGAAAGCTCTAACAATTCCATTGGCACTACAAAGTCTTTGAGAATCACGGCGATTATCAGATTGATATATCGATAAATGTCGATGGTCGACTGGTAATCAGAAGGTTTGTATTGCCGTAGCCGTAAAAGTTTACGTGAATCAGATTTGTTTTGGAGTAATACGTTCGCGTTTCCTTTGGCAAAATAACGCCATTCCAGAGCATCCAACTGCCCAACCATCAAAATATTTGCTCCTGGTAATGTGTTTCTCTAACCCTTTGGAAATAGTTGATAGGTAGGATTGATTTTAAGGATCTGTCATCCTTGGGGCGGGTAAACAAAAAAATTTTAAAAATAATTAAGCGAGAACTGACAGGGCAGCGAACCTCCGACAGGGACGAACTATTAAAATCATCATGAATTATAGCTGTAATTTATAGTCATACAGTAGTAAAAAAAAATCTATGAAAATCTATAGTTCATATAAGATATATGAAGATGAATATACTGAGATTTTGAATCCTTTCTTTAACAAATAGAATAGGATTATGTGTTTAGACGCAGTAATAGGCAATGATAAGTTAGAAAGATAACAAAATGTAAAACATAAAGGAGACAACATCATGTAGTTGAATACAATGAAAATAATATTATTTTCTGGAAATTAGACTCTCTAGGGGATTCAAATTTAGCGACATGGAAATACTGGTGGAGAAATGGTGAGGCAATTTATTATGAGGTTTGAAGCCCTGATGTAATTAAAAAAAAATCTCTTTGCTCAATCTGCAGCTCGAAGCTCCCATATCGGGCATTGTGACCGAGTGGTTAAGGTGAAAGACTTGAAATGTGTGGTCTTTTGACTGTACTGGTGATCTTTTGGGCTCTGCCCGCGCAGGTTCGAACCCTGCCAATGTCGATTGTTGGTTCCGAATGGGACTTCCTTTTTCATTCTCATCGGAGATTAATTTTTTTATTTTCAATAATATATATAGGTTTGTCCTTTTTATCTTATTAGCAATGATTGAATAAATAATTTCGTATAGAAACTTCTTTGCAAAGATAATTGCACAATTTTGCTACCGCGAAGATTATTACACTTTCTCATAAGTGAGATGAGAGTATTTCTTTAATATATACAATGATCTTTTAAATCTATTACCATTACATGCAATTGATACATCATCTGCACAGAAAAAAAAAATAACACCTTATTGACTCTATTCTACTACAACTTTACCATCACAACACAATACTCCATTATCGTTCTCGACCCATACGTTAAACTGATTATCATCCACCTGATTACATTTGAAAGTCAACGAATCAGTAACAAACAATGGGAACTTATTCTTATAGCTAAACTTGAGCACCCGAGATCCTGGGCTGATATGGGAAAACCATTGCAATAGAAGAGTAACAGTTAGAGGTCCTTGGACCAAAATTGACGGATATTTCTCGACCTGCGTGCTGTAATTGATATCGTAATGTATTTTGTGGGCGTTGAACGTTAGGGCTGAGTACCTGAATAGAAACGATTCGGTCAACTTTAGGGTCATCTGATGTTCTGCTGTACCATATTTTTTCGATTCTGAAGTAACGGTTGCAGTATTCTTTAGTTTATCAAGATCGAACAAATCATTTGTGTAAATCAACGTTCTTGATTCCCTCATACTCATATCCGTGGAATTGAAAAATTTCCGATCAATGTTCACAAATACACTATTTCCGGCTGGTTTGATCTTATCCACCAGCTCGATACACGTTGCCACTTGGTTGAATCTTAAAGGATTCTCATTATTGAATACAAGATGCCCTCCGACCCACATTCTTCTTTTGAACAACTCTTCAGACCCCTCAGTTTTCTTTGGATCCACAGGAGCTTGATGGTTGTCGTATCCATCAACCCCAAGAATCAGCTCATCATTCAGGGGGTTGAAATATACAAACAGATATCCCAATGGGATGATTTCGTTTGGCATCATTTGACACAATTCTTCATTATTCCCATCCTGTGATAGAGTATGTTTCCTAAATACTGATTTATCTTCCAATTGCGGCGCCAAAGAGTTGAGGGTCTTGTATAGATAGTGCGCATGCGTCGCCGACAAATCATCTTCAATGATCCATTTCTTATTTTTAACATTTATTTGGAAGTTAGACACCAAAGATGTGTGGCCTCTTATTTGATGGTGTGTTGACCTGCAACCAACCATCGCAAAGTTGAACAGGAGGCGATTTCTCAATGGAGAAACCAAATAACAATAACGTCTTGTCATAAATAGAGCCTCTCAAGATAGCAGATACTTACTAGGTATTATATAACCTGTTATATATATATATATATATGTATATATGTATATATAAAGAATTGGAATCACTAAATTTAACCAATGGTACAAAAAAAAATAAATTACAGGAAAAGTGAAAAGTAAAAAAAAAAAAAAGCGCAACCACCATCACTTCAAATCAATTTACAACACAGAAGTGAATGTATAAGAGTCTATGAACACGAAGTCCACAAAGGGTTAATAGGTATTTGGGAAAAGTGATGTTAAAGAATAGTGTAGATTCGTCGTTGGTCAAGATTGGCAGAATACACCATGCACATAAAAAATACAATATTTTCACGTCAACGAGGCCTATCAATAAGTTGAAACAGCAGATTCTTTCTCTCAATAAAGACGAGTCAAAACTCTTAAGTGGCTCTCTTTGCTCCATAAAGGATAACATTGCCACAAAACAGGAGTATACTACTTGCTCGTCAAGTAGTCTTCGTGATTATAAGTCTCCTTTCAGTGCAACAGTGGTGGATCTTTTGGAGAAACATGGATCAATAGTCATAGGCAAAACAAACTTGGATGAATTTGGAATGGGGGCTAATAACTCATACTCTCATATTGGCCAAACACTTAATCCAATGTACGATGATAATAAGGATAGTGAGACTTTTTTGGATGCTGACAAGTATGTTCCTGGAGGATCGTCTGGCGGTTCAGCAGCGGCGGTAAGTGCTGGAGTGTGTGATTTTGCGTTGGGAACTGATACTGGTGGATCTGTTCGTTTACCAGCCGCATACTGTGGCGTTCATGGGTTCAAGCCTTCTTATGGCAGAATATCAAGATGGGGTGTGGTTGCCTATGCCCAATCGCTAGATACTGTCGGGATATTAGGAAGCAACTTGGAGATTATTAAGTCGGTTTATAATGTTTTAAACCAATACGATACTAAAGATCCAACTTGCATTGATAATCAAGTAAGATCAAGGATCACTGCCCTCACAGAAAAACTCACCAGCATTGATGATGCTAAGAAAATTAACATTGGGATCTCTACAGACTATTTGGCTAAAGGAGTGACGCCCGATACTCTCGCGACAATCGAATTACTAGCTTCAAAATTATTTGGCTCAGGATACAATATTGTTCCTGTTAAATTACCAAGTTTATCCAATGCTGTGCCTGCGTATTTCACAATTGCATATTCAGAGGCTACTTCTAATTTATCCAGATACGATGGAGTGAGATACGGATATTCAACAATTGAGGCAGGGAAAGAGACCACTGAAGATTACAAATCTTTTATTTCTAAAACTAGATCAGAAGGATTCGGTGCAGAAGTTCAAAAGAGAATTTTGATTGGTAATTATAACTTGAGTTCAGAGAAGTTCCAGAATAACTATCTTAAGGCCGGAGCCGTAAGAAAGAAGCTTACGGCTGAGTTCAACTCTATTTTCAAGTTACCTAATGCGTTATATACTTTGGATGTACAAGGTTCTGATGTTCATAGTCCTACTAAAGTTGATTTCATCATTGCTCCAATTTCCGCGTCTAGAGCCCCAAAGTTGAGTGACCTAGTTGAAAAAGAAAAGAGTGACCCAATTAGTACTTATGTTAATGATGCATTTGTTATTCCATCCTCTTTGGCTGGGTTGCCTTCGATCTCTCTCCCTTGGTACAGTAATTCCGAAAAATACCCTGTTGGAATACAACTAATTGGCCAATATGGGGATGATCAAAGGGTATTGGAGTTTGCAAAAAGAGTGGAAGAATTAAATTCTTTTTAAATATTGTAATTCATGTTTGTACATATTATAAATTCAGGTATTATTAACCGATAGAGTGATGATTTATTTATATGTAACAGAGTACCGGTGGCTCGGGTCGCAAAAAATAACAAACAAAAAAAAAGTGAAAAACGAAAAATGCAGTAAAATAAAATGATGAGCTTCTTGGAAGACGTGTATTTTGCCACATTGAAGATTATCAAATTCCTTTGGTTGACCTCTAATGGATATTTTCAAGCAGATTGTGGAACCTACAAGGGTTTCCCTTTCTGTTTCTTGTTACTTTACTAGCTCCAATTCACGGAATCTTGTGGTTTCCAAAGGTACGGTGCTTGAGATCTTCTCCATAGCTAAAGACATCCAGAAATTATCTTTGATTGCTTCATACAAACTCCATGGATTGATCACAGAGATAGCACCTGTTAAAACCATTGAGTCGAAAAATTTAGATTATTTAGTCATCGCCACGAAATTCGCGAAAATTTCGATTATCAAATGGAATTTCGAATTGCATAACATCGAAACTGTGTCTTTACATTATTACGAAAACTTTTTTGAAAGTAATTCACCAGTGAGATCTATATCAAATGCCACATTAGTGACGAATCCAGAAAATGATTGTGCTTGTATGACGTTCAATGACTTGTTGGCGTTCTTACCTTTTAAGAAAGATTCAGATTTTGAAGGCAAGAACAAGAGGATGAGAGGTAAAAACAATGAGTCAAGTGATAGTGAATACAGTGATAATGATGATAAGGATGATGATGATGATGATGATGATGATGATGATGATGATGATGAAGAAGATGGAGATGTGTTGATTTATAAACCAACTTTTATTGTTCCAGCAAATAAACTTGATACTTCTATTTCAGATATTATAAGCTGCAAGTTTTTACACAATTATAGAGAACCCACCTTGGCAATTTTGTTTTCTCCGAAGCATACGTGGGCAGGGAATTTGAAAAAACTGAAAGACGTTACCCATTTTGTTGTGTTGTCGTTAGATTTATACAAGAAGACTTCCACTACCATTATTTCTTTGAAAAACTTACCTTACGATTTATATGACATCGTCCCTTTGAAAAAACCCCTTAATGGTTGTTTACTAGTTGGTTGCAACGAAATCATCCATGTTGACTCATCAGGTTCATCACAAGGTCTTATCACCAACAAATACACCAATAATATTACCGATTACAGAAATTTCACTAAAGACCAGAACGACTTGGATTTGAATTTGGAGAACTGTATCATTAGACCAATTCCTAATCTTCCAAAAAAGCTTTTATTGATCAGCGAAGAAGGGAAATTTTACTGGATTGATTTCAAAGTTGATGGGAGATTAATTAGAAGCTTCCTGATTAGTAAATTAGATGAGAGCACCTACATGAACATAATTGTGGAACATCCAAAATCCATGTGTGCGGTTGATGATGACTTATTATTTATCAGCTGCGATGATGGAAATTCATTATTGATCAAATTGGAAGATCTACTGAGGGGGGGAAATGACATTACTGGTGCTAAACAAATAACAAAGAAAACTAGCATCAAGGCAGAAAAGAGTGCCGAAGAAGACAGTGATAAGGGGGATAATAGAAAATCAGAGGATGGGGATGATGATGATGATATTAATTATAGTGATGAAGAAGATGAAGGTGATAATGATCAAAAGGATTCGATGGAAATTGATGAAGACGACGGAAATATCGATGATAATATGGGTGACAACAGCAAAAAGACATCTAACGCGAATACATACAGATTTACAGTGAAAGATGTGTTGATTAATTGTGGACCAATATCGAATCTTACACTTGCGTCATTGTCGACTGAAAAATTCAGCAGTGGGCTTACTAACCCTAATCATAATGAGGTTTCCATAATAGGGTCATCAGGAAACGGGAAATCCGGATCAATCATTACCATAAGCCCTTCTATTAAGCCAGAAGTCAGGTCAACTTTGCATTTTTCCGATGTCAATCGGATTTGGACCTTGAATAGCAAATCAGTGCTTTTGACCTCTAAAGGGGTTAGATTGGAAAGGAATTATAATTACTTAGTCTCCACGAATTACACTGAGCTCAAATCTGATGTGTTTTCAATCACTGATAATTTCAAGAATGTTTCATTAACAACTGGTTTCCAAAACAACGAAGCGATTATCATCATTGGCTTTGTGAATGCTAAACAAAACATCATCCACATCACTAGATACCATGTTCACTTATACGATTTGAATTTCAAGTTGTTGAAAACTTTCAAGATTCAGGATTTACAACCTGAAGCAGAACCGACGCAGGAAATAGATATTAATGGTGACCTTGATCAAGAAAATGAGGAATTTGAAAACCAGGAAGAATTTGTGTCAGGCTATATTTATGAAAATTGTGTGTTACTCACAACTTCAAAAGGTGCGGCCATAATAATCGAGATGATCCCTGAGGCTCTCAACTTAAAAAAGAAGGCGAAAAAGGTTGCTGAGAAG
Source organism: Saccharomycopsis crataegensis (assembly GCF_037102585.1). Classification (NCBI taxonomy): domain Eukaryota; kingdom Fungi; phylum Ascomycota; class Saccharomycetes; order Ascoideales; family Saccharomycopsidaceae; genus Saccharomycopsis; species Saccharomycopsis crataegensis. Next base: position 1,979,934 of record NW_027043820.1, read on the forward strand.
GGTTTGAAATACTTCAATATTATTCCTATTCCTACAATTTTATCCGATGTTCTTATCACCACAGGTACAATCTCAAGCTCTCACTTATTTGGCACCGTTAGTGATGTGAATTCAATTCTCGATAATATTCCAGTAAAGGGCGCTAAAAAAAGAGCAAGCGACGGTACTGGTGGAGCTACAAAAAAGAGATTAGATAATAAAGACTTAGTTGACCAAAATAAAGGAGTATTGTTTATTTTAGTCACCGGTGATAATAGAGTGGCGATATTCCAGAAGGACCATAAGAACAGGGTTTTCCAATTGGAGAGAATTGACAAGTTGTCTGAGCTTTTGACCCTTAATTTTTTCGATCTCAACGATGCTTATCCTGACCCATTCATCAAACAGGTGATGCTTGTTAATTTGGGAGATAAGCATGTTAATAAAGAATATTTGACTGTGTTGACAATTGGTGGTGAAACCTATTTCTATGAGTTGTTTTATGATAAGCTTAACAAGATTTGCAAATTCAAGAGAATAGAGAACACTCTAGTTACAGGTGCCCCAGATAATGCTTTCCCAAGAGGTACAAAGGTAGAAAGAAGGCTCATTTACATTGATGATTTCAGAAATGGATTAAAATGCATATTTGTCACCGGGATTATTCCGTACTTTATTGTGAAGGAGGGTCACTCTTGTCCAAGAATATTCAAGTTTACCAAATTTCCTGCAATATCTTTTGCATCATTCAAGACCGATGATGATGATTCCATATCCAGTAAACCAAATAAATTAACTAGTTTTTTCAACTTCAGTGACAAGGGCTCAAATTTCATTTTTGTGGATAATTTGAAAAATGCCAGAGTTTGCTCTATTCCATTTGATGAAAGCACCGACTACACAAACCAATTGCCTATACAAAAGATCTCAGTCGGAGAATCCGTGAAAGATATTACATATCACCAAACCTCCAATACTTTTATTGTATCAACATTCCACGAAATTGAGTACAATTGTATTGACGAAGATGGTGAAAAAATTGCAGGATGGGAAGATAAACCACATGCGAAATCGTACAAAGGGTCTCTTAAGCTAATATCACCAAAAACTTGGACTGTCATCGATGAAATTGAATTTGAAGATAACCAGGTTGCCGTAACGATCAAATCAATGTTCCTAAACACTTCGTCTGCATCTGACGATGCTAATATGATTTCGTCAGCCCAAGTCGGAAACGTTAATAAGAGAAAAAAGGAAATTGTTTTGGTGGGAACTGGCAAATTTAGAATGGAAGATTTGACTGCGAATGGCTCGTTCCATTTGTTCGAAATTATCGATATCGTTCCGGAGATTGGAAAGCCTGAATTCAAACATAAACTTAAGGAGATTTTCAAAGAGTCAACCAGAGGTGCTGTTACTGCGTTAACTGAAGTGAGTGGAAGATTTTTGGTCTCCCAAGGGCAAAAAGTCTTGGTTAGGGACCTTCAAGAGGACAATACTGTGGTTCCCGTGGCATTTTTGGATACATCAATTTATGTTTCCGAGGCCAAATCATTCGGGAACTTGTTGATTCTTGGTGATATCATGAAAAGTATCTGGCTTGCCGGCTTTGATGCCGAACCTTATAGAATGATTATGATTTCCAAGGATGTGATTCAAGTTGATGTCAATGCCGCAGATTTCATTAGTTATAATGGTGATTTATTCTTTGTTATTGGTGATGACAATGAAAACTTGCACTTGTTACAATACAACCCTGAGGATCCAGCGTCGCTATCTGGTCAAAGATTGGTGAGAAGAAGCACCATCAACATCAATACCACCACCACTTGTATGAAATCGTATCCAAAAAGAGCCAGTAGTACCAATGAATTCCAAGTCGTTGCAGGTAACATTGATGGTTCAGTTTACCTTGTGACTCCTATTTCTGAGGAATCTTACCGAAGAATGTACGTGCTACAACAACAATTGATTGAAAAAGAATTGCATCATCTCGGGCTCAACCCAAAAATGAACCGTATTTCTCCAGTTTATGAAAGCGTTAATGCCAACTTCACCTCCAATTCGACACAACAAGCAAAAACATTGATCGATTTTGAGGTTTTACAAAAATTCACAAGCTTGAATGATGACAGAAAGAGACAATTGGCCTTGAAGGTTGGGAGATACGCGTATACTGATATCTGGAAAGATCTAGTCGATCAGAATTTAGAAATGTTTTAGTGATGTGAAACGTTGTTTGAGAAAGTTAGCTTTTGTGTATAATTAATATAACTTCAATTTATTCAATTCCATTCATTATTCTTGTTTTAGATGTGATAGTAACTTATAAGTTCCCAAAATAACAAAAAAAAAGCTTACGATTATCAAGTTTATAATATCAAATTAGAACATCATTAAATTGAGAGCATGAAACCTAATTAACAAGATTAGTCGAACAAACCGAAACCCATGTCGTCATCGGATTCTTCTTCTTCTTCAGCTGGAGCTTCTTCTTCAGCGGCAGCAGCAGAACCACCGGCGGCAGCAGCTGGGGCGGCAGCAGCTGGAGCAGAGGCAGCACTCAACAACAATTCCTTGAGGTTCTTACCTTCCAAAGCTTGAGCGTAGACATCAGCCCAGATCTAAACAAATCATGTTAGTATGATGATATCACAATAATGGAGGGAAAAAGTCTAGAAATTAGAACATCGTCATGGAAGAGATACAAATATTGAGCCAAAAGTATGAAAATGAAAATAAATAAACACAAGTTGACTGATCATCATGTAGTTCAAAACACCCATATTGCCATTTAGATCAACTTTTCCTTTCAAAGTTTTCTTTCTATGACTTCGGTACAACATTCTAAAAAGCAGTAACTGTTCCTACTTTACTATCCATCCCTCACACACAATCTATATTCTATTCAGCTTCCATTTTTTTTTTGAAGGCACAGCCATGTAATTTCACTTTCCATAATCCATAATTATATTCACATTTCCTGATTCATATTTAATAATAAGATCTCTTCTTCACGATTCTCAATTTTGACATGTTCCAATTCACACTGTTCATTAAAAACTTACTTGGTCAATGGAACCACCAGCGGCCTTGATCAAGCTGACCAATTTGTCAGAAGTGATATCGATTTCAGCATCAGCTAAGATGAGAGCGGCGTAAGAGACTAAAGAATCAGACATTATGATATTATTACTGTGATTTCGTTATACTGCTGAATTCTTTACTACAGCTACAAATTTGGACATTTAATTTTTCAACAGTTCAGTGTTACGAAAAAATTGGTGGTGAACGCGAAAAATAGGGCGTATTGTGCCCTATATCAATACACGTGATAAAAGGACGCCTTCCTACTTCTCAATATTTTTGACGTATGCACAATTTTTATATGGAGAAGTAGAGGGTTTACTTATAATAAGATGTGGAGAAATCACAAAAATATGAAAATACACCAAAAATGAATCATTAATTAATAGACTACTTATAAACAAGAAATAGGGGCGTAAAGAAAGGAGGGGCAGATATATACAACTGACTGAAGCCAGGTAAATAATTCAAGAAAAGAACTTTTGGAGAGAGTTCAACCAGGTGAAGTATTCCTTGTTTTCCTTGTATTCAGAATAGGAAATGACAAAGTCTCCCAACGATTCGTCAACGCCCAAGTCCTTAATATAGGATTCAATAGATTCTTGTAATGATTCATCCAAGTTGCTGAATGGTGGGCCATGGTAAGTAATTTGTCTAACAGTTTCACTTTCTGCAGATTCAGACAAAGCCAATTTGGAATCAGCATATGGAGTAACACTTTCGACGTACATGGAGCAATCATCCAACTTGAACAAGACTTCTATAGAGATAGCGGAGTTGTCGGCCTTCTTTTCAACGACAATGTTAACGTTGGCAAATTCTTCATTAAGATCCTTTTCGAAATCAAATTCTTCATTGTTTTCACCTTCTTGTTCCATGATGTTTGGTTCTGGGATGTTTGTAACTTGAGAAACGTCGAAGTAGATGTGGATAATTTCGCTGTCAGTCTCCTTAACAATTTCGGCCAAACTACTGTGTTTGTTGGAGGATTCGACAACCTTGAAGCCAGTAGAGTCTAAGAAAGCATTGATGACTTCTGGTTTTTCTTTGTGTTCATCAATCTCTGTTTCGAGTTGGATTTCAGACTTCAAAACATTGACAATGTTCTCTTTGCTACCTTTAGCAACTTGCGAGTAACTGAAATAACGTTGGTTGATGGCAACTGGTGCTTTGAAAGCAACCTTAGCAGCCTGAGAAAGGAGAGAATATCTAGAAATTTGCTTGGTAGCAAGTCTTAATGATGAACGGAAAGCCATGGTTCTATTGTATTGTATTATGATTTAGTTAATGCTCACACAACCAACATAGAGAAGTGATGAGGTTTATTTTTTTTTTTTTTTTTACCATAAAATTTTCAGAGCCTTGCAGAGCCTTGCAGAGCCTCGTGACCAAAATTAATTGTAAGTTACGCTTTATCTTCAAGTTGACTAAACCCATATAATACGTTGATCAACAATTAGAATGACGATATATGAATAAGATAATTGAAGAAAAGGAGATGAATAAAAAGAAAATATATATAAAAAAAAAAAAAAAAAAGTCGTGCACAGCACCCATAATTGTTAAACATCCTTATCTAGTCTCAATACTAAAATTAATTCATCTCATTCAGGAGCAGGAAATCACACTTCAATATTTCAAAAGCACCAGCCTCTACCAAATTCAACTTCTGAGTATGACCTATATTAGATATCTGAAAAATGGAAGTGTTGGTTAAATTGCCTTGAAGAAGAAATTGCACCCATATCCAAACTGTAATCCATAAAATACGAGCTTTTGTAATACTACTTTTTTGCGTCATCTAAACCAACTTTACCAACTTCGGAAATGGTTGAGATTTACTCACAACAACCACAGATTTGCTGTGAGAAATATAACCCTTGATCCATCCAGAGAAAATCATATTGGCCACAAAGCACTCAGCAGCATCAAGATCAAAATTGACCTTGCCACTATTACGTCGAGTTTCCATTTTTTGTGAGTCAGGAGTGTAATTGTTGGCGAAGTCCAAAGCTTTGGCAAAAGCACTCAATGGCAATTGGTAATATATTGGGAATATTTTTGGCAAAGTTTTGATATTCAAATAAGTCTTTTTGAACAATCGACAAATCACCAAGGTCTTAATTTGTTGAAAAACTAAGTACAAGTTCTTTCTTAGCAAGAAAATTTCAATTTTTTTCACATGAACATTGAAATTCTTCAAATTACCTTCTTTGGCATACTTGAAGATATCACCATACATTGCTTTGACTTTTGGGAAATTATCAAGCATGTATTGGCTCGGTAAGCGCCTTGTAATTAAGAAGGTTATCGGAACCAACATTAAAAGAATACTCTGTTGCTGATTCTTGTATTTTATTGAAATTGCTGCCCCTCCAATTAATTGCAAAGCTTGATTAAGGTTGTCATAGGCTTTCTCGAATGCACCATCGTTTGCGCATAAACAACTATTATAATACAAGTAGGAAATAGCGTTGCCTTTTGGGATCTCTTTCAAAGAAGGTAATTCATTCATTTTCTGTTGACAAGCTTTCTGAACAGACCCTGCTAAATCATAATTACTTAAACTGAAGTAGATCAGATACATCTGGGCAATGAAAAAGTAAACAGCCTTCTTTTTGTTGCGAGCTTTATTCTCCTCTTTGTCGTTGAGGCATATTGTGAAAGATCTATTGATAGTTCTTGCAGCAACTTGAATATATTTTTCTGTTGGTTCGGGTATCGATAGATTGTTCTTAACTTCGTTGTCAGCATCAATGGCCAATAACTTCAAATCTCTCACCACTGTTTTCAATGCAGTCAAAACCCAATCATCTTCCTTTTCAGCAATGCGGTTCATGGCCTTCAACAATGTGTTGCTGCATTCAAAAGCTTCGATTATTTTGTTGTTCTGAATATTCTTCACCACATTTAAGTAACCAATGATAACTGGTCTCCAATGCGCTTCAAACTGTGCCAACCCAAGGTCAGTATTTTCTACGGGCTTGTTCACAAATGCCCCATTTGCCACCCATAATTGAAAACCTAAAGAAATGCTATCCTTGTGAGAAATACTATCATAAAATCTTTGAAGATAACCTGGAACTGGATTTCTCATTTGGAAGGTGGTGTGGATAACGACTATCGTAGAAAGGTGATAGGGAAACCAGAAGCACACAAAATCTCTCCTTCTTTGCGACAACAACAAAAAAAAAAAAAATGCACGTGCACCTTGATATAAGAAGAAGATGTTGTAACATATTAATATATGTCAGTATTTTTGTCAACTTTATTTTCCAGAGAGATAGAGAAAAAGAAAGAGAAAGAAAGAGTAATTGTATAAGTTTACTTCGCAGAGTGTTCTCAAATATATAGACTAAGTGGAAGAAAACAGCAGAGAAACAAAATCAAAATATAATAAAAAAAAACAAGCCCAAAAGTAGAATGGCGACAGTCTAGTAGCCCGAGCATCACTATTTTTCTAAATCCTCTAAAACTTTGTCTGTAGTAGTTTCTAGTTTGGACCATTGTAAATACATATCTATTCTATCTCTTAAATCACTGCCATTCCAGTCTGATTTACCTGACAACTTGGCAACCCCCAACTGTTCAAGACAGAGGCCGGAAGCAACACTGGCCATCACGCCAGCAGTTTCCCAATCATGTCCAAGGAGTAGCGCTGTAGCGAATGCTCCACAAGCAGTATTCCCAGCACCAGTACAATCAAGTACCTTAGGCAGTGGATTAAGTATTTGATAGGCAGGAAACCATTTCTTGTAGCCCTTCTTGCTACAAACATAAATTCCAAGTTCACCACATCTCAACACAAGAACAGATCCAAGACCTTGATTTCCCTCCTTGGTTAGGTAAGGAATGTATCTATCTGCCAATGACTCCAACTCAGGCTTTGTGAACGGTTCAGGCTCCCCAAAGAACCGAGCAGCCTCCTCAGAGTTAGGGGATAAAATATCAACCTTCGATAATATTTTTTGGCACCTTGATAGATTCTCTGGGATGCACAGGTAAGGAACAGGTTCCCAACAAATAACCGCAGAGTTTGGATTATCGTAAGCAATGCCTTGAACTTTCTCCAACTGTTGGATCATGTCAGCACATCTATCTGCCGAGCAGATGAAATGAAACGACCTTGATTGCAAGAGAAAATCGTACCCGATAATATCTGGAATATCAATTCGTTTCTTGGGAGTCAAATATTTGAATTCACGGAAATCATGTTCACCATAACTGTTCCAACCTCTGGTAGTTAATCTTTCTGGATTGTCTCTAATGATTGTACTCGTTTGCCAGCTCAAAATGATGTCTTTAATTTCAGCAGGAAAATCAGAGCCCGCGTCTAATATAAATCCAGCTTTTCTTGTATTGTTGAATGATAATGCCACTCTAGCTCCAAAGAGACCAAAAAAACCACCGCCGCCGATGATATTAAAAACAGAAGGCTTATCTAAATAATGGATCTCATCAATAATGAACATCCCAAGGGAAGTAAATATTGGCAGCTCAACATCCTTGTCCATTTTACCCACCAGACTCGCGATCATCCTTCGCTAGGTTATCATCTGATGCGGCTTCATTTTTATCATAGACGTATCGCTAGCCATCGCATCGTAACCAGCATCAGTGCACATGTATACTACTGCTGCTACAAAATATAATGTAAAAATATATAAATGTAAATATATGATATATGAGCAAGACTAACTACTCCTGCTCTTCAAAGTTTCTAAGTTTATCATACATTGGGTTGTGTTCGTAGAGTAAAAATTGGCAAATTGCATTTGTGGCATGCGCGCTTTGAGTGTGGAGTAACCAATGGTCCGAAGTAAATGTTTTCAAAGTGCTTTTTGGGAAATACTTGGAGATGTTGGAGTTCATTTTTAATGTTTCATTCAAGGCTTTAGGATAGTAAGTGGAGTTTCTGCCCATCAAGAAAAGTGTTGGCTTATCAAACTTAGATTCCTTAATCTCGGACATAGGCCATTTTTCATAATCTTCTAAAAAGGAGCTCTCAATAATATGATTCACCGGCACTCTTGATTCCAAATACTGGTATTTATTCAATTCTTTTGAGTTGACTCTTTGATTGGTGATGTTACTTAAAAGATAGCCCAAAGTCCTATTATCCTTGATCCCATATTTGGTGGACAAAATTTCATAACATTTTTCCAAATATTCTCTGTCAAACTTCGTAATTTTGGAATCATTCAAGAGAAATGCTAATCCCTTCACCCAAGATTCTAATTCTGCTGATGCAGTAGCCGTCAAATCTTGTGGCAAACTTTCGATAACCACCAATTTTTCAATATTCATGTCTTTGGATCTCAACAAGCTTGCCAACATAGCGATCTTTCCCCCCAAACCTTCACCAATCAACATGACCTTTTCGAACCCCAACTCTTTGTAAAATTCCACTAAGTCATCCAACAATGTGTTGATGTCAAAAGGTTTTGCGAATTCAATTTGCTTCATTCTACTGAAATGATTTCTCAAGTTGGCAGTATACACATTGGTCTCCAAAGTCTTCAGAATGTCATTTACTTCAACTTTATTTGCCAGTTTGTTGGATAAAAAATCATGGATGAAAATCACTGGCTCATCTGGATTATTCAAAGACTTTGGTAGGAAAGAATGGCTTGGTTTATAGACATCGAAATCAAAGGAATGTCCCTTCAGAGAAAATAGTTGCTCCTCAGGAAACCTGCTGATGGTCGATACCAACCTTTTAGTCACACCCACTCTGCTAATATTTTTGAATGAGGAATATCTGAGCATTGTTCTGTTTAATAATAGTATTAGCTTTGTACCAATGGAAATAGTGATTGAAAATATGATTTTGAATAAATGTGGCGCAAGAGAAAAAAAATAAACGAAAAGAATTGCAAAAAACTGAGAGATGAGATTATGGTGCTGCTCCGAAACACCCAAGATAGTGGTACACTCTGGAAATCAAAAACAAAGCACAAAAGAAAACATCTTAGTCCCTGCTAACTCGAACTTCTTTATTATTTGCTAACAAGAATCGCATGCTAATCAGTTTATCGGAATCGGAAACTTGAATAAAAATGTCGGACAATGAAGATTTTATGATGTCGGAAGAGGAGGAAGACCCATTTGAATATGAGGATTCAGATGATGAAATGGTTGCCTCTGATGGCGGTAGCTTCCAAGAGGATTCGGATGAAGAAGGAGAAGAAAGTTTAGAAAATCAATATTATTCTGCTAAGTCTATTAAGGAAGATGACTTGGATGCCGCATTGGAGTTGTTTGCTAAGATAAAGGATCAAGTTGAAGGCGGCGAGGGTGATAAACAAAAAGTGTGGAAATTCAAGTCCCTTAAGCAACTTATGAAAATTCATTACCAATTGAACCATATGGATGATTTGATGAAATTATACAAGGAGCTCTTAAACATGAATGATTATATTGAAGATAAAAATTACTTTTTGAGTTCATTGGTAAAAATTATTGATCGATATGGCAAATCAAATAATCCAGAATTTCTTGAGAAATTTATCGAGTTGCCATTGGCACATCCCTCTTATTTGAATGATAAATTATTTATAAAGTTGAATATTGCTAAATTGAATTTTTTGGAAGGCAAGAATGATGGAGAAAACAACCTCTCTGCAATTGACCAGTTGATCGATTTGGTAATTGAGAAATGTGAAGAGACCACTAATGAGTATACCAAAAAGCAACACTTGTTGGAAACATATTCGATTCAGTTGAAGATATTATTGTCCATGTCAGATATAGGGAGTATTAATTCAATAAAGAAGTTGAGGAACACGTTCAAAAAATGTAATGAGCTTGAACATAATATTATTGCTCATCCCAAGATATTGGGGGTTATAAATGAAGCCCAAGGGAAGCTTTTAATGATAGAAAGAGACTTCCATAAATCAGTTGAAATATTGATGGAAAGTTTCAAGAATTATGATGAAAGTGGGTCCAATGTTGATAAATCGAGGATCTTAAAAAATTTAATAGTTTTGAACCTTTTGAATTTGAAATCGGAAGTCAGTATTTTGCAATCCAATGAAATCAAGCCATATTTAAGAAACTCTGATGATGAGGATATTGATAATTTAATGAAACTATTGAAATATTATGAGGATAATGATATTTCAAGCTTCCATCAATTAATCGCAGATTCAGAGTCTACAAAAGAGCAATTTATCACCAAGGATGATTACAATTTCTTGAAAATTTTCAAAGGGGATATTATCAATTCAATAAACTACAAGTCCCTTAATAACTTTTTCAAGTCATTTAGCGCTTTGCCAATTGATTTCTTGTGCAAAGTTTTGAATATTGACAATAAATTGCAACTAGAGGAATTGGTATTTGATATGATTAGTGAGGACATTTTACTTTATGATATCAAATTCGATTATGTTAGTTCAACTATCCTTGTTTCCAATGATAGTAATAACCCTTTGATACCCCCACAATTGAAATATATTGACATTATTGCCAACTTAAAGAACTATAACCAAAAGGATATTGCGTCTAAATTGTTGATTGCCGAAAATATTGATAAATTATCAATTGAATCTATCAGGGAGTGGTTAATAAGAATACAAAGCTCCATTCCGGCAGTTTCAAAAGAGAAATTAACCCAAAATGAAAAAGTACAGTTAGAAAAATCGTTTGCCATAAAGAAAGTCACTTCGGAAAGAGGTCATTTAGATTTCAATGATTCTTTGAATATTGTCACTCAAGATGATAAGTTGTCATCGTTATTGGTGCGTAACCTCAAACTATGCTCTAGTGATCAACAAAGAAAAGTAAACTCATCCAGCAAGGTTGATAGGTTCCAATCTCTCATTGCTTTAAGTGAAAGATTAGATAACTATCAAAATACAATTTTCAATGATGCAGACTTGACGTATGTTCCAAACTAAGTATGTGTCTTCTACAACATTTCATTCCTTTTTTTTGCTTTGTTTTTGTTATTATTATTATTGGGATTATTATACTGTTATGGTCGTTATTGCTTTTATAACACCATAAGATATTTGTTTTGCTTGGCTTTTCGGTTATATATATTCTTCAACTTTCACTTGGCAAGATTTGTTTAATCAGAACTAGAAAAAAATTTGATTTGTACTAATGACTGATTTGATACATTAAAGTTTAAACAAAATGAACACAGATCTCTCTATGGGTTTTCATGGACTATGAACGACGGATAATTGAAAAATCAAAAATTACTTATAAATTTTCCTTTGATATTGCGGACGTCATTTTGCCTGCCACCTGCGGGTGTCACTTACATTGTAGATAATTTATAAGGTTTACACAAAACCAAGTATATGAGGCTGGGTACGCCTTTTAGCACCGAAAGCTGGGCTTATTTTAATTTTATGAAGTTACGAAAGATATTAGTTCTTTTTTAATTTGAATAAATATTAACAAGCAGTTTAGAGAGTACAAAAAACTATGGCAGATTTTGGAATAATGAACATATGGAATTATATGACTAAGCTTCAATCTGCTTAGTTGGTAGCTTCCATCAAGTAAGTGACCAAGTCATTTCTGTCCTTGTCCTTCTTAAGACCACCGAAGGCCATCTTGGTACCTGGAATGTACTTCTTTGGGTTAACCAAGTAGTCGCTCATGGTTTGTGGAGTCCATTGAACAGCCTTCTTGATGTTGGCATCAGTGTAAGAGTAACCTGGGGCTTGACCGGAAATTCTGGTGAAGATACCGTGGAGGTTTGGACCAACCTTGTGTGGACCACCCTTTTCAACGGTGTGGCATTGCAAACATCTAGTCTTGAACAAGTTAGCACCCTTCTTAACGTTACCTGGATATTTTGTTAGTTAGAAAAAATCTTGGAATATTTTTATAAAAAAAAATATGAAATCTAGTAGGAGAGCGAAAACTAATGTCTTAGAATACCTCCAAATACAAATAAATCTGATCGTTAGATATTTTGTTTACTTGGCGTCATGATCAACCGCTGATGAAATTTTAAAATCATAACCTAAGAAAAAGCTAACCCATAGTTCAGTTCCTTTCCTATATAGATATTCTCTGATAATATTCAAGTCCACCTGTTTGAAAAACAATGCCATGACTGCCAATAGTCTATTCAATCACGATTTATACAAATCTTTACAAATCCATCTAACAACACCAAGTAAACATCGCCAACAGAAAAAAATGTGGAACTGGTAATACTGACCTTTCTTGAATTCACCCATTATTTATAGTTTATTTGAGAATGTTGTTTTTGTTAATAAAATATGTCAACTTAGTATATGAAAAGGAAGGAGAATAGAGATATATTTTCTGTGTGCAAAAAAATTTCAATTTTTATTCTTTTTTTTTCGAGTTGATTTTGTTTGACAAATTCTGCGGATGCTATTGGCTGAGCGGAGTAGAATAAACACGTCCGCAGGAACCCGTGCCTGTCCGGTTGGAGCCGATATATGATGTGACCAATTTCTGGAAGCAGAACTTCGGAGCAGTAGTCATGCCAGTCTAGAGTGCTATAGATTCACCATACCGTCTGCACAGTTGGTTATCATCTTTTGTATCGGCCGAGGTCTATTTAAAACCAACTTCGTAAAAATTTTCCATGCTTATAGTTTACACTAATAATACATCTAGATTTACATATCTTCGATCCCAATATTAGTTGAGGGTTAAAGCTTTGCCCTCACCACCACTACTACTACTTGAAACAACAAATTAATAATAATTAGTACAGTGACTTATGTTAAATTAAGTAGAGATTTATATAGAAAGCGAGGACATAAAAACTAAAGGGGAAAAAAAATCATTGAGCATTCAAAGCAATTTTCGTACCAAGAAATGGAAAACTGATCATTTCTTGTTGGTACTGGCGGTCATTTCAGCTTGCTTGACCAAAGAATCTGGAGCATCCATAATTGGGAAGAACAATTCAACCAATCTGATCTTATCAGCCTTGGAAAATTCGACATCCTTGAAAAGATCCTTGACTTCCTTGACAGTCTTGATTTCCATACTTTCGGAGTTTTCTTCAGTGGCACCGAAGGTCTTCAACAATAATTGATGTCTCCATGGTTGAATCTCATTGTAACCAGCAGTTGGACCATGGATCAACTTTTCAATAGTGTAACCAGAGTTGTTTAAAACAAACAAGTATGGAGTCAAGTTCCATCTGATCATGGTGGAAATTTCTTGAACAGTCAATTGCAATGAGCCGTCACCAACAAACAAAAGAACTCTTCTTGGCTTGGCTAATTCAGTACTAGCAAAGGAGGCACCAAGACAAGAACCAACAGTGTAACCGATGGAACCCCACAAGACTTGAGAAATACCAATGGTGTTCTTTGGGAACTTGGTAGAAGCAATACCGAAAGCGGAAGTACCGGTTTCAGTAATAATAATATCACCTTCTTGCAACCAGGTAGATAATTCATTCCAGAACCATGCTTGAGTAAGTGATGAATCATCAGTCATTTCTTTTTCTGGCTTGTAGTGTGCAGCAGGGATAGGGTGGTCCTTTGGAACATAGGCGCTGTTGGCAGCCTTCAATCTAGAAATCCAGTTTTCATTAGTGGTGATTTTCTTCAACAAACTTTGCATTTGAGTCTTTGGATAGATGGCTCTCTTGATCTTGGTGTAGTCGGAGTGGAACTCGATCATGTTGTGAATATCGAAACCGTAAGTGAAAGAACCAGTGTTGAAATCTGACATCAAGGAACCAACAGAGATAACAAGGTCAGCAGAGTTGACGACTTCCTTGACTTCTGGGGTACTCAAGGACCCAATGTACACACCACCAAATCTTGGGTCTTCTTCGGTAACGGCAGACTTACCCATTGGACTAACGAAGGTTGGGAATTGAGTGATTGCCATCAATTTTTCAGTTTCTTCCTTAACATTGTATCTAACAGCACAGGCATCGACCAAGATGATTGGGTTCTTGCACTTAGCAACCAATCTCAAAATTTCTTCAAAAATTTCATCTTCAGTAGCTGGGTCATTTGGAGGAAGAGTCAAGTCAATTGGGGTTTTCAATAAAGAGGCATCAACTTCCATGTTAACAAAATTGGTTGGAAGACCAACGTAAACTGGCTTTTGGTAGGTCCAAGCAGTCTTGATGGCATCATCGATGTGTTTAGTAGCAGTTTTGATATCGTCAATGCTGTAAGTGGCCTTACTAAGTTCAGAACTCATTCTTTGGAAGACATTAAAGTCACCATCACCCAATGTGTGATGAAGCAAAAGCTTCTTTGATTGAGCTTCAGTAGAAGGAGTGCCAACAATATGAATAACACCCAAGCTTTCACTGGCTGCACCACCAATACCACAAAGAGTACTCAATTCACCAACACCATAAGTTGTAATTAACGCCGAAAGCTTCTTAATTCTGGCATAACCATCAGCAGCATAAGCAGCGTTCAATTCATTGGCATTACCAGCCCATTTCATTTCTGGAACATCGTAGATGTAGTCTAACAAGGCCAAGTTGAAATCACCTGGAAGACCGAAAACGGTGTCTATACCAACTTGGTGAAGTCTGGTAAATATGTAGAGTCCAAGTGGAACCTTGGTAGAGTTAGCAGCAGCACCAGTCATTGTGAACTTTTTGGATAAAATAAAAAAAAAATTGTGAGTTTGTAAAATATTACTTTGTTGGTTGTCGTAATAAGATAGTGTAAGAAAAAAATATCAACCTCATGTTTCGGGTCGTTGGTTGCTATATTTATAGTCGGTACATTTACCGGAGCACCTCGGACTGTATAAGCATAAGTACCATCTCCAGACCGACCTGGACTTTCGAACATGCTACAATATTATTTTTTTTTTCAGCCGCAATCCGGAAAAAATATTCGTAATCGTTTCATTGCTATTGTCAACTTTAGGCACACCCTAGTACTCATCTGGTGACCCAGCGTCTGGTGACCGACCTGTCATAATATCGTGCCACTTCGGACAGACAAGTCATCAACCGCGCGGGAAGCTTACTTTTTTTTGTGATTATTACAGATAATCGCATATACATACATTGATGTTTGAAGGGTTACCCTGGCAGAAAATGAAATATATATCCGGGTAAATGAGTATCAAATCTATCAAAGCCAATTCTTGCACTATTGGTATAGAATCGCTGATACTATCAACCAAATGTTGGCCTTTCATTCTCCAAGGTTGCAGCAAGATACACTTGGGTAAATGTCAACGCTGGAGCAATATTCTGAGCTTGGTGAGAACACTTGCTCTCCACCGCGGTCTGTACAAATAGAGAATCTCCCACAAGATCACCTTGAAGTTGACGGCATTCAAACAAATTTGGAATTTGACACTTTTTCCAATGATGATAGTAATAATGGCAATGACAACAGTAATATGAACAATAATGTGAACAATAATGTGAGTAATCTTTACTCTAACCTATTTCCCTCATTTAATTTCATTAGCTTCCCTGTCACAAATAATGCTCGAAATTCTTCAATCGATAGTGGAAATAATGAGCATAATTTTCAGCAAGAAGATATAGATGATGTCTCGGTTAATTCGTTTAACTCTTCTGTCTTGAATAGGATGGCAAGTGAGCTATTCGATGATGAGTATAATATCAGAAGATCCATGCAAAATATATCCGCAAACAAGAATTTCTATTCAAATTACTATGATGAGTTAATCAAGGAGAAGAGCACCAAGGATAACGTTGGTGATGATTACAATGATTCTTCAGATTTCCAAAAATATATCACAGAATTTAATAAAGAGTTGAAAATTGAAACAAATTTAAAGAAGATTCTTGACAAAAAGAAATCTGACACCAACAATTTGAAGAACAAAACCTTAATAAACGTTATCAACGATGAGCATTACATTTCTCAAAATTATTATGTCCCTGATGATGATACAAAGGTTTCACAAGATAATGTTGATTTATTAGATAATAATTCTAAGCAATATTACTGTGAAAAGAAACAGTTCCACAGCTTCCTACCGAAAAAGTCATTGGCCAGTTTTAACTCGAGGATGTCGCCTTCAAAATTAAAGCACAAAGGTTCACTTTTAAAAGGATTACATAGAGATGGTTCCATCGCCACTCCAAAGAATCATACTACACCCACTAATCCTTTTAATTCTGTCGTGAAAACACCGATGTCAATTTCTCTGCATATGAATCCATTCAAATTCAAAATATTCTCTAGCAGTTCCGCCTCGATTATCGCAAGTGTTCACACTGATAGGGGTCATGGATACTCTTCAAATATTGATGGTGATGCTATCACTTCGGTAAAAAGTATCAAACCTAATGATAAATATAAAAAGATAATTTTTGATAAAAGCTGTGCCGTCTCACCTGCTGATTCTACGGTGAAGCGCGCCGCTTCTAGGATCAAAAATGAAATTAATACCACAACTACAGAGGGCTATTCCTCTGATAGCCACAACGATATAAGCAGTGATGATTTAATTGATGAAGATAATTTAACTGGGTCAAGAAATTATCCAGCAAGATATAATTCTGATGATTCTGAACTAGACGACATTAGTGCCACCAGAGGCAGTGCGATTATGTCTAGGAGCGCAAGCAACAACAATGGCAACGGAAAGACCAATGATATTGTTGATGATCCGAGATACGGTTCATTACAGAAGAAGTTAACACAGAGACATTTGCAAATGATTGCCCTCAGCGGAACCTTGGGTGTTGGCCTTTATCTTAGCACCTCCAAGAACTTTCTGATTAGTGGGCCACTTGGAGCTTTACTAGGGTTTATTATTGCAGGATCTGTGGTACTATCGACAATGTTATCGCTCTGCGAGATGGTTACGTTCATTCCTCTTGTTGGCGGTGTTTCTGGTATTGGATCACGTTTTGTTGATGATGCGTTTGGCTTTGCTTCTGGTTTTATTTACTGGATCAATTATATCATGTCATTACCAAGTGAAATTACTGCAGCGACAATTATGTTAAGTTATTATGATAATATTGAAATCCCAGGCCCCGGAGCTGCTGGCTGGATCACCTTCTTTTTGGTATGGACTGTGGTGGTGAATTTGTTAGATGTAAGAGTTTATGGTGAATTAGAGTTCTTCTTTTCACTATTGAAAATTTTGGTGATGATGCTATCAATAATCTTGAACATTATCATTAATGTTGGCGGAATGCCCCCTGAGAGGACGAAAATTGGATTCACATATTGGCAAGCTTCTCAGAGCGACCCATCTCAAGGTTTGACATACGGACTTTTCCGCCCTACTTTTGATTTGAAGGATACCGGAATTGGCTCTTTGAACGGTATTGGAGGCAACACTGGCAGATTTTTGAGCATATTGATATCCACTTGTATTTCCAATTATGCGTATGTAGGCACTGAAATCCTGGTGATTGTTGCAGCTGAAGCAAAACATCCTCGAAAGGCTTTGCCATCTGCTACCAATAGAATTTTTTGGAGAATCTTATTATTTTATATTTTTTCAGTCTTTTGTGTTGGTTTAAATTTCTATGCTGGTGATCCAAGATTGTTACGCTACCGGACTATCAACTCAGATGATACTAGTGACAATCGTACCGCAATTCAAGAAGCGATAGTTGATTATTTTGGAGGTGATGTTTGCACTCAACAGAAGAACACTGACAGGTTAAAAAATTTCAGTGGACTATATAATGGTAACCAATCGCCTTGGATTATTGCTTTTCAGAATGCTAGACTTTGCTCCCTCTCCGCTGTCTTCAACGGGATGTTTGTGGTATTCGCTCTTAGTGCTGGCTCCTCTCAACTTTATGCTTCAAGTCGTACATTGTATCAAATGGCACTACAAGGAAAAGCCCCTTCGATATTCAGTCGCTGCTCTAAACAAGGGGTGCCATATTTAGCAGTGATATTTCTGGGAATGTTTGGATCACTTGCTTATCTTTGCATTAGCAACGATTCTAATAATGTTTTTCAAAGATTGATGATGCTTTGCTCGTCCAGCGGAGAAATTGTCTGGGCATGTATGTGCTTATCGTTCATCAGATACTATTATGGTCTAAAGCTGAGAACCGATTTAATATCGAGAAATTCTCCAGCTTTTCCATACAAGAGTCCCATGCAGCCATATCTAGCTTATTATGGTTTAATTGTAGGACTTTTCCTAATATTTTCAACTGGTGCAACTGTTTTTCTACATGATAGTTGGAGTGCAGAGTTCTTTGTCACTTCTTATGGATCTTTAATTGTATTCCTCGTGAGTTATTTTGCATATAAGTTTGTTAAGGGAACAAAAATTTTGAAAATCGATCAAATTCAGTTAGATATTGGCCGGAAAGAAAGTGATAAAACCATTTGGGAAGAAACAAAGGCATATAGTAGTAATTTCCAGGAAAAATTCAAGCAGGTTTGCTCATATCTTTTTTGAGTTTGAAGGTAACATCTACTTTCTTTTCTTTCTCTTTTTTTTTTCCTTTCTTAGAAATCTTGAGCTTTTAAGGTTCCTTTTTTTTTTCCGTTTTTCGTGTTCTGTTGTTTTTTTTTTTTTTGTTTCGTTGTGTTTATTTTCATGGGATTAGATTTCATTTAGATGTACAATATTTTTAAGTCATTGGCGCTGCATATTTTTTCTTCTGTTGTTTTATTATTCTTTTTTATATTATGGGGTCTCTTTTATTATTTTCCAATAGACGCGTATAAATCTATACACTCAATCAACATACTATTAATGAAAACTATTTCAAATTCTAGCTAGCTTGCTGAAATAAAATTCTGATTTAATACCATTTTCGTGGCATCTCATGCACTAATTCACGATAGGTATTATTCTCAAAACAGCAATACTCTAGTAGATTATGTTTTCATCATCAGTTACCACGAGTTTATGTATGCAATTATTTGTCACCCCCTCCCCTCAGAGCATTTTATTTTCTCAAAATTGAACTTTCTGTGCTTTTTATCTGATTGTTCTTCTTTTTATTTTTGTCTTTTTTCACATGATTCTTTTCAATGTCTCAAGAATTAGAGAAGATTGAGCTGTTATGTTGCAATTTGGCTCATGTTCACTGTTTCTCACTCAATATATGTCTTAAAACATGCACTTCATTACTACTTAATCAAAAAATTGTTGTTTTATTCATTATATACTAATAAACAATATATTACCTAAGTCTCTTAGCGAGACATTCTGAAATGTAATCTAACTTATATTACAGGCATATTATAAAAATACACAGTCACAGACTACCAAAAGTATTTATTTGAGTTGCATGGTATCATAAGCCTAATGACTTCAACATGAGCATTTTTTTCCTTTCCACTAAAAAAACTTCAGTATCCTTAATTGAAGGAATCTCATAACAGTTATCATTTAATAATACCTTCATAAAATTTTCGTTAATCTTGTCAACATGATTATCGCCCTGGTATTTCTTCAAAGTATCAGACTTTGAATATTCTTGCATCAATTTTTTCATTAAGCTTTTCGAGAGATTATTTTCGGGATCATTCAAGCCATCGGTCAGTTCGGTGGTTGTGGAAGCTTTTGATCCATTCGTTGAGTGTGAATATAATATTGAGGATTTTGTATCATTTGGAATAAATTCCTCCCCTAAAACGTCCAGAATTTCTGCCCTTATATCATCATCAACTGATATTGACATTTCCAGATCAGCTAACATGTCGTAGCCATAATATTCAAAGCTGATTTTATTTTGTTTATCATACACTAATTTTTTATTGAAATATTCAAGTTCAGAGTTCTTGCTTTTTTTATGCATTTCACCCATCTCCTTATTCCGAAGCTGTATCAACTGTTTCACCTCTTTTAACTCTTTCGCTCTGCCAAAATATCGATAATTTCTTACCACAAACTCATCCTTATTAGTGTGTGAAGAAAACTTCATATAGTTTGGACCGCCCAATTCTTTGATTCGATACTCCCACGCCGATTTCTCACGGAATAACTTATTTACCTGGTCATTCAAATCTCGTATCTGATAGTCATTAATCATGTCATCATACAATTTCAATATCTTGGAATTAATCTCCTGGTTCACCTGGCCTCTCCATTTTTCAGCCATTTTAACATCCTTCACTGTAGCCACATTCCTGGGGCGCCTAAGCTTATTTATATTGATATATCCTAGGTCAAGCGCCCTCTTATCCTCTAGCTGATGAAGTAAAGATTGTGCTTTCTCCTTATTACGTGACATTATACCCTTGTTTGTGGAGTTTGGTGACTGTATTTCTCTTAACCCATAGAAAGATGTTTGGGTTTCGATGTGTAAAAAAAATCACATATATATGTATTACACAACAATGCACATCGCAAATGTGCAATAATTACTTTGCACACTACAATAAAACCATTTAGTTGACGATTGCGGTTTATAATGAATAAGATTTCAAAAGTATTTTAACCATCAAGAAAGAAAGAGTTTGCTGTTTGAGGAATTTAGGACTTGTGATCCTATGTTGCAGAAGTGATAGATACATTGATATCTCTAATCACAAGTTGGTTATGAAGCCTTAATTAACGACTCAACCATCCATCATAGTAGCCAAAAAGATTAGATGTACCCTCCCTGTTGATGCTGTCTTCAAAACTGTAGCACTTTTGGTAATGGTTGCGTGTCTAAATACCATATTAAGAAATTAATGTGACTATCATTGAGTAAAAAAAAGAAAGTATTTCTAATTAGAAGTGTGCTTTTTTCTGTATATTCACTGTGTCTTTTATTACTGAATCGCTCCTTGACCCTGCCAAGTACCACTACTTTCCCTCTTTTAAATTGGTAACCATGCATAGTTAAATACCTCTAGTATCGTACATTTCAATAACAACTCTCATGTTTCTTCGGCTTCACGCTTCTGTGCACTTAGAAATGCGGATTGCAGCTATCTCTGCACATCAATAATTCACTGAACCTCCCTTGTTCTCATCAATATTCTTGCCTAAGATATTTCTATCGTCTTTAGGGCACTGAAAATACACTTAATATGGTAGAGCATGAATTGTGTTAAACATTAAGTTTTTCCTTTGAGATACATTTGCAGCCAACATAAATTTCCAAATCGGGCTCTCAAAGGACCCGGCAATCACAAAAGATCACCAATGAGGATATCACACAAATAAATTGGCAATATTTAGGTTTGTTTTGAAATTATTTTTACAATCAAGCTCAACTAAAAGTGTGTTGGTTTCTTTTTATCTCTCGAAATGTGGATACATTTAAATGCGTATAAAAACCCCACAAATATTCCAAGATTTATTTTGTCATTACTTCGAAGTTAGAGTGCACTCCTGGAAAAATCCACAATTCAAAAGAAAGAAGAAGGAAAAGCCATTGATCTTTGATTGAAATTAGTAGATTTTAGAATTTAGTAAATGGTGAACTATCAAGCATTACTCATTGGCCTCTCAGCAATCGCGTTGCTGCTTCATCCGGTACCTTTGATTTATTTTGCATTTAAAGAACTAGATATACCCGCTCTATCATTTTACTTTTGGATCACGGTGCAACTCATTGAGAACATTATTAACTGCTCCATATGGGGAGGCAAAGGGTTTTCGTCTACATGGAATGGGAGAGTTTATTGCGATATTATGGTCTATATAAATGATGGTTGCCTAACTGGAATAGTTTGTTCTATGTTTGCTTTATCTTTTCGTTCTTATGTTTTGTTAGGAGTCAAACCATTTTTCTCCAAACCAAAAAAATATCAACACATCACTTATTTCTTAATTTGTTGGGTCTCCCCAATTATCGTCATGGGATTAATATACCTTGTGTACATGTCTCGATATGCTATTGTTAAATATGATGGGTGCACTTCTGTTCATGACTCTGACTGGCTTAACTATTTTTTGATGTCTTTCTTCTCATTAGGGTGGTCATTAGCAACCGTTGTTGTCTCCATATTGACCTTGTACGAGTATTATAAAAGAAGATTTGACGCCAATGATCTTGTTCGATCTTCCAATTCTGGTACATCGATGAGCAGAATCTGGAGAACTTTGGCACTCTGTTTGATTTGTTGTATCGCACAAATTCCAATGACTGTTGTTTACATTATTACCAATAATTATGAAGCCTCGCCTGATTATGACTTCAGGGAAATTCACTCATCTCGTTGGTGGGATACTATTATATATTATAATCACTCGCAACCATACTATACCAGATGGATCTATGTTGCTGCAAGCTTCTTAGCTAGTATCCTTCTTGGTGTTGGTGAAAATATCAAGCTATTTTATATTAGCATTCTTAGAAGGCTCGGTTTTGATGGGGTTATCAATATATATACTCAGCACCAGGAAAAAAAGGTTATTAGGAGCTTGGAAGCTGATGACAATGAAGTATTTTGCAATTCCAATGGAGCTCAGAATCCAAATGAGCTCATTTTTACAAGGGGAAATTTGTTTGATTATGACGAAGAGAAAAATATTTGTGAATCTTTCGATGAAAATCTTGGCAGAAGTTCAGCAAGTGGTATTGAAACGGGTAAAAACATTAGAAAAAATAGCATCTCCACTGATGTTTCTGAATTTTCCTCAATAAGTTCAATTTCTGATAAAGCCCAAGCGAAACGCAGTGAGCATGCAGGTCTTTGATTAAAAAAACCTTTTATCTTTCTACAGTTACTCTTACTTTATATCATCGATTCTTTTATTCTAATCTTCTATCTAAATAGTCCTACTATTATCTTACTTGCAGAGATCTATGTCACATATTATCTATATATCGATCTATCGACATTGATAGAATGTAGAGCCAGTCACGCGACGCTGACTAAACATGTGGGCGATAAAAAAAAAAAAAAAAAAGAAATAAGCGAGATGCTTAACAAAAAAACATCACTGATTGGAGAGATTAAGTTGACTGTATAATATCGTCTTGCTAGAGTGCTGCTTATCAGATACCTCACCAACTGAAAGATAATCTTGTTTGTCACTCAATAAAGCAATATATTACTTATTAGTTCAGCACCTACCAACTGTGACCTCCGATCTTTGGTGACTGGGGCTTGTGACTCCCAAAGGGTTTGTTTTTTTTTGTGACCGATTTGCAACATCTAAATAAATCGCCACCATTATTATTAAAGAATAATATCATTGGTTGTTTTAGTGTTGCTGTGATATAAGAAAGACTAGGAGAGCGAATGTTGGCAAGCTTATTTAATAAAGGAGTCTCCTCCCCTATTGAACTGCCGTCATTATATTCCGCTTCCCCATTATCTTTGGTAAATACCGAATCAGACAATATCCTGAAAGAGAAAGTGAACAACTTTCCACTATATGGTTCCAATGACATTCTGCACTTCAACTTTGATAAAAATGATTTCCGTATTTTGGTTTTAGAAGATACCGGTCATTTGTATTCCACCGATAGATATTACGTGTTATATGATTCAGACCTTGAGAAGGCTAAATTGAAAGCTAAAAAAGCACAGCATGATAGGGAATTATCAGGAAGGACCAGGCCAGATAATAATTCAAGAAAATTAAATGATTCGCAGAGGAATAAGAAGCCCGTTGAAGCTATAGAAGACTTGGCGCGTCAGCACTTTTATGACAAATCAGATATTAGAGTCATTGCAGGATATTTATTCGGATCGAGTTTTAAGGCAAAACTGAAACAGACTTCAAGAATACATTGCGAACCACAAGATAAGAAGTTGAATAAGAAGTTGAGAAACAAGACTTTGGCAGTTCGAGCTTATCATTTTGATGCGAATTTTGAGGACAGTTTGATTAATAGACAGAAGACAGGGGCTTCTGATGTTATAAACGCCTCTTCCCAATCATTAAAGGCAAGCAGCTCACTTAATTTCAATACAGATATTTTTGATAGGAACAAGTCTGCACAAAGTTTGCATACAGAACCCCAAGCCATTACACAGAATGACATTACTGAAGAAATGTGGACAGCAGATCCAGCAACTAAAATTGATCATGATTTTGGCTCCAAAAATAATACTCCTATTGGCATTTGTATCGTCTTACCATTTTCTGCTAAGGAATTCACGCAAACTGTTGGTGCAAATTTTCAAGACTTCGAGAATTGGTTGTATGAACTTCAAGACCTCACTTTGAAGTACTTAAAACGCTATTATTCCAGGCAAGTCTCGAGTTCTGGTGCCAAAACTAAACATTTGTTGAAGCCAGATTCATGGTACGGAAATAATGATAAGCCTAAGTCCACCAATAATAGGCTGCATGAGTACTTCATGGTTGATGATATACAAGGCAATAAAATATATTTCAACGAATATATATTGCAAGACCAATTTGAATCAGAAAGTGTTTTTTTGAATTACTATCATAGAATTAATTTTTTCATGAACACTCCAAGAGTTATAACAGGTATGCCAACTTTTGAAAAGCTTCTTAAATTTAATTTCATTCCCCAGGCTACATCTACAACAAGTCCAAAAAGCTTAGTGAAGAAACCTTCAAAAAGATTGCTATTCTTACTTTTCTGCAAAGAAGTTCGGAACTGGTTGACTATTCACGATTCAGTGGGTGACAAATCATGCAAGTTTTTATCAACTTTGTTATCCTTGATATACCCAATTAGAGAACAATTGGTAAATTCACGTCCATCCAATAAAAAACGCAAGATAATTCGATTAGTTTTTTATTCAGAAAGTGACCCAGTCATAAACAGTTTAATGAATATTTTAAGTTGTTTCTTACCTGACGTTATTTTCCATTATGACGTCTTAACTGAAACAGAATTCAACAACTCAAAAAGCAACTTTCAGAACAAACTTTGTGAAAAAAAATCGAATAGCGAGCCTTCCCAGAAGTTGAAAAGTTGGCCCGCTAGTAATACCACGCATAGCAAAACACTAAGCATTAGTGATCCCAAACAGCAAAAGATCCCTGAAGATGAAAGTGCAGTTGACACTAGCTATGAATCTATTGATGGTGGTACTCAAAGACCAACAGTCAAAAATACTTTACCTTCTTTGGATTTATCAGCAATTGATAAATTTGATGCTGAAACAAAACAAAACTCCAGGCCAACAACACCGTATCCTTACAATTTACCGCCATCACCTGTGATCTCTAAAATAAGCAAAGGTTTGAGACTCTCTTCACCGAAATCTATTCCAACTGCTCAGGCGTCAACTTATGATACAATTAGTGTTTACTCATCCCAATCGGAAAACTCTTCCTATAAGAGCGACTTTGACCAGTTTTCATATTTTCCTAGAAGCAATTCGATTACCTCTAACAATAACATGATAATTCAACCGAGCTCCAGAATAACTTCTAGAAGTTCGTCGTTCATTCAACATGAGGATGATCTCATATCACGGATGCGAGAACCTAGGAGAAGATTAGTGAAAACAATTTCTGTGGCTGACTTGACGCAGAAGAGTATTAGGGCCTCAAATTCCTCCCTCAACAAAGGTAGGTTGTTTTCAAAGAAAATGGATTTGCTTCAAAGAACTCCTACTGCGCTATTAAATATTAATGCTAAAAAGTATAGTACTCTATCTGAACAGAGCGGAACCTCAGCGGGTAAAAATGAAAATGAAAATAAACCAGACTTCTCATCGTTAAATATCTCAAAGATCAGAAATACTAAAAACGTCAATGATAGTAACAAGATTGTTGCGTTGGAGAATGAGAGGTTTATGAAGGATTATATTTATGATATGATGCTAGGCCCTCAAATTGAAACTGATATAGACCTAGAACTTGGGGTGTTGGCAGTTGATGCGGAAGGGGAAAGATCCCAGATCATTAATGAGTATAGTGAAGAATATCTATATGAAGACAACAATGATTTTGAGATTCTGTTGCCTGGAGATCAAAAAGATGGAGCTTTAGAGTACGAAATGAATTCTGAGAAATATCTTAATGATGATGAATTTGGTAAAATTATTCTCCCCTCCTCTGAAATTTATTTGCCCCCATTGGTTGGTGCGTCTCGTGAGTTCATACCGGAGTTTACCGTTCAGACATTGAAAAAAAATGATAATATCAAAGCATCAATTATTGATGCCATGAAAAAAGATTTATTCCACAATAATTTTATTGACAAATGTTATGACAATCCCTCGTATTGCCATGAGGGGGATCCTACTGGTAAGAGGTCTATTACAAAAACTTACTACGTGAACCTAATGACTAGGGAGATTCAAGAGTTTGAAATTATTTTGAAAATACCGGTCGCGAAGCAGGCAAAAATAGTCCCTAATAATGACTCAACGACACCAAAAGGCATAAGTGTGGGCTTGACTCAAACGGAATCAAACTTATTGAACGAAGGTCTTGGTGTATATGGAGGTTTCAATGAGAATAGCTTTTCTCCTGTAGCGAATCTTTCAAGGAGCATTAATACCCATTTGCGTCACTCTTCGGTATTTTCTATGTCTTCCACCTCCTCATCATCTGCAAGCTCATCACCACATCAATCACCATCCCCAATAAGATCTTCTGCTTCCATTTTGAGCTTGTTTGACTTTGGGAATAGTTATTTAACAAATAATAATCCCTTCAATTTCCAAGATAAAGACTTTGTGTTGATTGGTAACCGCATCATGGATGAGCAAGGCCGTTTATGTTCTAAGGAGCTACAAGGTTCCATTAACGAAATGGATTTAATATTGAATATCATCGCTAATTATCAAGACGATGTTGATTTATGAAAATCTGTTGTTCTATATACTTTTCCTTTTTCTTTATTTTTTTTGTTTTTTTGTTTTTTACTGCTGTTGTTATTAGTATTATTAAATTTGGTTCTTGGTCGCTTTTTTGTTTTGTTTTTTCACTACCTTGATGATTAATTTTTTTATTATTTTTGGTGGGTTTTTGACCTAATGGTAAAGCTATTCTTCATTCCCTCTTTCAATCGATTCTCAATGGGTTTTAGAGTTTTGATTTTTTTGTCGTTTTGCTGGTGTTTTCATAATTATTTGCCAGTTTCTATTGGTTTTGTTGCAACGATATTAATATGATGTATTATAATCTATGTAGTTGTCAACGTAGAAGATAAACTCAGTACTTGGTTTTATTACAATAATGATGCAGGACAGGGATGAGCTTCCGGTATTTATAGTAACTCTTCATCGAGGTTGTTGCCAACGGTCGACGCTAAGCCGGAGCTCCGGCTCAGGCTACGGCTCTCCTTGTCTCAGAACCGCTTGGTAGTGGTAGTTGTGCCTGGTTGTCTGGTTGTCACAATCTAATGGATGTATATGTTGATCATTTTTGGTACATGTGTGTGGCAGAAAACTATGAGCGCTGTGATCTCCTGCAATGTTGAGAAATCAATAAGTTTATTACTGGAAAAAAAAGAGGAAAAAAAAAAAAATACAAGAAAAGACAATATAAATGAATTGAATGTTGTAGGTGGATACTTTATAAATTTTCAAGCAGATTTATACGCTGAATGCAGGATCATCTAATAAAATGTTTCATCCTCTTTTTGGACACGGCATTTCCAGCCTTTTTTGTCTAACAAAGGCAAGGAAGCACCTAAACACCAACCTAGTTCGTTACCAGCAATCTTCTTGGCGGTCTTTAATTCACGATGTAATGGAATATCATAACCAGTGTGAAGCATGGCAACCATGAAAGAAAGATCCAAACAGTAGTTTGGTTCACTAGCTAATTCATCAAGCGATCCATCAATGGCACCCAACATTTGTTCCCAGAACGAGTCACCGTTACAAACAATCTTTGCCAAGTCACGCATTTCACCAAGGGTGAATGAGGATGGCATCCCCAATGGGTTGGTTCTATCGTAAAAGAAAGAGAACACATACATGTCTGAGGATTCTTTAAAGTTTTTAATCAATGATGGTTGGTGGATACCGTTGAAAGAACATGGAAATTGGGCACATTCTAAGTCCTTATTAAGAGTCTTTTCGGCAAGATAACGACATTGAGCTCCAGAAGGTTCCTCAGCACCAATAAAGTTCACCAAGTAAGTTTCGTCTGCAGAGTACTTAACCTTGATATTCTTGGCAACATTACCAGGGGAAACACATGGGGAGATAAGGTCAACGGTGGCTTCGGTGACATCTTTACCCTTGATTGGAACTAAACCAGTTGGTTTCTTGTCGGATTTGAGGTAGGATTCCAAGATGAGCTTGTAAATCTTTTGTCTACCTTCCATCAAACCATACCCCAAGTGGGAAAATTGGTATAATTCAAAGTCACGGTTGCCAAAATCGATCAGGTACTTGTGGTCACCATCGAGGAGTTTCTCATTGGTTGAGAATTCTGGTTCAAACACAATTTGGGTGGAGCCACCACCCAAATCAAAAACTGCGGCAGTTGGAATTTTTTCACTAGAACCAATGTTTCCAATCAAGTAGTTGGCGGTGATCCAGGCATAAACACCTTCGTCAGCCCCATCCATGATAGAAATACCATCACCGCTGACCACGGCAAATGGCCATTCGGTTTCCAAGTATCTACGGACTTCCTGCAAAATCGCGTCAGACTTTGCTTCACCCAACAATCTTAAACCAGCAGTGGCCTTAACAGCTACAGGGGTACAACCCTGGAATTCCTTTGGAACAGACTTAACTGCAAGTTCCAACAATGGATCCAAGGACTTAGCAGCACCAACAATGTCGGTATCAAATGAAGAAAGGCCTGGCTTAAGCATTTCAAAGTCCTCATTAAGGAGCTTTGGAGGGCTGTAACAGACATCGAACTTGTAAATATGAACTCTTGAACCACTGGAACCGGCATCAATCATGACAACGTATTCTGGATCAGCGTCACATTTACCCGATGATGAGCCAGATTTTGACTTCGTGTTTGATTTTGAAGCTTCAGTTAAGACACTGTCCTCCTGACCGGCAGAACCAGAGCCAGAGTCAGAGTAACTCTTAGTTTTACCATCCTTTTGTTGTTCAGAGCTGGAGAATGCCTTATCGGCTTTAACTTTTTCCTTAGAAGTACCAGTTCCGGCCTTATCTTTTTGTGGTGACTGAGGATAAGGAGGCTTTGGAGGTTCATTGTTTTTTGATTCTGAAGAAGAAGAATCTTTCAAGGCATCTGATGAAGTCTTCTCAGTTTCATAGCTATCGGATTCAGATTCAGCCTTCGCGTTGGAATTACTGCCACCTTTATAAGTGTCGGCATCTTCATACTGACCAAACAGAGATTTTGTTTCCTCGACGATGGTAGTAGCCTTATCCTTAAAGCTATTAAGGATCTGGCTATCAGCTAACTGGGTGTGGTCTAAATAATTCAAAAGTTAGATTTGAATCCTCCTTCACTATCAGATAAACAAATACATACAAGCAGGAGAACTATTCGAGGTCAAATAGAACAATGCAACAAAGAAAAACAACCCGACCGAAATGAGAACATAACGGGAATTTCTGTTAGTAGCAATACGGATCATCTTGTGCTTGTAAGAAGAGATTTCCCTTGCGATAGATGAAGGTAAGGTAGATTGGAATTTTGATCCCACCGAAAATATTACCTGGCATAAAATACACTACCCGGTAAAACGCGTCACCTCTTCTTACGGGTAAGAGGCACATCTGCGATGATACTTTTTTTCTCTAAAGGTAAACAAAACTGCGCTTAGTGACATATGAATATCACCAAACCTGACAATTGCTCCAAAAATGTCCAAGAGAAAGAGTATTTTTGATAACCTAAAACGATTATCTACTGTTCCTGATAAAAAGGAAGCCTCTCTTGATGATGATATTCTTCAACTAGAATCAATTGATCAAGAAATTTCAAAGACGCTATCGTTAATCCATTACAATATTGACGCTTGTAACAGCATCATTACCAATAAATTCCTCCCAGTACTTATGAACTATCATGCAAATTCAAGAGATATCAATAATAGCACTCGTTTCCTAAAGAATCTTTTTGAAAATAGTTTGAATGTCAATATCCAAGTGCAGAAAAAATATGATGAAAATCAGAATCACAATGAACTGGCAACACATGATAGCAAAAGCGGCTCGACAGAGATACTGGTATCCTCATCAATTTCGAATTTAAAAACTCTTGCCCAAAAAGTGAATGTTAATGATTCAGAAAGCTTATTATCTGAAACCATCTTATCAAATGACTCCAGTAGGATTGATATTCAAAAGCTGATGGAAAGATTTCATAAACTTAACCAAAACGCCAATAAAATTATCAAGCCAACATCATCTATAGACCAAGAGAATTTCAATGATCTGTATGACGACAGTAATCTACAACTCACTCCAACTGGAAAAAGAGAACTTAATAGTGTTTTTGCAAACCGAAATAGGACAAATGAATCATCAACAGCAGATTTCATTGCCAACAACAACTCAATCATAGACCAAAACACATCAACCTTTACGTATGAAAAGCAAAATAACCAGAAATTAAAGGTGCTACCTGAACTTCTACCTCGCAAGCGACCTGGTGACGAAGCGACTTCGCCATTCAAGATTCAAATATCCCCAATAAAAAAGAGACAGCGAATGCCTAGCAGTCCTACGACACCAAAAAGAGTTGTAGGAGCACGAAAATCGTCAGCTGCGATCTTTGAGAAACTCAACATTGATGATTCTCCAGATGACATTCCGAAGACTCCAGAGCTTACGTATTTGAAATTTTCCCCCCTCAAAATGAATAACAAATCAAATGCTTCCATGAACCCCGTCACAAAAACGGTAGATAAACCACACACATCGTTTGCTTCCATTTCAGCTACTACGCTAGAGATACCACAGCTTCCTTCATCTCTCAATCTAGATGATACCATGGGTAGTAGTAATTACCAAACTCCCCAGCCGCCGCTGTTCTTTGATTCCTCCGTTGAAGGAATCGTATTGAAATCGCCGCCGACTCTGATGAAGTTCGCTCTCCCCAAGCTGAAGTCCCTTATTGTAAAATCCCCAGTGAAGGCTCTTGCAAAGCGATATACTAAAGATTATTTGGATATGGAATTAGACGATGATGAGAGTCAAGAGTTGATGAGTTTTGAATTGCGAAATAAGCACTACGAAGAAAATGATATCGATTCTACTAAGGAGAGTACTAAAGAAAATACTGAAGATAGTATCAAGGAGAAGCATACTAAAAAAAAGGACGACGGTACTGCTGAAGACAAGGAAAATGGGATTGTTAGTGGGAATAATTACGAAAAACTGGTAGAATTAGATGATTTTCAAGAACCTGAAGAGTAATGTAAATCATTTTTCAGAAAATTTGTATGTACATATAGGTAATTGATACTAGATTGTTTTCTTAAAATAAGTAAACTGGTCAGTGAATTTGTTTTATTTATTTTTTTTTTTCTATTTTTTTTTTAAAAAAAATGCTAGACGATTCTAATCAAAATATTTATAATTCTCTTAATTTTAAATACTCGTCATCATTATCAAATAGCTCCTCTTCCTCTTCCCCCTCTATAGGTTCTTCACTGTTTTTCCACTTCAATTCACTACCATTCAATATATCCATTAAACTATGAATTGGTCTATTTTCAGATAACTTTCCCTTGATCATCAGTCTAATTAATTCAACCTCTCCTCCAGGATAGACCAATCCTAAATCCTCAGGACCGTAAAATTCAACAGTAACTTCTTTGAAGAATTTGATCAAATCCTTTTTTCTCACTTGGAGTACCTCATCGGCGTTTTTGGGCATCAAAGCGGCTGCAACACTCTGTAACTTGTTCCACCAGTAGTTTTCAGTCCTAGGAAATATGACTCGGATAATTGTTGGGGTGCGCAGTACATGGAACCATTCTACTAATTTCCGATTATTAGCGTTCGTTACATCTGCCCTGCCAAAGACCACATTTCGTGAAGACAATCTTGATTCTGTGGCCACAGATTCATAGAAATCGGTACGATCCCACCAAGCGTTCATCCAAGGAGCGACAAATGGAATAACTAGGGGGTTGGATCGTTCAAAGTATTGTAAGAGAAGGAAATCCCAAAAACTCAAGTCTTCTGTGGTGGTTATGTTTTTGACGATTGGATTATCATTATCAGCGATATCTTGGCTTGCACTAGTCAAATACCCGAGGATGAATTGGTCATATTTGTCATCACTTTCAAGATCCCAAACATCACTTTGAGGCCATTGAGGTTCAATGGAGGTTTGCTCTTGGATCCACTGCGACAAATTCTCCAAAGTTCTGCTACCTTCAAAGGTGGAAATTTCCTGGTTTCCTTTGAATATCTTCAAAGTTGGAAAAGACTTAATACCGTACACTGAAGAAACTTTATGTTTCAAAGCATCGATTTGGATAAGTTGAAGTTGCGATGATGAGGCATAAAGCGATGGCATGTATTGCCAAATTGGTTTAAGCAAGGCACAGTATCGGCATGATTGGGAGAAGAATAGTACGATAGAAAAGCCCTGAGAGTTAGATGATTCAGAAAGAAGCGATTGTAGAGAGTCTGCGGTAACTTCTAAAATGTTTGATTCTGAAGTCAATGCATAGGCCACACTGAGACAAAAAAGTGTTAGAAAAAGAGGTATTGAAATAACTTTCATCTTCTATTAAATAATAATCCTCATCAAGTTGGATCCAAATAAATTTTGATAGCGTTTTGATAATCGTAGGGTGCATTATATTTTCAATTCATTTTTTTTTTCTTTTAGCGTGAAGAAATTTTTCAATGTAAAACCGTTTATCTGGACAACATTGAATTCAATAGAGCTCTCAATTCACTCTATTGGCTCCTTTAAAGTAATATCTGATAATTTCTAATCTGGAATTGTAGATTCTAATCATTGTAGTGTCTATGGACATTGAAAATATGAAGTTCGAGTGATATACCAAATGGTTGGGTTAGACTCTCATGAGACATACATTCTTTCTGAGTCTTATCAACCAAAAAAGAAGTTGGTTTTTTCATCGATGATGATCGCTCTTTTAAAAGTTTTCCATTTTATTGCAGTATATATTGACTGAAAATATAGATTTTGCATGTAATGCAAGGTTTTTGGGATTACGTATATGATCAGATTTGAATTCAATTATTTTATTCCTCATAAACTAATAATTACAGATCAAACATTATTAGCGGTTAGAAATAATTCTACAAAGCATTCAGTATCTGTCTCATCAAGCCACTTGCCTTTTAGGTCATTGTCGATCGCAAATGCTATACTATCGGTTAAAAGGAACCCCGAGCCTTTTCCTAAGTTCTATATTTATTAAAAACCTAATCTATAAATATTCCATAACGTTACCCAATTAATATAAAGAAAGAAAATTGAAATTAAACACAACTGCCCAAATCCCATGCTGCAGAAATACCAATAATAATATAATTTTATAGTAGCCCCACTAAGCCCAAAAATGAACCAGCTATTAAGTAGTTATTGAGTTCTAACTCACCTTTTCCTGAGCCGGCAGTGGTGGTTTGTGAGGTTGTCGGTAAATATTTCGACCCAATATCGTAGGGTATCGACGACGATGTTTTTGTTCCGGTTAATGTGCTGCTTGTTATTGTGGAATTGGTATCAATGAAATCTATAGGTAATGTAGTGCTGGTATATTCCAGTGTAACCGTGGTAGCATCGGACAGAGAGTCATCCTGTAATAATCCGGTGGTGAAGAAAGTGGTGGTTGGCAGAGCCAATACTGGTTGAACCAAGGTTCCTGATCCCTTGGCATCTAGAACAACTGGTGCCAAGGCGATGAAGCTTCCCATCGTGAGGGTGTTCAAACCAATATTCTCAAATAGCTCCACCACCGCTTCCACCAAATCACCAGGAGATGGATCAACTATGGTGACTATTGATAAGAAGCTTCGGTATGCTGAAGGATAGTTTGATGCCACTGACGATTCAAACAGTAGGGCAGATTCAAGACGGGGATCTAGTGAAGTTGTCATTTGGGCGGTGCATTGCGAAATTGCCGAGACGATGGAACTGACAAACGCTTGGTCCTGGTTTTGGGCTGACATTCTGTATAACCTTTTCTATCTTATATTTCACACAGATCCTTTTGGTTTTGTTTACTTATCATTCTCCTATTTCTCTATGGACTCTTCTTGCGAATATATATGAAGATATTGAAAATGTGATGAGGTACATGTAAAAAAAAAAGCATTATCTTGCTTTTGAAGTCTTCAGCATTTTAGTGAACAATTCAAATACATAGGGTAAATCCACCTGATTTTGTGCATGCACAACTTGAGAAACAAATCTGTATATTAAGAAAACTCGGTGACCTGGTAATTGTTCAAGCAAGTTCATTACGAGAATGGGAGTTTTTGAAAGGAAACAAAATTGTCACAGGTAAAATATTTGAATCCATTTTCTGAGGTTTTCTTTACAAATTGGTGGTCTCCAAAAACTTTTTGGCCAATATTTGCTTCTTTCATGACAGGTATCTAATGATTAATTTGTCATTCTAATTGGAAACTATAGTAATATAATAAGAAGTAATGTCATATTAACCTGTAGGGTGAAAAAGATATGGTATCTAAAAACTAATCACTGGTAACATCAATACAAAACAAGAAAAACATTGAGGCGAGAAGAAATAACCTGCACATATTTTATTATTATTATTTTAACGAGATAACTTGAAAAGTTTCCAAAAAAAAAAGAAGAAAGCAGCAACTTCGCTTATTTCTGTGTATCATAATAGGGCAAATAGTCCTCCCAAACCGCCAATCATATACACCATCTTCATTTCAAAACCCCTTCTCTCAATTGTTGCCGCTCCGCCTTCAGCTGTGATCTCATCCTCTGGTGGAGCAGACCGTAGAAATAAACACGCGGCACCATCAGTGATTATTGCTTCGTCAATTTTTATTCTATCATGTAAAAGTGACATGTTCCTATTGTCATGCTGCCTATTGACACTGCAGGCCGACGCGGCAGAATAAAGTCCAGGCCCCGACCCATCACGGCAACAAAATTCGCCCGCCTTTACCGAGGGAGTGAAAAAAAGAACCATGTATAAGTGGAGGCAACAAAAAATCATTTTATTTGTCTTGGAAGGATTGCCAAGTATCCGAGAACTATTGGGCACAAGAATTTAGATAGCTCATGCATCTATGTTTTGTTGGATGTATGTTGTTGCATCGCATTGGTCTAGGTCAAAGATTAATGTTGGCCAATTATGCCCCCAAAAATGCCCTTAATATATAGTCTCTTGATACTTCCATGTACATCGAGAGCAAACTTACCATTTTATGTTCCTTGTGGGTGATCTGAACAGTTTTCTGTATATCTTATGTAGCAAGCAATCATATCAGGAAAAAATAAACTATTTATGAATATCACCCCACCAACGAGAATGAACTTGTAATTTCTAAAAGAAACCAATACGTGTGTGTTGCTCTTGTATACTTGGCAACCACTATAAAAAGCTAATCCACCAAGTATCTTCGGGCTTTGGATGAAAAATGACTACACTACTGGAAACATATGCTTGCTGTAGACCCGCGTTTTCTTATGTTATGAAAAAAGACGTTTAATATTGCAGAGGCAGAAAATGATAATAATGTGTAATTAAAAAATAGTAATTATAGCAGTTGATAATAATAATAGTATCAACCTGGCTAAATGCCACTTTGATCAATCAGTTCACAACATGGCAAACATAAGCCCCATAGCGCCAATTCCTGCACCCCGGCCCAATTTGATAGCACCTGCAGAGCTGCTGTCACCTGACGAAGTCGAGTCGGATGCCCCAGATCCACTATTGCTGGACCCTGAAGTTTCTGCTGAATCAGAAGTGGCGGTGGATTCTTCGCCTAAGATGCCGCTTAAATCGGCAGAGCTACTTCCAGAAGAATCTGAGGATCCAGTAGCTTCTGTAGGCGTAGAAGATTGAATAGCAACATCAGAAGTGGCGGTATTCGTGGCAGCACCAGCAGATGTAGTTGCAGTTTCACCAGAAGAGACAGCATTAGAAGCGGCAGCAGTTCCAATAGCGGCAGAAGTAACAGCAGCTCCAGAAGTTCCAGCAGCACTTCCGGACGCGGCAGCAGTGTTGATAGCAGCATCAGAAGTTACAGCAGCATCAGCAGTACTTGCAATAGTAGCATCATCAATGATACCACCTCCAGTTGCACTAGCAGGTGGAGCAGTGAATGTATCAGCAAGCACTCCAGCCATGTATAAAGTGGCCAATGGGAAAACAGATGACAGGAGCTTCATTTTGATGACTTATGTGGGAGAAAATTCTTCAAGTTTTATTTAAATTTTAAATTTTGCTTCTATAAATTGCAAATAAGGATAAGAGTGGTTTTACTTATAATGAATTACCATTTTCCAAATATCATAGACTTGTACAGTATTTATGAGATTTATATATAGTAATTTCATGGTATAGGAAATTACCATTCCTGTTGTTTACAAATCTACCCACACGGTGTATCCTTTCAAAGAGCTAGGGATTCAATTTATTATGAGTAAGGATATACAATAAAATGGCATAGCCTTCTGACTATTGTACCTACAACACTGCCATATTGATGTGGTGAATGGTTTAGTGATCGAACGTTCTAGACAGAAGAAAGCGCGCGTTGTAGGAGCGACAGGGTAAATGGTGGTCTAGATTACCACACTTTTTGTGGCGACAGTAAACAATGTGACACAGTTCATGATACGATATATTAATAGAACACACAGGAAAAAATAATAAGAATAACTAAAATAAATAATCAAAAGGCATCTAGAAGAATCATTGCAAGTTTTTTTTCATTTGCAATTTCGTAATAGCAATCACTGAGAAATGCAGGCACAAGGATTCTATTGTCGATGAATTAGTAAGTGGGAAAATAATAATAGTAAGAATATGAAGATGAATCACAACGAAATGACCATTTCATTGTTTTTTCAATTGTTAAAATTTGAATGTGGCAATAGTAGAAAGCTGTTTCAAAAACTGGATTTATCATTCAACAAAAGAAAAGCCAGATGACAATGTTAGAAAAGAGCAAGAACAACACTGGCAAAGAATGCTGAGTATCCAACTGCCGCAAATTGAACACCCATTCCAGATTGTGGGGTGTCTACCTTGCTGCTGGAACCACTAGAACTTTCGGAAGAGCTAGAAGAAGTCTTTGAACCCTTATGGGTACTAGAAGCTTCAGAAGCTGAGCCAGAAGCAGAGCTTTCGGTCGAAGTAGTGGTGATGTTGATTGAAGAAGAAGATCCTGAAATAATGGTGGTACCATTACTAGCAGTCGTTGAGCTCACAATTGTAGAATCTTCAGCATCATAGGTGTCGGTGAAATCAGTACTGTAATCAGTACCGTAATCACCAGCCATCCCTTCGAGTAATGGGGCGATTCCATAAGATGGAATTGTTCCAACTTCCTCAATAAAGACTTCGGCAGCAGACTCGACCGCTTCACCGTACAATTCCCCACCAGCACTTTCTACTGATTTTACCACACTGATGAAACTTTTCAAGACTGAAGGCTTGTTAACAATCAATGATGATTCAAAAGACAATATAGGATTATATTCAGAGTCAGTTGACCCATATTCGCTTGAAATTTCGGCAGAAAGAGAGCTGATGGAGGCGAGCATCTCAGTGACAAATGAGTCTTCTGCTGGAGCTGCGTTGGCGGTTTCCAGGTAGCATAATGCAAGACCAGCGATCGATTTAGCTAAAGTGTGATATTTCATTGTGAAGGATACTATTTAGAAAGTGTTGTATTGATGAGACAACAAGAAAAAGAATGAAAAGAAAAAGTCCTCAACCCTTTTTTTTTTCGTTTTTTTGCTACCTACCTCTTTTCTGTCCCGTATTATTTGAAATGACACTATTTTCCATTGGGAATTTTAAGCTTCGTTTTCAAAACAAATCCGGCCAACGCACCCAATACGAATACGGTACGTCAGGACTCACTAAAACAGCGCTAAAGAAAAGTTAGTGTCATAACTGATACCTTTACATCTCGCAATTTGTCCCATCACCACTGGTTGCACAATAAATATCATCTGTTTTTTTTTTCCTAACCTCGTTGTAAAAACTAACAACTATGGTAGGTCGTTGCCCTCGCGTCGCCATAATAGGATGATTACTAACACACGCAGTAACAGTCATCAAATTAACAAGAGAGCATCTATTTTTCCAAAGATCTCGTAACGGAGTGAGTATGATGGATATCGATAATACTGGTCTGCAATGATAGAAAATGAGGCTCGTGGATACATGAACTCTAATTCAAAAACCGCCACATCAAGTAATGTAATCAGGCATCTATCTTCCAATGAAAAAAAAAAAAAGGAATACTGTTCAGACAAACTAAATTGTATAGGAATTTGGTATATATTTTAAAACCATGTGCTCTATTTTTATTATGTAAGACTGTAAGGTGGTTGGTTCGTCCATATTCTTTCAGTATATTATTCCTACCGAGCATTCATAAAAAATTTATGTAACTAAAAAGTAATTTTAATTGCCGGCCCCAGGAATCGAACCTGGGTCTAGTCGGCCACAACGACTCGTACTGACCACTATACTAGGCCGGCTTTTGTGACTGTTTTTCGTTACATACTTTCACTCTCAATATATTTTTCTTTGTTACCCGGCCTTAATGCCTAGTTTCCCAGTTAATAGTATTTGGTTTATTTCTTACTTGGTTTATTAATTTACTATTATTATTTTATTGATTTTTCTTAATTTGATTTATGGGTTTGTGTGTTATGGAAATCAAAGATGTGTGGTGCCATCTGAGATAAAACCATAGCACTGGTCTATTTGATTTTGTTAATTTTGATTTTGATTTTGATTTTGATTTTGATTTTGATTTTGATTTTGACTTTGAATTTGACAACATTCCACAAAGGCTTCACATTATTATCTCTCACTAATAATTGAGGCAAAGAAATGGAATGTGAGTTAAAGTGTTCAGTTGGTATATTGATTTATGGAATCAGGATATGTGTCTGGACTTAAAAAGTGTGTGGTGACACTTAAGACAGACCCATGGTACTGGTTCTTATTTGATTTATTTGGTTTATTTGGTTTATTAGGTTTATTTGGTTTATTTGGTTTATTTGGTTTACTTGGTTATTTTGACTTATTTGAATCATTTGGTCTATTTGATTATTTGAATTATTTTTTTACTTGGATCTAATCATTCTATTGATTTTTATTATTTTTATCTTTATTATCCCCCCAGAATTCTGATGGTCACTACATTGAAAATACTTAGTATTTGAGATATAGTGCCAAAACCCCTCAACAAAGACCTCCATCTCAGTTCATGAAGCTCCTAGTGATGGGTAATTCACTAGTGACTTCATCTCATATTTTCACATTGCACCTTTTTTCCTTAATAATCTTGATTGTTGAGTTTTTTACCGGTGATGTGATTAATTCTTAAAGCAAGGAGTGTGTGGTTGTGAGAAAGTTATAGTATTTTACTTATCTATTAGAAAGACCGGCATGAAATGCCCGGCTTGCAAGTTATTTAGAACCTCTGTGACTCGTTAATATACAATTCATTCATTCATTCATGCCTTAACAAAGACCTCCACATCAGTTCATGAAGCTCCTAGTGATGGGTGATTCACTAGCGACTTCATCTCATATTTTCACATTACACCTTTTTTCCTTAATAATCTTGATTGTTGAGTTTTTTACCGGTGATGTGAGTAATCCTTAAAGCAAGGAGTGTGATGTTGTGAGAAAGTTATAGTTAGTTACTTTACCTACTAGAAAGACCGGCACAAAATTCCCGGCTTGCATGTTATTTAGAACCTCTCCCACTCGTTAATATACAATTCATTCCTTCATGCCGTCATCAAAATAACCATCAGTATCATTCACTCTGCTATCTCTGTTGTAAATCGTATCATAAATTATTTTCTTCCATTTGTGGTTGTTAATGATGAAATCAATAATACTGGAGTACCTCAGTTGCTGGTATATAAATAAATTCTGATAAGAAAAGAAAAGCCTATCATCTAACTTAAAAGGAACTAGCAAATGTTTTGTGCAATGGTGAAACCATTTAATACTGTCTAAGTATAGGCACTGCCGCCAAACCGAACAAAGTTGGTCACATGCAAATCATCGCAAAAAAAAATATATCCATTTAGCAAAAGGTAACAATTTTTTTTTTTGAGCAAGTATGTGATTGTTATATGCCATCTTTTTTGTACTTCCAATCGATAACAAACTATAAAATGTGCATGCCTGCTACTTGTAACACTTGTGGTAAGTTATTAGTGTGTGTATGTTTCAGGTAATTTTGGCGTATGCTAACCATGCTTAACGTTATAGATAAAACCACTTGGAAAGGATGTGGTCTTCATGTCCCTTATGCCATGGACTCAATACCAAAAAGTCAATGGTGTACTTGCAAATCTGCCGATGGCTCACTCTCAGAATATCCTCCAAAATTGGGTACAGGTATCGCTGGTTGAGGCATGCTTGAAAGAGAAATGAGATGATGAATTAGTTATGTGTTTGTATGAAGTTTTATGTTTGATATATAGTTTTTTTTATTTTGTCCATTTACAGTCAAAATATATAGTGATTGGCAAAAAGTAGTAGTGCCTTTTTTTTTTTTTTTTCTAGTTTTTGCAAACTTCGCTGTTAAGCGTTAGTGACATGGCATTTATTAGCGGGATTGTAGATCAATAGGTCTTAGCGTTGCATTAAACTCATAATTAATTTTCCTGAAACAGTAACTGCCCGAGAAAGCATATGAAACAAACTCAGAGATAGCTACAAAGGCATGTGTACCAGTAGGAAGAGCCGCCACAAGGGATCAAAGCCTATTAGTGTATGAACCATTACATCCATCGCCCAAGTATGCCATTACGAGATTTGCCCAATTCAACGCTAGAGAGTCACCTTTTACAGTTTTTTTTTGCTCTTTTATTTTCCAATACAGATAATGCAGTAGTGGATGTATAAATTCCATTTCGTTAGTATCGGGAGGTTATAACCTGATCAAACATATCCATCATTGAACATTCTTTGTGTATGATTCTATCTTATATCAGCTTTTGGTTGAATTTTCTGGCGAATCATGCGCACACTCAAAAGGACGCTTTTCTACACAAAGAAAGACAAAACATCCCTAGGAGACCCAACACTTCAGTAGAAGAATGATATACGTTATAATACCTCTATTACTATTCCTTTTGCGATAGATCATCGCCATCTTTAAAGGACTAAAAGGTTAAAACACTTCGTTAACCTTTATCATCTGAAACTGCAGGAGTGCGCGTCATCATGCAGAAGACCCAAGACTGAGGACGTCTCCATCTATGGCGAAAACTTGGATTCTGTCCTGGTTCCATTAAAAAGTTTGAAAGCCCATCCTATGGCATTTGTTTTATAAGCATCGATGGCCCCACCTATGGATCTTTTAAAATTTCCCAGAGTTTATTCACAGTCTTCGAAAACCCAACACATAACGTGAGAAGTACTAATAAAAATTTAAGGAGGTCACACTACCTACCATATAACAAAAATAAAATATATCAACTTTAGTATTTCCTCTTCTCCCTTCTTCCTCAAAATTCTTCTGGTTTCCAAGAAAATATATAACTACAATGTCTTATGCTTACACTAGTCCAGGAGCTCATTATTATAGCCTCCAGCCGGTTTCTTCACCTTCAGAACATTCTCTTTTCTCCGTCCATTCCTTATCTTCAAGCTCTTCGTCCATCATTTCACAGAATGAAAAAGCAGTATCTTCTACCCCCTCGTCAATAAATTCAAATCTTGGCTCAAAAATCAAGAAAGCGCTTTCACGAAGTAATTCTGTCAATAAAGATTTTGAACCAGTTACCAAAAAGATAATCTCTAATCCAGTTCCAATCACAAAGATTCCTGTCCGCAAAGGATCAGTGGATTTGAAGTATTTCAACCTTTATGATGACAATACTCTTAAAAACAACACAAATTATTATTTCCATCATGATAGATCACATTCGGTCCCCGAAGCTCCACTTTTACAACATCAAAAACAGGCTTCCAGTGGCCAGAGTAGAAGCAAGTTGTTTGAGACACCACTTGAGCTGGATGAAGATGACTTTTATTTCACAGAAACCTCAGGGAGTTCTCCATTTGACGTTATCTTCAACGAAAGAAGTACAAATTTTTGCTCAAAACCAATTGAAATGAGCTCTCCGGGGTCCTCGATTGATCTAGACGATACTCCGATTGCTCCTCTAAACATTCGTACCAACTCTAGTATAACGGAAGAAAGTGGGAATAATAAGCGAGCCAGTGCCGCTTCCACTATAAAACTCAATCGTCAACTGATAAACTACAGAAGTTCGAGAATTACGTTAAGCCATCTTCGTACCACCGCCTCATCATCGCCACGTTCTCTTGAGTTCTCGCTTTTCTCCCCAGCGAAGGACAATTTTGGAAACAATAGTACTGATATGTTACAGAGTGTGGAAAGGTCTTTGAACCGATTAAATGGTCAAGTAGACAGTAAACGCAACAACAGAATTTCCATCCACAACAGCAATTTTTTTTCTTCTAAAAAGCTCAAAAATTTTGGGGATCTGACATTTAATAGATTGAAACAAAGAGGTGCCAGAGAGTCAATACAGATCAACACCTCTGAAGCGTACGAATTGGAGGGGTTATATGAAGCCCATGAATTAGCTAGTGACATCTTGAATAGAGTGGGACACCAACCTTTATTGGGATCGAGAATGATGACCTCATGGATTTGAGTTAATACTATTTTTTATTTTTTATTTTTTCGTTTCAAGTTTATTGGTTTTGGTTCTTTTATCTTTTGATTTGAATGCTTTTTTTTTTTTTTTTGATTTGGTTTCGGATCTATTATTTCTAGAATTTTTTTTTTTTTGTCTACTCCCTCGTTGCAATACCCCTTTTATGATATATAATAATGACAGGCTACGATTTTCCTTATTTGATTCTTCACATTTTATCATGGAAGACAGTAATAATTCCCTGAAAGACACTAATTTGTGATTTGCCTCAGCGGTTGCGAGCAATGCCGGTGTTTACAAAAATTCATAAATATATGAAAAAATTCCCCCATTTCAGCTTATTCAATCTTACGGCTCAATACACATTCGGCATTTGTTATCTTATTGGATATCCTGGGATATATCAGTGGTTTACAATTCTTGTTTTTCTTTTTTCAAATGAGGGAAAAAGAATATTAAGTAGCCATGGAAATAAATAACGATCTAACATGGCTTTCGCTAAATGAACCAAATGAACCAAACATTAGTGATATTTCCTTTGGTGCCCTAACTCTTGCTGAGGAAGAACTGGATCTCATAGATATAGATAGTATTGAGTATGATAATGATGAAGTGGTCAAGATGGATATTGACTCAGATGAAGATTACGAACATCATGCGGGGAATCAGCGAATTAGAGAAATCAACCCAAACCAGACAATAAATGATGATCCATCAGTCCCAAAGAAAAATATTTTCCAAAGCAAAAGCACAGATGAGAGTTACCGAGGGGTATCTATGTTTGGAAATATCATGGATAGCATTTCAAAGACTAGCAATGCAATTTTCTCTCCCACTAAACTCGGAACCAAACTTGCCAAAAAATCATTCATGAAAAGGGTCAAAGAAATGGAAGACGAAAAGACCGGGAAAAACAGAGACTCAATGAATTTTATGGACATGTCGCAGGACGATGACCTCCATTTCGATGATGACGTATACAGTGAAACCCCATTAAAGAACAAGAGTAATAGTATAAAAAGTGGCAGCTTTCCTGTAGCTTCAGGAAAAGGTATGAGAAAAAGATTTAGAGGGCTCAAACAAACGTCTAGAAGTTTCAACTACGGAAGAGGAATGAAGACGAGGAAAAGTATGCTTTCTGAGGTCACAGGAGAAAAGGAAGCTCCAGTGGAAATTAGTGTGGAGGAGAACCTTGGAACTAGCAGTGATATGGAAGAACCTAATGATGATGACTTCAGCACAGATGCTACTAAAGCCGATACTGAATTCGATATATTAATGGACCGAGCCTCTTCTCCTCAGAATGCCAATAATTCAGAGCAGAAACATAGATCTGATTATTTCGCAACTCCAAAATACCAAAGTAATGCGGACTCACCATGGGGCAAGGGTCCAATACAATTGCAAATGCATTATCATTATCATAACGGTGGTGATACCCACAATAATGTCTTCAATTCCAATTCGACACCATTCAATTTATTCCAAAGCAGTACACCGTCAGTTAATCAATCTAATACCCAAAATATTAA
The DNA here is from genome assembly GCF_037102585.1 of Saccharomycopsis crataegensis. Taxonomy (NCBI): domain Eukaryota; kingdom Fungi; phylum Ascomycota; class Saccharomycetes; order Ascoideales; family Saccharomycopsidaceae; genus Saccharomycopsis; species Saccharomycopsis crataegensis. Next base: position 2,024,102 of record NW_027043820.1, read on the forward strand.
TTCTGGCGATCTTAGAGCACAATTTTCAGAGAACCTTCCTTCGCCTTGGTCAAATAATATCCCAAAGAACTCGTCACCTTACCTTGTTTCATCATATCTTCAAATTTTGTTCAACGCAATTACAATGGCTGGAGTGGTTTACATTGGATTTTCTACAATCAACTCGATTCGTCTTGATATATCTACTAAATTGAAAGAGAAAGTGGCAACCATGGTGTTACAATCGGCTCTTTGTGCCCAAAAGTACCGTGAAAACAGATGTGATCCATCCACCATAGTCCCAGCCTTGGAAAAACAGTGTTTTGAATGGGAGAAATGCATGACGCGCAACCCACAATCTGGATCCTATTATGCTGCTGTAGGGGCCGAAACCTTGGGAGTACTTTTAAATAGCTTAGCTGAACCAATTGGTATGAAGGCGTTCTTATTATTCGGGTGTATCTTGTGTCTATGGCTATTTGGCAGTAATCTCTTTTTTGGATTTATCCGAGGCAAAGCCTATTACCACAATGAGCCGACACCAGCATTGACTTATGAATCGGCCGCCCCGTTGCCAACAATAAAGGTAAATGGGGAGCCAGCGAAGCAATTAGTTCTCAAAGAAGACTAGATTCCATTTTTTAGATATCGCCTAATATCCTTCTATCGAATCCATGGGATATTATTAACTAATGAAAACGTTCTTTTTGCCTGCAATATGCGCATTTTGTGTAGCCTCTTTCTGCGGTAAAAAAAAGAAAAAAAAATACATAACTAGAAAAAAATTCCATGGAAAAATTAATAGTCATATTGATTCTATCATCCATCATCAAAAACCCCAAACAATCACAAAGGTAGAAATTTTCGATGTCGTCTTCCGTTGCCGCCGTCAAAAAAGCTGTTGCGGGATCGCCCATGAAAAGGGCCACAACGTTCGCCATTCTTCAACAGATGGTTGGTCTGCTTGCGGGAAAGAACAGCATTGGGAAATTTATCCAATACCTACTCAAGTTTCTCCTCTATTATTCTGCATCCTTCCAAAATTCTTTCTTATCAAAGAACAAATCCAAAATTTCTCAGCTTGAGGTGCTTTCGGTGGTCAATTCTTTAAAGTCAGGTAACAATAACGTTAGCGGAGCCAGCGCCGTGCTCCAACAATGGTTAGCGCTTTTGGTTTCTAACCCCATCTTCACCATCAATTACGCAAAATACCATGTTTTCAAAACACAAATTGATAGCCTTGAAGGTTGCGCTAATGGTCTTTCGCTATTCCGCCAAACTTTGAGATTCGGGAAGACCCCATTCCGGTTAACGAACTGGTGCGCTTCTATAACCCAGCACTTGCAACAGCGAGAATACGGGTACTTTACCACTGATGATTTCGCCGTCGATACCATTGATTTGACTTATGGGATCGTCGATGAACTAGGGTTGTTGTTCAAGTTAAAGTACTATAATGCCAACAAGCAACCAAGGTTCAAGAGAGTTGTAGCAAAGCTCGACGAAATCATCTGGATGGCCGATATCGTTTATCAATTGAAGATGCAATGGCAAAAATTGCAAAAATTGAAGGCAATTAAGTATGATCTTGTTAGCAAAGGCCCCGAAGATGAAAAGATTTCTGTGGATGTATACGTCCAGAAAGTCAACCAAGTCAATCACGATATTGAAGTAACTCAATTGGCTCTTGCTAAGTCCTGTTGTGACTTTGGATTTGATGCCATAGATTTGTTCAGTTTGGGCATTAGTAAATATATTTATTATTTGCTCGGCGTGGGATCAGGGTTCTTCAATACTGCAAAGACCTGGAAGGCCACTAAAAGAGAATTGGAAAAATAAATATAACTCCAGATCTTCTGAAAATTAATTGTGTATACTAACATCGAATATATTTATCTTAATAGATTATCTTTTTCCTTTCATAAACATAGACAGATACTTCTACAAAATAATTATTGAATATGAAACTTCATCATTTCTAATTAAATACACAACTAATAGTGAAACCTAAAACATAAAAATAATACTCAATGACATAATAACCAACCATTAAAATAACAAATAAAGAGTAAAAAAGTAAAAAATAACGTGAAAATAAGGATATGAGGATATAAAACATTGAAACGAAGAAAGGAACGTTGCAGGGAACAAAAACTAAAAAAAAAAGGAAAAATTACGAACAAAAATGTTGTATACACGTGAGTAAAGTTGACAACACTGAGGCTTGAACTAAATGTATTCCCTTGGACGTTCTGTTGGGTGTGGGAATTGCGCATATTGACCACCAGGGCGAATTTGTGGTGCACCAACAGGATTTATTGGTGGAACTGCTTTACCTTGTCCATAATGGTATTGAGGCGCCTGGCCATTAGCAGGAATCCCACTACTAGGTGAAAGTATAGACACCACTGGCCTAGAAAGTGGTGTGGATTGTCCTTCACGGTTTACTGGTGCAATATATTGCCCTTGATAGCCTGGTACTTGATGATGAGGCGAAAATTGTTGTTGATAACCAACTTGTTGACGTGGTGAGAATTGTTGAGGCGAAGGTCCTGGAGGACCAGGGGCTGCAGAAGCTACCAGAGGAGCTTGTGGGGCTACGGATGTTCCATTAGCTGCTCCAACTGGAGGTGGAGGGCCGCGCTGGAAATGGAGACTCGACTGTTGTTGCATTGGAGGAGCTTGGGGTAATGGCTGTGCTTGTTGCTCAATTTGTTGCTGCTGAACATTTTGACGGTTCATTAATTCGATACGCTCGTCAGGAGACATGATAGTTAAATCACGAAGTAATTGAAGAGGTGGCTCTGGTGGTTGTTGAAGCTTTGGAACTGGAGCTTCACCTCTAGCAGCAGCTAAAAGAGCATGCGAGCGTTGTTCTAATTGAGCATTTGTACGCATATCACCTGCTAATCTAGCGAATTCTGCAGCTCTAGTACAAGCATTGGCAGCATCACTAAATTGTTTATCGCAACGCTCATAGACACAGTCCAATCCTTTCCATGTAACTACTGCCGTAGCATAACCAACGATTTCTTCCTTCAATTTGGCCGCTTTAGAATAAGCAGCCAAAGAATCTCTAAGTTGACCCAAACGTAAATACAAGGCACCAACAGATAGCCAAGGAAAAGCTGAAGCCGGGGCTCTGCTAAGAGCAACATGTAAAGCTTCATAAGCATTAGAAGGGTCCTCAACTGCAGCGTACGCACAGCCAAGCAAATAATATGGTAGGAAATCACCCTCTTTATTATCCCAATGGTCATCAGTCTTTTGAATAACTACTTGCAATAACTGGGCAGCTTTAACTGCATTCTCAACAGTTGGCTGAATAAGCAAAAGATACGCTTCAGTAATCAACAAGCGGGGATAAAGACCCAATACTTTTTCTGCAGTATCACATATTTGCATAGCCCCTTGAATATCACCATTGGCTTCTTTAGTAACTGCCAAGGCACACCATGTGCAAGATAGTTCATATTTTTGAGCTTCATCCGGTAAAGGTAAAGCAAGTGTATTAGAGAGCTCCAAAGCGGCACCATCTAAATTGCCTTCCGAAAATGCAATGGCTGCCAATTCAGAATGACATTGTCTGGTGATGGCAGCAGCTTCTAATGAGAGTGGCTTCATGGTTCTATCCAAAGCACTTCTAAAAGCGTTAACTGCCATATTTTTTGATTGAGCACCTGCTCTAGCCCCCATTCTAATCAAAGCTTTACCTTCCATCAACCATACTTCTGGGTCTGTAATACTCATCAGCAAAATATGTTCTAAAGTGGCGTGTGCCTGATCATAAAATCCCTTGAGTGCCTGGCAATGCGCCAATTCTTTGAGAATTAAAGGATCAGAACCGAGAGAGGGATACATCCTTATCGCATCATTCAAGATATTAAGGGCGTTTTCAACTCCACGGTCCCCTTTTGTTTTCATGTCATCCTCACGGTAAGTCGCGGAAATTGTGCTCAATGCCAACGCGTTGGCCGGATTTTTATCAAGCGCCGACTGACACGAACGGAACGCCAATTCAAGGTGACCAATCGATAGGGCACATTTCGCACAGGCAGCCCACGTATCCGAAGTCTCGGGATCCACTGGATGGACAGGATAGAGAGGTTGTTGATGTTGCTGTTGTGGTAGAGGCGCTAGAGCCGCTGGATGTGGCGGTTGTGCTGGATGTTGTTCCATTGGGTTAGGAGTTCCAAGGTCCTGACGCTTTATTCTGGGTTGCTGAGAAATTGGTGATTCAAGTTTTCTATGTTTTTGCGGCATATTGTGAATAGTAGCTTTAAGGCCGCTGGTGTTGTGTTTGTGATTTTGTGGACTTTATATATATACACGTTGTTTTATTTTGTTGCGATTGGTGAGAATCAATCAATTTGGATGAATTTTTTTGTCGGCAAATAAATCAAATTGGATTAAAATATGTCGACGTATATCTGCCTGTGTTTGATTATTTTATACAGTCCTTTCAATCAAAGGTTACTAATTATCTATCAGCGTGGAAGTAAAAAAAATAGGTAGAAAAACAGAGGGGCGCGCACTCAACACTTTTTATATTCTGGAGAGCACCCAAAACAAAACTAATTTTTTTTTCTTTTTTTTTTTTTTTGATTCTAAATTTTGTTTTCTGCAATGCAGGTTTTCTTGCTGCCCGAGTCCAATTTAGGTTTAGGCACACAACTGTGCAGGAGATACATATTTATACTTTTATATCTGCATTGCAGGACGTCCGAACCTTAATGGTTGGCTAAGAAACTGAAATAGATTGGGAGAAAAGAAAAGGTTATATACGGGTTTAGGCCGTTGATGCTACTTTCCTAGTGCCTATCTAACCTACTAACAAAGCAACTTATGCGCAATCATTAATTGTCTATCCCACCAGGACTAGAAAAATAACAATAATGTATGATTTTTAATTCTAGAGTCATGATATTCACACACAAATTATGAATTATGTTTAAACTTATTAGTTAGAGAAACACGGTATGCTCAAGCTGAAGGATCAGATAGGAAAGAAGGCCACAAAAGAAACACACCAAAACAAAGTTTCACTTCCAAAGCAAAGAGGCTAAAGTGAGGAACAACTGGAATTTTTTCTTTTTTTTTTTTTTTTTGATGTTTGGGCCCACTCCTTCTCATGTTGTTATATTTGCTATTGCAGGTGATTGTTCTTTTATGTTTATTTCAATTTGATGTCTGAGTCTTCATGCGTTTTTGACAACTAATATGTTGTTGCTTATAGTTATAGGTTTCTCACGTAATATTACACATACCCCTCATGCGGAACTGTTGGATACACGGAGGCCCCCAAATTATTCTGACTATTGGAGCATGCCAAGCCACATGCACAGCTTATTACTGCGTAACTTCTGTGGCTTCTGGATATCTGCTTGGCAAACGAGAAATTTCTTTTTTTTTTTTCCTTCACTTATTTTTGAGTTAATTTTTGTTTTAATGAGCAACTGACGATGAATAGATATTGAGAAGGCATTTGCTTTATATATGTTAACGAATAAATCATTCCACTGCTTCTATACTGTAGCTTCCTCATTAACATTTAGGACTTATACCTTATTTTTTTGTTCAGCTTCTCTTATCTGAATTAAGCTTCGGGTTTATTCCATTGAATAGTTTATGACTCCATACGATTTGGTATAGCAGACTGAGCCAACAATATTTCCGATTTAAGCTTGGAAATTTGTCCCCCATTGACACTCACTGACTTCGCTACAGGAGACAAAACAAATTAATAAAGTTTCAGATCAGCTCTATCATGCATAAGAAACGTAACCTGCATGAGCTACCCAGTCAAGCATGAAAAGTTTAAACACTCTTTTTTTCTTTGCTGAAGCAAACGAGGCAACAGCAGAAAAATACATAGCTGGCATAGACTCAATATATGTATATAATTCATAAATATATACATACAGGCTGATATATTTATATTAATTTGGGAGTGACGTGATTTTGCTTAAAAGAAAATTATTCTGCTCACATTAATTGGCTACCATAAAACCCCTACCATGAAACTGACTGCCAAAATACTCCCAAATCAAATTGTTTCAGCAGCTGGGTTAGAGTCGCTAATTAAAACGCTTCCAATATCCCGATAACGTGCCATTTGACTTGATTTTTTTTTTTCTTTCTTTTTTTTTCAGTACTGAAATGTTGAAAGAATCAAGAGAAGAATCAAATGTGTTGGATAAAAAAATACGAGGTGGTGTACTAGTAACAATAAATCCATCACAATATCTTCATGAATGTTACAGAAAGGATTTCACCAGGCTCCACCATCATCATCATAAAAAAACATTGCAGATTGTTCCCCTCCCTCAGAGCATTTGAAGTAATTCAAAAATAACAAGGCCATGCGAAATTTTTCCTTGGGTTTTCGAGGCTTTATTAGCTGGGTAAGAATAAGCACATGGATGGATTAACCTTAGTTTTATTAGGACTGCCCACGGTAAGTTGTGGGACGATCACAAGATGCAGGTCGTGCAGCTTTAAATAGAGTGTTGTTAACAGTAGTGCGTTTTGTGTTCTGTACTAGTTGTCCATAAGCTTTTTTGCTGCAGTCTTTATCAGCAGCTGCATGTATACTGCAAAATGTGGGTGGCTTCATACGCCTCTATTTTTGTTATGATTGTTTTTTGGAAGCGGAGCAATACCGGGTAAATACGCATTATCTGTTATTTGGGAGACGAGAAAATTACGGAAATGATATGATTTATACAAGGAAGGGGGAATACCTACTACTGGATAAGCCAAGTATGTTAGTAGATAGCTCTGGCGAAGCAGAGCTTTTGAATTGCCCGCCTGAAAAGTTTTTGATATAGACGTAATAAACACTAGAATGAATAGTAGTTATGATAACATAAGGGACACCAATTATTGATTAATGGATATAATTAAAGATTGTATAAGCACATTACAATTATGATTTATGATAAATGATATAAGATATAATAACAAGACTGATAACAAAATGAATTATCCCATACCAATACACAAGGCGATCTGCACTATACGAGCAGCAGCGTATTTGTAAATCATACCCTTTTCATATGCGGGCATAGCTGTGCTAATAAGACTGCGACTCTGTTTTACTTTTCTCTTCTTTTCCTCCGGCCTTTTTCCATGATCCTAGCTATGTGTAATCGAATCTATAAATAAATTAAGCGTATTGGCAAGTAAGATCTTTCATGCTGGGCTTTACTTCCAACCCTTATTACTGACTTGTACTTATTCTGCCTAAGCCGCCAACGAATTTATGTATTTTGCATTTTGTGAGAGTACACCCTATTCAATAAAGGGACCTTTCCGGCCCTAGTTTTGCAACGAAAACCAATACATCTGGGCTTCAAATAAGGCTGCCGCTTGACCATAATTCTTCTTCAATACAATACAGGGAGCTCCGTACACTTACACACGTTCCTAACTATAAATAAATTGCTATCAGGTTGTAATGATAGACTTACGACGGTGTTCAGATGATGGCGATCTCGTCTATGACGTGAACTTGAACACCCGCACATAACAGAAAAAAACCCAAACGGCAACATTACATACTCCATACTATTAAAACCAAAAAATTACTAGAATCCATTGCAAGATATAATTAATATTTTCAATTGGTTTAAAAAAATAATAATAGTTGTCACATTCATTAATCTCGTTAGTATTCGTATAGAAATTATAAATTAAAATAAGTTAAAAAAAAAAAATAAGGTTGATAATCATTCAAGCAATTCATATCATCGGCACAAGAGAAAAATATTATTAATTAATTAAGGAGCATTAGTGTAATTATTCATAATAATGTCATGGACTCATCAGCATAAGAGGTGAAAAAAAGCCTGGAAAGTTAAAATTAAAATATTAAGAAAAAAAAAAGTGGCGAGAGTAAAAGTATTAGAGAGCGGCATGGATTAATGAATGAATCTCTCCAGGATTGTTCATGATCGGGTATTGAAGCCAGAGAGAATAGCCATTAGAAAAGGATGAAAAAAAAGAAGAAACCCAATACTAATCGACAGCAGGAATTTAGTCAATGAAAGAAAAAGAAATTTGGACTGAACAATCTCATGAGAAGGTTTACTTTTAGACGGCAGTTTCACCAGAAGCTCTTGGGACTTCAGGCTCCAATTCCTTGGAATCAGCGTGATTACCGACAACAACAGGTTCCTCAACTTCGTTATTGGATTGGAAGACCAAAATAGTTGGAATAAAGGCAAATAAAATCAAATCCAAAACACCATAGAAGACATTTTCAGAATCGGATTGAATAACGTTACCACCGTCAGCTAAACCCCATGCAACAGGATACAAAATCCAGACTAAGTCTAAGAGCAATAAAGACAACTTAGCAATGGTAGAGTAGGTATAATGTTTGAAAATGTTGTAGTTCAAGATGCTCATAATAAATAACAATGAAACAGTAGAGAAGGTAAAGTAACCCCATTTATAGGTAGAGCTGATCAAAGAGCCAATTAACAAGCCCAAAACAAAGACTTCAGATCCACCGACTTCCAAGGCATAAGTAGCAAAGAGTCTAGGAGTAAAGCTAGAGAAAGTTGAACCATTACCAACAAATTCAACCAAGAACAATAAAACAGGCCAGCCCAAAAACCAACCAATGTATCTAGCATAAAAGACTTGTCTGTAATATAAATCTTCAAACAATGGGTCAGAAACGGTGACATGCTTGAATTCGGTTTCAACTGCAGCCCAACCAAGATCAGAAGCCAAGGTGAAATAGGTGAAAGCCAAAATAGCATTTACTGACAAGGCAGCAATATGTCCAACAGATTTCTTACCTTTGAAAAGAAACAAACCGGCGTGAGCGACTGCGAAAACACCGAAAAGAGAGAAAGCAGCCCATAACCAATCTGAACCATGAGATGTTAAGTGAAGATCCGCACCGGTTGGAGGATTGAGGGACACGGCTTCGTTTGATCTTTCAAAAAGAGCAGGCATAATGAATAAAAAAAATGAGGAGGATGAATAACTTTTGTTGTTGTATAACTATAATAAAGAGAATACATACAAGTTTGGTCTATGATTAAATTGGAGATAACTAGGATTATTTATACCATTTTAGAGCATCAGGTTTCGGATATTTAGGAAAGGGAAAAACAGGAGCTTGAGCGTAATTTGACAAAAAAGGATCCATCAAATTAGTTGGAACCTTAGATTGCGTGACAATTTTTATTGTGTCAATTATAATAAATGATTTCCGAAGTCCGGGAATGACGGGGATGGATTCTTGCACTTGAGGGAAACCATGGGGAGACCAAAAAAAAAGAAAAAAAGAAGAGGAAAAAAAAGGGAAGCGTGAAAATAATTCTGAGCATAACATTCTCCTAGTTAGCTATACTTACTTGATGTCTACTGGATGGGTATCTTGTTTTATTCCCTCTAACTATTACGGTACAGGGTCTTAATTTTTTTTTATTTTTTTTTTGACGCACCTCATCGCATCCACAAAAATGGGTGGCACTATTATGAGGACAGTAAATATATTCCAGGTTTATGAAGTAAATACAACGAGAGGAAAAGGTCTTCACAAAGATAGTTTAAATCTGTTTTCGTATTTATCAATAAAAATAGTACAGTGTTTTGCTATTATTCTTTTCTTCTTTAGCTAGGGATTCGGGAAGGAGTTAATAATGTGCTTCGGTACCCACGGAAATGGGCTGGTGAAGATTCTACAAAAGGAAATTATGTGGTGACAGGGGTAAAGGACAATAATGCCTCCATAAAAAAAAAAGTAAGAATATAAAACTTGCTTTCCTGTATTTCCGGACTTACGATCTCGGTATTTCCGTACCTATCAAAAAAGCTATGACGCGTTTTTGAATATTCTCCTACGCTTCATCGTTAGCTCATGCGTTCGCACCATCAAGCACTGAAAAAATTCTTTTATCACTCAGATGAGGAAGAAGCCGAATCAGATCAAATACAATCCATTATCAATGTTAAGAAAAAAAAAGAAGAGACGGAAAAAGTGAACTTTGTTAACATCATCCTATTGTTTTGTAGCATATTTAACAAAGTGGCTCGCTACCTTTCTTCACTCAGTACTCGCTATCTCTCAAGTCAATTACATAGATATTATTTGAAATAACACCTATATTGCTAAGTTAAAAATAAACTCTTAGCATCATATTTTACGCTAGATTGTTACAACCTTCAGATTACAGAGCATTATACAACCCAGGTTTTCCTTGGTAACTACTAAAATAAGAAGAATGGATACTCTATTAACTTTTATATCCATCAAAACTTTGGATTTCGGGTAAAGAATAAATGAAAAAGCCGATTTACATAGATTCTCCGTACCTTTCTCTTCGTATCCGTTTTCTTGCAGACTGTACATGTGACATCTGCTTTTAATATTTTGTTTTTTGTTATTGCAAGATCTTAATCGAATCCTTTGGGAACAAAAGCTGAGAATTAATTATATTATATAGATTCACTTTTAAATTGATTTTACGATAATAAGTAATATTGCGATTCAAGGTAAGTTGTACTGCCTTTTTTTCATGGCCGCCTGAAACAGGTAGAAATCTGTGGCCTTAGCCCTCATCAGGAGTCGTGTATTGCCTGTATTTAACGAGAAATGAATATGAGTGATTGTGGCATCGCAATATTGAGGTTTGAGCTAAATATAACAATAAAAGCTGTCCATAATAGTTAGTTGCCGTGTTAAATCACACATAACACAATATCTTGCTTCAACCAACAGTAGTGGTAAAAACTAGCTAAATCAAAAATTACTTCACATGGAAAAGCTTAATATGCCATAGCATGGATAATAAAGGAGCAAAAAACTTTAAGAACAACTGCGTTGAATATTCCTGGATCAACTGTGTCAACACTGTAGAGAGGCATTAAAACAAGGTTATACAGCCTCTCGCATCACGTGACAATTTTTACTTAAATGCAATGTTATGCGAGTATCAACGAATGGTTTGGGAAGCATTCTCTGATCAAATAAATCATCGAAAAATTGTTTGATCAAAACATCTCAATTACACAAGTGTTTTCCCCATCCGAGCCCATAAACAGTAAAGAAAAAACAGAACTGTTGTCAAGAGATCTGCATCGCCACACAAAATCACCATAAACTAATAACTGGTAATAAATAATTTCTTGAGTTCTTTCAGAAAATAATCAAAATAACAAACGGCTTTCTCTCCTTATCCTGTGAGATCTATTAACGTGTTGCTTTGAGGTTGTTTTTTTCTGTTCTAAAGAAATTATCTGCAAACCATATATTATTGAAATTGGGGATAGTAATACATTTTCATTTAGCTATTTGAGCCATGGCAACCAGTGATTCCCAGGTGTCAATGAAATATGTCATAAATAAAAAAGTCACCAGCAAGAAATACCTTGAATCTTTGCTAAATGATCCAGAACCAAACAGTGTGGATGATATCACTGACAGTAGTGATACATCCAGAGACTTGTCGGAAAGCGCAGCTTTCAGCAATGGCAATACTTCATTTAACAGCGTTGGAAATCAAGATACCAGTTATTCTAGTAATGGTGATGGTCAAAATAATCACGATAACTCTTGTTCTAAAGGCAGTCATAATAGACAGGATTCTAATGGCTCACTTTCTTCCTTTAAGAAAACCGAAGGGGTTAGTAATAGTATTAAGGCCCTCCAAGATAAGATAAAGAAAGGGTTGGATCTTAACGAATCTGAGAACACTAGATCTCCGCCATTATCAGTCAAGAGTTTTAGATCCAATTATGAAAAAAACAATAGCCACAATTATAAATCTCCAAGTTTGAAGTCTCCTGAGATACCAGAAGCTATGCAAATTAAGCTTAAATCAGTGAGTAATCACAATAAAGAGAACACCTTGGACTCAAGCTTATTGCTGTTTGATTCTGATACTGAGAAAGCTCCTGGAAACCCATTTGGTGGTATACCAAGATCAAACTCATCAAAATTTGACAAAGTTAACAATAAAACCCCAGTTTCAGTTAATACAACTGCCAACATTGTTGATAACAAGCCATTGAATAATGCAGCAATTACTGTCAACACCAGACCAAGAGCTCCTTCAACTGATAGTACCACTTCTAAAGCACCAACCCTCACCCAATCGCCTATCATCAATAACAAGAAGAAATCTCACGTTCCTCAATTCAAAGTCATCAAGAAAACTTCCACTCCGTTGAATTCTCCTACATCTCCAACAAGCTCAATTTTTTCAAATGATTCCTCTCGTTCAGCTGCTCATCAGGAGTTGAGACAATTACAGATAATTGATAAGGAAATCACCAAGAAAATCAAGAAAATCAAATCTGAAATCAAATACATCGAAGATAGCTTACCACCAAACCCATGTGTTCATGATTTCCAATCACGTAAGAAATTGGCTGCGGCAAAGCAAACATTGGAAAAAAGCTTGGAGTTCTGGGAAAAGAAGAAATATGAAAATGGGATCAGTTTCAGCAAGATGACAAGAAAGGTAGTATACTCAGGTGGCGAAGAGGTGACCACTTTCTTCTCTGGAAGAGTTGAGTAAACATATAACAAGTGTGATTTTGCCATTTTTTTTTTGTTTCACTCACACCTTTAAATCAATGTCATTTGACACGGACTAGGTTGTTCAGCACCTAACACCATCTTAGTTTAATGCTCATTTTTTTTTTCAAATTCTGATAAACAGCCCGCCCACGCTATCAACCCCACAACTGTCTGTGACTGGCCACAGGCATTACACTCGTTGACTATTGCAGTGCTTTTAGTTCTCCGTTATTATATTATCCATACTATTTTTCTGTTCTTCTGCTCCTATTTGTTAGTTCCTAGTTTTTTGTTACAAGACAAGTATTGTTTTTTCATGCTCGTTGATTTTACCGCCATGTTAGCGCCTTCTAATATGTTCATCTTTTTCCCGTTTTTTTTTTTTTTCTTTGATTGTTTTTGTCTTATTTCCATTTTCTTTTCAAAGATCTTTTTCAAATTTGTTTCCTAGAAATATTCTGGACCTTTGCTCTGCTTATATATATTGTGCTGTGATATCTATTATTATATTAAACTATTATATTAAACTGTGCTTTTACTGGTTCATGTCTTCAACCAATGATTGGTTTCTGTTAGAACAATAAACTGCAATATACTTCTAACACAACGATCATTTCTTTTACCCAGTGCTGATCAGCTCTGCTCATTATTGGTCATTCACCAGATCATTTCAACAATAAGTAAAAGTGTAGATGATTTACTAATCTTCAAAATTGAAGAAAGTTTTGAGCGAATAAGAAAAAATCAAGGATATTTGAGATAGGTCCAAAAAGATATATTCAACAGACTATAAATTATATATATAATACCCGCGAAAAAACATTATTCGGGAGAGAATCTTCTCAAGGAGAGTCTTTACAATTACATAATTTCTATGAGAGAATCAGAACTATAGTAAAACAATATCGAATCAAATTAATGACCTTCAAGGGAAATAACAACGAACAGTAAAATAGAAAAGCAGTGAACAGTGAAGTAGAAAAGCAGTGAACAGTGAAGTAGAAAAGCAGTGAACAGTGAAGTAGAAAAGCAGCAAACAGTAAAAGAAATTTTTTTTTTTTTTTTACCACTCATTAAGCTTGAGTGACAGTGACATATCTAGTACTTGTGGTGGTACTGTAGTCGTCAGTGTCTGTCGAATCGTCGAAATCATAGTAGTAGTAACAGGTGCTATCTGAGGCACTGGTGCTGTATGCAGTTATCAGGTTTGGGATAGTTCCAGTGATTGTTTCGTACGAGGTCGAAGTGGTTACTTGCTGGCTGGTAGTAGTAGTCGGACTTGTTATGACATTGGATTTCACAGTATAGGTAATGAGAGTAGTCCGTGGAGCGCTTGCTGTTGTTATTGATGATGATAACGACGACGACGACGACGATGATGATGATGTTGATGAAGATGATGAAGAAGTTGAATAAACTGATTCTGAGCTTGAAGAGTGGGAGCTGGTGGAGGTTGATTCAGCTGAAGTGGCAGGGGCACTACCATACATGGTGACATACCTCGTGCCACCTTCAATGTGGACCGTTTCTGTGATTATTATGGTGGTGTAGTAACTAGTATAAGTTGATGTAGAACCATGGTCAACGGTAGTTATTGTTGAGACAACAGTGGAAGTGACACTACCACTTTCAGTGGTGGTAATAGGAGCAGCATTAACTAAGCAGCCAAAGAGAGGAAGTAGAGTGAGGAAAGCTCTCATTTTCAAGATTTATAACTTTGATTGAAAAAAAAAAATTGCAAAATAAAAATAGAGAAAAACGGGTATCGGAATAGATGAGGAAAATGGGTATCAAATGTTTAGTGTTAGTGGGGGTATCACAGTGGTCAAAAAGATCAATAATCAATCAAATATGAGAGTAAAAGAAGTTTTGATCTGGTTTGTCAGTCAAATGGGTATCACAAAAAAAATAAAATAAAAATAACAAATAACAGGAACTAATTGCTGATTTCCTCAAATTAACAAAAAAGAAGATTATGGTAAATCAATTAAGAGCTAAATTTTGGCAGCTGAGACAAATTGTTAAACAGCATCGAGGAAAAGTATTAGCTATTTATAATTGACACTCGTCTAATTGCAAAGGCTGGCGGCCCAATTGCATTACGACATAACTGATGCAAGAGACATAATCATGAAAAAGCTTAATTCTATGTGGTACTCCCGAATAGCACCAATGACTAGGGCTTTTCTCCTTAATAATTCTTTTTTGCCAGTTAATGGATTGTGAATAAGAAAGTTGTTCACTGCAAGGCTGGCTAGACGCTGCATGTCGAGGGAGACGAGGATGCACGATGGGGAAAAAAAATGTACATGCAGATATATTGCCTTTCTACATCCCGAAATTGTCTTCTTTTGAGGTCAAATTTGAAATGGAACTGGTTGCGGAGAATTGAAACCAAATAGGAGGTTGAGACCAAATTTTGTTTCTTGCAAGAGATGGCGATATTTTGATGTGTGTGTTAATTTTGCTACAATAATTCCCTATCAAATGGTGGTCACTTCAACTGGAAAAATGTATAGATCACCAAAAGGGTAGGCTTCGAAAATCACCGGCAGATTTCTACGTCATGAAGAGACATTTTTCGGCATTTGCAATAATTTGGTACCTTAGAGTAAATAAAACTGTGCACAATGTATGAAATCTGCCTACTAGTCGGTGGCATGACAGTGACTAGAGAAGCTACAGCCCAGGGATTGGTGATTGGTTCTGTTAATATTTTGAGAGAGACGACAAATGAAAGACGGCTGGGTGATTTATTGAAGTTTTGCTGATATCGTATTCCTCAAATGAACTCAGGAGCACCTACAAATTAGCTCATAAATTATGGTAGTTATGGGAAGCACAATTTTTTTTTTTCTTCCAATAGAAAATCAAATGATCTGTGAAAAAAAAAATATTATTGCTAATAAGAATCAGTAAGCAAAAAATTAAGAATCATTAAACTATAAGATAAATAACAGAAGCATTCGTTTAAATTCGCTTAGCTATAGAAAAAATGACAATCCTTGATATGTTGAATTAGCCCACTATGTAATCCTTGATACGTTGACTTAGCTCACCATATAGTGTGTATACAGAGACTTTGCTACTAGACGAATAGAAATTCACATCTTCATAAATGAAGAGAAAAGAAAATCCATCAAGAATTAGCATATGCTTTTCTCATAGACACTATAGTTATTATCTGTCAAATTGCTGTACAACCACCAACCATGATCACGTGAAAAATATAGCCACCCATCGAGAAACCGCAACCAAAAAAAGAGGGAAACCCAAATATGAGTTCATGGTGGTGGCCTCAGGCTCCAAACTATATCATTACCACATCATATATTACAGCCTTATATCAGCATGTCTCTCTACTACAATCTTATTTTTGCAATTCTTTCCGCTGAAATTATACTTTTTACCATAATTTCTCTTCCATTGCCTTCCAAATTAAGAGCTCCTTTGCTCAACGCCATCTCTAAACCTTTCCAGTCCGTGCAAGTCCAGGTATCTATTAAATCTATTCTTATCTTCATATTAATTCTCTTCATCGATGCCTTCAACAAATGTTACTCAATTGAACAGCAACTTAAAGAAATCCCTCCAGGCGCCCCCTATGTCGATCGTTCCGAGATCCAAGCTAAAAGATTCTATGCCCAAAGAAACTTATATTTGACCGGGTTCACATTGTTTCTTACCTTAATCACCAACAGAACCTATTCTTTGGTGGGTGAATTGATTGAAGTCAAAAAAACTGTGAGGGGCGGTGCTTTGGTTGATGATAAAGCCCTTGTTGAATTAAAGGAAGAACTCAAGGCTAAAAATGAGGAAATCAATTCACTTAAAGAAAAGGCCAAGGAATTTTCTGAAGAGTACGACAAGATCTAAGCAACATTATGTTTCTGACTTTTTTTTTTTTTTTTTTTTTACAGAGCGTTCTCTACTTATGTCCACCAATAGTATAATGGGTTCACAATACTAATATATAAGATGTGCAGTAATGTTTATATCGAGACGGTTTATCTTAGTTGAATATGAATGTAAAACTTAATAAGCGTTACTCTTATGTTTTGGAATGAAACCGAAGTTTGGATGAACAGGCCCCAAAAACATCTCGGTAATTTTGATCCAATCTTTATAATCACCTGACGCCAACAAAGTTTCCAATTCATTTCTTCCCTTCCATTTTGGTGGTCTTTCGTTAATTTGATTTGGCAATCTTTCCAAAATTCCTACAGGAATATATCTATAAGTGAAACTCAACCATTCACATAAGAATCTTCTGGAAAGATTCACACCATATTCGTCACTTCCCCAATGGTTAATAGCAAATTCAGAGTATTGTTTGATAATGTCTAATCTTTCACTAGCGCTCTTATCCAAATATTGACCAGCAGAGATTTCATCAAATAACCAAGGCTTGATAAGTGCCCCTCTAGCAACCATAACAGTATCAATGCCAGTACCTTCAGCGGTCAAATTATGCCAGTCCTGGTAGTTGTAACAATCACCATTGGCAATAAAAAACACCTTATTTGGAAGATCATAAGAATCTTTATTTTCTTCTTGCTTGTGGTTATAATCCTGGACAATTTGGCCAACTTTAGAAACATAATCCCAGTCCGCTAACTTGGTGTATCTTTGTTGTCTAGATCTCCCATGGAGAGTGATGGCCCCAATATCTGGAACCCCGGTGGTGTTATCATTGGCGTACAAAAATCTCTTGACCAAATGATCTGCCATTGGACTATCATCTCTAGTGCCCATCCGGATTTTCACGGTGACTGGAATATCATTACTGACCAAGTTCATTCCTTTCAAGATTCTTTCGGTCTTGGCAGGCTGTTCAAGCAATCCAGAACCAGCACCTTGTTTGAAAAGCAAGTCGATTGGACAACCACAATTCAAATTGATTTCCGACATGTTTGGGGTGAATTCGCTGATTAATTCCGTGGCTTTAACCGCTTGCCAAGGTTTAGAAGCAGCTATTTGAGCAGCAAAGCCCGGGATTTCCGAAGCATGAGCCTTCATCAATGCCCATTCGGAATTCTGACCCTGAATTAAAGGAGTAGAAAGGGCCATTTCAGAAAAGGTGGTATCAACATCATAAAGTTTCTTCATGAGCCTTCTGTATGGTAAATTACCCACTGTTGTCAAAGGAGAAATCACTTTGGTTTTATTGTAATTAAGTTTCTTCTTTTCCCAAGCCTTAACTGGTGCTTCCACATAATCAAATTGGTGTTGCTTTCTCTCTTCAATGGCATTGTCGGTATCACCCTTGATTTCTTCGCCGTCTCCGGAATTATTCCATTTAGCGTTATGTTTGGTAATCTTATCCAAGTACTCGATGATTTCGTTACTTCTCTTGAAATCAAAATTCTTCTCACGGTTTCTTTTAGATGTACTCAATCTCAACTTTTGTTCATGTGAAATCTTATTCACTTCATAGTTTCCTTCTTTGATCGCCTTTTCATTTTTCTCCAAATCTTTTATGAGCTCTCCGGTTTCCTTGTTATAATGGTGTTTCAACCAACGGCACTTGATACCTGCAGAACAAACCCCAAATGCTTCAAAGTTAGGACACTTAGTGACTTCGATATCCGGCAATTTGGCTTCCAAATATTTTTCCACGTCATGACATCTGTTGCACTTGTCACCATAAGAACATGGATGGTCCTTAATATGGCTTGGATCCACATAATATGAACAAAGTTGGACTTTATCCTTAGGTTGGATCAAATCTCTCTTTTTATTCTGACCTCTTTTCTTTTCTTTCTTTTTGCCTTTTCCACCATCTCCGGAGGCTTCAATGGCATCAGCCTTATCATTTTGTTCGGCAGCATCATCATCAACTTCAAGATATTTCACAGTATTGTCCAGTTCAGTAATAACATATTCTTTCTTGATATGGGCTAATCCACTATAATCCAAGCTAATTGGACGAAGCTTTTGTACGGTTGAAGCTTTGAGCTTTTTGGAGATAGTAGCAGTATCGTTCCCAGAAGAAACGCTTTCCTCGTTATTTCTCTTGAGAGAACTATCAGCTTCAGACATATTGGATAAATCTGGTGTTTACAGCCCCGTAGGATAGATGCCATTTAGATAACAGAGAAATTTGAAAATTTTTTAGCGCTTCCACAGAAAAAAAAAAAAAAAATTACGCGTGACTGGAAGAGATGAGTTGTGATATTGAAGGTAATTTCTCGGCTTATGGCCTGTATAACAGCAATGATGATATCTATTAATCCCATTTTAATGAGCATTTTCAGAAGAGAACAAAAAAAAAATTAGGATATCTGAAATGTCCATCCATATCTGAAGTACCAAACTGATACAAGAAGAAGAACAAGAAGAAGAAGAAGAAGAAGAAGAAGAAGATATAGAAATGGATGCTGCTCAGCCAATAAAAGAACAATTTATAATTGAAAATATTCCGGCCAAGCGTCGCAGGCTTGAATCAACTGGGAATATAGAACCTCTCAATCCAAAGCCCAAGGTTGATCCACTTTTGATATTTGCAGAATGTAAAGAACAGAATAGACCAGTTCTTATTGCAGGCCCAATGGTCCGCTACTCCAAACTTCCGTTCCGTGAACTAGTCGGACTCTATGAATCCGATTTTATTTATACTCCCATGATTTTGGCGAGAGAGTTTGTGAGGCATCGTGGAGGTCGTGATTCTGACTTCACCACGAACTTGAAAGAACAGCATTCGCGACAAGCTTTGCTGGGGAAAAAACAGTGTCTAATAGTCCAAGTTGGTGCTAATAATGTCACTGACTTGCTAAGGTTTGTGGAAATGATACATCCGTACTGTGATGCCATCGGATTGAATTGTGGATGCCCTGTAAGAGAACAAGTTAGAGAAGGAATTGGGGCAGCTTTGATGAGCGATCGATTCAAAGTAGCAAAGTTTGTTAAGGCTGTGAAAAAAAGATGGGGCGATAAAGTGAAGATGGAGACGAAAATCAGAGTACATGATAATGTTCAAGAAACTATTCAGTTTGTACAAGAAGTTGAGAAAGCTGGTGTTGACTGGATCACCATCCATGGCCGGACCAAGGATACTAGACTGTCGGTTCCCGTTGATTTAGAAAAAATAAAACTTGTGAGAGAAGCCATAAAGCGTGTTCCGGTAGTGGCTAATGGGGATTGTTTTAAACCGGAAGATATTCAGAGAATAACGGATTACACCAAAGTTGATGGGGTAATGGCAGTAAGAGGGGTATTGAACAACCCTTGTTTATTCACCATGAGATCAGAGGCTACTTGGGGAGCAGTTGAGAGACTCATCAGCTCTGTGATGGAATATGGCTTGCCTTTCCAATTAGCACAACATCATGTCAGTTGTATGATGCCCAAGGGATCAGCTATCATGAACAGGTTGAATAAATCTTTAAATGAATGTACCTCCATGGTAGGTATGCTTGATTGGTTCGATGACAATTTTGAATTGAGAAGGTTAAGACAAGAAGGTTTTGCAGAAGAAAGGAGTTTTGAAGATGCTAGAAGAGGAGGAGCTGGGGAAAAGCACTAACTGCCAAAGAGGGACAAAATGTTTGTGCACAATAAATATAGTATATTGAAATTATTTACATTATGTAATTATGGTTAGGAGGTTATGATTCGATTGTTGAATACTCTGATTGGGGGAGTTTTGGCCGTAGATAAATGGATTCCAAATGTTGAACTTATTTAGACTTCTATATTAGATGGTTGCCATGAGACCAATAAAATTTCTGGAAAAGTTGCCATCTTTTCTTTTTGGGATAACTTCGGTATTCTACAAATCGTTAACTAGAGTATTTAGATTAATTGAAAATAAATAAGTAAACGGGAAGTTTAACCAAGAGCTTGCAGTAAACAAAAATAAAAACATTCTAGAGATTGAAGGAGAAAAACACAAATAATAATAATATAATGATGATAATAATAATAATGAAAATGAAAATAGCCTCAAGAGCTATATCAAATAAATCTAGATTAAAATCAATGTAGGCATCTAATGAAACAAATGTGGGAGCAAACTGAAAATAATACTATAATAAGACAGATAAGAATTGAAATCAAAGCAAATATAAAATGATGGTGTGATTTAGATAAGCTGATATTAATGTTAATCTGGTAACAAATAAATGGGTAACTGGTAGTTGGTTAAGGCGAACTTATGAATCAGCATAGAGATTTAAATGATCAGGAGGGTACTTGGTGCCTGTAATGACAATATCATTCAAATTTTTTGGTGATTGAAACTCCCCCTGTTTGATTCAACTGGACTCTCGATATAAATACTACCCCTGTTGGAACCAGCTGGAGTATTGCTGAAACTTTCATCGCTGCTAGAATACGAACTTCTGCTTTCAGCGTAGACAGCGACTCCTGGTTTCTCCAAATACTCAACACTATCTTCTGCAAAAGGATTTTCCTTAATGGAAGCAGCTTTGGCTGGGATAATGGATCCCTTATTAATAGCAGACATATTCGCCATTGGAACCCTTGTACTAAGAGATCTTGATGGGAAATAGTCTTCAGTTTTCATCAGCATGGCGTTCTTTTCTTCGGTACGCTCCACAACTTTTCTGACGATGTAGTATGCTACGGAGACTACCAAAGCAAGAGCAACACCGCCACCAATAGCGATATATACGATAATGGTTGTCAGAAGACTGCTAGACATATTCTTGATTTTATCGTTATTCTTTTGTGGTTTATTTTTCCAAGCGGTTTATTGCCGAAATCAACAAGAAATAAAAAATGATAGGAAATTACCATTTATTATATACTTCTTTCAAATAAATATCATTTTCGGTGATCAGACCAGGCATTTCCCATATAAATTATGATAATGGTCTTTGGTAGGTGCGTTGAAATGAAGTTATTTTGAGCCAAGCCTTGCATACTCAGCAGACCCAAGGTTGGGTATTGTATTGCATCGAGAGGCTTGCTGTGAAAAACGTCTTAGCAGAATGATGGAACGCACATTGTCCTTTAACAGTAATAATCGCATTTTCTTCTCTAATAATTATGCGATTTGGATATGAATAGAGTGCAATTACGCTTATCATTCTCTATAAAGGGTTCCGACCTATCTGTAAAGATGGTACTTGGCGATGGTAATTATCCTGCTGTTGAACCTAATGGTCACGGGAAACCCGCCAAATGCTTGTCATTCAACCAGATCTTATTGTTGATACAACACACCTTGATATTATTAGATTGTCCTCAAAGTAATACAAGGCAGGGCTCTATAGATCTCATCGTCGGGCTTTTCGGTTTCATCTGCAAGAAAAGTGTCGCTTTTTTTTTTTCGGTGACCGATTATTATTGTGCAGCTGTGGTAACAGATCTAAGTTGTATGTTCAGTGTGCTTTAGAATTATTGATGGAAGGCTGTAACAAAACAACGGGATTTCACGCAAATGGGGCTAGCTATACGCACATGTAACAAATGTGACCTTGGTTAATAAAAACAACAACAAGGCACTCTGCCTTCTATTTGTTCAACAAAATAGCGGATACGCCTTTAATGTATGTAAACTCAGCTCTTTCTTATTAGCTGAGTTTACTCCCCATACCATGTAGAGCAGAGCAGAAGCAGAAAACACACACTTAGTGGTTAAACAGAAAGATAAAGAAAGTTCTCTTCGACGAATGCGAAACACCAAGCCTTGCTAGTTGGTTTTCAAGGTGCATTGGCACCTCAAAGCCATGTTTAAGCGAACAGCGCCTAGAATATTGAAAATAAAGATAGAACAAATGCCCCGATAGGGTTTACTGTACAAAGGAGAGCAAATTTAGAAAACATGGAATTATGGGAACTAAAAGACCCAAGAAAGATTAAGAGAAACTGGTAACAAAAATTCAAAAGAACCAAAAAAAAAAAAAGCAAAATAATTAAAAAAATCAGAAGGACAGGAGAGAGGAGGGGAAAAAAAAAAGACTTGAATGGAATTAAATATAATTTGAAGTTTCAGTCTTCCCTTCATAATATTCTTTATTCTTTAAATCCCATTCTTCTTTTTTTCTTCTTGCTTCATCGGTTCCCGATCTTCCAACTTTAACAAACAATGATACTATAATCCCCATACCACCTGCTCCAATTGCAAAATAATATGCATATTTGAAGCTGTGGAACAACTCTTTCACCTCCTGCGGATTTTTCAAATCCACTCCTTTAGCAAACTGCGGGAACTTTTGGGAAACGATGGTATTGGACAAAGCAAGACCAAGGGCAGTGGAGATCTGTATCATTGTTTGGAAAATCCCCTGCGCTGCTCCTTGAAGTTCGTTATTCACGGAATTCACAGTGACCATATTTACGACATTAAAAGTCAAATCGGCACCAATAACCGCGAGACAGTAAGCTTCAAAAGGGCCTCTCCAGTAACTTGTATGTTGGTCCATAGTGGCCCAAATGATGGCAGAAGCAGCGAACGAAGCTGTGGCAATACTTAGGAGAAGTTTTCCAGGAACCAAATGTAACACAAGAGCAGCAAGAATATTCACAATTATACCACAAATTGTCATAGGCAAAATACAAGCAGTGGTATGGAGAGGAGAATAGTTCAAGATTTGTTCGAAATAAAGAATAGAAAAATATGTGAGAACCCCATTGAAGCACATCCAGGAGAAAAACACTGTAACCATTGCAAGACTAAAGTCTCGGGATTTCCAAATAAACATAGGCATTACTGGACGTTTTGGAATATGGCATTCGTAAAAAATAAAGCAAATGATCATCACTAATCCAACAACCAAAGTGGCGATTATATAGGACGTATCCCAACCAGAAACAGGCACTGAGGATTGATTAAAGGCGAACACCACCAAAGTTAATGCAGCAGTGATTAGTAACCCACCGCCATAATCTAACTTGGACAAGCGATGTAAGATGTGTTTGTTCTCTTTTGTTACTTTTGAGTCTGTTGGCACAATAAGAATCGTGATGATTGAAACACATCCATAAACAATTGACAAAAAGAATTGTGAAGCTCTCCATGACAAATATTCCGCACAAATTCCTCCGCTAACAACCCCGGCACAGAATCCAACAGGAGCCCCAGCCGCAAAACATGCCATGACCCGATTCTTTCTTACAGATATCGGATAATACGAACTAAGAAGTCCGCCACTACTGGGTACTGAAAAAGAAACCGCAATCCCCATTAAAGCTCTTAGAACCACTACGGCAATATAGTTGTGCATAAACCCACAAATTAGAGAAGCAATGGTGAACCATATGAACCCGCCAACAATACAGTTTTTACGTCCAATGATGTCGCTAATGTTTCCAGCAAGTAAAAGAAAACTAGCGTTTGCCAAGTTGATGGAACTAACACTCCAAGCGAGCGTACCTCCAGAAACCCCGAAATCTTTGGCAAGGTGGTCCAAGGTGATTTGGAAATTACCGACAGCGATACTAGTGCATCCCACAGCTAGGGTAAAAATTAAAACACAAGCGGTTTCATGAAGCGAGTTCTTGAATACTGCTGGCCTCCTGTTGTTTATATCCTGAACCGAAGGGTTCTGTTGTGGCTGTTCTAGATCATCTGGGTTCGGGATGGTGGTTTCCCTAGAGTTGGTAGTCCGACCTGTCAGACCAGCAGAATGTATCTTTTGGTTCAACGATGGCATCCTGTTTAGTTTTGCTGTGCAAATACTGTTTATCGCTCTGATACCAGCTGCCGAAGTATTTGCTAGGATGGAAGTGTGCATGCCACTGATCTGTAGACGATATATCCAGCTGGAGAAGAACGAAAAAAAAAAATTGGAAAAAGATCGCACGGTAGGTGAAAACTTCGGTGCTAAGCTTCAACATCTTTACTAATGCATTGGTAATGAGCCACCAAGGATGTTGTGAGTCTTTCTATGGGGACGCAAAAAAAACCTATGTATTTGCCAGATATTGTTCTCATTGCCGCTTTTCTTTAAAATTACTTTTGTATTGATGCACCTATTGTAGAAAAGAAATACGGGATCCGTAAAGCAAAAGAAAAAAAATAAAGCGCAACATTCCCGACTACAGCCCTTCCCTATCTCTTTTCTATTCTCCTTTCTCTCTTCTTCCTCTCCCTCGTCTGCTATTTATTCTGTAATTGTTAAATATGAAAGCTTTGCTTCCCCCAGATCAACAGGATAGCAAAATATTCAACTAATCATTGAAACAACTATTATATTATATATTCCCAATGCCATCGCCACATATTAAAACAATTTTGCAGCACCACTTTCCACCGGAAATAATCATCAGGATCCTCCTGTTCTTAAAGCTAAATGATGTTATTAGTATACGTTATAATCTCCATAAATGGAATCATCTAACCCATGAGTCAATCAAAGGGACGATCATTGATTGTCTTGACTCCGTAATTTTCAAAACAGTTGAATTCAACAACACTCGAGATTTTGTGACCAGGCTTTGTTCAATTTCACAACACCCTGTGTATTTTAGATTCCTGCCTATATGCTTCTATCCAAACCAAAAGCTATACGTTGACCTACAGCCTTTTAATACTCATATTAAGGTCATCAAAGTAATCAGCCTAACTAATTCCAAAGCAAATCACCATGTGTTGGAAACACATGACAATGAGCTTGAAGGATTAAATCGTTTCCTTCATTCTCTACCAAATGTCATAGCATTATTCACCAATTTGAATCAATTGACTTTATCACATCCTTTAAAAGAATTGAATTTCTTATGCTATAAAGGACGACTACACTACAACACTTCTCGATTAGAAAAGTTATATATATCAGTACCGTTACAGGATCAGAATCTATCCGCTGATTTGAATGACACCGCAGATAATCCGACCTGGGGCTTGGATAAGTTTCAATTACCAGTATTAAGACAACTTGTTATAAACAATGGTAAAAATCTGAATGTTTTTTTGGATGGTAAATGTTGGTCTTTCTTGCCTAACCTAACCTATTTGGCAGTTTATAATGATCGGACAATGATTTTAAAAAACTTTGATGTGGATAATGCTTTCCTAAATCTTAGAACATTGAATATTCGCCATTGCAGCAGATTGGAGCTAAGAGGTAAAGTGCGACTCATCGAATTACAGAACTTGTATCTTAATGATGTATGTCTTGCAAATGGTGAAATCTTGGATTTATCATTGTGTCCTAAACTTAAGCGATTGGAAATTGTTTACACCAACCTCAGGATTATCAAAGGCTTTGACTCCAAGTGCTTGCAAAATTTGTACCATTTGAGTCTAAAGAATAATCATATAACAGAAATCAAAGGGCTATCCCAGTTGCGTAATCTCCAAGAATTGGATCTTTCGAGAAATTCTATTTTGAAAATAGAAAACTTAAACTCTCTTGTGAACTTGAAAGGGTTAAATTTAAAGCGCAATAAAATTTTAAACATTTCTGATGGACTTTCTAACTTGAAGAAATTACAAGTGTTGGACTTATCCCATAATCTACTAAAACTGGTTCTGAATGTCAGCCATTTACTACATTTGTTGGTTTTGAACTGTTCTCATAATAAGATTTCAAAAATTAGTATTAATTTTTCACAGATGAAGTCTTTGCAAATCTTAGATCTTACTGATAATGACTTAAAGGCAAATAAGTCCTTTGAATCTTGGTCCATGGTGAAAATGTAATTGTTATTTGATTTTTTTTTTTAGCAAAAAACGTTTGTCTTGTCAATGCTACTTATTTCAAAAAATATATATATATATTCATAATCTCTCCTCGAAATGATGCTTAAAAAAAAAGCCTTCCATAGGCTATCCGAGTGTCAAATATTTTAATTTTTTTTCAAAAAAACAGATAATCCACTAATGATGTTTTCATGTTCGAAGGTCTGTTTCCCAATGCAAGATTAGCCTAATTAGGAAAATATGATTTTTTCATCACTCGGAAATGCCGACACTATGATGAGGTATAAAAAACCCCCCCACTCCTCCAAGTCAGAACATCAATAATGTATTTGTATATGACAATAATCTACAATTAAAAGGAAATTAACTCGTTTAATCGTCTCTCATATAAAGAGATTTTTTTTGTTTATTTCACTGCTCCCCATTTGCCTCTTTCGCTGCTGTTCAGTTTGCTGCTTCATTTGCTCTTATCGATAAGAAAATTATTGTCATTCACAATGTCCGTTGACTCCAAAAAAATCAGAAAGGTTCCAAAGATCGATTTATCCAACTTTGATTCCCGCCGTGACGAAATAAAGGAACAATTATGGAATGCTGCTACAACCCATGGATTTTTCTGTCTTGTTAATCAACAATTCCCATCCAAATCTGATATCTTAGAAATCTTCCAACTCAGTGAATCTTTCTTTAAATTATCCCCTGAACAAAAGAACAAAACCCCACATATCAAATTAAAGAACACCGGCTATGAGTTTAAAGCCCAAATACGTCCAAGCTCCACTACAAAGTTGCCGGAAA
This sequence comes from Saccharomycopsis crataegensis, assembly GCF_037102585.1. Classification (NCBI taxonomy): domain Eukaryota; kingdom Fungi; phylum Ascomycota; class Saccharomycetes; order Ascoideales; family Saccharomycopsidaceae; genus Saccharomycopsis; species Saccharomycopsis crataegensis. Next base: position 2,051,035 of record NW_027043820.1, read on the forward strand.
ACAAAGAATCTTTGCAAATGCAATTACATCGGTATGATGAAAACTGGCCCAATGAGGAGGCATTGGGCTACGAAGATTGGAAGAAAAAGGTTAGCTCATTCATTTTGAAAGTTCAAGAATTAAGTATGATGATTCTTGATATATTTTCTGAGAAATTGGGGTTTGAAAAAGAGTTTCTCAGAAGATGCCATGATATTCACGCTGACACTGCTCAATCCACCCTTAGATTTTTACATTATTTTGAAAAATCCCTTGATGTCGAAGGTGAAACTGCCATAAATTCTATCATCTCTGATGACGAGTCTAAAACCACTAACTGGAGATGTGCTCCTCACACTGACTTTGATGTCATGACACTTTTGTTTTGCAAAGAAGGCGATAAAGGTTTTGAGTATTGCCCAGGTCGGGAGTCCTTCAATGACTTTGGGTATGGTGATGAATGGTCTTCTATTTCTCCACAAACTGGGGAGATCGTGATCAACATTGGTGATATGTTGATGTCATGGAGTGACGACAAGTTGAAGTCCAACTTTCATAGGGTGAGATATGTTGATGATTCCATGGCTGATAGGTTCAGCATTGCATGGTTCAACCAGGCTAATACCGATGTTCTGATACAAGGCCCAGATAAGAGATATGAACCTGTTACTGGCAAGGAATTCATTGAAAGAGCAATGAAGAGAAATTTTGACAGATTGAATGGGATTGTTAACTGATTATACTTCTATTACGTTTTCCTGAATGTAAATTCTGAGTTCTCAAACATATTGTAGATCCATAATAATCGTATTAATAGTTTTTGATTGCACTGTTACGCTTGGAACATTTGGTGCAGATACCAAATAAATTCGAAAACCCTTGATTGCCGTAATAGAAACCGTGGCATTGACAAAAAAAAACTTCCAGAACCCTTGAAAAGTCTCTCGCAAAATAAGACACTACCGCACCAATAAATCCTGTTGTCTCAGTTGCTACTGGACGTGGACATCTGATTGGCTCAAATGGCACGACTTTATCTATTTGATCTTAGTTGAAAAATCCAAAACTTTGGTGCAAAATCCCCCAACACCTTCAGCCGGGTTATCCAGGTATATCGTTTACACGCAATTTTTTTTGTCGAGCTTAGTAAGATTATTGAGAAATGTCAAATCAAATCAATGATTAGCAGTTCAGGAACCTTAACCTTAAGAAAGTCCGGAAAATAAAGAATTTATAACTTCTTCCAAACACACACATATACCACTCTAGATTCCTAAATATACACATTTACAAAAATGGTTTCTGCAGAAGAGCTTAAAGATATTATCATTGAAAAATTGAAAGCACAGGAAGCTCAGGTCCATGATATCAGTGGTGGCTGTGGCCAGTCCTTTTCTGTTCTTATTGTCTCTGATGTATTCGTCAAAAAGAATAAGTTGGCAAGACATAGAATCGTCAATACTGAATTGAAGGATATCATATCATCAATCCATGCTTTCACTCAAAAGACGTACACTGTGGAAGAGTGGGCCAAAGAACATTCTAACTAAGTTTTTTGATACAATGGAGGAGAGCGTCGGTTAATTCCATGACTTCTGACGATAATAATTATATGCGGATGGTTGCAAATCCATGGATCCTTAAACTGACCTACAGCATCATCTACCATTTTATTGTTTACGCTGCCTATGCTTTCTGATTAGCTTGGATAATTTCCTGGAAATTGGCAGTCATTTTTTTTTCAAAAAAAAATAAGTTGATTTCACTACTGTTCCTGATTGATCTCCAATTATTATTTCCCATTTTCTTCAGTTACTTTCCCCTATATTATAGCCATTTTTCCTTATTCCGTTATTACATGCCCCTTATATAGAACCTCTGATATCAAACACACCAATTCTAATAAGAATCATTCTCCTCTTTGTTTCTCTTTCGTTCCCCCTTTTCGCTGTGTCATAAGTCCGCAGGATGACAGTCACTCGCATTTTCTTATGCTTACAGCTTCAGATCCTGAAGTAGTCCTCTTTAGTGATAATATTCAAATACACAAGCCTCATTCCAACCACAACCATAATATCTACTTTCTAGGAAAATAGGCTATCGATGGTTGGTAGAAAAAACAGGAAAAAGAAAAGAGACACTTTATACAGTTAGACAATTTTGAGACATCTGTTATTGAGCACTCCTTCAAGGCAGGGTAATACGTCACACGAACAAAAAAAAAATTGTTACTAATTTTTGATGTTATTCCTTTTGAGCGATTATACTTTTGATGTCACAGTCATCGGCAACTGTCTGAGCAGGCAATAAATTTTTATTTCATATTTCATTTCATATTCCGTTCTATAACACCTATATCAACTGCACCCGCCCGTCAAAGTCATCGCAAATACATACTATTGGTTGCTTTGTTTATTTTCGGTAATTAAAGATGTCGGTTAATATCAACTGGAACTCTCTTGAACAAGAATCCTTGCTCTGTTGGAGCAGGGATCTTTTGAATGATGCTCTCAACTCTGGCAAGAAACCTAGTATATTGGCCTCCGATATTGAGATACAGGACTTACATTTTGGTAATAACGCGCCAATTGTAGAAATCCTCGAAATTGGCGATTTGGATACCGATAAGTTCAGGGGGATCTTTAAAATTAAGTACGCGGGGGATTCATATATTAATTTGGCAACAAAGATCCAGGCCAACCCGATGAACATTTTTCATAATAATCTGTTGGCGAAATACTCGGATTTTATCCTCCCTGAATTGGGAATGGTGAATCAGAAGTTTGAAATCCCTATCAATTTAAAGCTATCAAAAATAATGTTATCAGGTATAATTATTATTGTGTTTAATAAATCAAAAGGTTTGACTTTGGTGTTCAAAAACGATCCTCTTGAGAATATCGACGTCTCTTCAACTTTTGATGCAATTCCTGCGGTTAGAAAATTCCTCCAAATTCAAATTGAAAACCAGATTAGGGATTTGTTTAGAGAAATTTTACCAAATGTTTTGTACAAAGTTTCTCAACGATGGACCAATAATATACATTCTCAGTTATTAAATGGGGGCTCTAATAAGGTTAACAAGGAGAATGATAAGAAAGTGGTATTATTTAGTGACATTAATCCAGATGGCCCAGATCTATCACCAGGAAATTTACTCAGGTTGTCGACATTAAGCGGTTCTCGACAATCTTTATCGCTTGGAATTCCAAAAATCAAAGATTTCATTCAGCGGTCAACCATTGAGAAATTTATTAACGTGCACAATAGAATCAAAAACCAGAACTCGTTCTTCTTATTCAATAACCACAAATATGCCAACGGGCTTCCAATTGAATTATTCGCAGCAAGTAATGGTGATATGACTCATGACTATTCTTCCATTGAAAAAGCTATTGTTGATGTCAGCAAATACCAACTGATCAATTACAACAATAAAAACCAGACAAACAATAAGCACGTGAAGAAGCCGAGGAGAAGAGTTATTAAGCTCGGTGGTCCTAAGAAAAAGGCTGGAGTGTCATCACAACCAAAGGCAGATGATGATGATGCTTCTAGTGACATTACTGCTGTATCATTCAATAAGACAGGTTTGCGTAGCGACGTGGCGCACACTGATAATGATGAGGGAGATAGTGCTACTCTCGTTGACGATATTGAAGATTTGGATAACCCAGAATGTTCCGCCAATAGTTCAGACTCCTACATCACTGGCCATAAGTTGAGAGAAAAGAGGGCTTTGAGCTCATCATCCGCTAGTGTGGAGTATCTAAGATCTCTCTACGCCGAACAGCAAAAATCACAAAAGGCCAATGAAATCAAGAAAGCTATTGATAACTCTATGAAGAATAATGATGAAAGCAACAAAAACTTCAAACAAGAGGTTAAGAGGCCATATATCATCACTCAAATTTCTACTGATAATTCTAACAAGGATAATATCAGAAGTCCATTGAATGATAAGTCCATGTTGAGCTTATCCTTAGGATTGAATAATAGGGTCATCAATAGATCCGAAGGGAAGAAAGGGATCATTTCTAATGCAGTTAAAAGCAAGAAAGAAGGAGCGCATGCCACAAAAACTCCGGTTAAGCATAAAGATAAAAACAAGCCAGAAACAGTTACTATTAAATTGAAGTTGAATGACAAAATCAGGAATGAGAAAGCCAGGGATAAAAACTCAAGCAACAACTCTGAATATGCCACATCGAAATATTATAAAAAATTATCCAATTTCAATAATATTCCTTCATCCGATGAAGGCTTGGTTGGAAACAGAAAAACTGGAGCAATTGATTTTTTTACTTCTAATCCTGTGCTTTCTGACATTCCACCTCCTTATGCTCCATAGTAGCTGCCTGAATACGACTAATAAAACTATATGGCGATAATGTTTTTTCGTTTTTTTTTTTCTTTCCATGGGTTGAATACCCAGGGCTATTTTCAATGACTTTGCTTTCCTGGATTCTGATTTATTTATTTTTTCTCTTCTTGTTCTGTTGCACATTCAAACAGTATTTGCTAAGTTTGCTTTATTGAATATTCGGATCAAACCATACAGGTGATGGGGGAGTCCACTAGTGTCATCAATTAATTAAACGATGCAATAATTTACAGCTGTAATTCAAGATTAGATGTTCTACTTATTTATTTTTTTGTTATTTTAATTTCTCTTTAAACATGGGTTATTTTGGTTTTATTCTTTGATATTTTACTATTCGCACCACATACGTTAGTGTCAATATACATGAGTTCTTCAACATTTATTATTTTTTTATTCCAAAACCTGAGTCTGCAAAAAACAATCATTCAAAGAATCTGCTGGTATACATACGCGAATTAACAGCTATAAATATCACTATATGCGGTGTTGTAGTAAAGACGCCACCAGAAATCGCCTCTCACATTGTCCCATCTAATAAAACACTAACCGCCGCAATCAACAGCCCAAATCATGAACTTTGGCCAGCCATTTATCCATTGTGGGGTTTGCTTCAAACAATCTTGCAAACAGACCCATTTAAAACGAGGTTCTAATGCAAGCCTTCAAAGAAACGACGAAGGCGACGATGACGATGGTGGTTTTTACATGACGAGTTGTGCTCACGTTTTATGTTATGCTCATACGAATTTATCAAATCAAGGTATTTATAATGACCTTCGAGCGATCACAATAAACTATCGAGTTGTTGTTTTTTTTTTTGTTTTTTTTTTTGGTATTCGTGGTTTCATTTTTGGACAAACTATTAACATACATCTTTTTTTTCTTTCTGAAGCAGGACAGTTTTTTGGGAATCAAATTGATATCAACAACATTAAAATCACTTGTGGTATTTGTCAGACTTCAGGAGTTTCTTTGAAAAAAATCGACGATAATTTACCCATGGAAATTGCAATGTACTTTAACTCATTGCCGCAACAGTTGGAAACAATTTTTGCAATTTCTCAATTCCAATACGTAGGGATGCAAGATATGGTCAACTATCAAAGGAGTTATATACAGAAGTTGCTAGAAAAAGTCGATAAACAGCGTCAATTATTAATTACCGCCAAAGAAGAGATTACTCAAATAGAGAAATACAAGAGGTAAGTGTCATTCTCTTTCTCCGAATAGAGAGTATAAACCAATTCTGTACTCCTTCCTATCATACTAACCTATTCGACAGCAAGATTAAAGATTTAGAAAAAAATAACAGTATTTTACGAGCAAAAGTTCGAAGTTTGGAAAATGGAGACTCTCTTAAAGCCCCACCAACAAGATCTATTCATTTCATGAATAGGCCAATCAATACTGGTAATAGCTCAATAATTGAACATGATTTGAAACAATTAGTCGAACAGCAGAAATATGATAAAACTAATGATACTCCTAACTATAATACCCGGCAGCAGTTTAATGGTGAAGATGGAAATACCTTTATTAGAATGGTCAAAGAAAGCTCGACTAAAAGAGGAATGTTTGCTCGTCAATCCATGTCAACATGGCAACAACAACACCAAAATTTACAGCCCAATGGACTGTTGAGCCAACCAAGAGTTCATAATCAAGTTGCTGAATCAACCAATATTCAGAATAATTCAGGAATTAATTATGGGGTTGTTTCTGGTAATATGGTGCGTAATGGTGGCGATGTCAATAGAAACGGCAGTGGTGAGGGTCTTTTAGCGGTGAACAATACGGTTTTTGGCAATAATGGGTCTTCGAGATTCATTTCCCTTGAATCAGAGGGTCATGAACTGGGAGAAATAAATAATAACAAGATTAGTAATAATTATAAACGCCCAATAATATTTCCAGACCTAGTGAAATTTAGGGCTGATAATAGTGGGAGCGGAGGTGATTTTGAAGTACAAGTTCGAGAATCAAGAAATAGTATGCAACCTTATCAGCTGAAGAATTCTAATGGTACCAATAGTGAAAATAGCGGGACCAGTCCCTTGAGACCATTCAGTAGATCGAGATTGTCTACGAGCAATGGGAAATCTGTCGGTCATATAGCTAGTAGACTAAGCGCCCACATGAAAGTAGGTAAACAAAGAATGTCAACTTACAATGGATCATCATCGAATAATAGAGAGATCGGAAGAGTTCTGAGAAACAATAGAATATAGAATATTGGTTAAGCTGGATATCCATATACTGTTCAAAGTTTCTAATCAATGTGTTATGCTCTTTATCAACACTGTATAATACATGCCATATGCTTATTGAATAACTTTAGTTCCTTTGTATTGTGACCTTTTTGCTAACGTTCACATCATCAAAATTCTATGAAATACAATAAGCTCTCCTTCAACGAATCCACAGAACACAGATCAGAAAATGAATAAATCCTTTATTTATTATGAGTGCATCTTTATGATAGTAATGAGAAGAAAGAAGCTGATGAATTGATAATAATAATAGTGGTGATAAAAAAAAAAGTGAAATAACATAAAACCTTGAAATAAACCAAAAACACATGACAATATGATAATATATGAGATGAGATCACAACTTTGTCTTGACATCAAAATACAACCAAAAGAGCGGTGCACAATGAGTGTCTACCATTATATTACTTCAAAACCCATTTTTGGTATAACCTTTTTAACCATGACAATTGTTGTATCGTTCACTCTTTTTCTCACTCTTTTTTTATTTTTTATTGTTCTTTTGAAATTTCTGGAAGAAACTCCTCTTTTTTTTTTATAATATTTGCTGTAATAGAAGATTAGAAATAAATCCTTGAATCATATCATTTAAGCGTCTTCGGCTTGTTTGGCAGCGGCCAATTGTTGGTAGTAGTCTTCACGCTTGGAAACAACACCCTTGTGGAAAGACCACCAGTACCAACTACCACCAAGGGTACCAAGGGCCAAACCGATGACGAGATCGGTGGCAGCACGTCTCTTAAGGGAACCAGTAATAGGAGCGATTGGCATTGTTGATGTTATTAGTTATTTAGTATTTTTCTTGCTGAAGTCGCTGTAGTACAATAACTCTCTTCTAAAAGCAGTATTGAAGAAAAAAAAATCATCTCACACAATCATCGTCTCTCTGGACATGCAGCCCCGTGCCAATCACAGTGGCGGGATTGGAATATCTCGCGATTTTTTTTGGATTTTTTTTTTTTAGGATTTTTTTTATTTTTTTTCCGCTCTTACTGTTAGCAAAGCACGGGCAACCCCTGGTGATTTTTGTTAGAAAAATTATTGGGTGAATTTACTATTGATTATATACATAATATTCCACTAATAGATCTACCGAAATTTTGACACAACCACCCACAAAAATGTTCGCCAGACAAACCACTGCTGCCGCTAGAAACGTCGTCTCCAAGAGAGCTTTCTCTACCACCACCACCAGAGCCTCTGGTCACTATGCTGAAGGTCCATACTCTAACCTTCCATTCAAGGTCCACAACAGAAAGATCCCATACGCTGCCATCCACTTTGGTTTCTTCGGTTTGGGTTTCGCTCTTCCATTCGTTGCCGTCGGCTGGCAATTATACAAGTCCGGTTCTTTCAACAACTAAGTGTGCTTACTCCATACTTTTTTTTTATTGAAGGGATGCAGTCACTGCTTGCCGAGACTTGGGTACTGTAAGATGTGAAGATGAAGAAGGAACATGAAAAAAAAATAATATAATACTAATAATAATATTCCTATGACATTAGTTCAGGAGAACCCATTGCTTTACAATTCACTACTACTACAATGAACAATAATACAGATTCTTATGAAAGTGTGTTTTGTTTTATTTTTATATCGGCATTTTTTTTTTCTTAGTTATTATCTGATTTCTCGCTGGTTGAATATGGAGGAGTTTGAGAATGTGAAATCAATAAACAAATAGGTTATCACGAAGTTATTTTTTTGGACTCTGTAGGTAGTTCCAGTATCTGAAGGGTTTCATTTACATGTAAGACCTACTCATCTACAAAGAAATAAAAATGGATTAACAAAATGAATTGTGTCAATTACAAAGATATCGAATGCTTGTAATATATATAATGATATTAACTTATCTAAAATAATGAAATTAGAATATTAATCAAGTTCTGACGCTCAAACTTTCCCCACGACGTGTAGTATCGATTTTCATCAATTCTCTCAAAGCCATAGTGGCATAAGTAGAAGTATCCAATTGCATTTTAACAATAACTGCCAATTTAGACTTATTGTTGTCGATTTCAGGTAAAAATCTTTTGGCACCATCAAATTCGTACTTCACTTCATCTTCGACACGTCTTTTGAAAGTTTCCATTTTGAAGTTTTGATACATTTGCAAATCATCGGCAACTAGTTCATCAGTTGGACTATCATAATGTCTAACATGGAACTCCAAGTTTTTCGGCTTATTAAGAACAGTTCTATAAGATCCGGCAAATGAAAATTCACGAATATTTCTTTGCATGTTGAAAGGATCTAATCCATCCTTACTCATCACATCAACATAAACTTGTCTGATATCTGAATTTTCAGGATAAACAACATCAAAACCTGGGGTTGGCAAAACAACATCATAAGCTGAAAATTTTTTAGCCTTAACTTCTTCCTCGGTAATTGGTCTAGCCCTAATGTATTTGGCTTTTCTAATGTCCTCACCCCCTTCCAATTCTTCGTCATCATCTTCAACCTTCTTGGCGACATTATCTTCATCATCGATAACCAAGTCTCCAGCAACAACTTCCAAACCAAATAATTCGTATCTTTTACTGGCAACACAGTTCCAAACATAACTTTGGTAAGCATGACCATACATAATTCTCAAGTTCCTTGGGATCTTCATTAATGCTTGGAAATAGACATTTGACTCAAATTTGCTCGATCCGGTAGATCTATAACTGTCTGCCAAAGTTCTCAAAATAGAGGTTTCAGCAGCACACTTCTTTGGCATCAATTCAAGAGTCCATATTGGGTTTCTGGTACATTCCCATATCTCTCTTGCTTGAACCGAATCTGGTAATACAAATTCTTGGTTAGATAACAATAACTCACATGCATCCTCCCATTTACCAAGAAGAATTTCTTTACCTACCTCATGGGTTGACACCGAAAAAGTACCAAATCTTTGCATCCCAAAGTAGTTAATAAACCCACGCTCCTTCAACCCTTCGAAGTTTTCGGTAATGATCTCCTTGATTGATTTTTGATTATCTTCACCAGCCTTTTCAACATCTCTAATGGTAATCACAAACTCATTCCCCTTAAGGTCACCCAAATTCATACCTTCATCACGATAACTGAAAGTTCCCAATTTTATACCTCTCAAGGTCTTATTCAAACTATTAATTCTGCCGACATCTCCTCCGGTAATACACATTCTTTGAACTGTGACAGCTCTCTTGTCCTTGGTACCAGCATATCTAATCATCTTAGTCCCCATTCTGGTCAATTTACCGATGATGTTGACCGCTTCCATAGTATCCTTATTTTGTTTAAACATAACAAAATGCAAATGCGATCTTTTTGGACCAATGCCAAACACATCCTTTTGTTGATTTCCATTACGGTTTCCTCTGGAATTTCTGTTTGAGATGGCAATTTTCATGGTGTTATCAGAGTTAGTGATGGATTCTAACTTCCCATTGAATGCATTACGAAGCAATTGATGTAATTCAGTTCTCTGTTGCTTGCTTTCAAATTTGTTAGTACTGATCATCATTTTACTGCGGTTGACCACAATATCAATCAAAGCATTAAAGTCAGATTCCCCCAATGCTTCAATGAGCTTAGATTTTTGTTCATCAGTGATTTCGTATTTTGGTTTAGCTTCTTCCTCCGTGGATTTTTCAGTCTTCGATTCCTCAGCGGTTTTGGAGTCTTCGGCAGTTTTAGACTCGTTAACGGCTCCATCATTAGCCTTTGTGTCTTCAGGTTTTGATTCTTTCGCTTCGGCTTCTTTGACTTTGGCATCATGAGAACCATCCTGAGATCTTTTCTCACGCTTCTTATTTTGCCCGGTAACGAACCCTTCATCCAACAAATGAACAACATTCCCATCCATGTCAATTTCATTGACTAAGAAATCCATATATCTCTGTTTCAAGGTCCCAGCAAAAGCTAATTGATTAGGTGACACATAGCTGGTAATTCCAACATCTTCTTCACCTACAGCCTTGCCACGGTATACTTTTTCCTTTTTTGTATAGATAACACTCTTGCCACCTCTTAGCCACACTTTTCTCACCAACGGTTTATATTGAAGAGCAGCCTTGAATGCTTCGTCAATTTCTGCACCAGATTTCTCGCTATCCAAAGTTTCTGGAAATTTCTCTTTCAATTGCTTCAATACAATATCAACATTGTTTCTAGAGCTATCACCTTCTCCATAAACATCAAGAGTTAAAATATCTTCAAAAGATTTATCAGGGAGAGATTCAGGGTTAAGAGATTCAAATCTTTCAATGAAGCCCCACATTATATCCTCAGTTTTAGCACGGCTATCCTTGTCATCGGTTTTGATGGACTGATGTTCCGATGCTCTTTTCACGATTCTATCGAGAGTGAGGTCCCACAAATTAGTATCCTGCAACAAATTAGGTCTGTTTGGCAAAAAGTTCAAAGCAATATAGTGAAATTTATATTCAACTGTAGGATCAGTGCCAAAAAACTCGGCCTTCAAGGAATCCATGTTTTCAAAAAATGAGGCTCTTTCTTTAATCATATGGTTATTTCTATCAACAAACAATACGTTATTTTCATCACGAATGGTTTTAGAAGCATCAGAGACTGACGATAAGAATTTCAAACATTCTTTCTCAAGCTTATGTCTTCCTTCAGGTAAGTCGTCATTTTGCACATGGCCCCAATAAGGATATAATTTTTGCAAAGTCTGGGCAACAGTTGTTTTGCCACACCCAATGGTAGCAATAGGTAAAATTATGTATTTGTCAATAACAACAGATGGTTTAATTGCTTCTTTTTCTTCAATAGCGACTGAAGCTTCAGATGATTTGGACTCGTCAGCAACGTCTAACTTCTCAGGTTCTTGAAGGTCAAGCTTGATCTTCTTACTGGCGGATTTTTCAGCAATTTCTGCCGCATCATTATCATCTGAACGACGCTTCAAAACGGTGGGATCTTCCTTAATTTCCGACATTTTAAAAATAAACTAAAATGTGAGCCGAAGTTCTCTTTTAAATCTTTCAAGAGATGTTGCAGGTGAAGATATTCTATTTTTTTTTTTTTTTTTTTCCTAAGAAATTTTTCAGCAGTCCATCGCATCTTCGATCTTTTGCACCAGTACCAATTCCGCGGATGTTTACACTGACGTCAAAAAAAAAAATAGTTTGATGATCATCTGCTTTCTCTGTATGATGATCCAAGAAGAATAAATAGGTGATAATATGAACAATATCCGTACATCTAAAGTAAAAAAAGAGGAAGGAGTCCAAAGACAGCAGCAACTCCCATTTAAAAAGAGTAGCCCATCACTTGTTCTATTTCCCAAACCCCAGGAATATGACATAGACCTGTTTGAAGTAAAGCTAAAGCGTCCAGCAACTAATTGGGCGGCAGAAAAGATATCAGAGTTTCTTGAGGAGTTGAAGAAAAGCACCCCAAATCAATTCAAGAAGAGCGGCGCTGTCGGGACAAAGAATAGTGATGGTGATATGGCGCTTAGTTTGTCTTGGGTCAGAATGGAGATTGTTATTAGCACAGCCAATAAAGTATTTGGATTCAATGGGTGGAATAGTAGTATTGTGGAGGATAGTAAGGTTGTGAATTCGGAGGTCATTATTGAGGAAGACTTGAAAAAAGAGAATTACATTGAACGGCTTCTAAGGCTTCAGGAAGAAGAAGAACAAGCGAAGCTTCCAAAAGTGAAAAAAGAGAAACCTGAGGAAGAAGAGAAGAAAGTCAATTACTCGTACTCCGTCGAGGTACGAACCACAATTATGTTGTCATTGAAGGATGGAACCTACATTACGAAGGACGGAACAGGCTCGGCAACCAATCCTCAGAAGAATTTGGCGTTCCAACTAGCAAAGAAGCAGGCAGCGACAAATGCTTTGAAACAATGCTTTTGTCTGTTTCCCGAAATGTTGAAGAACCATCAGCAGAGGTGGAAACTCAGACAGTTCAACTGGGGGTAATTAGAAGCGTTTACTTATTTTGTATAGAAAGTTTGACAAGTGTTTTCCAATGTTGTGTAACTTAAGCTAAGAGAATTAATTTCCTTCCCAATGCATTGTACTGTAGCTGTATGCACAGGCATCGTGATACTGGAGGGTCTCAACACCCAGGGCCACACAACCGCACAGAAGCCAATCACCGCCGCCAGAAATATGATTATTTGGGCAATTGAGAAAAAACACCAAAAAAATAATCACAATCTGATATATCTCTTCAATACCACCTTTAGAAAAGTATATCTTTGCTTTCACTAACAGAAATAATTGTAACACGGCAGCAATGAGTTTTGTCATTAAGAATGCTCTTCAAAAGGTCCCTTTGAGATCAACTTCCCTCACCGTCAGAAAGGCCATTTCTCCAGCTGCCTTAATACAATATCGTCAGAACTCATCGTCTCGTGCTGCTCAGTTAACACCACATAAATTGCCAACAAATGATCCTCTTGTCTCCCAAATAGAACCAAGCAATGCCTTGGATTATGTCTTGACATCATTGGATGCCGCCGCTAACTGGGCAAGAAAGTCTTCTTTCTGGCCAGTTACTTTTGGTTTGGCTTGTTGTGCTGTTGAAATGATGCATGTCTCTACTCCAAGATACGATCAAGATAGATTGGGGATTATTTTCAGAGCTTCCCCAAGACAGTCTGATATCATGATTGTCGCAGGTACTTTAACCAACAAGATGGCCCCAGCTTTGAGACAAGTTTACGATCAAATGCCTGAACCAAGATGGGTCATTTCTATGGGTTCTTGTGCCAATGGTGGTGGTTACTATCATTACTCTTATTCTGTTGTCAGAGGTTGTGACAGAATTGTCCCAGTTGATGTTTACGTTCCAGGTTGTCCTCCAACTGCTGAAGCTTTAATGTACGGTGTCTTCCAATTACAAAAGAAAATGATGAAGACCAGAATTACCAGATTATGGTGGAGAAAATAATTGTTTCCCAATTTTTTTTTCTTCCGATTTTCGCTTAATCAAATCCGTGATATCATTATCAACCAACATCAAAACAAATTAATCGGTTGATTGAAGAGATCAGTTGACATATTTTTTTTTTTCAATTTCAAACAAAGATCAACACTTTGACATAGGACCGAAGGTAGTAGGGGTTCGGTGATTGCGAGTTCATAGAGAAATTATGAAGGGGAAAGAAAGCCATTGCATTATTTTATTCAAGTTACCTTTTTTTTTTTTGTTCAATTTATTTTATTTTAACTTCTTATTTTTTTTCTCTTGTTATCATGTATTATTTCATCATCAATATATTCCTAGTTTTACTTTATTTATTGAAGGTCGATCTTTAACTGTGTCAGAAAATCTTCAATCATGTTTTCTGCAGATTAAAATCGTTAGCTCTGACTGTAGTTGTAAATGTTAAGAATAAATGATAAAAATGGATACCTTGTTTTGTAGTATTTAGTAAATAAAAAATAAATACTATTTACGTATGGACAACATAATACATTTGACGTACTAGTCCAGTAACGTAGATTCAATACAGCGTTCTTGCACTGAAAATCATTATCAAATAGAACAAAATACTTGTAAAAGGGAAATGAATGGCTTACAAAATCATAGTTTAAGAAAACATCAAGCATTCATTTAATATGTATATAATATATGATTCAATGATACGCTTATTGTTGAGAGAAGTATTCCAACAAGACGTTTCTTTCTTCGGAGTCAGCACCCCAGTTCTTGACAACGACGACGGAAGCACCAACGACCTTTCTGGCGTTACCTTCTTGGTCCAATTGGCACAAACCAGCCCATTCACCCAATTGCTTAGCATCGGAAACCTTGATCAATGGGATCTTGTTTTCTGGTTCGTTACACAAAGCTTCAACCAACTTGATGATAGCTTGTTCAGTAACAGAGTCACACAAGACACACATTTGAACGTCACCCTTAGCCAAAGCCTTGGTAGATTCTCTCAAACCTCTGGCCAAACCATCGTGGATCAAAGAGGTTCTCAAGACAGCCTTCAAAGCGTCTTCAATGGTGATGGATCCAGAAGTTTCTTCAACAGCAACTTCTTCAACAATTTCAACTTGTTCAGTGTCAGACATTTTTAATTATTTATAGACTTCTTCGTCAGATATTTTCCGCTCAGTACTATAAACAGGAACTTAGCGAAGGAAAGAGATTTCTTGAATATCGTTATTGAAACTTTTTTCAAAGCAGGCGTAATTTTTTTTTTCTGGAATGGAGGGTGTTACAGGGTGATACAGCCCTAGTGAAGGTCATATGACAAGAAACTCAAAAGCCCTATATAATTAATCACATGGTTATGTGAATATCATCTCATGAATGCAGATAGATACATGAATATGCACCTTCTGTTCAGCTGACAGAAACTCACAAAAACATAAAGTTGATTTCAAATGAACCATCGGTAAGTGACATAATATTTAAGGAAGTAGAGTTTAATTGGATGAATATGATTACCAACACCGAATTAACAGATTTAATTCATGCAGTTGAAGAAACTTCCACCAATTGTGATGTGGAATTCTTCGATCCATTGTTACAATCGAGTTATCAACAGCCAGAAAAGACCGACGATGAGATAAATAATGAGCTTAAGCGCCAATTCTTGACGCCAGGCAATGAGATTTCGTGGAATATTTTGGACTTGGTTCAGAAGAAACCAGATTTTCTCAAGAACAGTATATATGATAGTTTATTGAGTATCCCTGAACCTGATGATAATATAATATTAAAGTTTAAGAGAAGAGGCATCAAGGGAAGCATCGATAGCTATTCCGAAGAGTTGGACTTGACGCAATTGAATTCAAAGAACACAGCCAATTCCCTCTCTATGAACAGAAAATTCGGTTCGAAGAAGGATGCAGTGAAGGGTAAAACAACCCAATTGCCATTCATGCCTGGTGGTTTCATCATGGAAGATAACTCACCAAAACATTTAGAAAATTTGAAATTATTACACAAGGATAAGGATGGGTTGTATGACCTACCAAATGGTCTTCCACGAGGTTTAGAAATCGGAAACGACACTGGTGTTAGTGGATTAAAAGAGTTAGAAGATAGTTTGAACGATGTAGCACAATATAATTTCAAGGAAGAAGCCGAAGATGACATTGAAGATGAAGTGTTTGATGAAGCTGCATTTGTTAATGAAGTGGATGAAAGTTCAGGAACCTCGGATGAGTCCAGTTTTGGTATTGATGGGTTGCTTCCTGAAAATATTATTGTTCAGAAGAACCACATGGCACAGACTGTCAAGAAGAAAGAATGGGCTCATATGATTGATCTAGACCATAAAATTGAAAATTTCCACGAATTAGTGCCTAATATGGCAAGAGAGTGGCCCTTTGAATTGGATACTTTCCAAAAGGAAGCAATTTATCACTTGGAGCAAAATGATTCGGTATTCGTCGCTGCTCATACTTCTGCCGGTAAGACTGTGGTTGCAGAATATGCCATTGCGATGGCCAATAGAAATATGACTAAAGCCATCTATACATCTCCAATTAAAGCCTTATCTAACCAGAAATTCAGAGACTTTAAAGAAGATTTTACGGATATAGACGTTGGGTTGATCACCGGTGATGTTCAAATTAATCCAACCGCTAACTGTTTGATCATGACTACTGAAATTTTAAGATCTATGCTTTACAGAGGATCAGATTTGATTAGAGATGTTGAATTCGTTATTTTTGATGAAGTGCATTATGTTAATGATATTGATAGAGGTGTTGTTTGGGAAGAAGTTATTATTATGTTACCACCACACGTGAAATTTATTTTACTCTCTGCTACTGTGCCTAATACATTTGAATTCGCTAACTGGGTGGGAAGAACTAAACAAAAGGATATTTATGTCATCAGCACGCCAAAGAGACCAACGCCGCTAGAAATATACGGGTGGGCCAAGGATGATATTTTTAAAATAATTGATGCGAAAAGAACTTTCTTGGAGGATGGTTTTAGAAAGCATAAGGATAGATTGGAAGGAAACAATAAAGATAAACAAAATTCCAATAATGGAAGAGGTGGTCGTGGTGGAGCTTCAAGAGGTGGTGCTCCAAGAGGTGGTGCTCCAAGAGGTGGTGGCCGTGGTGGAGTTAGAGGATCTAATAGAGGTGGCCGTGGTGGTGGTAGAGGAGGAGCATTGGCTAATAATAATTCTAACAATAGAAAACAGTTTATGAATAGGGACAGCCCGAACAAAAAAACTTGGCTTGATTTAGTACAATATTTAAAAAAGAAAGATTTGTTACCAGCAGTGGTTTTCGTTTTCAGCAAGAAAAGATGTGAAGAATACATTGATACTCTAACCTCTATTGATTATACTACTGCCAAAGAAAAATCGGAAATTCATAGATTTTTTGAAGGGGCTTTGTCAAGGTTGAGAAAAGAAGATAGAAACCTACCACAGATTTTGAAAATTAGAGATATGGCCAGTAGAGGTATCGCAGTTCACCATGGTGGATTATTACCAATTATTAAAGAAATCATTGAAATTTTATTCTCAAAATCTTTGGTTAAGGTTTTATTTGCTACCGAAACATTTGCAATGGGTTTGAACTTACCAACTAGAACTGTTGTCTTCAGTGAATTGAGAAAACATGATGGTACAAAATTTAGAAACCTATTACCTGGTGAGTTCACCCAGATGTCTGGGAGAGCTGGTAGAAGAGGTTTGGATAAAATTGGTACAGTTATTGTGATGGCCTACAACTTGCCATTTGATGTGACAAGCTTTAAAGAGGTTACGTTGGGTGTTCCAACGAAACTTTCAAGTCAGTTTAGATTAACGTACAACATGATTTTGAATTTATTGAGAATCGAGGCCCTACGTGTTGAAGAAATGATTAAGCGCTCGTTCAGTGAAAATTCAACCCAATCGATGATGAGCGACCATATGGAGAATGCCAAGAAATTGGAGACTTCAATTGAAAATCTGCAAATTGATACTGGAGACTTTGGTGATGAAAACGCCGCTATTGTACAAGATTTGTTTGCCAAGTTTGCTGAGTACAAGTCTATAATCACTCAAATGATTACCTCTGCAATGGAAAGCCCAGTTCTCAAAAAGAAATTTGCCACTGGTAGAATGATTATTTTTAGGGACCATGCAAATAAACTTAGACCTGGATTCATAACAAAGAATTTTCAGAATGCATTTGCTGTCCTACAGTTTAATATGGGTTCAAGAAGAGAGGGATTTGATGAACGAGGACTTTCCATTCCTTATTTGTCAATGGTTAATGGATTCATTGAAAGTATGGGGTATCCAAAAATAGAATTTGGAGGCCATTTGAAAAGGGTCACAGTATTTTACGACCAAATTGAACTAGTCACAAGAAACAATGCCTCCAAAACCAATGAGGAATTCACTAAAAAATTGGAGTTATTGTTGAAATATCAGAAGGATTGGGGAGAAATAAATTGGGATGGTTTCTTAACTTTATCGATGCATGATCTTATGAAACGAAAGGATGCCATTCTCGATGATCTTCGCCAAAACAGTAAGTTTTTAGAAGTTATGAAAAATGAGAAATTTATCAAGAACTACAAGATTGTTGAGAGACAGCAAAAACTTAGAGATGAGCTTCGTGATATGCAAATGATTATCTCTGGCGAGAACTTGGAATTATTACCAGATTACAATTCTAGACTTGAAGTACTTAAGGATCTTGGTTTTATTGATTTCAATTTAAATGTCCAATTGAAGGGTAGAGTTGCTTGTGAAGTCAATAGCGGCTGGGAGTTAATCGTCACTGAACTTGTTTTAGACAACTTTTTGGGAGAATTTGAACCAGAAGAAATTGTAGCCTTGTTGTCCTGTTTTATTTACGAAGGTAGAGGAAACAATTCGGAAGAGGAAGAACCATTCTTAACACCAAGATTAGAAAAGGGTGAGAAAAGAATCAAGGAGATTGTTGGTAATGTGTTGGACACTTACCAAAAGCATCAAGTGGGGTTGACTTCTGAAGAAGAAAATTTCTTGGAACGTAAAAGATTCTCTCTTGTTAATGTGGTTTATGAATGGGCTCGTGGTATGCCATTTAGCAAAATCATGGAAATGAGTCCTGAAAGTGAAGGTACGATCGTGAGAGTGATTACTCGTCTTGATGAAGTTTGCAGAGAAGTCAAGAATGCTGCGTCAATTATTGGCAATTCCTCTTTGCATGGCAAAATGACCGAATCACAAGAAAAAATCAAGAGAGATATTGTGTTTTGTGCAAGTTTATATCTTTGAAGTTATTAGTCTCTTTTACATTATATTTTACTGAATGAAAATTATAACACATTAATGAGTTAATATCCTATAGAACAGGAAAAAAAAGAAAGAAAAAAAAACTGTAAGAAAATGAATTATACACCAAAAATATAGATAGAATCAAACTGAACCAATTAAAATAACAAAAAAAAAAATCATACCACCAATTCAACATCCACTGAATCCCTAATTACTTTATCCAACTTACCCACTTGACGGTATTTAGCCTTATCAAAGAATTTAGATTGGATTTTTTCTTTTTCCACATTCTTTAATTTTTCATCTTTAACCGTTTGTTCATGTTTTTCGGCTTCTTCCTTTTGGATATTTTGATAATACAATCTAACATTAGTTTTCAATCTGCTGAATGGATTCGAGATGACTTTACCATTGGCAACGGCAATGGCTTCTTTTCTTCTCCGTTCGGAAGCGATTATCTCGGCCTTTCTGATGGCATCTTGGTTTCTTTTTCTATTACGTTCATTGACTCTATCAAGGGTACTCAACAGATTATTTGTTTCCTTGGTCTTTTGTCTGGCATTGTCATATTTGGATAATTCACGCTCAATTTTCTGGATTTCTTGGATGTTGTTACGTTGTCTTGCAACTTCAAGATGGGTTTGTAATTCTGCCCTACGCATCACAGCATTGGCACCAACATATCCTCTATTTAATCGTTGTTTGCTTTCGGAAACTTGCTTGATTTCCTTTGACGTGAGCACTCTTTGGGCCATTTCCTTCAATTGTTTGAATTTCTTTTCGATTTTCTTCACCGAAGGAATATAGTCCAGCTTTTGACAGTATTTGTCAAATTCCTGTTGGGTGAATGGAGAATTACTAAAGAAATCCATACTGACTTTTTTAGTTTGTCCGTCGCTGTTAGTGCACACCGCAAACATGTTGACGTAAGACCCTTCCAATTTGTAAGGTTTTCTGCCGCGCTCAATGGAGACAATCCTCACGATACGATAGCTTGGTCTTCCATCACTCCCGGTACCCACGTTGAAACGTGCCATACAGTCCTTGACAACTTCTCTGAACTCAGGATAGTATAAGTATTTGGCAATTGGCCCTCTTCCAATACGAATCTTATTAATGTCGTCGACGATGGTTTGACGAACCGGTTCTGATTTCTTGGTGCTCCCCCACTCTACACCATCTGGATTATAATCATCTTCTTCATCGTAATAGTCACGCAAGTCATAATCATCATTATCAGCTTCTTCTTCTTCGGCATCTGGTACGTGATATTCGTCATCATCTTCTTCATCACCTTGAGGCCCCTCATCCTCCGAGTATGAATCACCAGCGTCTCTTCTGGCCTTCTTATCTCTCTGTTTCTTCAATTCTGACAATTTGGATGATTTCTTGAATCTTGATGATTCTTTCACTTTCTTGGATCTGCTAGAACGTTCTTGTTGAACTTGGTTCTTTTCTCTAGCGGCTCTTTGAGCCAAATAAAGTCTTTCTTGATACTCATTCATTTTCTGAGCTCTATTATACAAAGTTTCTTCTCTTTCCATTTCGTCCATTTCTTCAATTCTCAATTTATCTTCTTCGTCAATATATTTTCCTTCCAAAGGATATGGGTTTTTCTCTGTAGCATCTTCGTCATCATCCTGGCCGTCGTGTTCGTCTTCGTCGTCCTCAGTACGAGTCTTTCTTTTCTTGGTGGTCGACTTCTTGATGGAAGAGCTTCTTTTTTTTGGGGAGGATTCGCCAGAATCCAATTCATCGACATCAGCCCCGGCAAGAGCCAACAAATCCTCATCTAAATCCACGTCAGACATTATGCTGGTATTATATTATATTATTGAATTGATTATTGTTGAGTATCAGTTGTTGACGTTTTTTGGTTGTTTTGTCGCCTTTTTTTTTCACTCTTTGTTTTTGTCATCGGGAAAACTGGGTCACGTGGAAATATCGTTCCTCTTTATGATTTTTTTCTCTTCATATATTACTGTACAGATGAGGAAGAAAACTAACTTCTGTCTGCCAACCGACAAGTAAGAGGCACTCGCTATTTATCATTATATTCAATTGGCAGTTGGTGACCATAACACAAGATGCTGAGCTTAAAGTTTTGCACGGTATGTGCTTCCAATCAGAATAGGTACGTTGGAGAAACAAAAGGATGATAGGGTTCTATAGATGTATATGAAATGACAAACGATCCTTCATTACATATATATATTATCCTGCCTCTATTTATATATTACTAACAATAGTAGATCAATGGAAGCGCATAAAGTGTTACGAGATGCTGGTTACACTGTTTCGTCCTATGGGACTGGGTCAGCGGTAAGGCTTCCTGGACCTTCTATAGATAAACCAAACACATATGCATTTGGCACGGCTTATGACGATATATATAAAGAGCTTGAAGGTCAAGACTCACGATTATACACCCAGAATGGGGTTCTAAAGATGCTCGATCGTAATCGTCATGTCAAACAAGCACCAGAGAAGTTCCAACAAAACACCAAAGTGTTTGATTTCATCATCACTTGCGAAGAACGTTGTTTCGATGCGGTGATAGATGATTTATACAATAGAGGAGCGATCTTGAATCGAGTCGTTCATGTGATAAATGTTGATATTAAGGATGATACAGAAAGCGCGGCGGTCGGGGGCCAGGCAATTTTGAAATTGGTCAACGCGGTTGCTGCCAAGAAGAAGGAAATCGAGAAAGACAGTGATGATGGCGATTGTTTGGAGGACCATTTAATGGATATCATGACCCAGTGGCAGTTGGAGCACCCACATTTACTTTTATTATATAACGTTGCCTACTACTAAGGTGCGTCTGGAATTAGGAGATGGTGGTTGATTACTTTTCCCTTTTTCATTTTTTTTTTCTTCAATATTTTCATTTTCATCTTTTTCTGTAAAATATAAGGATAGTCATCGAGTATGTTTGTTGTTTGTAATTGTGGTGGTTCATATAACCAATGGATCTAGCCCCCCCTAAGGGTGGAAAATACCATGCAGACTTTCCCAACATGAAACTTTTGGCAGCCGATGGTAGCGTGCGTAACCATGGGATCTACCATGCTTGCTCCTGATGGTATATAAGTCTGCATTTGTGGGCTTAGAAAAACATCAATTATAATTAATAAAATGTAAAATAGCAAGCATACAAATAATTGGTCACATTTACTTATGCTCTCGCGACTTGTTTTATCCACTCTCTTCGCAACTCTTTTCATCAGAGTCCAGGCAATGTCCTCGGTTGTTATCGATGGCAATGCTTTCTGGAAAGATAATAGCAGATTCTATATTCGTGGTGTCGATTATCAACCAGGCGGAAGCTCCAGTGCCACCACCAGTGATCCATTGGCCGATGCAGGCGCTTGTTCAAGAGACGTTAAGAAATTCGTCGATTTAGGAGTCAATACCATCAGAGTTTATTCAGTTGATCCATCCCAAGACCATAGTCTGTGTATGAAAACACTCCGTGATAATGATATTTACTTGATTTTGGATGTCAATAACCCATACCAATCAATCAACCGTGCTGAAGCAGAATGTTCTTATAATGCGTTCTATATGAAGAACGTGTTTGATGTCATCGATGAATTTGCACAATATGACAATGTGTTTGGCTTCTTTGCTGGCAATGAAGTTATAAATGATGAAAAGACTACTGGTAGTGCCAAATATGTGAAAGCAGTGGTTAGAGATATGAAAAAATATATCAAGGCAAGAAGTTATCGTACAATTCCTGTTGGTTACTCTGCTGCGGATATTGAGACCAATAGAAAACAACAAATAGAATATTTCACTTGTGGTGATGATGAGAATGCCCGTGTCGATTTTTGGGGTCATAATGACTACTCATGGTGTGGTGACAGCAACATGCAGACTTCTGGTTATGACAACTTATTGGAAGATTTCAAAGGTTTACCAATTCCAATATTCTTTTCGGAATTCGGTTGTAATTCTCAAGAAGATAGACCTTTCACTGAAATCCAAGCCATTTACTCTACCAAAATGTCTTCGGTGTTGTCTGGTGGCTTGGTTTATGAATACTCTCAAGAAGCTAATGATTACGGTTTGGTGAAGATCAGCAGCGATGAAAGCTCTGTCACCGAGCTTGGAAGCTATACTAACTTGAAGCAACAATATGCTTCGGTTGATGATCCAAGTGGTGATGGTGGAGCATCTTCCAATAATTCCTATCCTTCTTGTCCTTCCACTTCCACAACGTGGCTTTCTGACGATGACTTACCAAGTACTCCATCTGGGGTAGTCGATATGATCAATAATGGTGCTGGATCTATTGTATCGGTGTCTGACCTTGGTTACACTTCTTATAAATGTTATAGCACCTATGATTACCCAACTGGCAGTAGTAACACTACCACAAATGGTACATACAGCTACAATTCTACCAGCAGTGGCTATAACTCGACTAGTAACTTAATCAGTAACACCAGTTATGTTACTTCTCATCAGTATTCCCTTGCTGCACAAGTGTCCTATTCTACTCTATTATCCACTACAACTTCCAAGCATAGCAAGAACACTGAAGCTGGTAAAGAGAAAGATAAAAGTACCTCTAGTAAGAAACATTCTGAAACAAGCTCTTCACATTCAGTTGTTGAAGGTGGGCAAATCAGAGTCGCAGCTATTCCTACAATCTTTGCGATCGCTTACAATTTTATCAACTTATTATAATCGTGCCCTAGATTTTTAGGATTTTCAAAAATTTGAAATTCCTCGCTTTTTTCACTAGATAAATATATAGAATAATAGATTTTCGTTCCTAGCAAAAATCCTAAGTGGATTGTAGATCTACAATGATACACGATATTTCTCTAAAAAATGTCCTTGGGATTAAGGTATATCCTTTATAACAAAAACCTCCAGATAAAAGCAAACAAAAAAAAAAAAGAAAAGAAAGGAAATCAGTAAGAAATTATATTATTAATTAAGGTAAAACGGGACAATTGAAAAACTGTGGTAAACTGGAAAATGCAAAGCCAATAGATAAAAAGTGTTTCAAAATGGAAAACATAAAAAAGAAAGGGCATTAGAATAAAAGGGTATTAAAATAAAATGAAAAAAAAAAAATTATAAGTATATATCAATAAAGTATTCTATAATGCATATATGTGGCTAACGTCTTTTCAATTTTAAAGACTCTTTTTTTCTCTTACTTGAAATATTCAAGTCTGAGCCGCCAGTAGCCAAGGTTATTCCCGGAGATAGTAGTCCTCCGCTAGTCTCCAATGGTCCGGTATTTTTTGGAAGTTCCAATTTTAATGGTCGTCCATTAGCTTTATTCTTAGAGCGAGCTGCTGGTAGCTTCTTTGGTCCACCTGAATTTGGTGGTTTTCCTAGCTCGAAAGAATCCCTGAAAGGTGAAGATAAGGAAAACTGTTGTTGCGTTGACTCGTAGGTAGGAGAAAGTATCCGATTTCCTTGTAGAAGCGGATTATGTGAGTCGATTGGGGTGATTGGGGTCAATGGCATGTTGCTCCCCTGGACCGAACTAGTGTTGACATTTAACGTCGATTTTTGTCCCTGGTTATTATTTATGTAGCTGCTGAGAGCATCATGAATCGAGGCAGTATTAGTAGCCACCGACGAGTTTGGTGGGTTGATTTCCGGCAAGAAGTAGTTGCTAAAGTTGGCGTTGATTGGAGAGAATGTGTGGTTGATAGGCGATAGCTGTGGAGAGGTAAGTTGGTTATTTAGATGTAAGAAACTTTGATTACCCAACCCTGATGAGGCGTTTGCAGGTGTAGGAGAAGTTATTGATAAATTCGCAAATCCCTCATCTATTGAGCTGAAGTTGTGAGGGTTTATTGACAGCAACGATGATACTGAACTATTGCGCACTGGTGGAACCCCGTGGTTTATCGAACTATTGTTAGCATGATTATAGAACCCCATACATATCTCAATCAATTTTTGTCTAATCTGTCCAAGCAAGTTTGAATAAGCCGAAGAAGTGGTTCCCAAATTCTTGTATTTCTTATTGCTTTTTGTGTTCAAATCGATCAAGATATTCTTACTCAATGCTACCTTGAGGGCTTCCTTTGCTACTTTCGATACAATCCCCGCAGGAGGATACCTCCCGCTGAACGGGGTTAATTGTGGATTGGAAGTGTAGTTCTGATAAATGTTCATCAACATGCTTTCGAAATTCTTGGTGAAGGTCATCGTGATACTAACGCCGCCGGTTTTCTTACCAGGGAGACCCAAATACTCGGACGAGCCGGCCACAGATGACCCATTCAAACTGGAATGAGAGTACAACGAGTTGGCCATCTGGTCTTCAAATTCATCGTAGTGGCCATCATCATAGTCATCATCATCACTCAAGATACTCACTCTCGAGTCATTTCTACTGCGACAAGCCTCTCCTAATGGGGCTTGAGGATATTGTTGAGTTGCTCCAGTTTTAGGAAGCGGAGTCAACGGTGTAATAGGAACACCTGCTCCATTTCCATAGCCTGCTGTCTGATACAAGGCAAAGTTGGAAGTGGAGGCCTGCGGAGTCTGATAAGGGTTGTGGGTGATCGGGGTGGTCATCTCGTTATTGTTCATTTGTCCAGCCTTCTTGGCATTGATGGTCAATGAAGGCCTCTGTCTGGCGGTCTTCATCACAACACAGTAAATTATTTGACAACCAACACTAAAATACTGAGCGATATTAACTCTTCAAAATTAGCGTGTGCTCTTAGTTCTTGAAGGAAGGGTTTTTTTTCTGAAACGTTGGGTTTTTCGTTTCTCGGTTATTCTGGTGCCACCGCTGTGGATGTTATATTGCAAACTCAGGAACAAATTAGCGAATGAATGAATGTTCACAGATTGGAGAGAGACCAATTCTGTTTATTTGAAGTTATTATACTTGTCTTTTTTTGTTTCCTTTTTTGTTTTTGTTTTTGTTTTTGTTTTTTTCAGTCACAGGGAACAGCTAGGGTTTAGTAGGATCCTTTTTGTTTATTTGCGTTAGCTGCTAGTGCTGCCGGCAATTGCTTGTTATCTGTTTACGCACTTTTTTCTGGTGCAAACGCAACACGCAAATCGCTCACAGAGGGAATTCGGGAAAAACTACAAATCA
Source organism: Saccharomycopsis crataegensis (assembly GCF_037102585.1). Lineage (NCBI taxonomy): Eukaryota > Fungi > Ascomycota > Saccharomycetes > Ascoideales > Saccharomycopsidaceae > Saccharomycopsis > Saccharomycopsis crataegensis. The sequence goes on from NW_027043820.1 coordinate 2,076,964, forward strand.
TCGTTATAATGGTAAGAATAATAATAACATGAAAAATAATTTGTGTGATATGGAATACTAATAGTGAATATAGAGCAATAGTGAACATATAGTAAACATATAGTAATAGTGAATATTCTGTTTCAAAGATTCTAGTAATTCAAAAGAATTTAGGATATAAACGACAAAACCAAATAATGTATTAAAAAAAAAAAAAATGAAAAAAAAAATAATGTAGTTAGCGGAAAATCAGAAGCCCTAACCATGACTATCACTTATTTGATCTAACCCTAACTACATCGTTAAGCAACTTGTCATAAGTTTCATCAACCGCTTTCTCATCATCAAATGACAAGTCGTTCACTCTGTTGGCCATAGAATCAATACTATGGAAACTTTCTGCATCATCATTATCCACTTCATGACTCAAAACTTCGCCGCCATTCGTTACGGATTCTGGTTCCACTTGTTTACCTGTATCTTCAAGCTTCTGATCAATTGTTTGGGTTTGCGCTTGGGCATCGCTTACGGCATTGGCAATGCTCGTCGCAATCAGATTTTCAGTAATTGATGCTTCCGGTGGTGGAACTTTATAAATGTGATGAAGTTGGAATGAATCATGTTCCACTTTGTCAATTAATTCGTTGATGGACTTAATACCCTTTGCCTTAATCACCGCTTTACGAAGTTGTTCACCAGAAATCAAACTGAGTAATCTTGGAGTCACATTAGTCGGAGTACTAGCGCCAGAAGCAACACTGGTGCTAGAGGAGGAGTTGGAACTTGCGCCCTTTGTCTTTAATGAAACACTTCGAGAATCGGACGTAGCGGAGGTAGTAGATGATGAGCTTGCTTGTGTTGCTTGAGGTTGAAGGTTTGGCTTTGTGCTAGGTGATTGTGGAGGTTGAAGACGATTTTGTTGGCCTTGCAATGAGGGAGGCAATGCTGGAGCAGTAGAGGTTTCATCAGGATATAATCTTTTTTGCTGTTGAACAAAGTACCCCCATCTGTGCAATTCACCTTCTTCTTCCTCTTGTTTCTTAGCATTGATAGAAGTTTGAGAAACATTACGGAACAAAACTGGGCGCCCAGTAGTGGTATCAACGGAAATTTCTTGGCCATCCGTTGATTTTTCAATGGCCAATTGATGAGGTAATTCGACTTGCGAAATAAGTGGGATTTGGGCCTGCTGAGGATTGATATATTGGATTTGGGAACTCTGGATTTGATTCAATTCTGGAGAAATTGTTTCATTGGTGTTGATAAGATCCTTTGAAAGGTTGTGCAAATATTCTTCTTCAAAGTTATCATTGATGATATCCTTGCCGGTAACGATGTTAATATTTTCATCATTAGCGACACCTCTGAGTCTGGATGGGGAGTTGTGGCTATCAATAAAGGTATTTTGATTGTCATCATCGACTGTTGCTACAGTCATAATGCTATTAGTGGTATTTGTACGACTAATCTTCGGTGGGCCACCATCTTCGGTACCTTCAAAATAGATATGAACAATTTTCTCAAGAGCAGAGTCAAGCAAACAGAAACGCAACAAGCGTTCCTTTTCTTCAGTTGTCAAACCACCGTTATTACGCTTTTCAAACAATGCATCAATGGTTTGATGGATTTCTTCCCTAATAACCTTGGTTCTATTGACCAAGGATTTCTTAAGCAAACGATTGGAGTAATCTTCGTATTCCGAAGTTTTAGCATTGAGAAATGCTTCAGCAGACTCGGCAATCAAGGAACCATCAAAGATCAACTCATCTTGCAAGTCATCACCCTTAGATGGAATAGATTCTTCACCGTGCAAATTAATTTCCATATTACGCATCAATAGAACCGCAATACGTGAACTGATCAATTCAGGAATAGAATCATAGTCAATATCAAGATTGAAAATCGATCGCGATCCTTTAACGCAGCTGTATAATGAGGCACCGACCCCTTGAACTTCATTGCCAATCAAACTAACGTGGATCAATTTCCGACAATTTTGTAGAATATCAAGGACAGCGGCCAAAGATTTGGCAGACAAGTAATTATAATCCAAGTGAATCCGTTTAAGATTGGGGAATTTTGACAAATAACGTTTCAAATAAGGAATACTTGAAGGAATAATGTTTGGCAAGGAGCTTAAATCCAAGTAGCTCAAGTTTGGTAATTCTGACAAATTTTTAAGGAATACTGAAAACTCCTTCACATCTGAAAGATTGGTAGCATTCAATGACAAAAACAACAACTTGGATTTTGGATTACTGACCTTCAATTTAGACAATTGCTTATTACTTAAATCGTTAAATCCAAAGTCAATGCCTTCACAAGATGAGTTTTCTTTGTTTAACCATTGGCTAATGATTTCACATTTTGTAGCAGAAATATTTGACGAAGCCAACCCCAAACGTTTGGTGCTGATGGCAATACCACTTCCAATTAACTCTTGGAAATCTTCAAGTTTGAAATCAATTCCGGTCAAGATCAATTCTGAAATGCCGCCACGCTTCTTAAGCACGTCGACAAATAATTTCCAATTCATATTGAATCGATAATATTCGGGAGATAAGTCTGAGCGATATTTGGTCTGAGATAAATCCAACTTCAAAAGCTTTTGATTTTTCAACAAAAATTTGCACAAAAATTTCCATGATTCACTATCAATCATCATATTTTTAAGAGACAATTTTTCCAAACTTTGGTTATTCGATAGAGATGTTAACATTACCTTGATCATTTCATTGGTAAGAATCACATTATCAAAAATGATGGTGTTAATTGGTGCGATGGCAATAAAATCAGAAAAAGATAAGATATCGATCAAGGTTGGTTTGGGGTTCAAGAATTTCAACACATGCAATGGTTTAGATTTTCCTTTCAATTGTTTGAGAGTAGCTGGGATTGGTAAGATCTCTCTTAAATGGCAACAGCGCGTGTATAACATGTCTAATGGCACGTCGTGGACAGAGAGATAATTATCTTCATTTTCTGCATCCGCTTCCGGTGGCTTATCGTCGTCAAAGTGATGCTCACGATGATGCATTGGTTTATCAATATCAACATTTTCGGTGTGGAATAAGATCGGCGCATCTTCCTCTACTTGATTCATTGATGGCATAAGATGCCCATTTTTTGAAATTTTGTAGTTGGCCACTTCGTTGGCAATTCTAATGGCTGATGAGTGGGCTTCTTGCGCATGTTTCTTGGCTTCCTCAAGGGCCCTCTTCTGGCTTTCTAATGCCAATAAATATTGTTTTTGGTTGTAGTCCTTCTTTGTTTCAATCTCCGAGATTTTCTTTTCACTGTTTGCAATGCCTACCGAAAGTCTAGGGGTTTCGGCAATAAGATCTTCGGGAATCAACACATTACCTTTCTTTGGCTTTCTTGAAGGAATCTGTTGAGGGGGATCATTTCTAATGGAGTTGATATCAAAGGTGACTCTCTTCATTTTCAAGTTGGTGAGTTGCTCAATAGGAATTTCCACTTTATTTGGGTTCTTATTCAAAATAACTCTTTCGGTTGGCGCTGGGGGTTGCACTGATTTACTAGAAATTCTGGCGCTAACTTTACCACGCAATGATCCAAAACGTTTTTTGTTATCAAGACCAGGAGATTCTTGAGAGGCCACTTTAGGCGATGGGACTTTGAGCACCGGTGATGTCATTGAAGCCGCTGAAGACAAAGTGGCAGGAGAAGAGGTTACCGAGCCAGCGCTGGGAGTGACAGATGTTTTGGATTCTAAACTGGATTCGGCTGGCTTAGCAAGCTCTGTTTTTATTGGATGAACAGGTGGCGGGACACTATTAGCCTTCTTTTTCCCGAATTTCGATGAGATTGAACTGAATAAAGATTTCTTACTTCCACCGCTTGATGTTTGTGATGATGTACGGGTCAAACCATTTCCTGAGCTAGTACTGGCTCCGCTTAGTTTCTTTTCTAATTCATTTTGGGGGATACTTGATAAAGACCTGGTCTCACTGCTGACGGATAACCTTCTCCTAGCGTCATTTGAATCAATGGATCTTCTTGTCAAGGTAGAGGAAAGACTTGATGAGCGGCTCCTAGTCTTCAAGCTCTTATTAAAACCGGAATTCAAAGGGATGGTGCCTGAATGAAGTTCTTTATTATTGCTAGCGGTGAATTTATCATTGAGTCTGCCATTTGCAGTTGAGGCGTGGAGGTCGGAAGGGGTTGTGTTTGATGTGGTGGTGGTTTGCGATGGAGTGGAAGCAGCGGGGGCCCTGGATCCGGAAGCTCTGTTTTCTTTGGATAGCTGTACTGACGTGCTAGAAGTGGCCGAAGTGGCTGGGGGATTAATTGATGTCAAATCGTTAGGTGATGGGATTACTGGGGCCTTGGGCACCTTAATTGAAGCATCATCCGTGGCACCCTTCATATTTTTTTTTATCTTGCCACGGAAAATCCAGTCAACGTCCCCATTGGTAACTCCGGATTCATTATTTTCAAGAGATTTTGACATATTTGGTGTCTGCTATTATTGGTTTTTGTTCTTCTCTTTGGTAACAAGTTTCTCTTAAAATTCTTAATGATGTTTCTGTTGAAGGACAACTCCCAAGGAATGCTTCAATTGCCAAGAAAGGAAAAAGAAAAAAAAAAAAAAAAAGAGAAAGAAAAGGATGGAACTGTCAAAGGGTCATGAATATTTGTAACAATTTTCTCAGGGGAAAAAAAATGCTTTGAAAGAATGTCCTGGTATATTGTTGTGGATTACCAAAAAAAATGATAGATGGCCTATTAAAATGTCGAGGAGTGTCAACCTGTGTGCTCTTTTTTTTTTTTTTTTTTGAAGGGTCGGAAATGGGTTATCCCGTGACATTCTAGTGGATGTTCCGGGGGAGATAAGGACACTAGTCCCACAAGTATGACATAATGATAGCGAATCCAGAGTCCACCGATTGGCTTGTAGATCACCAGCCTCCATCGGCCTTTTAGCGTTTACAGGATGACATCTACAATCGAATAATATGCTAAGCCCACAACCTTCGTTTCTTATAAAAGTATACCTGTCTATATCACCTGATAAGGGTACCGCTGTGTTTCCGGCACTCCCGACTGTCATCCTCATTTAATATGTTCCCAGATTGATTGGCTGTATCGCTTGGTAGCAAGTAGCGGGGGGATATTACAAAATGGTGTACAATTAATTTATAAGTATACTTATATATTTCCGTAGTTTCTTAATGTCATATTTTGGGATTTCTTGACCAAAATGATCACCGAATCTATTTCCCACACACTTCGTCTCATTTGACGGGTCATTAAGACTCTGTTTTTGGACAACTGGCTGAGACTTTTGCGAATTTCAGGATTGACAGCTGTCTAAGGCTTATCATTTTGTTTTTTTTTTTGTTTTTTTTTTTATTTTACTTTACTGCTCTTCTTGTTGTTCATCTTTCTTCTGTATTATTTTATTTTCTTGGTCTGTATCAGACTGTAGTTGGTCACACAAATGTCCCAAAAAGAAGACTTTCAATTATCTCAGTGGTGATAACTACCAGTTGTTACCATGTGTATTATATTTAAAAAAATATAAGGCATATTGCAATAAGAAAGTAAAAAATGGCAAATAGTACCCACCACGTTTAGCTTCGTACGTATTCAATTGGTTTGCCTTACATAGGGATTTTCACAATTTAGACCATATCACACATCTCACTCACATAAGAGGGGCCTACGAGACTTCCACAAAAAAAAAAAAAAAAAAAATCTTATCCTTCTTTCTTCTCCTCGGGGATATACTGGAATAATAAGATAAAGACTTCAGAGGAATAATAATAATAAACAAGACAACGCCTATACTACACTAATTTCGCTGTTTCTCGTGAAACAAAAAAAAAAGGGTCCCATTCTAAAGTGATGCTCCGAAAATAAAAAAAAAATTGTGATTTCAAACAAAACAATGCAATCTCCAAAACTGCCAATTCTCGCCCAAAAACAGGTATATATCAGGATCAAGCGAATAAATGCCGAGATAGCGCAATTGAAAGCAGTTCTAAAGAAGGAGCACGTCTGTGTTTCCAATGCTGGGTACAACATCATCGATTATTGCCTAGCCCACCCTGACTATTATCTCATCACCGAAAACAAGATAGATCCTGGCACCGTGGGCACCAACCCCTATTATTTAGGTACCAAACACCACTTGGGCGACGCCACCGGTGACAGTAATGAGTGCTGTGTGGTTATGTGAGCCTCATTTGGAGCTCATGTATGGTCTATTTTTTTTATTTTTTTTTTTAGCACTTTGCGTGTGCACGATACGCCGATTTTGGAAACTGTTGTCTACATTTGCTTAGTTATAATATAAAACTCTTTAGTTATAATTATTTATTGAAGCATGTAGGATGTCGCTGAAGTCTGAAGATTAGGATAAAAATATCAGATGAAATGTATGATTTTTTTTTTCCGTTCCACAACTGAAAGAAGTTATCGCATTGATGGCATTGTACGAATCCTTAAATACTATTCTACCGTTCTACCGCTATTGTAAATGGCCCTTGGGTTTGGATTTGATTTGATTCTCAATAACTAAGGAAATTTTTATGATTATCAAGTTTCTGGAGGCAAAAGTCTTTTTTTACAGGATATGAGGTGCAATATTTTGCAAAATCAAATAAATTCTTTTTTAAAGGTATTTGGGCCGTATACGGTTACTTATCTAATAAGAAAGAAAGGAAAAAAAAAAAATCATAAAATCATAAAAGTAAAAAAAAAAGCCAAAGAGCAAAAAGGCATTCAAAAAATTTTCTCATAATCATCATAAATAGCAACAAGCTTTGTAGTACGTGGAACTGTACGATCAACATGAAAGTATACTCCACCAAAAACTACAGTGGTAATGCATGGTAAATTCGCCACGACTTCTTCTATCAGTGATGCATATGAATGGATCAAAAGTCTAATCAAGGCGGCGGACTCACTGGATACTTCCTCTTTAAGCCTGCTGTAATCTGAATAATCACAATGGTCGTACAAGAATGTCAAATCTGGTGAGTTGATTGGATACTTCAAAATGTCTAGCCCTGAACTCATGTTATCAAGATAAGCGCTGAATGGGAATCTAGCACGTAATCGGTTTAGAATGCAATAATAATTTGGGGAGTAAACATCTGGCAAGTTCTCAAGATAGCATAATTTGTCCAAACTGTTTTTCAATAGCGACAATTTGCTATGTTTTTTGAAAATTCTTCTGGCTTCGTGACACTCATCACAAGAACAACGGTTTAGCCACCAAATGAAATTATGGTTATCATCGCTCTTATCCAAAGAATTTCTCGAAACTCCCCAATTATAAAAGAAATCTGGAATGATCAAGGTCTGGAGGTTGGTAAGCCGGAAAATCTCATTGAATAATCTTATTTTCTTTTCATCATTAATATTTTGCTGTTGGTGATTTGTTGGGTAACAATCATAAATCTTCAAATAGAGATATTTGAGATTAGTGAAGTAGCGAAGATTATGGAGAGCAAAATGTTCATATTGTGAAAGTTCACGAGAATTCGAGGAATCTCCACAAATTGAAAGCTTTTCAATATTTGCAAAGTTTTTCCTACTAGAAGTATGCTTGGAAAGGCTCACCGCTGATCCAGTTGGAAAATAACAATAAGAACTGGCCGCCAAAGGTCCAAGAACATTGACATGGCTCAGGCTCAGATGATCACTATCGTAACAACAATTACCATCGTAATAATTCTTCCACTCGGAAAAAAAATTATAAAAGCATGAATGACAGCAATAACATTTCAGTTTAATTTCAAAGTTTTTGAGATAATTCAAATCAAAGATGGTGGCAAGATCATGGAAACCAAAATGATGCTCATCATCTATGATGTCATGGAAAATTGTGATTGATAATGTGGTAAGTTTGACTTTTTCTAAGTTATCCAGTTGAAAGATTGTCGATACTTTTTGGAAAAATTCACTAGCAATTGCGGATGAGTTCAAGTAGAGTGAGCTCAAATTGTAAAGAACCCTCAAACCATTATAATTTGGGAGAAACGGTTTCAATGGGTTATAATTATTTCCATAAACGCTGAAAAACGACAATTTGTCAACAGAGAGCGGCAAAACGTTCAAATCATTAAGGTCTAACAATTGGAAAAACCTAAGTCTTTCAGAAATCCCTTCTTTACGTTGGACCAAAGTATTTGGTGTGGCGAGATCAGGCTCATGGCTTCCAAAGACGCCATCAGAAGGGGTTAAGTCAAAAACGTGCTCGGATTTATAGCTGCGTGCCATACGGATTCGAGTAAATGCTAAATAGTTTTGAAACATCTTTACATTGGCAAAATCAAAATTTAGCAAAGTAAGTGGCCGACTTTTGTTGTCTTGAGGATGTCTTGATACTAAATCGTAAATGATTTCAAACATGTTGCCATCACTGTAGCCGTTGAAAGTGTGAGTTTTCTCGCTATTGGTCACAATATCGATTTCCTCGATATAGTAATCGAGTAACTGGAAATTGTTGACAATACTGCGAGCGAAAAGCGTTAACTTGGTAACATCAAGATAGGTGAAGTCATTGGAGATGTAATTAAGGGCTTTCTCTTGATTGGTGATGATTTGGTGGCGGTCAACTATTTGGATTCTCTTGTATAGCCTTTCGGTCACCAAATAGCGGAACAAAGAGCAGGTGCATCCAAGGCTAACCAAGTCAGATTGAGAAGAGACCTGACTAACAATGTTCAGCAATGTGTCCGTGGTTAAAATATCAAGAATTCCGGTATCGGAATCTCCTTCAAGAGGAATAAACTGAGATTTAACATTAGAGACATTAGCAGGCGATGCGAAAAACATCGGGGACGAATACCCAAAGATCTCTCTGAAGGTCTGCTCGTGGGAACCAAGCGATCCTAAAACATCGCTGAGGGTCCCTTGGCTTCTTGGAAGAGTATCGCGAGACAAAACCGACATTATTTACAGATATCGAAATATATTAAAATAATAAAAAACAGTGAAGTCGCCACTTCTGGGACTCTTCTTATTATTAAGATGACAGGAAATACAAACTGTGGGGTGCCGAGCAGTGCCACACCCCCTCGTGAGAAGCGATGACACAAGTCACGCGCCATGTGTTCATTCGCTCACCCATGTTGGATTACCGCCATGATAATTTTATGTGTATGTACATTTTATTTACCTAATCAGTCCATGAACAACGCCCGGATCAGGAGCTTCCCTCGCAGGTGCTTCCACTGATCATTAGCTTCGCGAAAGTTGCTTTCGCGAAGCTCTTTATCGATGATAGCCTTGGTGGAAGCACGGTACTCGTCGTCAGAAAACAATCTGTCAAAATCAACTTTGTATTTGGATTCCAACTTCTCGATTCCTTTGTAATGCTTTAACTTGAAACAAACTTGGTACAAGAATCTAAGAGCCTTGTCATCCAATTTAGGCAATTTGCCTGTAGAGTCATCGATTTGTAAATAATCTGGGTCTTCGGAGTCCTGTGGTTGCTCAAGAGAATTGATCACTTTAAGTTTTCGAGATTCCAATTCATCATTAAACTTCCCATTAATTTTTAACTGCTTGGACATCTCAAATTTGATTATCTCATCAATATCAAAAAATTTGTCATAGATTTTATCAAATCTTTTCCGATCATTATACATGAGCTTGCTTATTTTATTAGATACCTTCATCGCCAAAGGAGAAAGATGCATCACTTCCACTAAATTCAACAACCATTTCAATTGCCGGCGATCTTGAGTAGTTTCCACCTTTCTAAGGTGAGAATGGATTAATGAGATTGGAAAAATGGATTGCAAATCATGATCTTGCATCAGCAAGTTGTTGCCCGCCAAATATTTTTTCGGAAACCTCTGCGGCGAAACATTGATGCGGAGTGTAGAATCCCCTCCAGGAACATATGCCAAAAGAGCAGAATCCAACATGAGCTTGTAAGTTAAAACGTCAACTAAGTCATGATGCCTGAAGAATTCACACCCTTGGATAGCCGCAAGAATAGTGTCAGCGGATATCGTAGTTGCATAACCATATTCTGGGACTTTTTGAACCATAACTTCCGATGTATCCCCATCTTCAGTTAATATTCTAAAATATTGTGGCTTAAAGCGATCACTAAAGAATCTGGGTCTATTATTGACTTCCTGACCCCATAATCCTTTCCACCGAGATATTATCGCGCGAATATCTTTGATCGGAGGTAGTAACTCTTGGCTCTTGAACTGAGTTTTGAATGAAGAGTTACCGTTGGCATTTTTGGAGTCAACCTCATACGTATGGACGTAGTTAATGTAAAGATTATTATTTTCCACCAATCTCCTGAACGAATGAGCGTCCCGGTCATGTAAAGGACATATGATAGATTTAACTAACTTCAAAAACCATGACAGATTTCCCGATTTGCGGGTATGAATTAATAGTTCTTTGAACAATGAATCAGAAACCTGTACGTGATGTTTCAGGGTACAAACTTCGAAAATACATTCTCCATATTGATGCAACCCTAAGGCATTGAAATGTGATAGAAGAAACAATAGATGGATTTCACTGAAATGATAGGCTGGGTGAATCAAGACTTTGATAATGTTTTGTGCCAACCTCTTTTTGGCACCGAGCATGGCAAATTGGTATTCAACAGTCTCTTCCACATTATCTACTTCTTTTTGCTTTAAAACTTCCTTTCTGATTATATCTCTTTCTAATTGAAATTTTTTGAATGGCTTTTTAAGGGCCTGTGTAGTGCTCTCTGGCGATGAATAGCTAGTAATGAAAAATTTCTCGCCTTCAATCATGTCCAAACTTGGAAAACGAAACGAGTTTCTGCTCATGAAGTTTCTATCGATTTTAGAAAACAATTTTCCATAAACTTGAGGTTCTAAACTTTCCAAAATTGTCAGCAATTTTTTCTTTATTTTCTTTCTATCTTCGTTGGTAATAGTACCCTTCTTGACCTTCCAGCCCATGCCGTTGGGGTTGGTAATTTGTATAAGTTCTTGAATCAACAGATCAAGACTGGGCTGCATTTCCAAGATTGTAGAGCCTAGGGCTTTGAATAGTAGTAATACAATATCCACCAGTTCAAGAGTATCGCTCGACCCTTTAGCCACTCCTACAAGTTTCAGTTCTCCCACTAGGGTGATTATGAACTTCTTCAAAAAAAGGTACTTCAAGGTCTCGAGACGTGCATTATGATAATACCCGGGACCAAATCTAGCATTAAGATCAGACCTTGATATTAGTGGTGGCAAAGAGTTTTCATGTCGTGAATGATGATTGTGAATTTGTGATTTGGTGAAGTCTGCTGTAAGTTCATCCAAGGAATCTTCTGAAAGTTTGGCCGGAGCTAATGAAAGAAGACGTCGCTGTTTTCTAAGCTGCTCAAAAACATTACCACCTTTTATTCTGGAAACCTTTCTCACTGGACGTAGCATTAACAATTATTAGTGTTGCAGTAATTAATAAATTACGAACTAGGATCAGTAGGTATTATTATGGATCACCAGATCTTTCGGAGTGAAATAGAAAGAAAAAAAAAAATGTTATGCGCGTATAGCAAAATTTCAAATAACGTCCTCTCCAAGTAGTATACCACTACACTCCAGCGAATTCTAAATCCAATCATTTATATATAACACTGTAAAAACAAAGAAAAGAAATAAAATGAATAAAAAAAAAAAAAAAACTTAACCAAAATAAGACCTTATAAAAAATAAAATAAAATAAATGAAAAAACCAAACTAGAAGATATTGGCAATTTGATTTGATTTTATGGGGTAACCATCCACAAAGCCCAAAACCACCAACCCTTTAAATAAAATAGAAAGTAAAGCAGAAAGTAAAACAGAATATAAAACAAAGAGAAAAAAAAGAGAAAAAAAAGAGAAAAAAAAGAGAAAAAAAGATTGCTGTACACATATAAAATCTCAAACGCACAATTTGGCTCTTGTCATCTATGATAATAAACATATTCATCATAATACTCAGTTTGTTGCGGGGAAAACCCACCTGCGCTTCCAGGCTTGTGATTACTTCCATCTTCATCATCATCATCATCATCATCATCACCTTCTTCTTCTTCTTCTTCTTCCTCGTCTTCATCATCATCTTCGCTATCGATGTCACTATTCATAGGATGCATGATTTCATAGTGCCAACCAGGTATATCTTCCCCACTACAACCTAGTGGACGGTCAACAAATTCATCGTCCTCATAATAACTCCCAGGAGCTCCAGCCCTTATTCTTAACCACGGATGATTCAGGAGTCCACCAGCATCTTCACGATATTTCGGATGGATTTCAAGCATGCGGCCAATGAAATCAGAAATTTCCTGAGCCTCTAGCTTTGAAACATGATGCTTTTCCACAAGGGTTCGATGAATACTAAAGAACTTAACGCGTGGGCCCCTCACTAATCTGGTAACCATTGAGTTAAAGAACCGCTTCCCTAAACCAGAACTAAGATAAAGACTATAAGGAAAAATAAATGGACCGCAGCGATTTCCCTTTGTATTTAAAAAATCATTGGCCGAAGTTCTCATGATTTTCTTAAGATTAAAGCCAGGTGGTGGCGAAGGTAGCGTATCTGGGTCAGGCTTGATGAAATTTGAATCTTCGTCGAAAAAGTAGGAATCATAGAAATCATAACAAGCTTTGCTTTGTCGGAAATTAGCTTCATCAAGTACAGTGCCAATAATCTTGGATAAATGCTCAGAATCACGGTCCATAGATGATGTTTTAGTATTTGGTCGAAATGCAAACAGGCCAGTAATAAGTTCGAACACAATACATCCAGCAGACCAAATATCTGTGGAGCAACCCCAAGGAGCTTGAACAAGAATCTCTGGAGAGCGATACTCTCGGGTTTGAATAGAATCTGTAAAATGATAATCCACAAAGCAAGCATTTCCAAGATCTGCAATTTTGATATTAATATACTCATCTAGCTCTTCAAGCTCGTCTTCAAGAAGTCTAAGATCTTTGAGATTTCCCAAGTCGACATCAAACGGATTTTCCGAAGGTCTAAGTTGGCGGGAAAGGTTGGATATTGAAGGCTCTTCATTCAAATTATTTACGGAAAGTTTACCAAATGAATTACTCATATTTTCGACAGATTCACTAGTAAACCGAAACCTATCAAACGGAGATATACTAGAGTCTGTATCTATTTGCAGCCCTCTAGAATCATTCCTATTGGAAGTGGCAGAATTTTCTTCACCATAGCAGCAAGACCAGATACTTGATTTCCGAAGGATTGGAGAAGGTAATGGTTTGGACGTTCTTATAGGAGTTGAATTGCGACGGGTTGCGGTAGTTAGCCCATCTTGGAACAATGTAGATGAAGATAGGTTGGTAGTGATACTCAATTTCTTCTTATTCGGCGAGGAGCCTATAGAATTTGAGCTTTGGAAACCACTAGCTTGATTATTCTTTTGACAAAATGTTGAGTTGACAGTGGATGTGGTGCTGATTCCTGATAGAGATTTGCTAGAATTCTGACGACGATGGAACCTGATGATCCGTTCTTCTTGACGAACAAGTTCAACGACTCTACCAACATTTCGTATCTCAATAAGAATATTTTCTGGTTTCAAATCAGTGTGAATCAACCCACATTCACGATGTAAATAATCAAGTGCCAAAAGCATCTGTTTTGAAATGCGCTTCACAAGGGATAAGGGGAGACCACCATAATAATCTTTGAACACCTTGTCAAGAGCAAATACATTAGTCGATGCTTCTCCAAAAGACATGGAATCATTCAAACTTAAGGTAGATGCGCTTTCATTCAAAGAAGATGATAGTGATTGGTCTTTTTCCTTGGATGATGATGGCGATGTTGAATCTGTTAAGTCTTTATACTGGGAGTATAGGTCACGGAATTTATAAATCAAGCTCAACATGTTTTCACCTAGCAATTCAAACACCATACAAACATGCTCGCCATTTGGCCCAGCAAGCAAAAAATAATCGAGTAGTTTAACCACATGTTTTTTACCGGGATGATCATCTGAGCCTTGACCTGAGCGTCGGAGAAGCTTAATTTCATCAATAGCAGCACTTTTATACTTATCAGCGCTCTTGATGATCTTGAGAGCAATATATGTCTTTGTAATGGTGTTAGAAGCGAGCCAGACCGTTGAGAAATGACCCCAGCCCAACTTCCGGACAATTTGGTATTGCTGCTTATCACCGCAAACGTCACCAATTTTCGTAGGATGGTAACCTCCAGCGCGATAATCGTCGAGGTCTTCTTCCTTGTTGAAATCTACCTCGTCATCACTATCATCTTCATCATACCCTTCATCCTCTTTTCCATAGTCGTCCTCGGGGGTGGTATGTGAGGGGCTCCAAGTTGTAGACCGTCCAGTACTCGGCGGTTTCCTAACATTTTTATCAGGATCTTTGCCCTCTTCGATAATAACTGAGTTACCAGAAATAAATGGGCGCCTTGGTAGTCTTGTATCGGCAGCCTTGATTGTGTACCGCTGGTCAGTGCTTTGTTGCTGTCTGACGTCCAAGATAGCGTCGGCAACATTATTATGGACTATGCTCATGGTCGATACATCAAGTATTAAATTAGGGGGTAATCGGGGCACAAAGAGACAGCCTTGTATTGATGTGTTTTTTTATTCCGCTATGGGCCGAGGATAATATAAATAACCGAGAAGGGATGGCCTTTGCCTTGTTAAGCGAGTTTCGAAGGAATGAATCAAAGGGAAAAGGATCAGAATCATTCCCCTTTTGGCTGGAGATAAGGTCACGGGGGAGCCACGGGTACGGGCTTGGCTTTCACTTTTTCCTCTCCTTTTTTTCTTATTGAGTGAGGCATCTTATCATAATTATTTATTTATTATGGAGACTATAAATCAGTAGTATATAATGAGCAACCCCCCTCCTTACGCCCCAGTATCCACCAGAGTCTTTCCTTCTCACCACATGGTGAGACAATCCCCGGCACTTTCTAAAGAAATCACGCTAGATGCAACCTCCAGAGAATCCACAGAGGCGCTTTCTGAAATATACTCCATCATCATTGTGCTTGATCTTCTAGAGAAATCGTATCTTAAAGATGGGTTATTTGCAAAAACAAAAGACCCCGATACCAAAGAAGAGGTGACAATAGACACATATACCCCTACTGCGCTTCGTCTTTTGAACCAATACAATTCATTGCTCAAATTACCCGATGTGAAAACCCAATTTATAGATTTAAACACCTTCAAAAAGAATTATGGACTTTCATGCCCATTGGCCAGCGAAAGGATTAGCGCTGGGGTCCCAGCTACTATGGTCTCCTCAATAACTAAGGAGTCTTCATCATCAGACAAAAAGAATACAGGGGTGTCATCCCGTGCTGTTGCAGAGGCCACTGGAAGCTTCATCACTTTGATGGACGCTTTAAAATTAAATTATAAGGCAAAGGACCAATTGTACCCACTTTTGTCGGATCTTGTGACCTCCGTCAATGCTGTATTAAGTGATGGTGATGAAGATAGCAGCGAAAGTGAAACTGATAGTGATGACGAAGAACCAACGTCATCAAAGAAGCTTGATTTTGAAGGGCGCTCCAAGCTTGTAGGCTGGCTAGTCAAACTTAATAATATGAAAGCTGATGAGGAGCTAAATGCAGAAGACACTAGACAGCTTCTTTTCGACCTAGAGACCGCCTACAAGAATTTCTATACTTGTTTGGAATAAGCTGTGTAAAATATGTATTACGAATGACCGTTACTCTGAAAAATTTTTAATATAATGTAAACAAATGATAAAAGAGTAAAAAAAAAAAAAAAATCTTTTGATGCGAAGAAAAAAGAACTAAAATTACAAAAATAAAAGGGAAAAATAGAAAAATGGGGTGCCATCTAATAGCCCTTCTTTTTCTGTTTCTCAATATGGGCTTGCAAAACCTTCTGCTTATCTCTCAATGAACGTCTGGCCTTACCTTGAACTTGTCTCTTGTGAATCATCATAATGAAATTCTTCTTACGAGCCTTTTCACGGTTAGTAGTAGAGTGTGGAGTAGCAATCTTCCCTCTTCTAGAACCAAACTTCTCACGACCTTCACGACCTTCTCTAATAGACTCGATTCTTTCTTCTTTAGTTTGTTTTCTCTTAACTGGACCCACCAAACCATCGGCATCAACTTCTTCTTCATTACGAATACTGCTCTTGATACCCATGAGCTTTTCAACCCCGGCTTCCATCTTCAATTCTTCAAGTTTAGCAAAATCGGCTGGAGTAAGAATACGATTGGCAGCAAGTTTCTTGAAGGATTCCTCGGCATCACCATTGTATTTCTTTTCTTCAGCTTCTTGTATTTCTCTTCTCTTCTTCTTTGCTTTTCTACTAATTGTCTTATTCTTTTTAGTCTTGGCGAAGTTCTTAGATTCGTCATCATCAGACAAATCAAGGTCACTATCACTATCATCGTTTACATCAGCATCAGCCATTTTTTCATCTTCATCTTCTTTATCATCATCACCATCGCTGATTTCGTATTCCTTGTCAGATTCAACAGTAACCCAATCACCATCAATATCATCGGCATCGCTCAAATCTTTCTGCTGTTCTTCCCAGGCAGCCTCTTCATTTTCATCATCAACCGCCAAACCCTGTTCTTCACGCCATTTATCCAAAAGTTCAATACCTGGAATTCCTTGAACAGAACTCTCAACCCCGAATTGCAAACTTTTACCCTTCTTAGATCCTTGCAATTTGATACTAGCTTCCTTACCACGATCTTTACGCATCAACATCTCTGGAGCAACTTCTCTATATAGAGAAATCAATGATTTGGCTGCGATGTTAACGGCCTTCGCTTTAGACTTGCTATAAGCGGTTAAATCTTGCAACAAAGCTTGGTCAATTGCCAATGGAGCACGAGTCAAAATCTCACGAATGGAGTTCATACCGGCAGAACAAACTTCAGTACTGACACCATCACTGACAAACTCATCAGCGATTTTACGAACCACCATATTGATGGCATCTGGAGGCACTAGATCATGAGACGATTGAGCACAGGCCGCCAAAATCTTGGTGACATCTTGTTGTTTTGGAGTCAAATATTTGAGGAAATAAGAGTATAATCCAAGTAATTGTAACTTGTTGACACCGACAATACGACTGATCAAGTTCATGAAGATGATTTTTTGTTCCATGTTGAATTTTCTGGCACTGGTAGTGGCCAATTGTTTGAACAAGTTTTCGGCAAATCCTTGAGGGTCACGCAATAATTGAACAGCGGTGAAATTCAACGCAGTCCCCTTATTTGGGTCCTTATTTTGCTTTTTCTTGATGGTTTTGACGGCGGAATCAAACTTCTTACTTTGTTTCTTTGTCTTCTTGTTGATTTTCATATGATGCTTCAACTGACTGATATCGACTTCATCATCAGAATCATCATTACCTTCTTCGTACAAATCTTTATCAGCACCTAAAAAGAATCTAGCACCGGCAACAGAAACTTTGGCATCCCCGCTAAGAGTCAGCTGGACCATAATTTCCACGGTACGGGAATCGTTCCATATTTGCGAGTACCACAACTTGATAGTAATTTTAGTAACAAACAACGCATTTTCTTTAGTTAAGCCACTAAGAAACAAGTTTTGGACAGTTTTGTTCAATCTCGCGGCTCTAGTTCCGGAATTCAATGATTTCAACAATGTCACAAGGGTATGGAAAATTTGCTTTCTAAGGGCTTTGGAATTAGTTTCTGTGTTGTTATTGACAGCAGAATATTCAGTAAGCAATGGGAAGATAGTTTGAATAAGAGATTCAGCACTAATGATGTCACGGTTTCTCAACATGACAAGACATTGGATAATCTTTTCTCTTAATTCCGGATTCAAATCACGATGGTGCTCGGATAATAAAGTCTTAAGCTCTCCTGGGAACTGTTTGGTTTCTTCTTTGTAACAAGGACACACAGCAGTGATGAAGCCAATCAACTCACGGAGTTCTTCATCGATTCCATTCTCTTTAATCGAAGAGGAGCTGGCCATAAGAATATCACGAAGCGACTCGTAATGAGCATACTGTTGAAGAAATTCTTCACGATAAGACAAAGGATCACGCTTGACAAGATTCTGAAGAAGAATAATGTTGGTAGGCAAAAGAGCCGCTCTCTGTTTACGGGCCATTTTCCTTCTATTGTCCTATGCTTATCTTTAGTGTTGAATGGGAAAGCCTTAATTGAAAGATTTTCAATCAAACAAAAAAAAAAAAAAAAAATTTTTTTGAGATGAGCAGCAGCTTTGGTTATGGGCGATGTGTGGGGGAGATGGATCCGTTATTAAACAACTTTGAAATGGTTATTGGTAGTGAAATCGGGCATTATGATTAATATAGTGATAAAAAATAGTCCATTATAGGTCTCTGTAAAAGCTATTCGACATTATTTCAAGAGAACAAAGCACTATTCACAAAACAAGTCGGCTCATCCACCCATGGTTCTGGTAGATGCGTTCAGCATAGGAAAAAAAAAAAAATTTTTATTTATTTATCTAAGATATCAACAAAACAGGTAAAGTAACAGTTAAAGGAAATACCCCACCAGTAATTGGCATAAAATGACTAGCACTATCAATAAGTCCGCTCTTTTATCCTGGCTTGAAAATAACCAAGCCAAACTCCACCCATCTTTAGAAGTTCGCGAGTCTCCACTTGGCGGGTTAGGAGTTTATGCCACAAAGGATCTTGATCCAGAAACCCTCGTTTATCGTGAAGAAATAGATGGGGACAGTGGAGAAGAAGAATTGGCTCAGCCACTCTCCAGAACTCCTAAGACATCCATCTTTAGTGCAAGAAATTCGTATATTTCGAATGTCCTAGAAGAGCATGATATTCATGGGGTTCTTGGGTTGATCACCGCTTTTATTTATGAATATTATAACTTGAAGGACGAAAGCCCATGGTTTGGCTATTTCCAAAGCTTCAATTTGAAGACATTAGACGTTCCACCATCTTTCTGGGAAGACAAACAGCAAAAATGGCTTAAGGGAACTGAAGCGGAACTATTAGACGTGGTGAATAACGAGGAGATACTCACCGTGATGGATGTATGTGTAGATTTTGCCCAATTGATGAAAGAAGAATTAGAATTAGAAATTCCTTATGTTTTGGATATAAACCAAGAGAACGAAGATGGTGATGAGGATGTTAAACGGTTGGAGCTTTTTGCCAAGATTTCCGTGTTGATTTCTTCTCGTTGCTTCAATATTGATGGATATCACGAATTTGCATTGGTTCCAGCAGCTGATTTGTTCAACCATTCGAGTGATTTGTGCAATTGCCATTTTGAAAGTAATTACGAAGTTTGTGGTATATGTGGTATGGTTGGATGTGATCACATGGATATCAGTGATGATGATGAAGATAGCGAGTGGGAGGAGGGTGAGGAGCTAGATGATGAAGAATTAGATGGTGAAGTGTCTGACAGCGAAGCCTTAGATGGTGAGGAAGCTAACGAAGAATCCCATGAAGATGAGGAAACAGAAGATGAAATTAAAGAATTAGACGATGATTTTATTAAAAAGTTTGAAGAAGAAGAGAAGGCAATGGAAGCTATTTCAGAAACTGAACAAGAACAGAATATGCCTGAGTATTTGAAAGATCATAAGCATGATGATGGTGCTGAAATTTATTCTATAGATTGCTGTGATATTGTACTTCACGATAATATTTCTAAAGGGGAAGAGCTTTATTCTACTTATGGCGATCTTAATAACCCTATATTATTACTTAAGTATCAATTTGCAGAATTGGAGAACCAGAACGATTATGTTTCTTTGGGTGCCCAGGTTATGAAAAATAAAAAATCTCAACCAAAACTTGCAGGCAGATTTAAATGGTGGAGAGAAATTGGGCGTGATGTCTTCAAGGCCTGGTTGAAACAAAATGCCGCAGAAGAAGGTGAAGAAGATAGCGATGAGGATGATGAGGAAGAGGAGGATGAGGAGGATGATGATGAAGATTCCTGGATCAGTGATTTGAAAATCAATTCAGAAGGGGTCTTATCAAATAGTGTTCTGGCTCTTGTGAAGCTCTGTACCCTTAAAGATGAGGAATTTGAGAAATATTTCCAACCAGACCCTGAGCCAAAGAAAAATAAGAATAAAAAACATAAGGCGTCAGATACTGGTGACTCTCAAGAGAAATATTTCATCAAGATTATGTCCAATTTGGGATGCCTAATGGAAACTGATGAGAAGTGTCAGTTGATCTTAAAAACTTTAATTTCTGAAAGATTGGATAAGTTGATGAAAAATGAGCTTGCAAAGATGGGAACAGAAGAATTATTGAAAATTATTAACAATGATGAACAACCGGACAGAAGAAAAGTCTCAGCTGCTATTATTGTTCACAATGAACTTAGTATTTTACAGAGAGCATTGGAGAATGTCAGTGAACAAAATTGATTGGGAGGTTATATATTTTAGCAATAAATTTGGGAGAAACATATGATAATTTTTTAAAGGGATAGCTTATATTAGACTGTGAAAGAGTTATGGTGCTGCTTTTCCTCTTTTGCACAATCCAACCCATTTGCAGGGTAAAACTCCCCACGCATTCACACGATACTCAACAATAAAAATACTATTACCACATTAAAATTCTAGCTCCAATGATTCTACTTATCTTACTTGTCCAGAATTGCGACAAAATCTCGTAAAATTTGAATAATAATAAACTTAGAGTTGATACCCCCTGCGTGCACTTAGTCAACCATTTGCTAATCACTGAGTAATCCTGGCAAAAGAAGTGAATATCCCCATTAAGTGCTGTACAATTTAGTAAAGAAAATGAATGGTATGAAAGTAAATAAACAGTTGGAGTTAGCTGGTATTTTTTCTGACATAAGACCAAGGTACACCAAACTCCTGGTAGCAGAGAGGGAGTAAATGGATGGTGGTACAGGGTGGCACGTTCTGCTGCGGAAATCAAAAAAAAAAAAAAAAAAAAAATGAATCCCACCAATCAATCTGGGATCGCATGTCTTCTCATTCCCTTCAGAGTATCGCCAATATAACAGCAATGGCTCCGCCAGTATTCCCAGACATTTCTAAAAATGCAAATGGTTTGTTAACTAAGGACTTTTACCATTTGTCAAAAGCCTCTTTTGATGTGAAGATTGCTGCGCCAAACGGGGTAGCTGTCACTCTCAAAGGGAAAACCGGTAAAGATGACACTCTTAGCTCCAGCATTGAAACCAAATACTCAGACAAGTCTACTGGTTTGACGTTAACCCAGGGCTGGAATACCGCCAACTCTCTCAATACCAAGGTTGAAATTCCTGATTTATTAGCCCCGGGTTTGAAAGCGGAGATCTTGACCTCGGTGGTGCCAAACAGTGCCAAAAGCGCCAAGGTTAATGTGTACTTTTCCCAGCCAAATGTAAATATTAGAGGGTTTGTTAACTTGTTGAAAGGTCCAAGCTTCAATGGTGACTTCACTGTCGGCCATAATGGCTATATTCTTGGGTCTGAATGCGCCTATGATTTCGGGAAAGGAAAACTTTCTAGATACTCCAGTTCTATTGGTTACATTCATCCAGCTTATTCTGTTGGGATTCATGCCACTAAAAACTTTGATGTTTTTTCCGCTAGTTACTTCCACAAGGTGACTCCTGCCGTAGAAGCAGGTGCCAAAGCCGTATATGATGTGAAAGCCACCGATGAGAAAAAGCCTGTTAGCGTTGAATTTGCTACCAAGTATTCCTTGGATAAAACCTCGTTTTTGAAAGCCAAATTGGCTGATTCTGGTTTGGCTGCCTTCTCTTATAACCAGAAAATGAAACAGGGCGTGTCTTTGGGTGTTGGTGTTAGCTTTGATGCTTTAAGATTGGCGGATCCAGTTCACAAGATTGGTATGTCTGTTTCCTTTGCCCGTTGATTGGTACTCTCTCTGACCTACATTTTCATATCATTCTGTCCCAATATATCTATATTCTTTCGCATGAAATCAATTAGTTCCTTTATATTTCTCTCTCTCTCTCTCTCTCTCTCTGTAGTGGTGGCAGTTCAAAGTTCAGCACGTCAAAAAGAAAGTTTCAACATGCATGTCGACTATGATGATGGTGATTACGAGCAAACGAAATGATTTTAAAAGACATGAAATTATAGAGCGTTACGAAACATTAATGATATATGATAAAAATAAGAATAAGAAAAAATTTAGTGATGGCGAAATTATCAGTTTTCCATGAATGGAGCAGGAAATCTCACCTTTTTTCTCCACCCTTCAGGCTTTTCTAACTTCTGAATATCATAATATAAAGGAGCACAACTGTGTAAGGAGAAAGTGAAATCTTTGGTATAGTCACAAGAACAACGGTTTTCTATAAAGATTTCCTGGTTCATAGGACAGGCGCCGTACGGGTTATGATAGTACCCAAAATCATTAAACAAGTGGATTTGATCTTTTTCCAAAAACAATGATGCGGCAATGGAATGGACTGGAGCGTCACCCCATCTTTCATAAAAGAACCCTTTCTTGGAATCTAAATATTGGAAATAATCCTCATACGTCTGCGATCTGAAAAAATCCATATTGGCAATCTCAAAATTCGACCAGAAATGGCACAAGTTGTAAGTTCTTAGGCCATCTCTAGAAACAAATTGCTGCAAATTGTTTTCTGGAACGTATTCTGGATGTTGCTGAATGAACTCTTTGGTAGTTTTCCATAACGTTGGAATGGTGGCCTCGAACTCTTTAAGGGCCATCACAAATCCGTAGGTCTTATTATTTTCAATCATGAATGTGAATGGGTCATAGTTCACATCGCAATAAATCTTGATATTTGGCTCGACTCTCCAGTACCATTGATAATCCTGGAGTAGTGGATGTTTGTAGAAAAACCCTGAATTATAACGACACATATGTCTATAAGAGTCCAATCCTCCGTAAATTACATTATCATCGACAAGTTTTTGTTTGCTTTGCTCGTATTTTGGAATATCAAGATCATCAGGAAAAGACCATTCGGATCTTGGGATCTTACCGTATTTTGCTTCACCACTAACAAGGTTGGCGGTGACTCTTTTGAACTCATCGGTGAACTCTTCTTCGTTTAAAAACACCCAATCGTAATGATATTTCCCATTGAACCGGTCTTCAACATCACGGATCGAATCAACCATTTTCCAGAGCTCTTCGTTTCGCACCAAAGATACGATGGTGGCATTGGCCCGTGTTTCTTCAGCAACAGCACCGGAGTATCCGAATGATTCAAACTTGTCTTGATACTGTTCATAGAGTGATTTGAGAGAAGCGGAATCGAAAGAACGTTTCATTATTGCAAAATGGTATATTGTGCCGATGAATAGTGGAACAATCAAGAAAATTAAGCCAAGGAATAGCAATGTCGAGCAGAATCCTTTTCTTCTATAACTATTGAAAGAAAACCTATCTTTCCAACTCCGCTGTCTTCCTTTGGCATAGATATTTTCAAAGTCTTCATCAAATGACATATTGGTTATTGTAAATGAGCTCCGATATATAATTATATTTGTGGCAGAAGTTTATAATAAAAAGTTGTAATAAAAGGCTATAATAAAATGTGTTCTGGACACTTGAGAAATGGAAGGGAATATAATGTGCAGCATGCAGCGGATATATATATATATATACAAAAAAGGAAACAGACAGGACCCCCTTCTATCACTTATTTTTCGTAGGGCTTTGATTATAACAGGGCAAAACATCCAATCGAATAATACATATATATCCTTATGTACAAGCCTCTGTTATTGTTTTGTCGAATCTAGGAGGGCTTTGAGACCCCATCGCTGAAACAATAGTGTTTTTCACAGCCTTGGCCGACGACGGTCTAGCCCCTCCACCAGTCCCCGAACGATCCCTGAGAATAAACATTTACAATTGTCACGGTATTGTTTAACATGGTACTGCCCTTGTATCGCATTGTTGTATAAGATAATGTACTGCTTCACTTACTATTATTATTTTGTTGGTAATGGCACAGTTCGCTTTACATTTTTCCCAGCCAAACGGGGCACAGCCAAGCGTTGTGCTTATTGCTTGGCCGATCAGGTACCTGGTTGCATGGCTGATAATTATTTGATTTATTGTTCACGTTTGAGAATACCCTCTTTCCAATCATCATCGGTGTCTATTTTTAATAATATTTCTTACATGAAAATAATATACATATTAGTCCCTGAACTAAAAATCAACTTAATCCAGTTGACACACTTATTTTATTGCAGCACGATATCTAAAAGCACAAACTAACCTCTATAAATAATAATAAAAACAATTAATGGCTATGCTCTTCTTGTGATAATGTTTGTTGGGCTCTGGCTTCTCCGCTGATACCGACAATAATAAGCTTTTCGATAATAGTGTGATTATCCTCATCGTCACCATCAATGAATATACTGAGAGATTTGGTATTTTGAAATTTAACAAACTTTAGCTTAATTTCGTACCAGTTACCTTCTGAAGAAATCTTTGATCCGTCAATTTCTTCAACATGGTCGTAGTTATTGTTTGAGTTGGCATCATCAAAGGAAATTACGCTGGTCAAATTCTTCCAAATCTTCAAGGTCTTTGGGAATTGCAACTCATCAGCTTCGTCTTCATCGACCTCCGAGTCCCCAGAAAACTCCAATTTGTTTCCCGGTTTTAGCTTAACAAGTAGAGAATAAACTTTAACGGTGTTCAAGAACGGCAAGTAGATTATTCCTTGAGAGTCCGCATCAGTTAATACTGTCGAATCCTGAACTTCTTTCCCGTCGTCAACCAATTTAACCAATACTTTAGAATCGCCTTTAGATTTCTTAAATGGGAGGATGTTCAATGCCTCATACCCGCTAAAATCAACAGCCCCATTCAAGATCTCATAATCAGAGCCTGGCAAAAACCCACCAACTTCTTTGTAAATCCCAGTTTTTTTCAATGCTCCACTACTAGCTCCTCCTGTACCATTCCCATTTCTTGTAGCATTAGGTTCGAGTTTACTCAATGAATCAAATTTGCTTTGAATCTCCCCGAGGTTCGCCCCTCTTACTTGGCCATCTTGTTTTTGCTTATGGAAGAAAATCAAAGTTGGCACAGCAGTGATCCCGTACTGCTGGGCCAATTGTTGATTGGAGTCAAGATCTACTTTGGCAACTTCGACATTTGTGTACTTAGAGTATAATTCTTCAACCTTTGGCTTGATGGCTTGACAAGGCCCACACCAAGACGCGGTGAAATAACTGATGAACAATTGATTGGAATTTAAATATGATGTGAAGTCAGCAGCATCTTTGACAAATTGGATTTTATCAACCATATTGAAATCGACAGGAAAGAGGAGATTATGTCGTTGGCTTCAGATATATCATCATCATCATCTGTTCACCTTTTTTTTTTTTTTTTCAAAGTCAATTCATTTTTTGTGAACGCCTCCCACAGTATATAGGGTATTGCACCCCTTGGAGAGCTGTCAAAAATCTACACACACAATCACCAAATAATACCAGAAAATTAATCAATAATTGAAACAAAAAAAGAACTAATAATAAATAAATTCGAACCAGAGAGAATTTTTAAACACAAATCTTAATAACAAGAAAAGAAAAGAGAAAAAAAAAAAAAAAAAAAAACACCATGACATTCTATATTGTGCTGCTGAATTCGGAAAAAAGACTTTTGAGAGAAATTGAAGCTACAATAACATTCCCTTGAATGCCATCATACTCACAATCTTCTTGTTGTCGTTGTAGTAATTCCGTTTCTTCTGTGGACAGATAATCGTTATTTACGGAAGCTTCATTGGCATTTTCCCTATCATTACCAGCATGGGTGACACCATTAACTGATCCATCCGCAGGTACATTCGTAACGGGGTACTTCTTTTTAAAATCATGGGCCGAGGCAAAAGCAACGGCTTGAAGATTGAATATTATCATATCGTACACTACCAACACCCATTTATGACCGGGGGGTCTTTCACCAATAACTTGCAATGTCCACTCCCCAATCAAGAACCCTCCCAGACCATGGTTTGGCAAATCACATACCAAGGAATACGCTAGGCAATATACATTGCATAGTAATAGTAGCAATGTTGAAAATTTTTTTAGGGGCTCAGTGTTGGCAATCATCACCACTTCGGGGTCCATCATCTTTTTTACAGTGCATTGTACAAACAGTCGGAAAAGCAACTTGGAAAGTGACAAGTCTTTGAGGAATTCAAGGATCGCAAACGCAATTAAAAGTGTTCCGAGATTAGAATTGAGATGGGTATGAAAATATTTCTTCCTGTTGACTAACAGCTTGTGAATGAACCTTCGTTCGAATGTTTTTAACATGAATTCTCTAGGTGCCGTGGTTGGGGTTACATGATTATTACCTGGGAATGAGCCTGGTAGTAACGGTTCTCTCGGTGACTGATCATTCATCACATTAACCGGAAAAATAAAATATCAGGGCAATATTTATAACGAATCTAGTGTAATTTTTCTTTAATTGAGGGAAAGAAATGACCCAAAAGTTGGTGTGGAGGGGGAACTCATCGATTTTCTACAAATAAAAAACTTTTGAAAACCACCCCCGTATACTGACACCATTGCTGTGGGTCAATAAAAAGGGCCTTACCCACCGACCGATATATATAAGATAACTTTACAATAAATTGCTTCATAAATTATGATGAGATTCGTTTATAGTAACATTACATTAAAAAAAATAATAAATAACATAGAAGCCGAGAATATTAGATCATTTGAAATGTAAAGTTGCTGATTTAACGGGAGTAAGACCAGACGTTCTTCAACAAACCGTCAGCTTGGGCCAATCTGTTAACGGAGTCGTCAGATTCACCTCTAGATCTGATGAAACCACAAATAGCGTAGGAGATGTTTTCACCTGGGATGACGTGACCTTCTTCATCAACCTTAGCAACGTTGATTTGGACAGAAGCGTGGTCCTTGGCCTTGATGATTCTGTTGGTAGCAGAACACTTTCTTGGAATGTAAAGTTCGACCTAGAGAGTAACTTGTTAGTATGGTCATTCATACCGTTAATTGTTGTTGTTTTTTATTGACTTTCTTGAATTTTGAGGTGTATGGTACGGAATTTATATTTCTAAACACAGTGCTGTATTCGCAAACTATTGTTCTTTTTAGAAAGCTCAACTCTGAATATATTTTTTTAATGTATTCATTTCCTTGTTATCCGCTTTCCCCATTTACGGTTCACCAAAAAAAAAGAAAAAAAATTGACTTCGAGAAATTTCGCTTTCAATGGTTTCCAAACTTTGAAAAGAGATTCCAGTTGATGATAACTTTGAATTAACAATACGCTGGCTGATGTGAATTGAATTGAATTATCTTTATACGACATTCCCATTAACCCTTTCTTTCAACAAGTTGTTCTGATTTTTCAATATTCCACATCCATATCACTTCACATAAAACCCTGAACTTTGAATGCTTGGTTATTTAAAATACGATCATCCTACTCTATATCTTTCTCTTTTTCGTTTTCTTTCTCTTTCTTTCAGTTACTCGCAATACGGTGGATTTCGACATTTCTCCATACTAATTTTGATATTTTCCAGTATATTCTCCCCGTACCATATGTCATTCATTTATATTTCATTGAAGATGATAGTGTCCTATACATACTAATTTACCCTTATCGTTTTCCATTGTGAGTTATTGATATTGAGATGTATGTGGTATCAACAGCAAGTCTGTTCAGGCAACAACTTATTTTTCACCAATTTTTTTTCATTGATTTCTCCCTCAAGGAAAAAAAAAAAAAAAGAAAATTGGGTGTTAGTGCGGGAAAATGATATGCACGTGCATCTTCATAGGGCTTTTGTGACTGAAAATTTTACTTTGGCAAGTTGAGGGGTGCAATACCCTGTGTGTTGTGCATGAGTTATTAGGGCTACAAGTGGGTTAGTTATATGCAAAGCAGTTTCAACATGAATTATAGAAGATTAATTGTGTTAGAAATACAGAACTATTAGTAATAATGTTAAGGTAAAAAAAAAAAAAGAAAAGAAAAATTATAATAGTTCAACTATAATATACAAAGTTTATTCATTTTTTCAAAGAAAGGATGGCAATACTTTCAATGTGGTGGGTTTGTGGGAAAAAATCAAACCCTCTAATACTTTCTATTTGGTATTGAGACCCATTTTCAGTATTGTTGATGAAAAACTCTAAATCTCTGGCTTGGGAGTGGACATTGCATGAAATGTAGACAATCTTCAGAGGGTGGAACTTGGAGAGCTGGGTCAAAAATGGTTCATCACAACCCTTTCTTGGAGGGTCACAAATCACCGATGTCAAAGCTGAAGGGAATTTAATATCATCAAAGATTTGTTCGGCTTTACCGAGAATGAATTTAGCATTTTGAATGTTATTAAGTTTGGCGTTCTCATTAGCGTAAGCAACACTGTCTTTCGACACTTCAACCCCACAAACTTCCTTCACCCCATCAGAACACATGATACTAAATAAACCAGAGCCACAATAAGCATCGACTAAATAACGATCCTCAGATTCAGAATTTTCGAACTTCAAATTATCACGCACGTATTTTGTAACAATTGGTAAAATCGAATTATTATTTTGGAAGAATTCGTTAGCAGAAAATCTAAATTCTCTACCTTCAATGTTTTCCGAGACAATTTGCTTGGAATCGGTGCAGCAGGTTTTGATCAATGTTTCGCCTTCTTTTGAACTTGGCGCCTCGTCGTATACGTTATCCTCGGTATCAGGAATTTTCGATCCGTTTTCTTCATTGATAAATTTCTTTTTCTGTTCTTCATCCAAATCATTCTTCATGGCCCTGGTGTTTTCACGCAACAAAATCGTACCCCCGCGCACTTTAGTTTTATAAATTCTTTTGAAAATTTCTCTTTCATTGGACATAGCCTTGTTCAAGACTGAGGTACCAATGGCACAATCTTCAACGTCTAAAACACTCTTGTTACCTCCTTGGACGGATTCTCTCCAAGTTGGTCTACCCTTGGCTCCGAAACCTAAAGCAGGCATATCGATCATTTCTGGGTTGAATTTCCCTCTTGGAAGATCGAAATGTGGGGTGAGTTTAGTTCTGTAATTGTATTGTAAAGGTGATGGCACGGTGTCACTAATTTTTGGCAAAGCGTTGGCCGCCTTCAAGGTCTTTGCAAAAAAATGATAAGCGTTCTCAATCGTTTTACGCTTCAATTCCAATTGCTTGGTGTATTCGACGTTCTGGAATTGACAACCCGAACATTTCCCATAATATTTACAATTGATCAAATCGTTATCTCTCATTTCCGATCCTTCTCTAACCTTGAGCAAATCTGCTTCTGCGTGGGTTGGGTGGGTTCTGAAGATTCTGATGTCGACAGTTTCCCCGGGATATGCGAATGGAATCACCACTGCCTGGAACCCATCTTCGATCTCTGGGTGAGGAATTAACGCCAATCCATCCCCACTGGATGTCAATTTGGAAACTTTGACTTCTTCCAAGTTACGATTATATTTAGCCAAGAGATCCTCTGAGTTCAACAACAAGTTGATATCGACGGCTCTTTTTTCTTCACTGATGCCGTTTTCGGTGAATAATTCCTCGACTTCCAATAACAATACCCCGAATGGATTGGTTGGATCATAATTCTTTTGAGTATACTTTCTCTTGACTCTACCCTTTTTATTCTTGGTCAATTTTTTAGAGATCTTTCTGCCAGCGGTAGACGAGTCGTTAGCAACGGTTTTCCCATTTTCCAAAGCAGGTTTTTTTGTCAAAGGTTGGAATTCCGAAAAGCTACTTCTTCTTACTTCTTCATCTTGTTTTGAAACACTGGAGGTCATGGCTTTAAAGATATTTGGCAAGCAACGAGTTTGATAACGAGAATGTATTAATGCTGAATTCTTTAGAAGCAGGAACATCAACAATCAAAAAAAGCACACACACACACACACAAATATTGCCACAAAATAGTTACAACTTTTGACGAGTCAAATGAGATAGATGATTGGTTTTACTGATGTGTGTGAGTTGAGGGAACAAAAAAAAAAAAAAAAAAAAAAATTTTTTCTCAGTGTATTTTTTTTTATTTTTTTTTTTTTTTTGTGATGCGCTGAGATAAGATGAGCCAGAATATGATGTTGAATGATACCACATATATGAAGCAGCTATCCATTCATTCATTTGGGTGAATGATGACCATTTGGAATTTTCCTTTTTCTTTCCTTGAGTATATCTTGATGATAATATATAAGTATGAATAGGTATTTTTTCCAAGTTTTGCGAGTCGATTTGATAATTCACCCTGTCCCAAAAACCCAGATATTTGTCACGTCGCCGACCAATGATTTTGCGTAAATTACTAAACATCTCATAATGTCGTTGTTGTTTCCACAATGAAAAAAAAAAAAAAAAATTGATCATTATTGATAAATTTTAAACTCATGATATATTGATAATGCAAATTTAGATAGTCATAACAGATAGTCGTAGCAAATCATCTAGTCGCTAAAAAATGCAAAGGAAAATCAGCCATCCAAACCGATGATAATGCAAATTTTCTTGGACTGGATTGAATATTGAAAAGAAAAAAGAAAAAAGAAAAAAAAAGAAAGCAACAAATTAAAAAGTAGAATAAAAAGATTTAGCAGTAATAAAGAAAAATGAATCATCAACGACTATTCAAATCGGAATCTTATAGCAACAGTTATTTAGTACATCAAAATTGATGAATAGCACAAAAACCGATAAAAAAGCTGGACACAAAAACTGTCATCTCTGGATCTCATTAGGTAAACCCTTTCTAATATTTTTTTTTTTTAGTTGTGTCACTCTTTTGGGTCAGACTCTTCAAAATTATTAGCAATCGCGGCATTATTGTAGCCCATTTTATCATCCAGATAGAATGGTTTCCGTTTGTCAGACATCTTTTCGTGTTCAAGAACTGACGCTTGGGCTAAATTACTTTTAACTTCATTATCAAAAGTATTTAACGAGCTCATATCCATGAATTCGCTTATGACACTTGACAGATCATCGTCATCGTATTCTGCATACTGGTTTGCCAAATCGGATGATGTTGGAGACCCAAAACTATTGATGGAACACGAGGCAAATTCATTGACACTGGTCAAGATCTGCTGCGATTCATGTTTGATATCATTGATGTTTTGAACCGTCATCGCGGTTTCTTGGGCAATGGCAGCTTGATGTGGGTTACTGTAGGTTGGAATACTTTCTGCCAGGACTGGAGATAATGAGGTGATTGAAGGTTTTTTCAAGATGCTTTTCAATGGTTTCAGCGAGCTAGGGGATGGAGGGGAAGGGGCAAGCGGTTTTTTGGATTTGGATCCTCGGCGCTTGGTTGGTTTTGATGGAGTTGAGGTGGTGGTGGTAGTGGGAGTTGCTGTTTGTTGGTTGAAAATTTTGCGAAATTTTGAAGAATGCGACCATTCATGGAGTGAAAAGTCAAAAGAAGAAGTAATGGCATCATAGCTTTTATTTTCAGAAGGATTTGTGAAATCGACATCAAAGGTACGTTCTGGCTCGAATGCATTCAAGTTAGTGGCCGATCCAGGGATCGGGGTGACTGATGAGGAGGAGGAGGAATAAGCACTGACATGCTTCGCCTTCCACTGTCGATTTTTAGCCTCTTTTTCTTTCCGTAACCATTCATCTTTGGCCTTCCGTTCACTGTCCAACCATTCTTGCCTTTCTCTATCTTGTCTTTGTTTGGCATCTTTTTCTTTTCTTAACCAGTTTTCTTGTAGAATCTTCTCATTTTCTAACCATGCAATTTTCTCTTTGGCTTGTTTCTCTTTTCTTAGCCACTCTTCTTCGGCGAGTCTTGTAGCATTTTTCGCTTCAGCCTCTTTTTGCAACCATCCTTCTTTTGCTTGGGCCTCTTTTGACAACCAGTCTTGTCTTTCTTGGTGGGTCTTTTCAAATTCTCTTTGGTTAGTATTCCATTGATATTGGACCCGGTTTCCAACCCTCAACCAAGGGTTTTGGGGCTGCTCTTCACTTTCTATCAATTTTTCATTCGAATTCCGTAAAGATCTTCCGGACTTTTCGTTGGCAATGTCAAGTATTATTTGGGAATTGGCTTTAGTGGTAAACACTCTTGCATTTGTCAACATTCCATTATACGCCTCAACAATCCGTTTATTATGCTTCTTGTTTAATTCCGCATCGCCAGTGCTCCCCATTTTGGCAGCGTTATCGAATGGCAGGGTCTTTGGTGCGCTAGACGACACTCGAAATTTATGAGCTTGAGGTCCCGATTTCACTTCCGATGGATCTTGGAATCTCGGGTTCCATACATCTTTGGAGACCCCGATGCTTTCGAAGTTGGAATATGTATGTGGATCAACCAAAAACGCCATGATTTGGTCACGATTGACACTTGATGGCTTGGAAATCGTAGCATTGTCATAGTATTCCCATGCGCCGGAATTGGCAAAATGTCGTTCAGTATCGTGGACTGGCGGGAACATTATGTTGATGATTTTGGAATCTTCAATAGACAAATTATTATAGGCGTTCTGCAAATCATTTGTGGTAATATTATTATTATTATTATTATTATTATTATTATTATTATTATTATTTGCATGGATACCGTTATCTCGTGGTTGTTGCTCCTCAGAGAAAAAGTGTTCATGATCATCTTGGGAATCCGATTTGTTGGCGTGTTTTTTTCGGTTCAACAATTCTTCTATTGATGGCAAAGGGATTGGTACATGTTGTGCTCCTTCTTCATTATTCAATTGATACAAAGATTGATTGTTAACTTTCCCATTGACATGATAGTCAAGATGATCTCTGTTAAACCCTTGGGCGTTGGCGATTTCTTGGGCGAAATTATTTTCCGGTTCGAATTTCCCGAAATTGAAATCCTGGGGGAAATTATTCAATTCATTGACTTTACATACTGATTGGATATCACAACCGTCATAATTTTCGTGCCATTGTTTCCACCAAAGAAGCACTAATGAATCATAACTCCCGTCGTCACCATTCTTCTCAAGCGTTGATGATGATTCATAATACTGAATAAGGTTATTCCAAGGCTTAATAGATCCAATGAAATGTAACACTTTAATTTCGGAGGAAAACCTCTTGAATGCCGGATTATATTGATACTGTCCGGTTGGTGTGACGTTATAAAGAAATGATAATGGTTTCCAAACTTGTTTCCCCTGGTGATTGAATTTCCCATGCAGGTTGAAATATTCATTGAGCAACCCTTGGTCGGCCCCATCGAAAGAATTGGAAATTGACAGGTCAGAAATGATCCTGAATAGTTCAGAATATGTGCTAATGGCAGGTTTTATCACGAACAATCCTGAATTGAAAATATCAGGCCAGCCGGAATCCGGGACCGCGTAGATTTCATTTTCCTGCACTTCAGTTCGTGGGTCTAATAACAAATTATCAATGTTTTGCAATACCAACATATCACAATCCAAATATACGATCCTCTCAAAACGATCATAGAGCTTGAATACTTGAATTTTCGTCAATGTTTGCACGAGTTCTGGCCGTTTCGTCAATTCGTTCAAGTTGGCAATATCGGTGGCATTGGTCGAGGCAAACACATCGACGGAAATCATTTGATCGAATGCCAGAGACAACACATTTTGCTGGTGATTGGTGAAGATTTTGTCCTTGGGAATCAAGCAAACGAGTTTCCCTGCGATGTTGTGATGTTTTTTAAGAGAATTAGCAAGGACCAATGCCCCAGGAATATACGACGCTGAATAAAGTAATGTGACATAAGCAAATGGTAGTGTCATTATTGCAATGGAAGAACAATCATATGTAGAAAAATCTGCCACAATAGGGATCGAAACCAGTATTGGAAGATAAAGATTACAGAAGATGGAAAAGTGTGAATTTTTTTTTTTTCTTCTTCTTCTTCTTCTTTTTTTTTTTTTTTCTTCACTCTTGATTAAGTTATTGGGAACCACGCATACACAACAACAACAACAACAACAATAAAAAAAAAAAAAAAAAGCTCCGCAGTGAAGACTCTGATTTCAATTTCTCTGAACAAAACCAATCCAGATCGAAGATCAACGATATGATAGGAAGCGATGATCGGAATGATTGAAAAAAAAGCTAGCTAGCAAGCGAGTGAATGGAGATATTTTCCAACCACAGCATTATTTATACAGAGAGGCTGGGAAGAAACACACAAAAAATATGCCAAAAATCGCCGGTCTCGCGCAGCACTATGCGGGTGAATGCGCCTGTCAAAAACAAACAGTCACCAAGCGGATCAAACTTACAATAATCATCATAATGACATAATATAATAATTACAAACCGTACTTTGAAAGACATATATATATATATATATCGCACATACACATCTATATACATTCAAACAGCTTTGCGCTCGAGTAAGAATAGCTCATTATTGGCGGATCTGGTATAGCAAACACGGTCGGCCACCGTGCCGGCAATAATAAACTGTTTGATCCCCCACTCTCCATGGCCATAGATTTCCGGGATTTTCTGGGGCAATGATGGGAAAAACGTCTTATACAATGGATGGTATTCCAAAACGTCTTCTTTGGTAACGACAATCGATTTTGCAACCTGTTTAAACTCGTCAACAATGAATTGTGGTGGTTTGACGCTCGATTTTTCACCGTCGTTGAATAAATTGACACTTCTTACCACCCAAAGAAGAAACACTTGATCGACGATTTTCTGTTTCACAAGAGTGTCGTAAGACGAAACCCCGATGGTGAGTAAAAGTGAATTCATGAACGGTTTATCATTTTTGAGCACCGTCTTGAATGATAATGGCTTGTGTTTCTTCAATAATGATTTCTCAAGCTTGCCGATTTCTTCAAAACAGCTTTGGAAAAGCTTTTTTTGACATAGCATGTAACTTTTCACCACCTTGATCACCGATGGACTGACTTTGGAGGCCATTGAGGTGTTAATCTTCCCCTGAGTTTTGTAAAATTCCACTTTCTGGTTGATGATACTGGCAAGCTGGGTTAAGCCGTCCAATTTCATTCGCAATGTGATCATAGCTTTTTCACTTTTCAACTGTACTAAAAACGCAAAAAAATTCACGAGGTTTTCTGGCAAGCAGTCATTATTAGTGATCAGGAAATTGATCCCAATAGAAGATGCGCCCTCCGGTAATTTGATCCCCAACTGCTTGGCGTCGGTAATTTGCGACTCGTCAACTTTTAGGGTGACAAACGTCTCATCGAATTCGTTATTTTCCAAAACAAACCCGTACCCTAAAAGCAATCCGGTATTTGATTTGTCGCCGTAATTATTGAACAATTCATCTCCGGATTTCAACGATTGTTTCGGGACGAAATTCACTTGATGATCTACATACGACCAACCGACTTTTGCAGTATGTTTATGATTCAATAAATCCAAAATTGGTATGAGACATGCTTGGTTAAGGTCTTTAACATGATCATTGATAATAAAGTACGGAAACGCTCTGGAGGTGAAAATGTTGGCGGCCCAGAGATACGCAGGGAAACTTAACCATGAAGTAACTGTATTTAATTTGTGTTTGGAAGTTGTCAAACCTTGGAGCTTGGCTAACTCGGTGTTGCCAATGGTGGCCCAATTTGGGAATTTCTGGCAAATCACCGTGATGAGGGATTGCCATTCTTGGAGCAATGATTGGTATTGTCTGTTCAAGAGAATCCCGGCATCGGTTCCCTTTAGCAAAGATTTTTCATCCTCATTCCACCAAAATGGGTTGTTTAAAGTTTCTGGCAAGTAGTCAATGTAATGTTTCCATTTTTCCGAGCAATTGACACCGTCTGTGGTCAAGATTGTTGGTTCGTTGGTGTCAAATTTCAATTTCGCCACAAATAGCTGCAACCAACTATTGTTGATATTTGTTGGGTCATTTTCCTTCACGCCGAAATAATCAGTAGCGTAGTCTGGAGTGATTAGGATATTCTTGGACACTTGAATGAGTGAAAATGACTCTTGAACGTCGTCGTTGACAATTGCATGAACTCCCGAAGCTTCGCTATATTTGAATACCACCCGCGAGTCTATCGACGATCCTTGTTGCTTGGACCATTCCACAAGGTTGTTTAATTTGGTTTCTTGATTCCCCAGCATTTCCAATTATTATTATTATTATTATTATTATTATTATTATTATTATTATTATTATTATTATTATACCTGATAAGTAGTACAGTGTGTGTTCTCACTGACTCTGTTTCATATGGTTATTGATGATTGAAGGAGTGAAAATTTGTCCCTCGCCACGCCCACGTGAGGGTCACCCCCGATCGGGGTTGCCCAGGGCGAAATCAATAAGTAAATACCAACTTGAAATTCCAAGACTTTTCGACAATCAATATTCAATGGATGGATGAATGAATGAATGCACTACTGGGGTGGAATAAGCAGGAGAGAGAAAAAAAAAAAAAAAAAAAAAAAAAAAAAAAAAAAAAAAAAAAAAGGTTTAATCTGTGGAAACTTCTCTGGCATTCCATTTGTGCCATTTTTGGACAACAAACTCCCTTCGGGATATTTGGAATGTGGATGGGTGGATATATAGAGCCTGCATTAACGAAGCTTAATCCCTCGTTAATGTTTTTGCCAATTGGGGAGGGGTGGAATTGCAACAAGGTGAGCATCGACGGTACTTTTACTTACGGTGGGATTTAATTCAATGGTAATGTGCTGCTATTATTAATATTATCATCATTATTATTTTTGATGGCTTGAATAGGATTTTTATTTTATTTTATTTTATTTTATTTTATTTCATTTTATTTTATTTTATTTTGTTCTGTCGATGTTCCCCCCCTCCCTCATATATGGCCCATCAATCATCTTTATTATTATTTACGGATGCTGCTGCGGAAGAATTTTTTTAAGCTTCTTTTTGAGTGCGGTAATTATTAACACGGCAAAAAAGGTGCTTTAGTGGCTAATTTTACCTTTGTGTTTCTGATACTTCTTCATGTGGAATGCATGAGTCGTGGAATTTCAGGAACTAATTTTTGTATTCATGTTGGCCGTACTACTGTTAGTATAATATGTCATCATGATCTGATCTGTAGAGAGAGAGAGAGAGAGAGAACTTGTCGTCGTCAAGCTGAATCCAGCAATTTTTCATTCGCAGTCTTGTGGTAACTTGAGTTTATAAATGGAAAAAAAAAAATAAAGAAATAAAGAAATAAAAAAAGTCTGTGATGAGAGATTTTCTAGGTGAATCCCCACTACATATTGGTGCCGAGTATGGTGGTTATCAATAGTCTGGGACACTTACTTTTACTTACTAACTTGGTGGATGTTTTTTGTTTTTGTTTTGTTTGTTTTTTTTGACTCGCTGCCATCGGAGATCAATGGATATATCTGTGCCCATCCAATCCAATCTATTATTAGCCACTTTTCTTTTAATTCCCCTCCCTGACTAAATGTTCTAAATATCCATAAATAAATTGAATGGAATGGTGCTGTGCTGTGCTGTGCTGTGCTATGCTGTGGTTTCTTCTCCCCCGATTGACCGATGTTGTTGTGTCATCTAATGGAGAATCCAAGTTATGCGCAGCACTTAGTAACACTACTAATCAATATAACAAACATTCTTCTATGATTCGATATCTCTTGCTGTTGCATTTGTTAGTGTATATGTACACTAGTGAAGCTTAATGGGACATTTCATTTCATTTCCAAAACAAATATTAAAATAAAAATAAATAAAAAAAAAAAAACAATATCACTATCGCAATCACCACATTGTACTAAGTCACAAAGATCTACAGCTTCACTGAAGAATCTGGTTCATTCATAATTGCATCGGTCCGCAATTAGTCTAGAGAATTTCACCCCCATGGGGTGGATTGGATACTTTGATTTATTTATTTATTTATTGATTTATTGATTTATTAATTTATTTATTAATTTATTTATTTTTTCCATTTAGCTAAAGCCCGAGCTAAATTGATGCTAAACTAAACTAATCTGCATTCCACCACTCTCTTCTTCTTCTTCTTTTTTTTTTTTGCAACTATCCAACCATAATTATGAATTGGGAATGATAATTAAGTGCCTTAATAGTTTCTACTACCATGTGTTTTTAGCTTGTAATTTTTTGTTACGTTTTATCTCCGTTGGCTGATTGTTATTGCCTGCTATTTATTTATTTATTTTACGTCACGGGAATTATAGTTAGTTGTGAGATTGATTGGCGATTGTTAATCCCTGCCAGAGAATCGTAATCTTATGCTTTTAAACAACAATAAATAAATAAATAAATAAATAAAACAAAGGAAATATATTTGATTATGACATGATTTCTTGTGAAGGGTCTTTGGCACAACAGATTGCAATTTAAAACACAATCCCTACCTACTGCCCTCAAAAATAAAAATCTCACTCAAATTTTACGAGATATTATTCATACACAACCAACCCAAACTACAAAAAGTCATTCAGCAATATAGCAAAAAAAAAAATAGCGTAATAATGTCAATAATGATCATTTAAAGTGTTTATAGAAATATTTGCAGAGATATATGTATAATAATATAGTATAATAAATAAACGATCAACACCAAAAATACAATAAGCGGATATGGGAGAAAGAAAAAAAAAACAATCAAAAGACAATCAGACATCAGCAGGACAAAGACCCAAGAAACAAATGAAAAGAACAGAAGATAAAACTACTCAACAAATAAATATCAGTTTCTTTAAAAAAAAAATCGTAACCTAACCTAACCTTTCCATTTTCTATAAAGTGATTATTCGTCATGAAGACTCCCCCCTTTTAAGTTTGGGATCTTGTGAATGTGAATCAGCTTCATTACCGTAAAAATAAGGAAATTGGCGTGGTTCTTGTTTCATCGGTTGAGAGTATGGCGAATTGAAAGATGACGCATATTGATATATTGATGGTCCAGCATAGCCCATCATCTGCTGTGGATTGACTTGATGAGGAGCATTCATCATTTGTGACCCACCCCCAGGAAGGAAATTGGTATACTGTTGTTGCTGCTGCTGTGGTGGTGGTGGTGGTGGTTGCTGTGGATGTGGTTCGTGATATGTTTGTAGTGAAGGTCCCATCAATTGCGGAGATTGTTGAGGAAGATTTGAAACAATAGTTGTGTTTGTGGTAGGCGGAGCAGCAGGGACGCTACCAGAAGAAGGAGAAGAAGAAGAATGATAAGTGGCACCAGCACTTTCTGGAAGGTTAATTGGGGTAAATTTCATAGAGTTGCTGTCCAAAGTTGGAGTATATGGAGCAGAATACGATTGTTGAGATTGTGACGAGCCTAATTGTTGAGAATGTGATCCCAATTGTTGAGGATGTGAACCTAATACTGGGTAGCTATCGTGAGATGGCAGCATTAATGAAGAATCATCATAATCACAACTATATTTATTTAATACCCGATGAATTGCATCACTGAGGCATCCCCAAGGGAAAACTTTGACGTCTTTTTCAATATTTCTTGGTCTTGGTGCCGGGTACTTCATTATCGCGGTGAAGAATTCCAAATAATCTTTTTTAGCTCTGGCAATCGTCAACGGTTTCAAGCCTTGTAAATTTCTTCTGATCCGATTTTTCTCCTCCACTGCAAACCGTTGATTAACAAAGCGCTCCAATAGTTGAATGACATCTACCGAAGTGACAAAATACTGGGTCTTCAAAGAACTGTCTTTTGGTGGGTGATCCCAGTGTAAGCAACTAATAACGGTATCAGCCGGGTCGTAATCAGTTTGATCAATCGGAGTATATTCCACTTGTAAGCTCGAACCTTTTTGAACCCAGTCAAATTTTACCAATCTTCGACCATTCTGAATCTCCTTTGCGGTCCAATTGCGAGTCATGGAATTCAATTCCCCATGAATATGTAACGAGACTCTTGGATACCGGCGAGGGTCGGGATGTGCAGCATAACCACTGGTTCCATTGGTACCAGGGGCTTTGTGAATCGGCAACGATGTTGTTCTCACAAGCCGAGGAACGATGTTATTCATCACCGATACTTGGTGGTTCGCCAAGTCTTGTGAGTAATTTAAAGAAGCATTAGAGCGAAGGGCGCCTGGGAAACTATTTCTTTGTAATGAAGGTTCAGTGGTAGATGTGGTAGATAGGTGGTTATTATGAGAATTGGTTGGGTATCCAAGTCCGTCTCCTGTTGAAGATTGGCCACTTGGTGCTGATTGAGGAGGGCCCATTCTGACAGAGCTTTTGGAGGAAGAGGGATAGCCATAAGAAAAAGAGTTTCTGTATGATCCTTGATCGGGAGTATAAGGTTGAGATGTAGATGATGTTGCCGTAGCTGGTGAAGAGGGATCAATATTATATTTTTGAACTTGAGGGGGGTAAATATAGGGCTGTTGCTGCTGCTGCTGCTGCTGGTGGTGATGTTGATGATGTTGATGATGTTGATGATGTTGATGATGTTGTTGTTGGGAAGGGGGAAGACCAGCAGTATCGGCAACTGCATGTTGGTATTCATTGGTAGCAATAGGGAGAGATTGTGTCACTGGGGGCGATGGGAAGGATACATATTGCGGATAAACTGGAGGAGGTTGTGTTTGAGGGGTCTGTGGATGGCGGACTGGTTGGGAGTCTTGAGGCAGGTATCTGAATGAGTTGTTGTATTGATTGTAAGGGAATTTATTCTTCTCAGAATTCAGCATTTTCATGAAATAATCTATGGAAGTTGAAGTCACAGACAAGCTCATATTAAATCAAATAGTATTTGTGAGATAGTTAACAAAGAAAGAAACAAACAAACAAACAAATATATTCCAAATGAATAATGATAGAGTTGATATCAAAGATTTTTCCTTTCTCCTTATTGATTTATTTTATTTTATTGGGTGGATACGAGATGAGATGCCGGTTAATTGAAAGCTAAATTCTGGTTAGGCTGGGAAATGGAGAAATGATATAATAATAATGATGGTAATAATAATCGAAAACTTTTTTTCTATTTTTATTTTCCTTTGTAGTGGTTATTTTTGGGCGACTATTGGAACATGAAGTGTTTTGGGAAGGAAGAAGTGCCGCAATGCAACAGCATAGACATACACATGTATGATTATAATAGTAAGTATAACAATATCGTTAACAACACACCAATTTGACAAAAAAAAACCAAAAAAAAACTGGGACTTTTGCTTAGCTTTTTATGTGTGGTTCATTTGCCGCCGACGATAGACAAACGCAGGCTTCTTCACACATACGTATCCACACATCTGTGTGCATAGTAAGGCACTGCTGAACACATTGCGTATGCATGCGTGCGTGTGTGTGTGTGAGTATTCCGTTACCTTCTCGTTCTTGCTGCTGCTGTTTGTTGCACTCTTCTCTGGCGGGTGGTTTGTGAGGCGTGGGAACCGGTAGAGCAGGCTGTTGCCAATCTCATGTTTTAGGTTGGGACCGTGCTAGTTTTGCCCACGCACTGTACTGCACCACAACGTGGATGTCGCTAGCAGTGATGAGTGGGAATGAATGAGATGTCATACGATTTTTTTTAGTTTTTGTTTTGTTTGTGTTTTTTCCAGTGATGGCGGTCGTGGGGCAGGCTCATCTAGAATCTTCCCCAATCTATCAGACAGATAGAGATAACACGTATATATATATATCACCGGTCCCAAATAAACGGCGCTTATTGTTTACTTTTTTTTTTTTTTTCCAACGTCTGTACTTGTCATTTCCTAAATTGTACAAAAAAGATTCCAAGATGTCCTTGCTATCCCCAGGTGGTGGGTGGTACGAGGCTTCGCGGAAATACGACAGAGTTGTCGATTGTGGATTACGACCTGCAATACAACGAAGTATTCGTCTAGACTGATCAACCGCCCACCCACACATGGTTAAGTAAATAAAGCACAATTGATCTTCTATCTTTCCATTTCTTTGCTGTTTCAGTGCCATATGCTTTCGTGGTGTCTGCCCAGGGATCTGTTTTCTTACCGCTTTGGGAAAGGCCGCAGGGCTAGTAATCAAGAAAACTCCGGAAACTGGTGGCCATAATAATCAATGGAGAATGATATATTTAATTACAAACACTATTCACATCCTTGTCATCATCACTAGATATTGTAGTCATATCTGTTATAACTATAGCCTGTGGTTTTTTGTTTTCTGTTTTGTTTTTTGTTTTTTTTTTTCATTTCCATTTATGATCATAGTTTGAAACACAGGGGCACTACTTAGGGAAGGCACTGACACTGCTTGCTGACGGTTGTAGATCGATATGTATATATTCTTGAGCGGCAGCTCCAGATGCTGTTTGTTATTTTTGTTATTTCCTGTGTACATTCTTTGTAACACAGAGGTATTGTATTGCCATCGTCGATAATTACGAGAGAAAAAAAAAAAAAACAGAAGACCCACCCCGCTGGGGGGTGCCTGTTTATTTGTATACATATTTCCCCTTTCGATCTTATATTTATGATATAAATATAATTAATTAATTCTGTTGTAATACATAGCACTCTCCAACATATTCCACAAGACAATGCATGTGTACCCTTCTCTTCCACATTATCCGTGTCTAAACCGTAATCACCACTGCTGTTTTAATCATTGGTCTTCCGGGTCATCCACGAGAGTGTTTCATTTCGGCATTATTGACTTCAACAACAACAAGTGGGAAAGAAAGAAAAAGAAAAAAAAAAAGCAGGGCAATAACAGAATAGATGGCGATTCCATTGGACTGGAGAATACCAAGTCATAATGATAAAACAAATAACCAATATTATTGGCTATAGCTAACCGACTCCATTTTCTTAAGGGCGCGAGTGAGCGAGCGGGTGTCTGGTGACA
This sequence comes from Saccharomycopsis crataegensis, assembly GCF_037102585.1. Lineage (NCBI taxonomy): Eukaryota > Fungi > Ascomycota > Saccharomycetes > Ascoideales > Saccharomycopsidaceae > Saccharomycopsis > Saccharomycopsis crataegensis. The sequence goes on from NW_027043820.1 coordinate 2,119,717, forward strand.
GTTGTTCCATTAGCAATAAACGACTATGATGATACCGTTGTCTTGTCTTGATTGGTCTCGTCTCGTCTCGTCTCGTCTCGTCTGATCCAAATAGTGTCACAATAAGCGTTATTTTGTTGCCTTCGAGGGATTTACTAAAAAGGTTTGGAATAGTGAAAAAACCGCTGACTTCTCCAAGACATTTGCAAAAAAAAAAAAAAAATTGGATGATGGATCGTCGAGATCTAAGCATTCGCTTTCTATTGTTCAAAAGGGCGTTGTTCTATTTTTCTAATCACCGATACCGCATTTTAATAGTGATGATCAGAGATACACTCTGTGATCTCAGATTAGATACAGTCAATGAGAAGATCTAAATCCCTCACTAGTTATTATATTATATTATATTATTCTTCAGTCCCATCCATCCAACCACCCATCCATCCATCCAACCGTCGCACCATCATGTTAGGCAGCCCCGATAGAACCCCGTACAGTTAAAAAAAAAAAAAAAAAAAAAAAAATCTGGGAAAAAATAAAATCTGGATGATGGTGGCGCTCTTAGTATTCAATTAGCAACTAAATATGCCTAGTTTTTGGAAAGAACAATCAAGCAGCGCCGAGGATATGCAAGAAGAAGATATGAATAATTACAATGGGTTACAGTCATTGACAAAACCCGAACTATCGCGATCCAGCTGTTTTTCTTCACAATCAATAAGATCATTCTTGAAAAAATCCCGCCTTTACGCCGATGACACCTTGAGAGAAAAACTCAATTCCCAAAGAAGAAACGATAGAAACGGATGCTCAAACGTCATTAATACCATTTTGATACCTGCTTGGAGTGATCGTTTGGAAATGATCCAGTACTGTGATGAGCAGGCCAAAAAGGTAAAGAAGGAGATTGATGATTATAATATCCATGATGAAGCCAAACAGCATCCCGAATTCAACCTACGGGTGAATCCTTACGCAGAAGAAGATTTTGAAGATCTCAAGAACAAACGTTACGAAAGTGTTTACCGCTTGCAAAACTGGGTCCAGAACGAAATCGTGGTGGAAAAAATTGTCGTTGGGAAGTCCTTGGAGATTTTGAACGATAGATGTCCAAGAGAATCAGTAAAGCAGTTGCAAAATGACTTAAAAAGTGAAAACTTTAGTAAATTGGATCTCTAACCATTTCTATGTGTGTTACTTTTTCAAAAATTCATTTGGTTATACCTTTCTTTGTCATCCCTTTTTAACATCCTGTATATATAGATTTATTGGGTTATTTTTGTGTTTCCGTCACTTCCTAACTTTTAGCAATGGTCTAATTTTAGATTTTCCCAATCTCCACTCATTGATCATTCGCTCTTTCTTATATTTTCCAATGCTAATGCCCCCCATGTCTCACGTTGTGTGACTTTACGTTGTTGTATGTTTGAGAAATTCAAATACCCAAAAGATTGGCACGTAGTGTAACTGTGCCAACACTCATTTTTGGAATTTTTGTTTGTTCATCATTATCATTGATAACTTTTTTTAGACCCTTGGTAAAGCATTAATATGAGGTTACTAACATTTATATTTACCGATAAATCTTTGCAAGGTTTCGATTCCAATGGGGGTTGATTTGTGTGGTCTTATCACGTGCAGTAAATGCGCCAGATCACCAACAACCAGAAAAAAAAAATTACGTTTGTTGTCGCTTTCATTACACACACACACACACACACACACACACATATTCCAATCTCATCAACCAGATCATTATAAATATAACCATCTAAAATATTCAACATGGTAAGTCATTGACGGAATTTTATTTATTCACAATCAGGATATTCTCCATTGGCTCAAGCAAAGTTCCTGCCGTGAGCTCCCTAAGTTTTTGGATACAATAGACGATAATTGATTTTGGAAAATTGGTTCGGCGTTTGATGTTTTTTTGTTGCTGTTGTTTTTTTGTGATGACAGCTGGCGATAAGTGATCCAATACATGGACATATATCCTTGTTTTAATATACAAGAACAATTGTATTTTCTGGATTATTTGGAGGAGTTTATGGTGATGACCTTTCCTCTTTTTTAAGAGAGAGAATTGCGGTAATTTTTGACATAATTCTGTTGAAAGCTTAGTGATTCCGTGAATCATGAAGAATATTATTTTATATTGCTTAATTATTACACTTTATTGAATACCCATCGTACATTTTTTGATATTATCCTAATCGTGAGTTGCCTCAATTGAGCTCCATTACTGACGTGTGTTTCAATTATAGGCCAGACCAGTTCCAAAGACTTTGCAGCAAAGAAAGGCGAATGCCAAATTTTACAAAGATCAAATGAACAAGATGGGTAAACCGAAGGCAAAGGAAGAAGCTGGTATGCCTATCTCCACCGGTTGGTTTGGTGAGTATTACTTATTATTATTTTTATTTTCAATATTGCATTGAATAAAATATAATGCCAATTTGATTGTCACGGCATTTTACTAACCTGGGTATCATTTAGTATTGATTGCTTTCTTGGTTATCGGTGGTGGTCTTTTAGAATTATCCAAACTATTTTTCTAATTGGGGAAAACTTTGATATGAAAACATAATTATGCTTGATGCGATGAAGAAGAAGAAGAAGAGGTTAGTTTTTTTGTTTTTTTTTTTTTTTTAAAAAAAAAGGGTGATTAGTTCTTCATTTGCTCAATTTTCTTATTATTATTATTATCATCATTATTACTTTCCTATCATTCTTTTCGTTTCTTAGGCTTTTAATGCTCTTTATATATTTTACTGTTTTTTGGTTCGTTGTTTCATTTTTATTGTATAATATGATTTATGACTTTGAAGAAAAGAAAAGTGCCATTCAATTGATTCTAATTACCTCATTAGTCGATTGAATTGCGTAGAAAATGGTTGATGAGATACGGAAGCTCTTATATATATATATCCAAACAGCTTGCGGATTCAGTATATTGAACAAAATATGTATTCTGAGGATGGGATGAAATTGTGAGAAATATTATTCTTGTTCTCCTTCTTCAGTTAGGACGAGATCAAATAGAGTTGGAAAGAACCATTGCTTTCCAATAACAACTATGTAGCACCACACAAGAGTGAGAATGTAAAGAAAAAAATATAAATTAAAGTTAGTTATACAACAACTGTAAGAATCAGTATTCTCAAGCATAAAAAAAAGATTCAAAAAGGATTAAAAATGTGATGATAATGTGATAATAATGACGAATGATTATAATGACAAAGATTGACATTTGCTTGAAATTTTTTCTTCATTTTTTTTTTTTTTTTCCTTTTTTTATTGTTATTATTTTCATTTTTTGTTATTTTTTTATTTATTTTTTTTTTGTTTGATATCAACAGACAATACTTCTTGTTATCTGTCTACTCAAGAATATGGACGTATTTCTTCATTTCTCTAACTTGTTTTGGAGTTGGTGGCAAGTCATGAGAATGCAAGTAGTTTCTCAATGGGTAAGTGTAAGTGAACAAATGGTCACTCAAGGATTCTGGGGTCAATCCCAAATCTTTGAACCCGAGAGTTCCTGGGGTGACAACTTGATCCATAAATTGACGTTCAATTTGATCTGGATTTACAAGTGGCCACCAAGCATATTGTAACAATTCGGCAATCTTCAACGCCACAGGTTTTGGCAAGTTGATGTTTCTGTAGTCGATCTTACTGAATGGCTTGATCAATTCTCTGATTTCGTGGATAGAAAAAGTTTCTGGACCGTTCAATTCGTACAATTTACCAGCGGTGGAATCGTCAAACCCAATGAGTTCCATAGCCTTAGCAACATCATGGACGTGGGTTGGAATAACGGTTTCCTTGGAGTGGTTGACGGTAAACAAGTTCTTGGCGTCCCCCAATCTGTTCAACAATTTGTCTTCTCTACCAAACATCACACCTGGTCTGACAATGGTGGTTTCTGGAATGATTTCTCTAACCACTTGTTCACCAATCCCTTTGGTGGCGTAGAAAATACTCTTAGAGTTCACATCGGCACTGTGGGAGGAAACATGGACGTATCTTGGGACTCCGTAATCCTTGACCGCTTGGGCAACTCTTCTGGCCCCTTCAATGTTGACGTCGGCCATGCTGAAATTCTTGGTGTTGGCTTCGGCACCAATACAATTGAACACAATGTCCGAGTGCTTGACAGAGTCTTCGATCGACTTGAGGTTTCTCAAATCGAATTCCACAAAGTTCACCACCCCCAAATCACCACAAACTTTCAAGAATCTTTTCTTCATGTCATCTCTGTATGGAACAACGGTGAGGGTCCCGTGTCTGGCCAATTTCGACACCAAGTAACGACCCAAGAACCCTGATGCCCCGAAAACTGTGGCAGTGTACCCGGTTCTGGAAGATCTCCCGCCGCTACCGACAGTAATATTGGTTTTTCCCGCCTTGGTGATGTTGATATCACTCTTCAAAACATTGGTGTATATGCTTCTTTTCAAAGTGGTGTTCACCGGTTGAACCTTTGAGGCAGATATCGTTCTAAGCATTATATTTATTGATTATTGAATACTCTATATTTTAGAACCCACAACAATGGCCACAGAGCAAAAAAAAAAAAAAAATAAAATAGTTGACAATCGATTAACCTCTAGACACTATCTCCATATATTAGAGGTCTATTCTCTTTTTTTTTTTTTTTCCCTATTATTTTTTGGATTATTTTGGGTGGTTTCTGGTTGGCCAATTTTCACCTTCCAGGGCTGCGTAACACTTTTTTTTTTTTTTTCGACTTTCCAACATACAGAAAAAAGCACGGCTGGGATGATAAATAATTGCCTGTGTTTGGGTGAGATGGAAGTAGAGTAGGTGGTCAAATATGGCAGCTAAAATGTTAATCATAATGGGTGAAGAAAATTTTAATTAACTCTGTATTATTATGCTGAATCCAGTACCAATGACATTCGTAGGTTCGCACTTAATGTAGCTGGATGAAAACTCATTTAAAACATTGAACAGGAATGCTGAAATAATCAAACGTATCTCATCATTGCTAAGAAAATAGTAGTTAAGTGCCATTATCTCAATATGTAGCGTGTAATATGTTATACAACCTCTGGGGTTTTTCTGTTTGCTTATTGTTACACGTCTACTCCTTTTATATCCATTATTCTCTTTTGCTTATATTTTATCATAATGTCAGAATTTTTTGTGAGCCATAATTGTGTTGATTTATCAATATCTTAAGGAATCAAATCCAAGAACTTCTCATTCTCATTAAAGAAATTTTAAGCGAATGGGAAGATATCATCAAATAGTTTTTTAGGGTTTTTTTTAGTCTTTCCTTATTGTGTGTGTGCAATGTCAGAGTCAGGTACGATTTCTCCCATTTTCTATACATTTATATAATTTGATCAAAATCAATCGTAATTTACTCCATATTGATGAAATCTCAGTATCCGTCAAAATTTTTCAATTATCAGGTTTTATTGATATATTAAGACAGAAATATTTGAGTATTTAGTAGTTTGGAATATCACAAAACGATTTTTCAGGGCTGTCCTTTTCTTCTTGTGCATGCCAGACATGTCTCATTTCCTGTATATTCGCTCATATTAGCACATGAAAAAGTCGCTCTCTTTAACCAAAAATTTTCCAATTGTCAGGTATTGTTGATACACCAGTGTAATAGTTAGTAGTAGTTTAATTGTTTAGGCAATGTCAAATACCATCTCTATCTATCCGTCAATAGTTGATAAAATTTTTACCTTCACTTTAGATATCTTATCTGATACTTCGGGAAAAAAAAACTGTTTTATTTTCATACTATATGAATCTACCAAAGATCATCATAAAATATTAATTACACTATCAAAGATTTTTAACTTATTGTTCAGCCTGGCCAAAATAATGTTTTACGCTTGTGGGAAGCGTTAATCAATGAAGTCTCAAGACCACAGAAAATAGAATGACTAACAGTTTTCGGTAGTTGACTTCACAAATTCTTTACTTCTCTATTTATTATCTACTTCTTAATATTTTACTTCTCATCTACCTCTTTGTGATAATGATCTACCTCATTTGTTTAAGATGAAAAAAAAAAAAAAAAAAGAAATACTTCCAACAGGTAAAAAAAAAAAAAGAAGCAGATTTTTCGTTCCAATGAAAAATGTAAAACTTCATGAGGTCCAAAAGAAAATCATTTAAAGAACCCATAGTGATAACAACTATAAATTTTTTTGTGATATATTGTTGCTCTAACATTTTCTATTTACGCGACTCGTTTTTGCCCATGGGTTACGTTACGCGTACGCGCCTCTAAAAAAAAAAAAAAAAGCTATCATCACTATGGGTGTTCCAAGCTACATCATTTTTTAATTAAAAAAGATTCTTTGTTTTAAACGTCAAATATTCTAAAAAAAAAAAAAAAAAAAGAACATTCTAATAAATTAGGTGAATCAGTTAGTTATATACTGTTTCGTGAGAAAAAAACATCTAAAATTCTAGACACATATTTAGCCCAAAGTCGTTGTAAATACTACCGCGATAAACTGTTGGAGGCCAAACTGTGGTATCAGCAAATGACGAAGATATCCCTTCGAGCTCAATTTTGTTATAGCCATACTTTATGAATGGGTGACTGATGATTTCTTTCCCGTTACTAGTTCTAAACTCCACTCCTTCATCATAATGGTTTGCTATCGATGCATCCTTATAAAGCCACGACCTGTATTGAGTTCTGGCAACTTTCCACACTTCAGTCGCATCCCTAAGTTTGATTTCTCCATTAGGAATTCTGTTGGAAATGAATGGGCTTAATTCCACACATGTCAAAGATTCACTGACTTGAAGGAGATCAGATTCTTGAATGGCGTCGACAGTAATATTGGAGTTCCCAGATAAGTTAAGATACTTGATTTTCTGGATTGAACCACTAAGGAATTTCAAGAGCTCACTAATAGAAGCCAGGGATTTGTAAATATGTAAAGATTCCAACGCAATAAAGTGGGTTTTGATAAATTTCAACACCTTATAAGTTACACCCCTTCCATTCAAATTCAAATATTTCAAAGTGGTATTGTGTTTACCTTTCATACGATCTCTATCGGTTTCAATGTCAAAGTTGTGGAAATCCAACACCCGCTGTTGATTCGCCAAGCTTGTGAGGTCTTCGATGGAATTATTTGCCGAAGATCTAATAGACACCGGGGTTGACACGGCATCAGGGATCAAAGAATTGAGAATCGACAATATTTCACGTTCACTCATGTTATTGGTGAGTGAGCTCGATTCCAAGTTCAACCATTGTAACGTTTGTTGTAAGGTATTTTGCTTGATGAAATATTCAAAGATTTCGTGTTTGTCTAAGTTAGAACAGCCTAAAGATAAATGAGTCAAATTGGTAAACACTGGACATTGATAGAGAGTATTGCTGGGGATATTGATGTTTGAAAGGTCCAATCTTTCAATATTGGTCAAATAGGAAAACAAGCGGTACAAAAATTCTTCTGGAATAGAACGAGAATCGTAGAATGATAAGCGCCTCAATTTGGATACGTGAATATCAATGTCATCATTGAACACAGGTAATGATTTGCGGAATACGTTGGCATCGCTAATTCCTGAAATATCGAACAGGGTGATTTTGTTATTGCCAAAGAGAATATGGAAAAGGATGTCTTCATTCAAGCAGTAATCAATGGCGGGGGAGAAATAAACTTGGGACAAATTGTTGCAAGCTTGCAAAAATTTTAACATTGTCCGTGATGAAAGCGCTCCATCGGTATATAGGTGATCGATTGCAAATTGTTGAAGATCCAATATTTTGACATGTTGGGCAATGGAGCTGTGATCATTGGATAGGAGTAAACTGACAAATGAGTTGAAATTGTTTGGGGTTGAGAATACCAACTTGTAGTAAATGTACTGTTTGCTTAAAACGTTGAATTTCTTGTTGATCAAAGGGACGGTTTGGATGAACCACGACAAATGGGATGCGTAAGGGATTTGTAGCAGATCATTGTTAGTAGATGCTGTGAAAGGGGCTGGAGGGTGATAAAGTATTGATAAGATTAAAAGGCATAGTTCGTTTGGCAGAATGACTAATCAGAGTGGCAAGATAGGAGTTGTGATTGATCGATGGTGGCAGAGTTTGACAGGTAGGGGGATTTTGAGTCATCGGCTGCAAGAGAAATTTAATTTACAAACACTCGACTAAATTGATTTGATAAATATATCCGAAGATCACTGGAGTGGAATGATTAGTAACATTGGGGGAAGGTTAATATACTAAAGGAAAAAAAAAAATGAAAATTATTTGCAATATATTAACCTATTCTATAAGGAAAAAGAAAAGAAAAGGTGATGATGTAAAAAAAGAAACAGCAATGAAAAGAAAAGAAAAGATGGAGCCAAAACAGAGGGGAAACAACCCCCGCTGGAACCAGCAAGCACCCTTTGTATATCGGTAACGATCCACCTGAGCATAATAATATCCAACACCAATAACGGATAAACCGCTATTATTCAATAATACCACTGCATTGCAGATACACCAATTGCTGCCGATATGGGGTTTCTGTAGATCTCGTGCCAATCATCGCTTTCTTAAAACCTTCATTAGATATGGATGGATCAATCCAGATATTTTTACAGACGTTGGCCGATCGGAAACACAGAACAGGGTAATAAGCGATATACAAGTCGATTGCGCGTATCACAACATACTGTTTATTGTAATGATAACAACAAGCATCATTTTGTCGGGTTGTGCTGACCGACAATGATATAACATCCAGTTGCCAGTTGCTGAGAATCATTACATGGTTCTGGATTAGATGAAGTATTCATTACAAAGTTGGGTTACTTATTAGTTAGTCTGCTTCCTGGACAAGAGCTAAGGTTCGGATCGTCTGTCTTCATTAACAACAGTTTCTACCTTTCAAGACAATCAGAGGTCCTTTTATACCTATATTCGAGGGAATAGCAACGTAGTAATATACCCGTATACATTGCCAGCCGTGTGTAGCCACTGAGCAGGGTTTAGAACATTGATAATAGATAACAACCAAACCCAAGTATCAATCGCCAAAAAAAGCTGTGATCCTGGTCTGGAGAGCCACCGGCATGATATGCTCTGACATCATTTATATGTGAGATGTAGGATATCCTTCGGGTGGAATAAATAATAGGGATTAAATCCTGTGCCAATCCAGATCAACACTCAAACCGTTAAATTGGTTGCCGCAACATGTTATGCTTGGCCAGTCCAACAATACTAACGGTGTTATTGCGTGGTTATCACAATAAAAAAAATGCAAATTTGTTGTAAAAAGACAAATAACTTGCAGTGGTTCTCCCAATCCATCAAAAGTACCTTGGCCGCACCCACCCCCCCTCTCAGATGGAGAGTTGTTCGCCGATTGCTTAACAGCGTCAAGGATATACTAGTTTCTAATAATGCTGATATATCTTTTGTGTATATTTATTACATTAGCATGTCTGTGGTGAGGGAGATAATAAGGCTGATCAACAGATATTCCTAGGAAAAACATCTTGATATTATGCCCATTAACAATAACAACATAGGAAGTTTCCGGTACCGCAGTTGCGATGCATTGAGGAAAACAATCCTGATAAGAGTAGCCCCTACTTTTTTTCTGTCTATTTTTTATCTTTACTTTTTTTTTTCAGGAAAATTCTGCTGTTCTCTTTTTGTTAGTCCGCATCTCTGTTAGGAAGCCACCAGCACCCTGTGCATGGCATTCTATTGTTGCAATCGCCAATTGGGGGAATTCCCAAGACACCCGTACTTGGCCCTCCCTCCGATATGCGCACCTGACGATAAGCACTTTGGGGGCCTATCCGTTTAGGAGGTTTATCATGACTCATAGCCACCGCAGAATATATTATTCTTATCGCCAGTTCATGTTTTGTGATGCTATACGATTCTGTTTTGCAGAAGTCTCATATCTTCATCTCAGGAATGTGAAGGTAGTAAATATAAACTGTTATTGTATATAATAAATAGATATATCTAAATATCCTACAAGTGAATTCCACAATATAGTAATATTATATCAACAATAATAATACTCTCCAGATTGTCAGAAAGTGGCTGGTAATGAATTTTTTTTCGCTGTTCTTTTTTTTTTGGACCAATGTCAAAAACAGGAAACGATTTTTCGTGCCATGAAGCTACTTTTCTAGATTGCCGCATGGAATATCCAAGCTATTATTTTTTTTGGATCGCAAGAATAAAAAAAAGTAGCACCACTACTCAAACAATCCGCCTTAGTACGTAAATATGAAAAATAGTAGCCAGCATAAGGACGATAATAATAATAATAATAATAATAATACTGTTAGGATCTTCTCTCGATTTATTGTCGGTGCTTATCCAATCTGTTTCAGGGGAAAAATGTAGCCCAGTAATATCTCCTTTTCCCCCCCCCCCCCTTCCCTCTATCACCAAGATAAGTCCTGTGCATTGATTGTCTATTGCATCGATACCAGTGACCATTAGGGGCTAAAGCCAGAAATAAGAGTGCTATTGTAATGATCAAAGACAAGGCTCAACAAATCTTTTCCCCTAAAAGCCTATGGTGCATTGATAAAGATTTTACTTTTGAGGTGCATTGGATCCAACCTGCTGGTGCTGTACATGGACAATCCAGGACAACCACAAATTAAACATATATATTTAGATAGGATTCTCCCTAATATTTCACAGGTAATTACTTTTATCTTTCTAATTCTTAAACAATTCGCCCACAACTTTCACTTCATCAGAAAAAAAAATGCCTACCGTGGCAAACATCGATGCTATCCCTAGCGGGGAGCTTGAAGCTGTTAGATCAAAGGCTATCAGTGAATACAATGAAAAGAAAGGCACTTTTGAAAAGTCCGAAAGCGTTGATAATGACAGTATTGACACTGGCTTGTCTAAACCAGAATTCAAATCCAACAAAGATATCGTCGTCAAGATTATCGACAGTTCCGATGACCCTGAATTGAAGGTCTGGAATGTCAGATCGTTCATTCTCGGTGTCGGTTTGGCTATTTTCGGTGGTGTCTTGCAATGTATTTTCTATTTCAAACCACAAACCATTGTCGTCAATGGTATTTTCTTGATGTTGTTGGCCTATGTCGGGGGTGAAGCCATGTCCATGCTCATTCCAAGAAAAGGTTGGCTCAAATACTTGAATCCTTATCCATTCAACAAGAAAGAACACACTTTGATCACCATCATGGCCTCTTCTGCTGCTAACTGTGCTTTGGCTATCGAAGTCTTGGCCGTCCAAAAGCTTTGGTACACCAACCAAACTGTCAACAAGGCTGTTTCCATTTTCTTCTGTTTGTGTTCTCAATTACTCGGTTACGGTTTGTGTGGTTTGATGAGAAACTCTTTGGTTTACCCAACCGATATGTTTTACCCAAACATTGTCGCCCAAGTTTCCACCATCCACACTTTGCATAACGACAAACAAAAATCTCGTATGCAATTGAAATGGTTCTACCTTTGTTTCGCCGCCATGTTCTTCTATGAAATCGTTCCAGAATGGATGTTCCCATTATTGATTGGATTCTCCCCAGTTTGTATTTCCAAAGCTGGTAAGAACCCTACTGTTTCCAGAATCTTCGGTGGTACCAACGGTAACGAAGGGCTTGGTTTCTTCTCCTTCTGTTTTGATTGGAATTATATTGCTTCCACCGCCAACCCTATGGCCCAACCATTGGTTGCTGTCATGAACAACATTTTCGGTTACATTTTGTGTATCGTTGTGTTCCTTGGTGTCTACTATGGTAACGTCTGGAAAGCTAAGAACTTCCCATTCTTGTCCCAAGATTTGTTCTACGAAGACTCTGCCCCAGGTAACTACTTGGTCTACAACCAAAGTTTGATTTTGGACAGCAAAAACAAGCTTGACCCTCAAGCTTTGCAAGAACAAGGGGTTCCATACATGACTGCCACCTATGTTGTTTACTTGATTGCTACTAACTTGTCTGTCGCTGCCACTTTCACTTACATGTACTTGTTCCACTGGGATAAATTGCAACCAACTTTCAACTGGGTTTTCAGCATCAAGGAAATGGCTATCAACTGGAAGAGCTACATCAAGTTCTGGGAAAAGTCTGAATACGATCAAAGATTGACCATCGATGGTAAGGTCCCAGAAATCTGTGATGATCCTCACTTCAAGGCCTACATGGCTTACGAAGATGTTCCACACTGGTGGTACGGTATCACTTTGTTGTTGTCCTTCGTTGTTGCCATCATTTGTCTTTACAAGGGTGACACTGGTCTTCCATGGTGGATGTTGATCATCGCCATGCTCTTGGCTTTCTTCTTGACTTTGATGCTTGGTGGTTTGGTCGGTATTTTCGGTTTCGGTGGTACTCAAATGCAAACCATTTGTCAATTGATCGGTGCCTACATCAAGCCAGGTTACCCATTGGCCAACATGTACTTCACTTTGTTCGGTTACAACTCTGTTTCCCAAGCTTTCTTGATGTTGCAAGATTTGAAGCAAGCCGAATACATGAAGTTGGCTCCAAAGTCTGCTTTCTTTGCCCAACTTATCGGTACTGCCGTCGGTGCTATCTTCAATTTCATTATGATGGAATCTATCGTCAACTCCAAGGCGGAAATTTTGTTGAGTATTCAAGGTACTGCTATCTGGTCCGGTCAAAACGTCCAACAATACAACACCCAAGGTATTGCTTGGGGTGCTTTGGCCAAGGAAATGTTCTCTTCTGGTAAGACTTACCAAATGGTTCCATACTCCTTGATCATTGGTTTGTTTATCCCAATCCCATTCTACATTCTCCACCGTTTGAGACCAACCTGGCACATCGACAACATCAACATTCCAATCATGATCTGGTACATTGGTTGGTTATGTGTCGGTGTCAACGCTTCTATTTGGAGTTACTTTATCGTTGCTCTTGTGTCGCAATTCTACTGGAGAAAGTACAAGCCAAAGTTCTTCCAAGAATACAACTATATTATCGCTGCTGGTTTGACCGGTGGTGTCCAAGTGGCGGTGTTCATCTTATCTTTCGCAGTTGCCGGTGCCAGTGGTTCCAGTTACAACTTCCCTCAATGGTGGGGTAATTACTCGGCTGATAAGAACGGTAACACTGCCAACTACGATTGGTGTGCCTTCACCAACGATGGTTAGTGGGTTTCAGTAGTTCTTATTCTCTTTCTTTGTCTTTTTTTTTTTTTTTGTTTCTCCTGTCCCTAATTTTTCTACTGCACCTCTCCAGATTTTTCACTTTCTCTATATCCCATAATTTTTTTTATTCTTCGATTGAAGTTTTTGATTTCAAGAAATTTTTCCCGTTGTTTTGCTATAGCCTATCTAGAAGATACACAGAATAATAATAATATTAAAACAATATCTTTTTTAATAGGGCTGAACTGTAGGAGATTGTAGATAACGATGTGGAGTAACCTTGATCGGCGTAGTTGAGTTGCAGAGATGATAGAATTGTGTCAAGTCAGTCCATATGGCTCAACACATGGTGTTTGGTGAGAGTAAAGTTAGACTTGATGATACTTGAAGTTTGAAAACTTCTGGAAACCGCATAATAAAATAAAATAAAATAAAATAAAATCCACCCAAAGTTAAAAAATGGCGATATAATACGTTGCTGCAAAACAAACGCAGGCGAACGAATCGGGAAAACAGCCACGGTGGGAAAAAGTATGTGTGTATCCTTCGAGTTGATTGTTTGTTGTCTTGATTGTCTTCCTATTCGAAGTGTGAAGAATCCAACTCCGTAATATTCTGGATGCAACACTGGTAGATACCAGGTGTGTTAAAAATAAAACAGGATCCTATTATTAGGGCAGATCTCACACGTTTTTAGAGGATCTACACAAATAAATAGCATGAACGATTCTAAAAATATCTCCTGCAAACTAGTCTGATAAGACAGACAGACGTACTAATGCTAATTGGTAAAAACGTAATTAAACATGGGAGAAACAATACTGCCAGGAACAGGTCTATTTATAATTTTTCTGGTTATTAACCATAGGAAACAGCAGCAGATGACAATAGAACCAACAGTTGAGAACTACCTAAGGGGTACGTTGCCCAGCAGGCGTATTACACAACCATTTACAGAAGAATAGGAGAACAGTTTTTTTTTTTTTTTTCTGTAACATTTTTTTCAATTAAGTATTGTTCACTAATTTGCCCGATATAACTGATAATGGTGACAGTTAGCAGATATCACGATTAGTTGTATATCGTTGCTAAGTGTGTGAGAGTCAGTTCCTTTGGAGTAGTCTATTTTTTGTAGCTTACGTTACGGTTAAACAAATGTATATATATATATATTTAGACATTCAGTCCCTCTTATAGTAAACATATCATATCCATCTTACCTCCCCTTCGATGATCATTTTACATGTATCCATGCGTTTTTTTCCATAAAGCGAAAGGCACTAAACTCCCCAAAAAGCAAAAAAAATATAAAAATAAAAAAAAAAAAAAAAAAAAAAAAAAAAAAAGGAAAAAAAAAAAAAAAAAAAAAAAAACGAGTGCTACCTTATACTATTAGTACTATCCATTATCCGCAATCCATAAATTATATCTTTACCTCACTTATCTCCTTCATCATCACACCAATTCCAAGTGCTTCTTTTTCTTGATATTTATTAGTCACACCTCCTTCCACTGCTCCTGAACTATTTTTCATTTGTTTATTTGTTTATTTATTTATTTTTCTTCTTCTGGAATACCGTGGTGCTGGCGAATACAATCATCGTTTACCAGCTAAACCCCCGTGCAAAATATCTGATATATTATAAATATATGTGTATGTGTTTATCAAAATACATATACATATATAACCAATCTGCCCCATTAATATCTCGTTTTCCAAATGTCTTCAGAAGAAAATATAATAAAGCGAAAAATTGTTATCGTTGGCGATGGAGTAGCCGGTAAGACGTCGTTACTCTACGTTTTCACCCTAGGCCAATTCCCTACTGAGTACGTACCCACAGTGTTTGAAAACCTCGTCACTGACTGCCGAGTCGATGGAAAAGCAGTGCAATTAGGTCTTTGGGATACTGCCGGTCAAGAGGAATACGATCGAATGAGACCATTATCTTACTCCAAGGCAAATGTGATTCTTATTGGCTTTGCCCTCGACAACCCTGAATCTCTACGCAACATTAGATATAAGTGGTACGATGAAGTCACCAGATACTGCCCAGGAATCCCGATCATTCTTGTGGGCCTCAAAAAAGATTTGAGATTGGATGGCACTAGCAAATATATCCAGTACAAACAAGGTCTACAAATGGCACAGGCGATCGGTGCAAGAAAATACGTTGAATGTTCCTCATTGACTGGCGAAGGCGTTGATAATGTGTTTGAGGTGGCCACCAGAACAAGTTTGGCTCTACCTCAGGATAATTCCTCGGGGTGTTGTACCATACAGTAACCAAGTTTCCCAAACCATCCTTATTTCTTTTTTCATCATTCTGCTTTATCATCTTCTTCAATTGATTCATATTTCATTCTCGCTTTTTATGTTTATATATCTTATGACCGTGTGTTTTTATGTTTTCTTATTTTTTCTTCATTTCATATTTTTTTTTTTTTCACTCTTCATTAAAATACCCTGCAGTTTAGTTAACTGCCCCCACTCTCTTCATTTCCTTCGTTTCCTTCTGTTCTACTTTCTTTCTTTCTTTCTTTTGATCTTGTCTTTCATGAATAGAAAAAAAAAACAGGAATTCTAAATAATGTTGTTTTTCCTTGTTTACTTTTTTTTTTCTTATTTTGCATTCCTTTATTATCTTCTCAGCATATATACCCCTTTTTTTTTTTTTTTCTTTTTGTTTTCAAACAAATACCTGTCTCTCATTGATTCTCACTTTCCGTCATTTATCCACTAGATTTGTTTCATCTAATTATTATCTTTCCTCTATCTTATGTTTTTCTCTCTCTTGTAATTCTTTGTATCTTTTGTGATTCATCCAACTGAATTAATTCTGAGGTAGAATTTAGTAATTTCTTGTTTGACATTATTTATGGAAGTTTTAGACTAATGAATATATATTATCATTGAAAGTAACTGTTAGGAGTCATATGAGAATCTACATCTACAGATTTATAATGATTATAATTATTATATCAAATGGAAATGGCCCATATTTCATCTCCCTTTTTTTTTTTTGAGGAATTGATATGGAAATGCGATTTCTAGGAATATATATGCCCTGTTCTTTTTTTTAAGATAACTTTCTTGTTCTGATTTTCAAAGACAATTTCTCTTGGAATTAAAAAAATATCGATAACATTAACAAGTTTTTCTAAATACTATATGTTCATCACCGGAAGCTTTTCTTACAAATGAATCCAAAAACAGATCTCTATTCTCAACAAGAACAAAGGCAACAACTACAAATGCAAACTTTAGATCTCCAAAACGAATCTCTAAATATCACGTCGATTTCAAATAATTTGTTCTCTATCCAACAGATTATTTTATCATTTGAAACCAATTCTTTCTCCTCAGAGGAATTATCTAGCGATAAGATCCTCTTTATCATGCCATCTTATAAATTAGAGCAAGCGTTAATTGATATTAATCTGGATCGAGCATGCACTGCTCAAGCTTCGCTTGATAAGTTGGTTGATCCTTTTGGAATATCTGTCAGTTTTATGAGAATCGGATTATTTAGCCACAAATTCTTGGGATCAATGAACTCCTATAATTATGATTTTATGATTTTGGTACGAAATCTGAACCGTTAGTGGTTCTTTTTTTCTTTTTTTTTTTTCTTTTAAAGCTGGAACCCCCGGCGCTTAAAAAAAGAAAGCTTTCACTAACTAAGGAAACTTATCTTCTTTTCTAGTTTTTGCATCATTTTGCAATTGAGAACTCTATTGATTTAATTATATCCACCGAGCTTGCCGATTATTTGTCTGCGAATCCCGATTATTTATCCACGATGTGTCAAAGCGAAGATGTCAATGTATCTTACAAGCTAAATGAATGTGGGATCTCGACTGCTGTTCCAGGAAGACAACTAAAAATTACTACCACTTATACAACTGATTTATTGCATCAAATATTGAGAATTAGGAATTTGGATGCTGGACACTTCTTATTTTCTTCAAAAAAAAAGAAACTCCCTTACAACACATTGCCAGATCTTGAATACTACACTCCTTTGGAAACAATGGTGGATAAATTACCCCAAGAAGGTATTATTAACACCGAAACCTCAAAGAACTTGCCTGATTATGCTAGAAAAACTGAGTCCAAACAATGCTTTAAGATACTTGAGCTCCCAAAGAAACAAATTACTTATCTAATTGGAAAAAAAGGAGCTCGGATAACTGAGTTACGACACAAGTCACAATGCGATATTAAGATCATTGCAACAGACGAGGATAAGGAAAACCAAAATCCCATTGTAACGAATGGTAAAGGCGAGATCATACAATATATTAGACTTGTTGCCAAAGATGAGCAGACCTTGGAAAAATGTCTTGAGATGATTGCCAGTGAATTGTTGATATATAGATGCAGACATGGTTTATGAATGGCTTAGAAATATGGCTCCTTGATCAAGTCTTTTCCAATCTTTTAAGACATAAACTAATTCCGAAGAAGTGCAACTTGCTGAATGAGGAAGCAGTTTCTCGTTAATAATTTTTTTTTTTTTGGAAAAGCTAAAATCAGCTATCAAATCACTTACAAACCAGAGAAGAAGTACTTGAAAACAATACAATCCCCGTCACTGTGTTGTGTTATTTGTTGATCATACAGTGCTCTGTCATGTTGAACCGCTTTCCCCACCACCTTGCAGCACCCTGTGTTTTCCCCCCTAATTTGTGGCTCTTTCTTTTTCTGGGGGTCACCCTCCTATTAAAGCATACTTGGTGTCCGGATGTCGCACAAAATTCAAACACAATCACGTGCGGGATGCCTGGAAAATTTTTTTTTTTTTTTTTTTTTAAATTTTTCAATCTGAAGGATTGGTTCTTCTTGTTCATCATCTTGAAAATATCATCATCAAGTAAAATAATCAAAAATGTCTTACCCAGGTGCTATTGGTATTGGTATGTCTACTTTCATTGATTAGGAATAGATTACTGGGTACAAAATGTGTAATATATGGGTACAAATAGAAGAAAAAAAAATGAAAAAAATTAAAATTGAATCATGAAATACGAGGGGAGCTTATATTTTTTTGAAAAAGCACTCACCCACCAACCCGAATCTTTTCCAACGCTCTATGTAAAACTCTTTGAAATTGTTACTAACAATCTATAGATCTCGGTACTACATACTCATGTGTGGCTACTTACGAATCAACTGCTGAAATTATTGCTAACGGTATGTTCAACTTTTTTTTTTTTCTTTGAAGAAATTTTTTCTCCATTGATTTATATATAGGTGCGTCTACGCACACATCAGGAATTATGAGAGTTTACTAACAAATCTAAAGAATTCGGTTCCCGTGTTACCCCATCTTTCGTTGCTTTCACTCCAGAAGAACGTCTTATTGGTGATGCTGCTAAGAACCAAGCCGCTTTGAACCCAAAGAATACCGTCTTCGATGCCAAGCGTTTGATTGGTAGAAGATTCGACGAAGAATCTGTCCAAAAGGACATCAAGACCTGGCCATTCAAGGTTGTCGACGACAATGGTGCTCCACTCATTGAAGTTGAATACTTGGGTGAAACCAAGACCTTTGCTCCACAAGAAATCTCCTCTATGGTTTTGACCAAGATGAAGGAAATTGCTGAAGCCAAGATTGGTTTGCCAGTTGAAAAGGCTGTTGTCACTGTCCCAGCTTACTTCAACGACGCTCAAAGACAAGCCACCAAGGATGCTGGTGCCATTGCTGGTTTGAACGTTTTGCGTATCATTAACGAACCAACCGCCGCTGCCATTGCTTATGGTTTGGGTGCTGGTAAGTCCGAAAAGGAAAAGCACGTTTTGATTTTCGATTTGGGTGGTGGTACTTTCGATGTCTCTTTGTTGCACCTCGCTGGTGGTGTTTTCACCGTCAAGGCTACCGCTGGTGACACTCACTTGGGTGGTCAAGATTTCGACACCAACTTGTTGGAACACTTCAAGAAGGAATTCCAAAAGAAGACCAAATTGGACATCTCTTCTGACGCCAGAGCTTTGAGAAGATTGAGAACTGCTTGTGAAAGAGCTAAGAGAACTTTGTCTTCTGTTACCCAAACTACCGTCGAAGTTGACTCCTTGTTCGAAGGTGAAGACTTCTCCGCTAACATCACCAGAGCCAGATTCGAAGACATCAACAGCACTCTCTTCAAGTCCACTTTGGACCCAGTTGAACAAGTCTTGAAGGACGCTAAGATCGCCAAGGCTAACGTTGACGAAGTTGTCTTGGTTGGTGGTTCTACCCGTATTCCAAAGGTCCAAAAGTTGTTGTCTGACTTCTTTGAAGGTAAGCAATTGGAAAAATCTATCAACCCAGATGAAGCCGTCGCTTACGGTGCCGCCGTTCAAGGTGCTATCTTGACTGGTCAATCCACCTCTGAAGAAACCAAGGACTTGTTGTTGTTGGATGTTTGTCCATTGTCCCTCGGTGTCGCCATGGAAGGTAACGTTTTCGCCCCAGTCGTCCCAAGAAACACCACTGTCCCAACCATCAAGAGAAGAACCTTCACCACTGTTGCTGACTCTCAAACCACCGTTCAATTCCCAGTTTACCAAGGTGAACGTCCAAACTGTGCCGAAAACACCTTGTTGGGTGAATTTGACTTGAAGGGGATCCCACCTTTGCCAGCTGGTGAACCAGTCTTGGAAGCCATCTTCGAAGTTGACGCTAACGGTATCTTGAAGGTTACCGCCGTTGAAAAATCTACCGGTAGATCTGCTAACATCACCATCTCCAACGCTGTTGGTAGATTGTCTTCTGAAGACATCGAAAAGATGATTGATGATGCTGAAAAGTTCAAGTCCTCCGATGACGCTTTCACCAAGAGACACGAAGCTAAGCAAAGATTGGAATCTTACATTGCTTCTGTTGAAAACACCGTTACTGACCCAGTCTTGTCCCAAAAATTGAAGCGTGGTGCTAAGAACAGAGTTGAATCCGCTTTGTCTGATGCTTTGGCTGCCTTGGAATTGGAAGATTCTACTGCCGACACTTTCAGAAAGGCTGAATTGACCCTTAAACGTACCGTTACCAAGGCCATGTCTTCCCGTTAAGTCATTATTTAGTTAGTTTTGTCATTTCATTATAGTAAAAATTACATGCTAGTTATTTTATATAAATTTGGAACAATCATTGTAATTTTTTTTTTTTTTTTCTTCAAAAAGCGATAAAGTACATCGATCATATATTATTACCATCAGAAGCAACAAGCTTCCATAAATTAAGGTCCGGTAAAATGAATAAATTAACAAGATAAAAGGGACAAAAAAAAACAAGAAAAAGACTGAAACAAAAATAACAACTCTCTAAATTTTCTCCAATAATATACACTAAAAAAACAACTATTTTTCAACTCCACTTTTTTCAGAAACATTTGAAGAAACCGCTGTTAATGGAATAGAAGAAACCGCTGATAAAGGTATGGAAAACACATCATTATTATTAAGATCCGATAACACCGAAACTTCTTCTACCCCTTCGATTTCCCTGACAGTGTTGATCACGCTGTTTTCTCCACAATTGACCCCGTAGACATTTAGGAACTTGAGTTTATTGTTATTCCATTTATTGATCATCGTGGCTCTCTTTTTTTCATAAAACCTTGAGAATTCAAAATCATTGAACGGTAAAAACGCCACGATATCCACCATGAGTTGATGGTTATTCAACACGCTCTTGAAGATCGTTGGCGCCAATGACGCTAAGAAATCCTTTCTTTTAGCACAACAGATCACCACGGTATATTCCTGGCTCTTAAACACAAGACTGGCGTCGTTATAAATCTCGGGATGCGAATTTTCGACGGTTTGTTCGATATCGGAGGCAAAATGTTGAAGTCCCATGACTTCAAAAGTCTCCGAGATGTTACCCAACACGTATAGTAATTGCACATCCAATGGGGTTCCATCAATAGACGGTTGGTTAACCGTATGAATAAAACCCAAGTCCCCGGTCCTCAAGTATTCGAAATCAAACTCTTCCAATTTCCCCCGGAATTGGGATGCCAAAAACCCATTGTTGTCAGATTTACCTTTGCCATTAGTGTAACCTACGGCATTACCTTCGGAAAATACCCAGATCTCCCCGAATTCCCCAGCTTTACAAACCTGTTTAGTTTCGGGGTTAACAATAGCAATTTGGGTGCAGCATAATACCACCCCGGAATCTTGAAGATGGAGAGCATTAGGAGCGCTCAGCGGATCAACCGCCTTGACACACCCGCGTCTAAGAGAATTGGTGTCCAACCACAAGTCCACCGGTTCGAGATTAAGATACGATCTTGCGGTGATGATTGGACTGAATCTATGGGTATAAATGGTGTTGATTGATGATCGTTGCAATTTCGTTGCTTCCATATAATTCTTGACCCTGCCAATGAGGCCAATGTCCGGCCTTCCACCATGACCCACCATCATATTCTGCAATTTATCAAGTTGGAAAGTTTTGGACGCTTTAGACTTAGACATGGCGTGGTTCAACATTGCCGGTGTAACAAACGTGTCTTTGATTTTGTAATTTGCCAAAGCATTGAAAAACGTCATTGGCGAGAAATAGTAAGTAGAAGGGGAAAACAAGTAAGTGGAACAACCGAGATATACCCCGAGTAAAGCAGATTGAACAAGTCCAATACCGGTGACATGACGAACGCTACTAAGAATAGAATTGAAACTGCTCATCTTGAAAGTTTCCTTCAAAATCTTACAAAGGTCCATGAGCACTTTGTGGGTGAACTTCACCCCGGTTCTGATGCCATCAGGGGTCCAATCCAAACACACCATCACCGTGGTATCGGCGCTTCGGAAATCGAATTTCGCTTGGTTGCTGGTAATTCTCGATCTTAGATCCGACATGTTTTTCACATGCTTGACTTTCGTGGTGCTCTTCACCACTATCGGTTTCTTAGAGCCAAACAATAGCTTTAACGCATGGGTGACCGCCTTATTCTTGAACACCATAGACTCGATTTCATTGTTGGTGAACACCATCCGCACACCAAAGTCCTTGATGATTTTGTGATAAGCACCGGTATCTTCATCCACCCGTTTCATGTCAATCGGCATCATTGGAATAGGAACCAAACCCAACATAAAACAGGCGTATAAAGCATAAATATATTCATCACTCAAATTGTACATCAATATGACATAATCGCCAGGCTTCAAGAATGTTTTATCCAAAATATATTGGCAGAGGCACGCCACCTTCTCATCGAATCTTTTCCAGGAAACATCCTTTTTTTGGTCGTTAATAACCGCAAACGCTAAGGAATCCGGTTGGTTCATCACTCGCCATTTCAAAACGTCAACAATGGTTTTGAAATCAGATAATCTGGCATGCGACCTTTCATCAATGGATTCCACACGATTGTCAACCCCGGTGTATTGTCTATCAACATTTTCAGGAATCGAATTTCTTCTCAATGCCGAAGCAAATGGTGACCAGATGCCCCCAAGAACATCAACACCACATGGAATGTTACTTAAAGATGATTTGATGTTGAACTTGAAGTAAGAAACTTTCAAATTTCCTTGAAGAAACTTTGTCTTACAAAGCATGTTGGCAATCTCGGTTCTCCCACTTTTGATGGCTCTTGGCAACCCTTTGATGGTGGTGAATCCACAACAAAACAAACGAACCTTGTGTACTTTTTCCAAAACGCTAAACACTTCGGAAGCCAAGGCGTCCAATCCATTATAGTCAACGGTGTTAGAAGGAATCCGTTTTGC
Source organism: Saccharomycopsis crataegensis (assembly GCF_037102585.1). Classification (NCBI taxonomy): domain Eukaryota; kingdom Fungi; phylum Ascomycota; class Saccharomycetes; order Ascoideales; family Saccharomycopsidaceae; genus Saccharomycopsis; species Saccharomycopsis crataegensis. The sequence continues at coordinate 2,142,565 of NW_027043820.1, forward strand.
AGCTAATGAAGTCTCAATGATTACTATTGGAACGTATTCCCCATTGATGAAAATATCAAAAGCAGTACACTCGACTTGAGAAACTCTTTTGAAAATCGTGCTAGAAATATGATCGGAATAGTAGTACCGGTAACCGTTATCAAAAACTTCTAATGGTGAAGAAGCGTTTGGTTCACCATCATCATTATCATCATCCCCATCTTCATTTTCTTCTTGGATCCCTTGCAATTGCTTCTTTTCTTTCTTATCGATCCAGGTAACCCTTTGGCGGAATCTATCCTCATAAAGCCCTAAAACGTAAACTTTGCCATAATAAATGAACCCCAAGAGACCAGTTCTTAAGAATTCTGGTTGAAGGTAGCCATCTTGACCTTGACATCTGGCATGGAAAATATTGTTTGTGTCATTGTCAGCATCCCAATAGCCACCAGAGAGACACGGGCTGTCGACCCAAATTTCACCGACTTCCATTTCTGCGGAAAGCACACAAGTTTCTGGATTCACCACCGCGACCGTGGCGTCTAAAAGCGGGAAGCCAAACGCCCCTACTCTAATGTACTTATTATATAATTTGGAATCAAAATTGGCCGATTGTGATGGTGGTCGGTCAGACATAACCTTCACGGTATTGGTGCTGAGAGATTCTTTATCGATTAAAACTTCCGATAAGTCGCTGCTGGAATATGGCTCATTATCATCATCAACAGCATTATCAGTGAAATTTGCAGATAAATTTTCTTCTTTTCCAAGCCAGTCTCTGATTGACACCACCATCCCACCGTACTCACTCAATGATAATGCTGGAGCAATGGCTTCTCTTGCATGTTCACATCCTAATGGCTTCAACCATCTATCAGCAACGATTTCCAAAACTTCATTATTCACGGTTAAGCAATTGACAAGACACCATTTCACACACGAAAGGTCAACATTTCTTTTTTTGTCAAATTTTCTGGTGGAAGCAGGATCGGCTTGATAATTGAACGCCACTGATTTCAATCCTAATAGATCTGATAACAAGATGGTGGTTCTGTACTTGGTGATCAAGTTAGCATACAAACCAGGAACATCCATCTGTGCTGTTGGGGTCCAGACCAACATGGTACCGGTATAAATGGTGAATAATAGACCCATGACTAAACCACTGGAGCAACGGATATCCGAACTACAAAGAATCGAATCCCTCCTAACTCTGTAAACATTTTCTGGCCGGAAGATCGAGGTTCCAAAATTGGGCAGTGACGAGATAATTCTTGTCAAATTGTTCATTTGGTGCATAATTGTCTTATGTGATAATACCACCCCTTTCAATTCAATTGGATATTTGGAAAACTCAATGTATGCCAAGTCAGGTAAGTTGAGAGCCGGTGGATCGTGCTTTTTTGATAGTTGGTAAGTACCCATATCCTCAGTTTTCCAGAAAACCACTCCTTTTGGCCAGTCGATTTTTGTGGCACTATCATTATTCATTTTCTCAAAATTTTTGTACACCGAATCGGAGGTCAAACATAAATGAGATTGGGTTTTTTCCATCACCTGGATAATATCTTTAATAGTTAATTCATTGGAAATTGGAATTGCCACCACCCCCGCTAGTAAGCACCCAAAAAACGCAATGGCAAATTCCACAACCTCGAAATCTTGATAGATTAAGGTGACTCTGTCGCCTTTATATAATCCCGATTTCTTGGTAATTTGCTGGGCGATTTTCTCAGCCTTCAAATATAATTTATCCCAACTGATAGAACGGGTTTCTTTTCCTTTCAAAGAAACTGTAATGATTGCAATATCTTTGGCATAAGCTCTAGAACGCTGTCTTAAAAGCAAGGGCAAACTATCGAATTTCTCAACGGTGTTGATGCTAGATAAGTCTCTAGGGGTTAATGGCAGTTGTAATTTTCTCTGAATTTGCGGAGGAGAAACCATTTCTGATGGTTCGAGGACTTGTAATGATGGTAAGCCTTGTTCGGAATATACTGGTTGAGAGGGATTGCCACCTGGATATGGAGCAGTGTCACCATAATCAATGTGTGCATCATTTCCATAACTTGGCTTGCCATAGGTTATAGGGGATTCATAATTGTACTTATTCTGGCTGTTCAAGTTATTAAAACCATTAGCAGACTCACCGAAACTGACAGCGTTGGTGTGATGATATCTGTTGCTACTGGACGAGGAAAAGCTTGTTCCACCGCCACTAACCACACTGGCGTTGACATTGGTGCTTAAGGTAGTGTTACTTCTTGTTGGCATCAAAGTGTTTCTTGGAGAGGACGCTGGCAGCAACGTGCTGAGTCTATTGGTGGTGGGCGTGGACAATAACCTGTCAGGCTGCTGCTGGTTGATGATCTCACCATACTTTTTGGCATATCCTTTGTCAGTGATCAAGCCTTCTTGATAGTCAGCCTTAAGCTGTTCCAACTTTCTGAGCAAATGAGGGGGCAAGTTATCAATTGCACCACCCGAAGAACTCATTATAATATTCGAGGCGTGCTGTTGTTGCTGCTGCTGCTGCTGCTGCTGCTGCTGCTGCTGCGTATTTTGTTGTTGGTGATTGTTTTATATTAACAACAATTGTTAGAAAAAAAAAGGGTTCCGTTCAAACTGTGTTCTTCTGGGGTGAAAACTTTGTTTTTTGGCTTTTTTAACACCCGATTTTTAGGCGGGCCCAAATAAATTTCTACATACACGCACGCACGCTTCATGGCACCCTTTTATTGTTATATATTAGAAACTTCACTAACTATGCCTACTACCAACAGAGAGAATGACAAATGACTACTCATTGTGTTGATTTTCCTCTTCTTCTTCTTCTTCTTCTTCACTATCACTATCACTATCATCACCATCATCCTCGCCTCCGTCATCACTGCCGTAACTTTCATCAGAATCATCTTCATCTTCCTCTTCACCAATTTGATAGGTCCCATCCTCATCTTCATCATCACTATCATTGGCTGGTTCTTCTTGTAGAATACCAACCACATCCTGTTTAAGAGGATTTTCTAATTCCCTGTTCTTCGATACTAACACTGGTTTAGCCTTCAATTCCTCGGCCATAGAATTATCAACCACCTCCTTAGCCTTGATATAACCATCAATCTTACTGAACTCAGCTTGATCAATCATACTGAACTCGATTCTCTCTTCTGCCACTTCGCCAGTTTCACTATTGTGTTTGCTGACCAATAATGTAATATTAAATGTGATTCTGGTGATCGACGAGTAAGTGATCGACTTGATGTCTTTGGAATCAAACAATAAAATCGGTTTCTTGAACCCAAATATAATGTTCGTAGGTAAGAAATATAGCGTGCCCTCTTTTGTACCTTTATGAGCATCGACGAAAAAAGAATCATGATTAATAAATGGATCATCGATTTTGAACCCGCAAATGCTGGCTTGCCTTATTATTCTGTTCTTGTAATTCTTATCACTAGCACTAAGAACCTTGCTGGTCATCAAGTCTTTGACTAAAGCCTCGTGGTTAAAGTTGAGAATCAAGGGATCATTGTTATATTTGCTACCCAAGTTTTCTTCGTAAAACAATACCAAACATTGTAACTTTGGCTTTTCAGGCACTGGTAAAAACGCAGAAAATCTGATATTGGTAGTGGTTAGATTGGTCAACACTAGTTCTGGGGTTTCATACCCTTCATCTTTGATTATTGCCAACACTGGTTTTTGGGTTGATTTGTTTAGGGAAAACACGAGGTTCAATTTCTTTCTGATGGGCGATTGGAAAGAAAGTTTTGGTAATAAGAGGATTGTCGATTGCTTGTCGATCGTCACAGGATCTGATTCGCCACCCGCTAGTTTTCTTCTTTTATTGGTACCGTCATTGGCAATTGCCGCTTGGGCTTGGACGGCGTGGAAATATAGAGAGTTGAACGCATCAATTGATTCTGGGTTGCTTCCTTTTACACCACCAATGTTAGTAAAATTACCATTACTTGTGACGACATGATCTGTGGATAACTAACACACATACTGATAACGCTGACAATCTTTTCTTTAAGATCAGGCGGTAATGTTTCTAGGAATGACATGGTTTATTAATGATAATAAATGATATCTTCGAGGGATAAATGGGAAATTCTCAGAATAATTAGATAGAGATAGATAGATGATAGAGAGAAAAAAAAAAAAAAAAAAAAAAAAAAGAGCACGAAAAAAAAAACAATAAAAAAATCCACGCCAAATATATATAAACAAGAATGCCATAATAATAAGGTATTATATTATAATCCACTACAAACCAGGGAAGAATCGTTAAGAATAGAAATACATTAAAAACATAATGAGTATATCAGGAGATGACAGGAATGAATGAATGGATGAATGAATGTTAGGTTTGGGTGAGTTTACTGTACAAAGTAAAGAAAGAATATAATTTTTTGTTTTTGAATCTGTTCTTTCATGGTGAATGCAAAAATATCGGGTGTATTTTATTATCTTATGCTTATGGTAATATTATAATGGGGCCCACAAATAATGTAATAATTATCCACAAGATCAGAGAGCTCTTCATTTTCATTTTTTCCCCTTTATATATGTATATCAGGGTTGTTTCATGAATATCATTTATTCAAGGGATTCATTCAATCTCTTAGCTCTGGCATCTAACAAAGTGGCAACTCTTTTTTCCAACAACTTTTCTTGACTTTCCTTGACACTGTAGAAGGCGTAACCAGCACCGACCCAGAAAAGAGCAGAGTAGACGTAGCCCATTGGCTTGTAAGACCATGGTCTTTGTTTAAGACCGATTTGGTATGCTCTGACGGCGGTACCTGGGTTGTGTTAGTAGAATGTCGTTGGCACTGAGAGAAAAGGCAGCAACTAAGAGAATTACGTACCGAACAAGGCCCACCCGGAAAGGGATGCTATAGCTGGCATATTCTGTGTGTTAATTTGATATGTTACAAACGATATCTTGACATCGACTGGCACTCACTGTTTGAAGGGCGGTTTTCTGTAGTTGGTTTTTTTGTAATTGCGGGAAACTGATTGGCCGCCCGGTTACTCAGTGATTAGGTAAGCAAATGATCACGTGTATTACACTCCCCCGCCAGCACCAGCACCAGCACCGGCGGCGGTTAGCTGCCAGTCTCTTGTTGTTGTTGTTGTTGTTGCTGTTGTTGTTGTTGTTGTTTTTGCCATTCTTATCTCATTATACCAACTACTGCCACCAGAACATGGAAGGATCATCACTCAGAAGGCCTTCAAGAACCACCACTACTAACTGGCCTGCCCTATTCGAAAGACTCACACCATCCTTTTCACTTTCCTTTCTTTTCCTTTCCTTTCTTTCTACAGGTCCCAACTGATAATGATCATATACCCATTTTCAAAGCACTGCCGTCCATCCATCCGTATATATGATCATTACCATCTCGCAGTAACTGTGGTACAATTACTGCTGCAAGATGCACATGGCTTACCCTCTTGCAAGATCCACAAAATCTCCCGGGTAACGCGTGTTTTTTTTCCCTCGCATCGCATCCATGGAAAGGAGATTTTCTTTTCACTACGGGTGAGAAATACTTTTGACACCAACAACAGGAGAGCACTCGATATATTAAAAAGCACAATGTTGAAACCCTCATCTAGCATAGGCCCTTTATTGTTACGGTGCATTAGAAGACCTGGCACTCAACTCCCTGCCAGCGTCAAGCTCCAAAATTTCCATACTGAAGTGTTGAAGCAGCAGTTGAAAAATGATGCAGTGATCAATGAAACTTCTGGGGTCATCATGAGCGAACCATCAAATCCAGCAAATATCCCAGAACCTTCGGAAAATATTAATCAAGACAATCAGTTGGACGCCAAGCCTGCCTTGGAATCAACAAACAAGGACGACGATGTACCTTGGTATATGCGTGAAGATGAAGATACCAGCTTTGTCCCAAAGATTGAAAAATTCGAGATGCCGGAACTACCAGAGAACTCCCCACAGTCATTGGAAAATATCGTATCGCATATGGGAGGCACCCTCAGTTTGAGTGATCTTGTAATTATGGATATGACAAAAGTTGATCCAAGCGAGGCCACCGCCGCCCCAGACTTTTCAAGATATATGATCATTGGTTGTGGTAAATCTAGCAAGCATATCATGAAGGCCAGCATTATTTTACGTAAATATTTAAAGAATGAAATGGGGGTGCTATCTAATATTGAAGGTTTGAACTACGAGTCGGCAAAGAAAGCAAACAAAAGAATGAAGAGGAGTGTCAGAAAGCGGAACATGTCGAATGTCAATGATCTTTATGGTGGTGCTGGATCTGTACCAAATTCGTGGGTGATGATCGATACCGATGTTGACGGTATTTATATTCACATCTTAACCCAAGAAAGAAGAGAAGAGTTAAATTTAGAATATTTATGGGCGCCAAAGAACGAAAAGCACAAATATGAAAAGCACCAAAGATTAAGCACCTTGGAAAATGACGATATTTTTGCCGGTATCAGATATTACCATACATTGACGAGAAACTTCCTGCATGGTCAAATCCAAACTCAATTGCAGCAGTATATCAAACAGCACAAAGTTAATTTCAACTCCGCAGCAATTGTCAACCAAGATATTAGTACCACCCCTGCTGATGTAAATATTAATTCCACCATAGATATCCTCAAGACTTTGTCCGACGAAGAATTCTCAACAGTTTTTGAGCGTTCTCAACCAGTCACTAAACCATTTTCATCAGCAGAATTACAATATTATAAAAACCCAAAGGGTCAAAGTATTTCTACGGATATCGTGCAAAAAATTAACTCTTCTCTTGCAGTTTCTCAACTGGAGCTTGACGCATTCTATGAATTCTTTGATTATTTGTTCCAAAAAGACCCTTCAATTGTTGATCCAATAAGTTTGAGAAAGATTATTTCTGCCAAGGTTGAGCCTCTTACGATAAAGGACATCATAAAGCTATCCAACAGTTTTGTAAGATCTTTAAGTCATGCTCACATTGATGGTTTAGTCGTGAAGAAATATGTTACAAGAATTAATGAATTACTAAGGAAATATTCGGAACAAGGCGGGTCATTGGACTTTACCAATGAAGATATTCAGGTATTGTTTCTTGATATTTCCAAAATAGTTTTCCATTCCTCTGCCAATTTTTCACCAGAAAGTTTAGAAACAACAGAAATTCCAAAAACAACTTCGGCAGCTGATAAAGAAGCTGATCCAGCTCATAATGAAGTACCAACTGTTGAAACAACTTCAGTGGAGACCGATGCTGCTAATTTCACAACTTACAAATCTGAGGGGTTGATCGCCATCCTTTCGGATCATACACAACTAACATACGCCAAAATCAACGACAGAGAATCTTTTGAATTATTCCTTGGATTCAAGGAGGAAATTCTTGTTAGAGCAATGCATTTTTACATAATTAACGGATTCATTAGCGATTTCTGGTCGTTGTGGAAAAACCAAAAACTTTGGATAGCCCCAAATCTTTTTCCAGGAGATGAAAATGATTTGAACTTCCAGCACTTTGACTCAAGACCTTGGAAATCTTTCTTACTTTTAGGCTTGACATCTGGCAAATCGCAATTCATGGAACAGTTGTTGAAATATTTTAGCCTTAACTACCACCATAGTAATTTGGAAAGAGACGATGAAGTGCTCGGAACTTTCAAAACAATTATGAAATTAATGGATCCCAAGAGAGAGAAGTATCCCGCAATAAGAGAATTGATGAGAAAAATCCAATAGATCTGATCCTTTGAACCAAAAAGCCATTTGTTAATGTAAATATTAATTGAATTATTATCTTGCTGATAAAGTATTTTTGTATCAATACAATTTGTAAGCTATGCAGCCATTGCATCGCGCGTGAAAAACGTAGAACGAAAAAAAATTATACAAAAGAATTTTTTGAGTATATTGCCGAAATTCATTACAAAGCAACATCCATTATTTTCCTTCTAATCTTGATCAATATCTTGACTTGGGGATCCTGAGGATAAACAATAATAATAATCCCAATTAATCAAATATACAATGGGTCTGGCTTCCAAGTCAGGTAGGGACCATAAGCACTCGGAGCCTGATGAGGCGTTCAATGAGTTATTGAAGCCAGTATACAAGGGCAAAGAATTAACTGATAAAATTGACACTGTTGAAGATAAATGGAATTTATTACCGGCTTTTCTTAAAGTCAAAGGGTTGGTTAAACAACATTTGGATTCGTTCAACTACTTTGTCGACAGAGATTTGAAAAAGATCATCCAGGCCAATCAATTGATTTTATCTGATATCGTTCCGGATTTTTACCTTAAATACACTGATATTAGAGTAGGTCACAAAAGTAATGCCAGTCCAGATGCCCCAATTGAAGTGTTATTACCACCTCATGAATGTCGTTTGAGAGATATCACTTATTCTGCCCCAATTTACGTCGATGTCGAGTACACTAGAGGTAAAAAAATCATTATGCATAGAGATTTGGAAATTGGGAGAATGCCAATTATGTTAAGATCCAATAAATGTATTTTGAACGGCAAAAGTGAAGAAGTGATGGCCAGTCTTAATGAGTGTCCTTTGGATCCTGGTGGATACTTTATTGTTAATGGTACAGAAAAGGTGATTTTGGTCCAAGAACAATTGTCGAAGAATCGTATTATTGTGGAAAGTGACGAGAAAAAAAACATTGTCCAAGCTTCCGTGACTTCTTCTACCCACGAGAGAAAATCTAAGACTTATGTCGTTACTAAAAACGGTAAAATTTATTTGAAGCATAACTCTATTAGTGAAGAAGTTCCTATCGTGATTGCTTTGAAGGCCGCAGGGATCATTTCTGATTTAGAAATTTTACAATTGATTTGTGGCTCTAATCAGAAATATCAAGATATCTTTGCCATCAATTTCGAAGAACCACTTGTCAAACATAATATCCATACCCAAAAAGAAGCGTTATTGTTTATTGGTGAACGTGTGAAAACTATTAGAAGGTTTGGTGCTCCAAAATTATCTAAATTAGAAGAAGGGATTGAAGCGGTTGCCAACACCGTGGTGGCGCATATCACTTGTGAAGATGGTAATGATTTGAAAGAGAAAGGGTTATACTTGGCAATTATGGCCAGAAGAGTGGTCATGGCTATCGAAAATCCAAAAATGGTTGATGATATCGATTATGTTGGTAACAAGAGATTGGAATTAGCGGGTCAGTTGATGTCTTTATTGTTTGAAGATTTGTTCAAGAAATTCAACTCGGAATTCAAGATGAATATTGATAAAACTTTGAAAAAACCAAATAGAGCCAACGAATTCGACGCATTATTGACGATAAATGTTTATTCCAGTCATATCAGTCATGGTTTAGAAAGAGCTATCAGTACCGGGAACTGGTCGTTGAAGAGATTTAAGATGGAAAGAGCTGGTGTCACCCATGTTTTGAGTAGATTGAGTTATATTTCTGCCCTTGGTATGATGACGAGAATTTCGTCGCAATTCGAAAAATCCAGAAAAGTTTCCGGTCCAAGAGCTTTGCAGCCTTCGCAATTTGGGATGTTGTGTACTGCCGATACCCCTGAAGGTGAAGCTTGTGGTTTGGTTAAGAACTTGGCGTTAATGACACATATTACCACCGATGATGAAGAAGCCCCAATTAGACAGATTTGTTACAACTTGGGGGTTGAGGATATCAGATTTGTTGATTTCAGTTCGATTCATGTCGCCAAGAGTTATACGGTTCATTTAAACGGTACCATCATCGGTTTAACCAAATTCCCGGGCAATTTCATGAAACTTTTCAGATTCCTTAGAAGATCGGGGAAAATCTCCCCATTCATTTCGGTATTTGCCAACTCATACCAATCGGCAATTCATATTGCCACCGACGGTGGTAGAATTTGTAGACCATTGATCATTGTGGAAAACGGGATACTGAGAGTCAAAGAAGAGCACTTGCGGAAATTGAAGCTTGGCGAATGGGGATTTGACGATTTCTTGAAAAACGGGCTTGTGGAATATATGGATGTCAATGAAGAAAATGATTCTTATATTGCATTATACGAACCTAACATTGAAAAAACCACCACTCATTTGGAAATCGAACCGTTCACGGTTTTAGGGGCGGTTGCTGGTTTGATTCCGTACCCACATCACAACCAATCTCCAAGAAACACTTATCAATGTGCTATGGGTAAGCAAGCTATTGGTGCTATTGCCTATAACCAGTTTAAGAGAATAGACACTTTATTGTATTTGATGTGTTATCCACAACAACCGATGGTTAAAACCAAGACTATCGAATTGATCGACTACGACAAATTGCCGGCTGGTCAAAACGCTACAGTGGCGGTCATGTCCTACTCCGGTTATGATATTGAAGATGCCTTGGTGTTGAACAAGTCTTCATTGGACAGAGGGTTTGGACGTTGTCAGGTTTTGAAGAAGCATACTGAAGTGTTGAAGAAGTATCCAAACCACACCAAAGATATTGTTAGTGGTATGAAGGTCGATGCAGAAACTGGTGAACCGATTTGGCAGCACGAGTCCTTGGGGCCGGATGGTCTTGGGGAAGTAGGATTGAAAGTCGATAGTGGTCAAGTGTATATCAATAAATGTATCCCAGTCAATGCTGGTGATAGCATGCTTGGTAACAATCCAAATATGCCAAATTACGGTATGGGTAACCATAGGGAAACTCCGGTTTATTACAGAGCTCCAGAACCAAGTTACATTGACCAGGTAATGATGTCTACCAGTAGTAATGATCAATCCTTGATCAAGGTTTTGTTGCGACAAACCAGAAGACCAGAATTGGGGGACAAGTTCAGTTCTAGACACGGTCAGAAGGGGGTTTGTGGTATTATTGTGAATCAAGAGGATTTGCCATTCAACGACAACGGTATCTCACCGGACATCATCATGAATCCTCATGGTTTCCCATCTCGTATGACTGTCGGTAAGATGATTGAGCTTATTAGTGGTAAAGCTGGGGTGTTGAATGGGTCATTAGAATATGGTACCTGTTTTGGTGGTTCTAAGCTCGAAGATATGTCGAAGATTTTGGTCGACAAAGGTTTTAACTACTCTGGTAAAGATATGTTGTACAGTGGTATTACTGGGGAATGTCTACAGGCGTATATTTTCTTTGGTCCGATCTATTATCAAAAGTTGAAGCACATGGTGTTGGACAAGATGCATGCCAGAGCTAGAGGTCCAAGAGCGGTGTTGACTCGTCAACCGACCGAAGGTAGATCGAGAGATGGTGGGTTAAGATTGGGGGAAATGGAAAGAGATTGTGTTATTGCTTATGGGGCGTCGCAGTTGTTGTTGGAAAGATTAATGTTGAGTTCTGATGCGTTTGACGTCGACGTGTGTAACCAATGTGGGTTGATGGGTTTCCACGGCTGGTGTAACAATTGTAAAACTAGTGAAAAAGTCATTGGAATGAAGATTCCTTATGCTGCTAAATTGTTGTTCCAAGAATTGATTTCTATGAACATTGCGCCAAAATTGCGCTTGGGTGATGTGTTTTGAAACGTGTTAATAATAATAATAATAATAATAAAAATTGAAAAAAAAAAACCCCTCCTCATTTGAGTAATTATCTAGAAGATTTTTGCAATATATATTTTATCTTACGAATTATTAATTGAAATTGGCGTACTTCTAAATAAATAACTCATGCATGTGTCTTGGAGGCGCTTTTTTCGGATTGTCAAACTTTTTTTAACCAAATGGTCCCCCGACACATTTGACAGTCTGTGCCATTCTTTTACCTCCTTATAATTTCATTGAGATATTCGACTTACAAAAAGTATTAGGGTGTTTAAATTTCAAGTTTATATAAGCGATTTGCTTTGAGCCCGGCCCCGTTTATACAAACAACATAGAAGAAATAAGTAGAAAAAAAAAAAAAAAAAAAAATGAAATGAAATGAAATGCGATCTTTTGATCTGATGACGTACGATTACCAGAATACTCACACAAATATGACCATGAGTCTTCACCAAAAGGAGAAAATAAAGAAACTCTTGAAAGTTTTGGTGTCAGGATTGATAGTTTTCAATTGCAACCCAGTGCTCAAGCGGTTTCTCACCGCTAACATTTCCAAATACAATGCTCTACTAGCAAAACAGAAAAACTCGATAACTTTCGTATCTCTCTTGACAGTAATATTCAACTCGCTATACTTCGTGTATCCTGATGATTATGGGGAGTATTTGGATAGCGTGTTAGTGTTTTTGTTGTTTAGCATCACCAAGATTCAGTTATTTGAGTTGATGAAGGCCAGTAAGAACCTAAACCACCCCAGATTAAAGGTAATGTGTCAAACCATAACGATGTCTATTGCATTAATGTTCAAATATTCTTCTTTAACAACAACATGCACCAAATTGAAAGGGTTTAGTATCCAGTATCTATCGAAAATCCAGAAGTTGAAAATTTCCCAAAATATTCGGTCTACTTGGCTAATACCGATGGCCGGCTTATTATTATCATTCAACCAGAATCTCTTCAGACTATTATTATCGTCATTAAGCTCGATGACGATTTTTCAAACCATTGATACACATATTAAAGTGAGGAACTCGTGGAGCACGAATCTTTGCAAGATCATGGTTGCCATGGCATCATTCTCAGCCATTTACAGTGGTAACGTTTATCCACAATGGGCCATCAATTGGTCTTTGAAAGAAATCGTATCGCAAATTTTCTACACTATCGTACCGATCCTGTTTAAACAGAAGAATCAAAGACGGTACAAGAAGTTACAAAGCTTTTTGATTTCCGTAATCATCGCCAACATGGTGTTTTATATCGACGGTACTGATATGAAGAATATAGATTTCAATAAGTTCCCGTTATCGAAAATGATCACTAGAGTGGTTTCCACCATCAATACAGGACTAATACCGTTGTCAAAATTTGAGTCATCGCTAACTCCAACAACCAACCCTAAAACTCTAATGATAGAAGACCCAGTGCCTGAGAGAAAGAAGTCCCATAGAAGGAAGCATTCTACCAAGACAAATGATAGAGATATCAAAGTATATGACAATGATTACTCTCTAAGGGTTCAATCATCGGCAAAACTAGTATGAAGTGTTGTAATGTTAATTAACGATATATTTATATAGAGCACATATTTTCAAAAACCCCCCACGATCTTTAAGGGGAGGAGAAGAAAGGTAGAGAAGTTAAGCATGATAAAAATAAGAATCATTATGATTTGAGGAATATTGTAGTTGTTTATTTGTGGTAATCATACTGTAAGAATATTGAAATAAAAAAAGGGGGGGAAATAGTTAAAAATAATCAAGGCTAATCCTGAATTGATAGCAGATCGATCGTCCCGCGTCCAGGATGGAATTGGGGAGGGCAGATCATTTTGAATGATTTACACATACAGCCCGTTTTTCTGGGCCCCCTCCCTCCCCCTATTATTTTCCTCCCTTACGCCAACACTCTGTTTCTCTTTCTTTCCGATCTCTGTTTACCAAACACTTTTCTCCGATTCAGAGACAATATTCCAAAGACTGACTTCTCTTTACAGTGGTGCTCTGTATTTGATGACACCATGTCCGATACCTTATCGCAACCCCTCCCAACGATAGAGAACGAAAATGAAATTATCGCCCTTATCAAACCTAACCCCCGCCAAATTCTAAGAATTTGTTTGAACTTGAAGAAATTAATTGACACCACCATCACCTCCAAAAAATCAATTTCTGATATCAGCAAGCTTGCTAAATCGAAAAAAACTATCCAATTGGCCCTTGAGGCGTGCGGTGGTAAAGGCGATGGCGAACCAAACACCTCATCAAGAAAGTACCGATCTAGCATCGTGTTTTGTTTGTTGGTGGTCACCAACTGGTACAGCAAAATCATGACGATCGACTACAATGAGTACGATACCAGCAGCTCCAGAAAAGATTTCAGTGAATATTTGTCACGGCATTTAATTGAACATTTCATGGCCACCAGGGACGAGACCTATTTGTTTATCAATGTGTTATGCACCAAATTCAGCGTCAATTTGAACGACGTTGACCAACCGGCAAAAAATGCCTTGGAAGTGGCAATTGATCTTCATTCGATCCCGGTGATCACCTCCAATGGATTCCAAAAATGTATCAAGTATTTATGGAGAGGGTGGATCGTCCAGAGCGCGGAAGACGGTAACACTTATCAAGTCGATGTCAATTACAGTAGCTCCGAATTTTTAAGCCACTTCAACCCCAACAGATTGAAGGCTCCGAAATACCAGAATTATTTGGAAATTTTCTTCTCCATCATTTATTTAATTTTGTTCACTTTCATCATTAACTGTGAAGATAAACGAGAGTATTTGTTGTTTGAAATTGGGTTTTATATGATGACGTTCTGCTTCTTGGGTGATGAATTGATCAATGTTTATCACGTTGGCTTGGATTATTTGAAATTCTGGAATTACTTCAATAACACCATGTATATTTTCATCACTGTGGCGTTTATTACCAGAACTCTTCTCCCTACAACCATCTTCGCTGATGGTGATGACAATGAAATCACCGCGTTCAAAATCCTCAGTTGTGTGGCTCCATTTATGTGGACTCGACTCTTGTTTTACTTGGATTGTTTTGAATATATCGGGGTAATCATCGTGGTGATTGCCAAAATGATGAAGGAATCTTTCTTGTTTTTCGTGTTGTTGTCAATCATCGTCATTGGGTTTCTCCAAGGTTTCATTGGGCTCGATACTAGTGATGGGGAAATCGATATGTTCCCAAAGATTCTTCATTCAATGATCAAATCGATTATTGCCGGAGCCCAATTCCCAGTATTTGACTCATTGACCCCACCATACTCGGTTTACATTTATTACGTGTTTCGTTTCTTGATCAATGTCATGCTCATGAAGATCCTTAGTGCGTTGTACAATAATTCTTATAAAGAGACAGTCGGTCATTCGTCAAATGAATATTTGGCATTATTCAGCAGTAAGGTTCTCAGATACATTAGAGCTCCCGATGAGTTTGTTTATATTCCTCCTTTGAACATTGTTGAATGGGTGATGATTTTATTATCTGCGCCATTTGGAGTATCTCGTCAAGCATTTGATATAATAAATTTCTACATTTTACAAGCGATATATTCTCCAGCGTTGTTTCTCATTGCGGTTAGCGAGCTTAAGGAAGCCAGAAGAATCAAGTACAATAGAATGAAGAATCTCAGTGATGATTGCAATGAAACAGATTTGGAATGGGATTTGACCGATGGGTTTAGAGAATTGCAAAATTCCGATGAAACCGATATGAACGATGCTGAATACAACGATACTGTTATTAGACAAGGAGCCAAGTTACAAAGATTGGCAGAAAGAGAAGATCCCGAATTTTTGGTGAATTTGAACGAGTTCAACAAGAAGCTTATCGAAAACGAGGACCCAGTACCAGTCGCTGCCAAACCGGCGGTCCCAAGCGATGGAGCAGATAAAGTTGTTGGGGCCGATATTGCCAATTTGGGGGTGCAAATTACTACCTTGTTATCTTGTGTTGAAAAGATCAGCACTGATAATAAGAAGTTATTCAAGGAGAATGAAGAAATTAAGAAGAAATTGAAGAAATTAGAGGATGCCTAGAGGAAAAAAAGAAAAGACTATATTTTGTTTTAAATTTTGTTTTTGTTTTAAATTTTGTTTTTGTTTAAAATTTTGTTTTGTTTTTTGTTTTTGTGTTGTGTTGTGTTGTGTTGGAAAAGTCTGGGGACCATCTACTCTACAGTGATTGGTTGGTGGTTTATAAGAATATATTTTGAGAGCTTTTTGATTGATTATCATTTATAGCATAAATTTGTAGACAGGATTAAAGACCCAAATGTATGGAACATACTGCGGTTCCCCACCAAACATTTTACATTCGTACCAAGTGAGCAAGGATTAGATCCAGGGAAGATAGATGTATAAATGAGAGTTATATTTTTTCAATTACCTATTTTATCATTGAATGTCTGGCCACCATGGATGCCCCTTCCATACCCACCCTGAACCCCCCCATGGTGATCGCATGATTGATTGTTCGGGAAAAAAAAAAAATTAAAAAAAAAAAAAAAAAACAACTACAAAAAGTGTGAAGGAACGAATGTGGGTCCCGCAACATCATTGCAGAATCAACAATATACCTAATAAACCATGAGTAGTCTACTAAGATGCAATAGATTGGGATCAAAGGGGAGATTTTTCCCCAGTAAACAGTTCTCCACCCTTACAAAAATATCACAACAAGTGGCCCAGGAAAAGGAATCAAAATTAACCGAAGTATCGCAGCGTGAGGCCAAGGCCAAAGCTGAAAAGGAAGCATTGCTTAAGGGGAAGAAATTCGTCAATTTCAACGGTTCTCAACAGGATTTTCTTAATAAAGTGATAAGAGTGGATCAAGCTGGAGAATTGGGGGCCAATTACATTTACCAAGGTCAAATGTTTGCATTGGTTGCCAAATATCCCCATTTAAGACCAGTGTTGAAGCACATGTGGGAACAGGAGGTGTATCATCATAATACTTTTAATGCTTTACAGGTACGTCACAGGGTTAGACCTTCTTTGTTGACGCCGATTTGGAAAGTGGGAGCCATGGGGATTGGGTTTGTGACCGGGGCGATTTCCAAAGAAGCTGCTATGGCATGTACCGTGGCGGTCGAGACGGTTATCGGAGGTCATTATAATGAACAATTGAGAACATTAATGAATGATTATGGCAATATTGATCTTAAGGATATGGCCGCAGGTGGGGCGATCATCGAGAACCAAGGGGGTTTAGTAAGTGACGAGCTTGAACGGTTGAAAGCAACAATCAAGGAGTTCAGAGACCAAGAATTGGAACATTTGGATACTGCTATTGAACATGATGCCGAAAGCGCAGTGCCATACAAGGTGATCACCGAAGTCATCAAGGCAATCTGCCGAGTGTCTATCTGGACTGCGGAGAAACTTTAGGGGACTGGTATTGGGTATGGCATGCGCGTATATTGTTTGTGGTATTTTATCGTCCTTATCCAAATGCCTAGCTGGTGACACAGAGATGGTTCTAGTGTGTGTAAATACTCTGAGGAGGTGGAGAAACCTTTGCGATAATTGGGGGGCATGAAGAGTTATGATGACAATAGTATATATATTTATAAAGCAGTAGCGAAAAAAGGAATTGATTATATTGTCATCTATCGCAATGACCAGATCTGTATCCCAACAGTTCCCCGCCAGTAACAATAACAATAATAATAATAATAATAATAATAATAATAATAATAACAACGATGTTGGAGGTTATGTACCGATCCTTCTTATTCTGTAGAATTAAAGCCGGGTAACGGCCACAGTGTCTCATAACCATAAATCGAAGTGCCTGCAAAGTGTTCGATTCTTCACCGTTTTACCGGTTTAGTCAAGCGGTGAAAACTACTTCTGGCGCCGGTCCTGGACGTTCTATGTGTACCCGCTTACAAACAGACAACTATTCCGTAGTGTCAGTGTCTTTCGCGGGTGGGAAATTCGGTGGATCGTTTGTCACGTAGTCAACGTCAGTTGGCTAACGAGTCTGCTTGCAGACTGCTCTTGAGAGCTCCATAAAGCGGAAGCTTTGGACAGGATCACTAGAAACTACTACCGCTCCGGCGGCAATGGGAGAGGTCTTGTGTGGCAATTGGCTCAAGCGAATGAGCTGTTCAGTACAATACATGGACATTACGAACTCGATACCGGTCATCGTTCAGGACTGGCACCCTAATTCTTTCTTTTTGGTGGTGATTGTGTACGAGAAATGGAAAATGGTCCGAGTTTCGAATCTCTGGAAAGTAGTTTTTTTTTTTTTTTTTTTTTCAATATATATGGGTAAAACTTACAATCATTTTGTGAGTTCTTCTCAATTACAAAGTCTATATCACTCATTAAGGAAATTATCTTTAATAAAAAATACAACAGAGGGATTCTTTTCAAAAAAAAAAAAAAATACTCTAATAAGAACAAGAAAGGTGTAAATAAAAGTATAACAATAGTGAACACACAAAAGAAAGAAAACTAGAAAATAAGGTAAACTGAGAAAGTTGAACAATAACGGAACACAGCAGAGCAGTAAAGAGATATTATGTTTATAAAAAACAACTAAAAACAAAGTAAGGGGGACGAAAAAACGATAAAATGGAGAAGAGCTTGAAAACGGAAATAAGGGGATCGAAATGAAAAAAAAAAACAAAAACAAAAACAAAAAACAGATAATTAGAAATGAAGGGCAACGGAGACTATTTTCAGCTCATGAAATGACGATCAGTGTCTTAGTATTTTCCTTTTTAAATCCAGGTGAAGAGGCATAATAGACTCAATCAAATAGTATGTGAATAAGTAGTGATGAAGTTGAAGTTGAAATCTGTAATTAGGATGGGGGAAAAAATAACATCGGTAATATGATGGATTTACTAAATGAGAATCCTGGTTCTGCTGACTGAAAAAAAACTAAAAATAAAAAAATTGGTTCTGGTCAAACAGCCTTGATCTGTCCTCTTAAAAATAAGAAGAGAAAAATATGTGAAGCGATCATGCCATTTCATACGCTAAAGCATTATTGCCTTTTTTTCCAGCCAAAAAGAGAGCCATAAATACTGGCGATCCCACTGCTAATCCCCAATCCACTTAGTAAACCTTTATTGCCGTTTGCCTGTTTTGGCTTGATTGTTGTGGTAGTAATTTTCCCATTATGACTATTGCTAATCAATGTGGTTGTTGTATTCGTGACTTTCGCCTCGTCAGCCGTATGCTTCTCAACGGTTTCGTTGACTTCTTTGCTAAATTTTAACTTCTCTTCGTTCAATTTTATCTTGCTGAATTGAAATTGGAATTGGAAAGTCTCGATATTATCGTCTGAATCATCCATAATTGTTGTTTCTGCTGGCATGCCTTTCTTAACATTCTGAGTAGTACGAACTTTATCTAACTCCTTGCCAGTTATTTCTCTGTTATTCCGGAAAACCTTCTTGTACGTTATGATTTCCTTGTCTTCGAGTTCGTTTTCGGTTTCTGATGAAACCTCCTCTAGAGTTGGAGGTTTGTGAAGTTCGCTGTTGTTGTTATGAGACACTGAGTTTGTTAAGATAGAGGCATTATCCCTGACACCTCCTTTTCTGGTACTTATTCTGCGAATTAGTTTCCCAGGCAATGATGCTTTGGAGGAGTTATCTAACCCATATATTGAATTACTATGGGTATCGTTAAGTCTGGAAGATAAAGATGAGACAGAACTACTTTTTCTGATTTTCTTGGTTTTGTTTCGAAGTAGAAATATCTTTGATTGCTTGGTCTTGACTAATTTATCATCGATTTTCTTGTGTTCTTCTAAGAATTGGTCAAACTCGTTCAAATTCGCAGAAGTATCCTTATCAAGAGCGTTTGCGGTAGAAGTGTTGAAAGCGGAATCGAGAATATCGACAAAATCTTCATCATCACTAGACTCTTGTGGTTCCTCGATGACGGCTGATCTTCTTTTTTCTATTCTGGATTTAAGTTCGTTCAATTCTCTGGTCACTTGGTCCTTTTTCTGTTGAATCTCATCGATCTTTGGCCTTTTAAGTTTCTTTTTTTCACTCAGTGTGCTGTCCAAATCAAGGGGATGGCTTTTGTCTTGATGGTCTTTGATGACAATATCTCCATCAGCATCTGGAATAGAAGCCATTTCGGATATTGTAACGAATGGATCGAGGGATTTTGTAGATGTTTTTATAGGTCCTGTTTGGATTGATGTGGTGGTTGGAATTTTCCTTATTTTTTCTTTTTTCCTTTTTTTTTTTTTTTTTTTTTTTTTTTTTGAGTCTTCAGGGATCTTCGAGATTTCTGTCAACATAACATCACCGTAAGAGGATATCACGCGATGAAAAAGAAAAGGAATGATGATACGAATAATAATGATAACTACAATGGTAATTGAGTCATAGAATATATGGTACTGATGATGTCAATTTGAGTCACAATGGGGTTGAAATGCATTGTAATCATCTTGAAGCCACTCAAAATGGATACTTCCTGAGAAAGTTAGGAGGAACTTTTGATTGGTATTCTTGGACACCATCTTACAGTTTTTTTGAGATCACAATTCATGCTATTCATATGTTTTGAACAGGTAATGCCTATGAAATAAAATCGACGAATTATGACACCGAATACAAGGACACGCACGGTTGGGTGTAGCGTAGCGTACATGTACATGTAAATGCAAATAAAAAACAGCCAACTGTTGCAAAGAGAACAACACAAAGCTGACTAGACTAGTCCCTGTTCACATTGGCAATCATCCCCCACTACTCTCCCTCCACAGCAACAAACAACGACGGTGGTTAAAAGGGTCAAAGAGTGTGAGAGTCATGATGTGATGGAAGCAAAAAAATATCACATGACAAAACGAGTCGCGGCTTTTTTTTTTCCAATTTGCGTCTCAAAATTGGTCGAATGGTACAAGGAGGAAGATCCATGCAATTGCCATCGATTAATACCCATAATAATGTCTTACAACGGTATAGGATTACCATCTGCTAAAGGATCTTCCACAAGTGGCTTCATCCAAAGGAATTTGGGCAATTTGAAGTCACACTCCAACTCAAAATACAGTGCACAGTCAAATAAATATGAGCATCGCAAACAGTTGAAACTCACCAACGAGAAGAACGAATTGAAACTCAAACAGCGGCTCAATTTCAAAGGCGATGAGGAAATTATAAATCACGAGAAGAAGCGTCTCCTCGAAGTCAAGTGCTTGGAGTATCGAGACAAGCTCGAGGAGGCCGCAGAGTTGCAAGGTGATGAACCAGTAGATGAAGACGCAATCGATGAACAAGTAAATAAATATAGACAACAGTTGCTAAAACTTCTAGATGAAGATCCCGAATATTTGGTCAAAGGAACCGTGAAGAGATCAAGAGATGGCCGGGTTTCAAAAGAGTCTCTACGGAAAAATAATTTTGATCTACACAATATGACAAGGCAAAAAGAATTGGAGAACCAAAGATTCTCAGAAGCCTTCAGACTAGAAAATAATGAGCTGGAAATCCAAAAGCCCAACCCCGATAGGGAATTACAAACCCAAGTTCTGAAAGATGAAACCATCGAACAGGAAAGGAAACCAGTGTACCAGCGAGTGAGTGTCGAAAGAACATACAACAGCACTACCAGTGGTGAAAGGAAGGCTTCCAAGGAGGACATTGACTATTAGAGTCTGGTTATTTGTAGACTCGGAGGATGTGCAATGACGCAGCTAATGATCGCCACACGACACGAAGCTGTCAAAATGAGTTACCACCCAAACCGGAAAGAGGTTGGCTGGGTGTTGGGCAGATAGGTTGGTGGTCATGATGATGTTTCCTGGGGAGTTTTCTTTACACCCTTTTTTTTTATTTTTTGTATATGTAAATCCAGCCTTGCTAGCAACTGGTTATTATAACATTGTGTAACGCCAACAACAGCTAGCTAGCATCAACAATCTTGCTGGGTTGGGCGGAAATCCACAATGCTGGCTCGGGCAAATGACGGGTAAATAGCACCTTTGTGTGGATAGCAACAACAACAACAACAACAACGACAGCAGAAAAAAAAAATTAAAATTTCATCCTTCCAACATTTCTTAATTTAATTTTTTTTTTTTTTCCCTAATTCCCATCCATTGACCCCACCCACCACCAGTATTTCAAAATGGCTAAGAAACCAGATCCTTTTGCGGCCCTTGATACCCCTCAACCTAAGAAAAGATCGTTTTTGTCTTCCTTGTTTGGCGGTAGCAAATCTAAGTCCGCCACCGACAATAAGCAACCGGAAGCTGCCGCTCCAGAAACTTACAGTTCACCTTTTAGAACCGGTGAAGCAAAGAAAGAAAAGCCTTCTGACAGCTTGAAGGATAATTATAATCCGCCAGACTTGCAAAAGAAATCGAAGACTCCAAAAGATTTCACTTCCGGCACTAAATTGACCCAAGATTTGACCGACAAGCCTTCCAAGAGATTTTCCATTAGAAATTTCTTTACCTCTGCTCCAGCACCTGTTGTCGCCAAGGAATCCAAACCAGTTGAAGAAACGTCTGCTGAAACTGAAGGAAAAAGTGTCAAGTCCAAGGAAGAGGAGTCAATCAATGAAGCTGAAGAACAATTGACCGGTGCCGCTGAAAATGTCCCAGCCTCCTCAGAAATTGAACCTTCCCAGCCATCTGTCAAGGACGCTGCCATCGTCAATAAGGAAGTTGAACCAAAAGTAGTAGAAGAAGAAGAGGAAGAAGAGGAAGAGAAGGAGAAGGAAGAAACTGAACCAGTATTAGAAACTCCAGAGGCAAAAGAAGAATCTTCTGAAGAAAAACCAGCCGAAGAAGAAAAAGTCGCCGAGGAAAAGGCTATCGAAGAAACTGAAAAGTTAGAAGAGCCAGTTGAAGATGAAGCACAAGAGGCCGCTGATGAAGTTGAAGAAGTTTCCCCTGAGAAACCAATTACTGAGTCCTCAGAAGTTGTCGATGAACCAAAGGAAGCTAAAGATGAAATTGTCAAAGACGCCGAATCTAAGGCTCCTGAAACTAATGAAAAGGAAAATGAAACCGAAGAACCTGTGGCTTCCGCTTCTGGCAATAAAGACATTGACGTCGGTGCTGGATTAGTGATGAAGCACAAGGATGTTCTTACCATTGCTAAGGCTAAGATTGCCCCAATATTAGTCAAGTTGGATTCCAATGCCAAAAAGCAACAAATGACCGATGAAGAGTATGAAGAATACAAAAAGCAAGAACGTCAAGCCAAACATGACACCAAGTTGCAAAAGTTGAAGGAAAAAAATGACACCAAGTTCATCAAAAAGGAGACCAAGTATAACTCTAAAATTGAAGAATTGAAGAACAAGATTTCTGATTTGGAAGCCAAGATAACTACTGCCAAGGAAGAACATGTCAAGGGTTTGGAAGATGCCAAGAAGCAACATGAAGAAGCATTACAACAAGAAAAGGAAAAATTCGACACTGACAAGGAAAACTTGATCAAGGAACACGAAAGCTTGAAATCTAAAAAAGAGCAAGAAATCGAAGAGCTTGTTTCCAATCAAAAGAAAACCAAATTGAATATTAAAGTGGCGGAAGCTCAAAAGGCAGAATTTGAAACCAAATCAAAGTTGTTGACTGTCAATATTGGGGAATTGGAAAACCAATGGAGTGACAAGAAGAAAGAATTGGCCCAATTAGAAGAGAAGTTGAAAACTCAACAACTGGAACTTGGTGAGCTTAAAAAATCCCATGCTGAGACCGTCGATGCTATTGCTAAAGAATCTTCAAAACAAGCTGAATTGGACGCGATTATTACTGGAACCACCAGCGAAATTGCCAATGCCAAGGAGTCTATCAGAATTTATGAAGGTCAATTGAGTAAATTGAAGGAAGAATCGGCTGAAAGAAAAGGGTTATACGAAAAATTGACCCAAAACTTGAAGGAACAACAGGAATTTGAAGATCAATTGAATGAAACCAAGGCTGAAAAGGAAAAAGAAGTTGATGCGTTGAAGAATGTCGGCAAGAAAGCTAAAGTTGTTGAAACTCCAGAAACTGAAACCAAAGAAACCGTTGCTTCTAAATCAACTGATATTGCACAACTGTCTAATGCTCAAACAAGCGAGCTCAAACCAACTGAAGTTACTACAACTGAAGTTAAACCAACTGAAGTTAAACCAACTGAAATTAAACCAACTGAAGTTAAACCAACTGAAGTTAAGCCAACTGAAATTAAACCAACTGAAGTTGAACCAACTGAAGTTGAACCTATCATTAAAACAACCGAAGCTCCAAAGACAACAATCGAAACAGTTGAAAAAAATACCACTGAGGTTGCTGAACCAAAATTGTTGCCAGAATCCACAAAAACCGAAGCAACAGAATTACCAGAATCAACACCAAAGACTGAAGCTTCTGCTGCTGCTGATGATGAAAGCCAAAAGGCCTCTGCTGAAGCTGATGCTTCAGTTACTGAAGCCGCCGTCAATGATACCATGGCTAGTGAACCAGAAGCAACGGAAGTCCCAAAATCTCCAACCCAGAATGGTGCCAATAAGGGTAAGAACAAGCCAAAGAAAAAGAAGAAAAAGAATGGCAAGAAGAAATAAATGAATGGGTTCGAATTTTTTGGCTAATCGCTACGTCCCGTTATATGTTTTGTTTGTTTGACTTGGTTAAAAACCTCAATTCTTGTATCATCAGTATGAATTTTTTAATTTTTTAATTTTTCCTAATTTTCTCTATTTTATTTCTGTTTTTATTTATTTTCTTTCTCTCTTTAAAAAAAAAAAAAATACTTTTAGTGTCGTAAAAGAATTAATATCTCATTTTCTGAAAGCCTTTTTGCTTTTTTCTAAGAACGAAATTTCTTAAAACAAAGGTACAAAAAATATATGTTTTCCCATAATTAAAATAAAATAAAAGACCAAGAAACCATAACATAACATACGAGTAGATAAATTCAAATTCAAACCTGGGTAAATAAATGAATAAATTAATTAATTAATTAATTAATATATAAAAAGATTATTTAGTTAAAAAATAAAACAAGCCAATAATTATACAACGTGAATGGACGCAAGAAGACAGAAGTAAATGAAGAAGACTACTCAATAAAATAACGCTATCTCCAAAAATCATCGGAAACTTTGTGATTCGCCATTATACAATGAACAGCCATCTTCTCATGGTAGAATAAATTGGTCAACAATTTAGGAGTGATCAAAAAGTATTGCGAGTAATTGCCTTGCTCATCACTTTGACACGCACTTTCCACCATATATTTATGAACAATACTTTCATTCTTTGGATCCATACCTTGATTAATTTCATCCACAACCCTGAATGGAGAACTTGTCAAACCTTGTAAAGACAACATGAAGAAAATAGTCGACACCGCTCTTTCACCACCAGATTGAATAAATGGATCCAACACCCTCAACTCACCTTCATCTCTGAATTTAACCAACAACTCCAATTTCCAATCTTTCAAACCAGTAGCGGCTTTATTCAATATAACTTCACCAGCACTGGCCACCGCCACAAACTTCTTTGAAAAATTCTTGGAAATATTTTGTACCAAGTTATCAAGTCTTTCTTCCCACGGACCTTTAATTTCGTTAATTTGTTTCTCATGCATGGCAAGATTGGCCTTGAGATCTGGGACAATCTTGGCGATCTCTTCCAATTTTCTCTCAATAGTTTGTAATTTATCAATAGAGGAAGAAGAAGCATCTTCAAGCGACCCGATTTCATCCTTTATTGCTTCAATCCTAGCAACAATATATGGCTCTGTTAAATGGTCCTCGGCTTGGTAAACAGCCGCCAATTCACCAATCTGTAGTCTTAATTCCTCAGAGTATTCTGCTGTTATAGCCTTCAACTTCTTGACTTCATTGGATTTTCTTGCAATATCATATTGCTTCGTAGCTTTTTCAACTTCATCCTTAAATCTGGCCTTGAAACCATCCAATTCAGCACCCATCTTAACCATAGAGACCATTTTATTGTGTAATTCAATTTTTTCAAATTCAAGAGAAGTCAATTCATAAGAAAATTTGTTAATCTCCACCACTGGTATCGCCAATTCTTCAATAGCTTCGATTCTTTTCTGAAGAAGAGAAGTAATCTTCCTTTCAACTTTTACAATGGTGGAACTCATATCTTTTTCAGCTTCCTGAATCAAAGCATCACGAGCAGTCTCTTTTCTTTCAAGTTTGTTTTTGAGATTATGAATGCTACTTCTCAACCCATTGATTTTACCATGTTCTTTATTCCAGTGATCATAATCGGCCCTATATTGATCCAGCTGGGATTTCAATTCAGAAAGTCTTTCATTTTGCGGAGAAGCTTCTTGGTTAATTCGCAACAACTGAGCTTTCAAATTATCAATTTCCTTTTCAGCATTATCATTGATATCTTTACTACCAAATAACGGGGATTTAAATATTCTTATTTGCTCAGCAGAACACACAGCTTGCTTTGATCCATATCTAGATCTAGTGATTCTGTAAATTGTATCACCAGCACAGATAATCCCGAACATTGGTTTTCCATTGCTACCGACTTTTTGTGCATTTTCCAATTGCTGTGGTAATATGTCATTCAACCTAACAGGAACATTATACATACTTTCATAAACAGTTTTTATGACTTCTTCCGGACCCTTAATGAAGTCAATTAAATAACCATCAAAGCCCATCTTTTTAATTTGCTCATCTGTGAAATTTCTACCTGAAGTCTTTCCTGGAACTCTCATTGATACATTAATGTCACCAAAAATACTTTTGCTCACTTGATCATTCGTCTCTTGGGATTTAGCAGTGAATGCCAATTTAGTGTTGTTATCAACCAACGCTTCAAAATATTTTACATATCTATCATCAGTAATATTGGTAGACAAAATTGGCGGTTCAAATAATTTGTGAGCCAATTGGGGATTCTGTCTAGCCCGTAGTACTGCGGACTTTGTGTCTCGAAATTGTTTTGACTTGATTCTATCAAGAACACCAATCTTATCATTTGATTTGATTTGTTTTTGCAAATTATAGATTTTATTGTTGATTCTATCAGCCTTGCTCTTAGCATCTCTAATGATGTCTTTCAACTCATTGATTTCAGGAGTCAATTCACCTTGCTTTTCACGGGCTTCGAGTCTCTTTTGGTGAACAGACCTTAACTCTGCTTCATCAACTTCTGGAATATTTTGCAAATCCGTTTTTATTTGAGAAATTTCTTCAATAACTTTCATTAATTCTTCTCTTTTACGCTCAGATCTGCTTTGCAATTTTGATTTTTCTGATTCATACTTTTCAATTGTCCTATCAATATCAGCTTTGAGCTTTGTTTTTTCTTTGAGATCATTCTTCACGTCCAGAACATGGGATTTGAGATTCTCAATTTTTCGTCCTTTCTTATTGATTTCTTTTTCAAGCTGTGAAGTCCGCTCATCCAAAGGATTGGCAAATTTGAGAAATTTTTTGTGTTTGGCTTGCAAAGCATCCCTTCTTTCTTTCAAATTTGCAGCCTTCTTTTTACGATCCCTGACAATCGCATAAGGAAGCAATTTTTCATGAAGGTCTAATTCATCTTTCTTTTGCTTGAACTTCAAAAACTTTTCCGCCTCTTCTTTCAATCTTTCACGGCTGGCTTCAATATTGGCCAAATTCTCTTCATTTCTTTCAAGTTCCTTCTTGATTTCATATCTAGAGGCATCCAATTCAATCAACTTTTCGTGTTGCTCCAATAAATGAGGATCGGTGGCTCTTTCAGTTTCCATTAACAATGCCTCAGGCTTCAAAGCAGCAAATGAAGACACTTTATCCTGGGGTAAGAAACAACATAAGTTGTTCAATTGGAGATTTAGGTGCTTCAAGAGTTTAGCAATAACTCTCTCATCCTTTTTAGCATTGTCAACAAACCACTCAGACTTTTCCTTCGATTTAGCCTTAGGACTTCTAGTCATCTCTCTTCTGATGGTTATAGTTTTCTTATCACGATGATCAAATTTCAAAGTAATTTCAATGAAGCAGAAGTCTTCGCCTTCTTTGATGAAATCCACTGCATATTTTTGTCTGCCCAACAATTCAGGCTTGCCTCCTAAGCCTAGACAAATAGCACAAACAAAGGTGGATTTACCAGTACCATTGGGACCAATAATCATATTCAATGTTGGGGATAGAATGAATTCAGTTTTAGAATAAGTGACGAAATTCTTCAATTTGATTTTAACAATATTACCATCGTTGTATTTGTCCAAATCAATTTCGTCATCATTTTCGTGTCTAGTTTTCATCCTTTTGGTTGTTCTTGAATCAAGTTCATCAATAGATGAACCGTTACGATGATTATATACCGGAGAGACAACAGAAGACATTCTCAATCTTCAATTAAATTCAGCAATCGCGGTTTTGTTCCTGGTTGATTATTGTACCACAAGCATTGATACGCGCGTTTTTTTTTTTAAAAAAAAAAAAAAAGTTGCATTTCGTGGATCATACGCCAAATGGTTGAAAAAGCAAAACAATGCGTAGACCATCAAAATTTATAGCCACATCCGCAGTAGAAAAAAATAAATGACACTATATTAAAATACAAATATATTACACAAGTAATTTTACAGTTATACTAATCATTAGATTCCTCGATCTTGATAGAGCTTGAAGTTCCCAGTACATTAGGATTTGCTGCTGAGTTTGGAGCTTCTGTTGTTGGTGTATTTGAGGTTTCTTGTTCCTTCTTATTTAAGGTCGAGTTTGGTGTTCCTCCAATACCACTAGTCAAAATTGCGGGGACCTGCTTTGGAGCTTTATTATACTTTTTCTTTTCTTTTGCATTTTCAGCATCCATAAGGTTTTTTCTCAACTTTTCTGATATGTTTTCATCTTGTAAACCATCAACAGTGTACCACAAGTAATATGAAGGAGTTTTTATACCATTCGCAATTATTAGTTCCATCTTCTTATAGACTTTTTCCTGGTCGATGAAACTATTCCGAATCAACTCCATGAACCTAGCAGGAACATCCTGGAGCATCACAGTCATAGTGATGTATTTAATAAATTCCTTATTTTTGTCTTCATTATTCCCTGAATTTTCCTCGTTTTCATATCCTTCGGAGGTCTCGTTTTCCGACTCGTCATCTGAATCCGAATCAATAGGATTGTTCTGCTTCTTTTCCTTGGATGCAAGTCTTCTGCTCTTCCTTGGGACAAATCTTTTCTTTGCTTTTCTTCTGCCTGGTTTCTTCTTACCTTTTCCTTTATCTTCATCCTGTTTTTTTTCTCCAGTACTTTTACCATCCACAATTTCTTTGTCGCCTTCTTCATCAGCTTCTTTGTCTTTTTTTTTGTCAACTTCTTCATCATCTTCTTTCAGATCATCCTTTTTGGATTCCTTAATTTCATCCTTTTTGGGATGCTCATTAGCATCCTTCATGTCCTCATCTCTGTCTTGTTCATTCTTCAAAGATTCATTATTATCGTCCACATCTTTAGAAGATGGTGCTTTCGTCTTCTCCAGAATACCTCCAACTTGTTTATCTGCGTTCTTTTCCTCGTTATTCTTTTCGAGTTCCTTCTTGTCATCTTTAACCACATCCTCATTTTCGTTCTTCATCACAACATCTTCATT
This sequence comes from Saccharomycopsis crataegensis, assembly GCF_037102585.1. NCBI lineage: Eukaryota > Fungi > Ascomycota > Saccharomycetes > Ascoideales > Saccharomycopsidaceae > Saccharomycopsis > Saccharomycopsis crataegensis. Next base: position 2,171,680 of record NW_027043820.1, read on the forward strand.
TTCGTTCTTCATCTTCTTATTTTCATTTTTCATCTTTTCCTCCTCCTCATTTTTCTTTTGTTCTTCCTCCTTCCTAATTTTCTCTTCCTTCTCTTTTTTTTCCTCTATTTCAGTAAGCTCTTTCAAAAGTTCTTTAGACCTCTTGTCTTCAATCATTATAAAAGATATTAAGAGCTTATTTCCTCCTACCTCCTCAATAATAGATTCTTTAGGAATTCTAAATCTTTCAGTTGGAACTTCACTATATTCAAACACTAAATCAGCATCCTTTAAATATCTTTCTTGAAAGGCTGTCAATTTAAGCTCTTTAGACAGTTCGGGTTTTGGTGGTTTTACTTTCTTCACTTTTGGTTCTTTGGGTGGTTTAGGCTCTTTTATTTTCTTCGGACGTCCAACAGGCTTTGGCAGAGATATTGATTGCCCTCGTGATGTTGAAGACCCATTATTTCCTGGCCATAAATTTGCATTATTCAACTTCTTTGATGCTTCTTGTTTAGCTTCTATCTCAATCATTTCAAAAAAAATTCTTGGGTCATCAATACCTCGTCTGCCCATATCTCTAGCCTTTTTTATATAGCCTTGGAATTCATGAATTTGTTGAGGTGAGGACTTGCCAGAAGCCACAATTTTCATCAATGCATCTAAATATGGATCAATTCTCGCAATAGAGTTCAAGTTACGAATCATAATCGTATTTTCCGGGCTTTGCATGATGTCATTGGAAGGTCTAGATTTTGCAACAGGCTGTTTTTGTGGTTTTGGAGCCAAGGATGCGGATGGCTGCGTTTGCAAAGTTTGCGTGCTGGGTTTCACAGGAATATTAGATGTACTATTATTGGATCCATTGGTTATTGGAATGCTCGATGTTTTTGTTGGTGCCTGTGTTGTTGAGCTAACAGTATTGCCAAAACCACTGTTAGCCTTGTTACTTTCACTGGTCTGAGCATTCGATGCAGGAATGAGTTTTATATTGGAAACACCTGTCAAATTTGGGTTCGCTGGTTTGAGTCCATTTGGGCTATCCTTAGTTACCGGGTTAATTGGGCTAGCATCGGCTACTGGTCGGCTAATCTTATCTGCTGTATTTTGCTTTGAGTCACTGTTGCCTACGAACGTTTCTTTTGATTTGTCGCTGTTAGATGATGAGATTTGAAGAGCACTGTTGTTTGCTGTGCTTGGGGTTGAGTTTTTGTTATTATTTGTTGATATTACCTTGGAGCTATTATCATTATTATTTGATGATGGTGTTCCCAGCTCATTATTATCAGATGTGACTGGTTTTGGGTCATTAGCTTTTTCTGTTAATGTTTTAGGAGCATTATTATTTGGCAGTACTATATTCAGCTGACTACCATTTTTAATGACTGGTTTTAGGCCATTATTCGCCACAACAGGTGTTGGATTATTATTAACTGCTGATATTGGTTTCAGATCACTGCTGCCTGTCATTTGTTTTGAATCATTACTAACCGATCCCGTTGGCTTCAAATCATTCTTATTTGCTGGTTGTAAGTTATTCATGTCCCCTGAATCTGGTTTTACTTCCTGGACTGCTTTTAATTGTCGTTCTCTATCTTCCTCTAATTTTTTCTGCTTAAGTTCCAGCTTCTTTTTCATGTCCTCTTCTCTAGCCAATCTTTTTTGAAGTTTTATCTCCTTTTTCTGCTTCATAGATATTTCATATTGCTTTTCAATTTCATCATTTTTTAGAATGAACAATCTAACATCGAATAAATGTGGACCAACAACCATTGAGCAATCGCATAATTTATTCATACGGTCCCTGATGTTCGATCTTTTTTCTTGTTTCGATTCGTCATCTTCTTCTTCATCTTCTTCCTCTTCTTCAACTTTGATTTTTTTATCTGGTTTTCCCTGCTGTGCCTCTATCTTGGAATTGGCGTATTTCTGTTGTCTTTCTTGAGCTTTTGACCAGTATAGTTCAAAGAAGTTTCCCTCTATCCAAAACTGTCTTGATGTTTGCAAGCTAGTATACAAGATTGCGCTATCTTTAATCGATAATGGATTCCTTATCTTACTGTAAATTGGCCTAGAATCAGAGATAGGAAGATTATTGATCAATTTGAAGGGTCTTTTAACTACTTTTTCAATTTCGGCATTGGCATCAATCTCCTCAGTGTCTGCAGCATCTGCTGCTATTTCTTCTTTCCCAGTTTTTGATTCATTAGGTACAGGAGTAGTTGATCTTCTTGATTGAGGCCTTTTTGATGTAGATATTTTTTCATTCGCGGTTTCCATTTCGTCTTTGACGGCAGCGGAACGCCTTCTAGACGTTGTCATTGTATGTAAAGACGCCAAATTCTTGTTCAATTGAAGCTAGATCAAAACATGTATCAATGTATGGAGCGGATGGAAAATGGATTCCCGAGCTCTTTATCTTATACACTAGTAATGTGCAAGTTATTCCAACAGCTTTAAATAATTGATGATTTGAATTGAAAATTGAATAATTGTAAAATAAAAAAAACAGTCTCTATGGTTCTTTTTTGTATATATTTCCCATGAAGTAAACCGGTGCTGCACAACCGAATAAGCGCGCGCGCGCTCACGCTTTTTCGAACGTGACTAGCGCAGGTATTTATCAAAGAGATACTAACTTGAATATATCATGGCCATATCTTGAATAATGAGAAATTAGTATCGCAGTACTATAGTGCAGAGCGTTGTCTGAAGTTATACCTACATATCTTACAAAAAAAAGTCTCAGCAAAAACAGAAAACAACCAAATGAATTATATGTACACGTAAAAACATTGATACAATCTCATTAACAAAAATGAACACAATGTGAGTAAAACAAGTGTTGAAAAAGGGGTCAAACATAATAAATAAAAAAAAAAAAAAGTAGTCGTACAAAGACATCACATTGGTCATGACAATTAGTGTAGCCCAAAAAGGAGTTTAAATTGTGGGGTCTTCTAAATCAAACCTAATTTTAAGCTGGTCTTAGTAAACAAATTTACCATCCAAAGCATTACCATCACGAAGATTAGGCCTTCTTTTCACCTTCAGATTGAGCCTGGGTCTGGGCTTCAAGCATACGTTGTGCGATGACTTCACCCGGGTTAGATCCCTCAAGGTAAGATCCAGCCAAACTGCCTAAGGTGACTTTTTGGTTGGCCATCATAGCATTAGCTCTGGCTTCTTCTGCCTTAATGTTATCCTCAATATACTTCTTAACTCTGACATAGTTTTCTTGGGCACGATCTCTGAAGTTATCAAGTGGCATCTTGGAAGCAGTTTTAGCAGTTGGCAAACCTAATAACTTTGCGGCGAAATTATTACCCTGGGCGTGATCCTTATTCCATTTCTCTCTCAATGCAGCTTCTCTAACAGCAAATTCTTCTGGAATTTTTTCACAGTTATTGAAAGTACTCAAGATTGGTCTGACATCTTTCAAACCACCTAAGCCAGCACAATATTCTAAAAATGGAATGTACTTGATCAAGGTGTCGTCAGGAGATCCATCCCATGGCTTAATTGGCAAGGCATTTTCCGGTTGCAAAGAGTAGTGGTCTGGGTTTGGATCCATAATGACAATTTTTCCCATGTCTCTGTTCATCAATGACAAATCTTTGATGACCTTACCATCTTGCAATTTAGCAGCTTCTTTAGTTAAAACAGCACTGAAATAAGCATTATATGGATCCAATTTTTGAATAGTCTTTTCCACGTACATACTGTAGTTGTCAGAAAACAAAACAATTTCATAGAAACCAGACAAGTACAACAAGAAGTAGTCCAAACCTGGTCTTTTAGCAGTTCTCCAACCCTTCTTTGGGTCCCATTCAGAATGAACCAACAAATCTTCCAAAGAAATAACCAATGTCATTGGTCTTCTGTAAATTTCAGGAGGGGCATCAGGTAATAATTTATCTACGGTTGGTTCAGAAAAGAATAAGAAGATATTATCGAATCTTTTCTTAAAACGTTGGTACATCAATGATGGGGTGTAACCATTTGGAATAGGTTCTTCGCCCAACTTAGTATGTTGGTTTTCATCTTCTTCCCAATCTCTACTCATGTAAGTACAAGAAGCACCAGTGACACCAAACAAAACCAAGTAGAACACATTGGCCCATTTTTCCCTTTTCAAGTCCCCAGAGGTCTTGTTGTTTCTTCTAGTTCTCTTTCTTGGTTTTTCACCCTCTTGGGAATCAGTTGGATTTTCATTAGCAGAGGGTTCTTTGTTCTCTGAACCAATTTTTTTGGTATTTTCTTCTATTTGATCCATATCGAATCCAGCTTTGGCTAATAAATCCTCGCTCAACACTGATGGTTGTGGGTCTGATTTTTTTTCAGCATAGTGACGAGATTGGTTGAGCTTTGCCAACAATGTTGAGTTTCTAGCAACAATACCGGACGGAGTGGCAACTCTGGTGCGAGCAAGGACTCTCGCAGCAGATGTCGAGGCTCTGAAAAGACTCATTGTGTTAAGAAGTCAATGTTGTTTTTGGTGCTGTGACTCTGTGTGTGTGCAAGGCTCGAGTCCGCGGTCTTACCTCATGATAATTATTTTCAGGCGTTGCACCAAAAATTTTCTTTCCCGGTGTGCGGGTGCCATCACTTTGGATTGACACCTGTGCATCACCCATCACTCCAAAAGACAAAAATGGCAAAAATAACAACAATAGTCGGTAACATAAACCGATTTGACATTGTCGTTTTAATAAATTACAGACCATCGAAGAAACCATGGCCTTCAATTTTGCCAAGAGCTTCCAGCTTCCAAAGGAATTCAACGTGGACTTCCAAAAGTTGTCGACTAACCTCACTTCCACAGTCCAAGGATCAATAAAGGAAATTTCTAAGGATGTCAAGGACTTTAGCGAGAACTTCCAACCTTACACTAAGAATGCCATTGACTTGATGAAAGAAACCATTGGATCGGGTATCAGTGGTGACGAAGTCAGCGCTTTACCTCCAGATTATTTATTATTGGAAAGGAAGGCGGACAATCTCAAGGCCATTTACAATCGTTTCTTGGAAGTCACCCAAACTTATGAAATTGAATCATATGATTATCCTCCAAATATCAAGGAATCGATAACTGACCTTTCTAAGACATTTTCTGAAAAATTCCAAGAATTGTCTAGTGCGTCCACTACAAAAGAAGCAGAAAAGATTTTGATCAAGCCATCTAGCAACCAGTCGCCAAAGACATTGGCTCATGCCATCGCTAAAGCTGCTGCCGTTTCCAGAGAGTCTCTTTTGAAGCAAGTCGAGGCTGAAGAACAGGAAGAAGATGAGGAAGAAGACAAAGAAGACTCGTTTGCTAAAGTGTTGTTGAAATTGGCTGATACCCAGAAATCGATTGGCAGTAAGAGACTAGAGCAAGATAGTTTGGTCATCAATAAATTCAACTCTAAGATCAAGGAGATTTTGGATAAGATGTTCAAAGATACCGTCAAGAATAGAAAGCACGTTAATCAATCAAGATATAGATTAGATCATATCAGGTATGAAATCAAAATTGCTGAGGAAGAACAAGAGAAATTGAAGACTAGTGAAGGGGAAGACAAGAAGGAGGAGATTGAGAAGCACACCAAGTATCTCGAGGACTTGAATAGCAAGTTGGAAGCTGCTGAAGACGAGTTAGTCAACAGTACTATTGTTGCTGCCAAGTCGATGAAGAAGTTCTTGAATCCTGTTGAGTCCATTGGATTGATTAAGATTTTGACTACAATTCAAATGAATTACTTCAAGGCTGCTGCTGCTGACCTTGAACTATTATTGAAGGATATTGACGAGATTTCGGAGTCAATTGAAGAAGAGGAAGAAGAAGAGGAAGAAGAACAAGAAGAAGAAGAAGAAGAAGAAGCATAATTTAGGTTTTGTTTCTATAAACTGTTTTTCCCCCTCCCGATAAAATTTTTTTTCACATATCTGTGTTTTCCTATTGATGTTGATAGTCTAGTTATATTATTTATTTGTGTTTTATGTCTTTTCCATTTTCCATTATTGCCATGTTTTCCTGAGAATTTTAATGAGAACTCTTTATTATTTCGGTGTAATTTACTCACGCCCACACTGAGCAAATATTGGGTGCATCCGCTTTGGGTGAAATGTGCTCATGCACTCTGAGGGTACATATAACAGGGCATTTCCCACCTTGTGCAGTGGTGGGTGTAAGTATAGTATTCAACCACAAAGATTTTCAATTACAACCTTTGTTGAGACTTTTGAAAGCTGGATTTTCATTATATCACTCGCTCTATTTTCACAGGCCTTCGGTGTTATATAAACCAAATTGTCCAAGTGAAGAAAAAAAAAAAAAAAAAAAAAGAAAAATTTATAACATACTCAATAGAATATAATTACTACTATACCTACCCGATTTTATCAAAATATCATCACAGATTATCGTTCAATATGGATATGGGTTCAATGAGTTCAACGAGTTCAAGCTCGGCTTCAAGCTCGACTTCGACTTCGAGTAGTATGGACATGAGCGGGATGGACATGAGCGGGATGGATATGAGTAGTATGAATACTTATTTTACAGACAGCTACTTGGATTATCCAATACTTTTCAAAACTTTGAAAGCCAAAGATGAAGGAGCAGCCTTTGGGATTTTTTGCATTTTGTTTTTCGCTGCGTTTGCCCTCAGAGGGTTGAATTTCTTAATCATATATTTGGAACAAAAAGTCTGGAAAACTTCATCGACCGATATCAATATTACCATTGAAGAAGAAGAAAATTGTGCCTGTGACGCCGAAGAGGATATTGGTTCAGATGAAAAGCACTCTCGTGATGAAAGTGAAAAACATGGAGATCAACCGGTGGTCAGCACCACCGCCCCAAATGGCCATGTTACCTTGAATGCAACCACCACCAACAATAAAGCCACTGTCAAGAACGCCCATATCACAAATAATGTTAACAGAAGACAATCTAACAGATCTCCTTTAGCTCAATTGTTTGCTCCAAGCTGGGGAGAAATTTATAAAGATATTATCAGATTAGTGCTTCACTTTCTTAGTGCAATGTTCAGTTTTGCTTTAATGCTTGCAACCATGAGTTTTATTTTGGTATATTTCTTTGCCATTTGTTTGGGAGTGGCATTTGGTGAAGTGTTTTTCAATAGACTTAGAATTGTTTTGGAGATGGATGATAATATGGGCGGAATTTTGTGCAGTGACTTGCACTCATGATTGTATTACCTATACCATAATATTGAGATTAATGATGATTGTTTGTTCTTTATAAAAAAAAAAAAAAAAAAAAAATATTGCCTATGATATTCTTTCCTCTTTTTTAATTTTTCTGTTTATTTATTCTAAAACTTTTTCTTTGTACTTTTCTTCAAGTTTGTAACTACTTTCAGGTTTTATATGTAGAATGGATCGTAGTTAGCGCTTGGAAGAGTTGTCTCGAAGACATGTTGTTATGTTGCCATCCTAACATGGCTATTTTGGCTTCAAACTCGCGATTAACGCTTAGATTGCCTTTCCACATTATAAACGCGTAAACTGCGTTGGCATGAATGATGTCCTCCGTTTCTAAGATGAACTTCGTCATCTTTTTGAAATTGGAGGCTGTCTTCATGTCCATCCTGTAGAGCTTGCTATAGCATTCGGCGATAACTAAAGACGCCGCTTCGTTAGTCAATCCTCCAATATGGAGAAGCTTCTTCAATTCAACTTCCGATGGTTCTGTAGAAAGCCTACTCACAACCTCCCTCATTGATAGCCGTTTTGTCACCACTGGCTCTGCTGATAATCACTTTCACGCCTCATTGATAGCCATTTTGTCACCACTGGCTCTGCTGATAATCACTTTCACGATAGTAGCCGTATCGTATACGTCGTAATACTCTTGGTATAACTTCATCCCAATACGAGCCACTCTGAGCCTGTCTTTGATGTTATCTGGATTCCAGCGTTCAAGTTCCGTTCTAGCTCTTTTGGTTAGCTTGTTTCTATTTTCGTCCATTCTGTATTGAACTTAATGTTTGTTTCCAAAAAAACATTCAAAATCCGATCGGCCCCCATGCAGTGGCTACTAGCAAGTCTGGTATTAAGAATGGATGAATGAATGAATGAATGAATTGTATATTAACGAGTCACAGAGGTTCTAAATAACATGCAAGCCGGGCATTTCATGCCGGTCTTTCTAATAGATAAGTATAATACTATAACTTTCTCACAACCTCACACTCCTTGCTTTAAGAATTAATCACATCACCGGTAAAAAACTCAACAATCAAGATTATTAAGGAAAAAAGGTGCAATGTGAAAATATGAGATGAAGTCACTAGTGAATTACCCATCACTAGGAGCTTCAGAATGGATGCTTCCTTTTGTTCATACTATTCTATATACTTGTAGTGGACCGGAGTCCTCTTTATATAGTCCTCGGTGGGCCACCGGTCTCCCGTTTTGTTTCGGTAATCACGTGGAACAGCGAATAATACCAACAAGGATGAAGGTTATTCCTTATACTGTAATAATACTTATCTTCGCTGATCTCGCGTTAATTATAGTAGTAAGAAAGTCAAATAGCTATCACAGTAATTAGTCTCTAGCTATTTGATGAACCCACAACTCAACGAATGGTTCGGGATATAACAACTTGCTATGATACTGACTTCTGTAGGTATAAACACAGTACGGTATATGATTATTAATATAAATAAAATAGGTGAATAATTAATTGATTCTCATGAGTTAACATAATAAAGGGGTTAATAATTGTCAACAATAAAAATAAGGATAACAAAATAAGATAAAAGTAGAGTGACTATAATGGTGCTATGTACGATAGTACACCCGTCTTCCAGGAGGCTCAACCTACGGCTGCATGGTGTTTCACTGCGGTCGGTATCGGACCTCACCTTGTTACAATAAGCATAATAATATCATAGATGTAATATTTTATAGTAATTCTCTAAAGATTGGCCCTGCGAATCTTTTGGGACTCTTTGGCCTTTTTACCATCCATGATGTCTTTTGCAACAAGTTCATCAGCTTCGACTCTCTTCGGAATATAGTTAATGATCTTGCTCAACCATTCATCATCATAAACGTCACGGCCAACAGGCACTCTGGCAATCCCGTTTTCATCACCAATTATAATGTCTCCGGGATATATGGTCTTATAGGCTTTTCTACTACTTCCCTCTTCATTTTTATTATAATAGTCTTCAACCAACACTTCCACAGGCTCATTAACTGCCACTAGTTTAACCGCTCCTTTTGGAGCACAAATTCCAGTTCCGTAGCTCCATACATTATAATTTAAAGCTCTATGTTCCGAAACGTCTCGAACCCTTCCGAAAACCACAGTTCCTTGGGCCTCCAAGTATTTTGCTCTAGTAGACATTAACCCACCATACAAAGCGTTGGTGATCTTGACATACGGAGCTCCGGGCAATTGGGCGGACCGCGTGAGTCCAATCACGATCATTGACCCCGGAGGAGCCTGGTCAATATACGATACCTGTTTCAATTCCGGCCTAGGATCATCCATAGGGGCATAGGTCACGGTATACGCAACGCCAACAGAGCAAGAGTCGTTCGAAGATACTTGATTCAAATTGGGGAAAAACCCACCATCAGGTAACCCAAACTTCAAGAGAGCATCAGCGACATCACAAGGACTATAATCTTTTAGAGTACTGATTACTTGAGTAAGAAAATCTTGGGAGGGTATTTGCATTATTATTAGTTGTGTATCAAAATATTTTCTAGAGCATATGAACAAATAGCAGAGGAAAAAAAAAAAAAAAAATGTCCCCTTAACGTTTATGTGGGGTCGGTCTACTTTGACGTGAAATTGTCCACGTGAAATGCCCGGGACGCACCGTATATTATCAATTGATAGTGTTTTTGAAATACTTTTTGGGCATATTGAAAGATTATAGTTTTCACCCTTCTTCTTTCCAATCAATGTTACTCGCACATTTTCTAGGAAAGACTACACAGATTCAGAATAAAAGTTCATCAAAGGTTCGTTTCATTTCTTGTATGTATACTATTATTATACATAGGTCTAATCATAAATATATACAACGGCAAATAGAGAGTAGAGATTCAATGAGCCAGGCCAGATCAATATAAAATATTGCATCTATCCATAGACAAAACAAGGGATCAGAAAGCCTTTATTTACCAAAAAAGATATTACTATTTATTATTTTTCTTTTTAGTGACCCCAATTCTCAAATCTCTGAATAGTGTCCATACTGGCACTCTTCTTCACAACTCTAAGCCCATTGTGAAAGTCCTGCATCCCAACTGGCCTAATGTCTTGTTTCGAAGTGGTTATCAAATCATCTCCCAATTGTCTTAACGGTCCCATAGATGCTTCTTTGACTAATCTCAGCATATCATCAATGGAATAACCACTAGTCATCGTAGATAAAATTCGAAAATCCACATCTTTGAGACTATATTGTTGCTGAGTATTGACCAAGTCCTTGAAAAACGCGTTTCTCGTTTCAAAATCTGGAATGGCAATATATTGCTTATTGCCAAACATCTCACATGAAGCTTCATCGATGACCCATGGTTTATTGGTGGTGGCCAATAATAAAACTCTAACATCTTGTTTCCAATCACTACCAATATTGAAATCAGGACTCAATGGAGTACTACTAGAGCTACTAGAGCTACTAGTACCACTTTTTTTGCCGCCCGTATGAAGCCTGAGCATGCGCTTCCATTCTTTGAAAAAACGGGCTTTCACTCGAGCAACTTCCGGCTTCCTTTCAAATAACAAATCAATGTTTTCAAGCACAATTGTTATTGGTGACATTTTTCTGGCTAGCAAAAATAAAGACTTCACAAATTTCTCATGCGTTACTAAAGAAGCAGTATCAATAACTAAAGGGACACACTTGCATTCACGGGCAACCGCTTTTGCTATCATACCTTGTCTATTACCAGGAGGCCCATAAAATAACATGCTCTTGACGGTTTCTGACAATAGCCCGTCAAATAGATCTGGTCTCAAAAATGGGAAAATCAAAGTTTCCTTAAGTGACTTTTTCGTACTAGAGGATACAATGCCCACCAAATCCGTCAAGCTGATTTTATTGTTGTCATTATGTAATGCAATCTTCAATAAAGAGCGACACGTCCTCTCATCAACTTCACCACTGGTATAGTTACTGGTGTCCAGTAACAATTTTTCGATTTTTTCCTTAGTTTTCTTTTTAGTAGAATATGTACTGTACGTGGATTCTCCCCCAGAAGCAGTGACCATTTGGGGTTTTCTGGAGGGATTTTTGATGGTTGATCTCTCCGAAGCAACAAGCAGGGCACCATTAGGAGTTGCTATACCAGAAACTAAAGAGTTTGCAGAAAAGAAGGTCACTATTGGGGAAGTCTTGGCAATTTGGGCCCCATAATTACTCTTTTCGTTAGTTCCATTAAGCCCAAAGACCAATTTCATTCCATTGCCATCTTTTCTGTCCAAATGGTTGAGATATTTGGCTTTTTCTATCTCTAAAGTCTTTTGCATACCTTTAATCACCTGTTGTTTATTGAAATTTTTGGTTTTCTCGGTACGTGGCAATGGTGGTAGATTCAATTTTTGCCTGATAAAAGGACGAGATTTGGACGAATGCGGGGCTGAGGGTTCTTTGAATGAAAAAACGTCACTATTAATCATTGTGTCATTGAATTTGGTAAGAGTGGTACCCAAAGACTGAGCTCCGTCATTATTGATTTTCCCCTTGACAAAGGCATCTTGTGGTGGTTTACCAAACTTTGTGGGATGACTAAATGTTGGAGATATTTGGATGGCCTGCAAACAGGTAGTTTCTAGTTTAACATTAAGAGTAACCCCACTTTTATTCGAGTAATCACTGTTGGAAATAGTATAGCCATTACCAAAATTTTTGTTCCTGCTTACTGGAGTATCATTTGAAATAATTTTCATAACATTTGGAATTCGAGAAAACTCAGTCTTGATCTTTTCCTTCATAAAATCTTGCTCCGGCTTTCTGGATCTCAACATTTCCTTATTCTGTTTACTTTGGCTAGGTAAAGTTGAGCCATTTGTGATCATGCACGCATTTGTCTCAAGCTCATCGTCCCTATTTGTCTGAGGTTGACGATATTCATCCTCAACTTTTTCAATCACACTGGCTGAGAGTACTGATTCAGAATAAGCAGCACTAAATTCCTGTTGCTCCTTCACATCATCTTCAACGGATTCAAAATTATTAATCGTAGCATCCTCAATTGCAATGCGTTTTTCAATTTTTCCAACTTCCATAGTTTGCTTATGGTTTGGAATTTCAGCTGTGGGCCAATTATCAAAAATTTGTTCAGGAATCTCATTAACTTGGAATTCACCTTGCGGAAGGTCACTGAAGGGAATATCTAATAAATTCGCAGTGCTTCCAAAAGTATTTCTATATAAACTACCTTGATAACTGCGAACACTTTTAAGTGTACCTGGTGGTCCATGGATATCCAGCAATATCATACTTGAGTGATTACTGGACTTCAAAAGATCAATAGCAGAAAATTCTTGCTCGATGCCAAAATGACCCATATCAATTCCGATATTGTTGATACATCTATTTGATGAGTTGGTCGCCCTGCTGTTTCTTGGATGTGAATAATTCCTGATATGGGGAGCCGTCAAGGTATCTAACTCTGTGAAAATAGTTGCATTATCTTCCTCATCTTTAAACTCGCCTTTCTCTAAGTGTAACTCATCCATCAATTTCTTTAATGTATCACTGGATCTCTTATGTTCAAGAAGCGTATTCATGCTCAATGGTGCAACAAAATCATGAATGTTGTTTGAGTTATGTACTCCATTCATTATTTCATTGAGCCTATTGCTATTATTTCCTGTTCGATGGTTCATTTCCTTTTCTTCATTCTGTGTTAGCTGCTGTTCACTACCTTCTGGTTCATCACAGAAATCATCGGTTAATAAAGCATTGTATTTGGGGTCTGTTTGATAATGTTCAACAATTCTATGTTCCTCACCTCTTCCTGGGGCTATTTCAAGAATTATATTATTTTTGGCTTGCTCATACAATTGATTATTCCCACATTTTCCATGGGTTTCATTATCTGTACTTGAGTTGGATTCCATGTCATCAACACAACTTGATGCCGAAGACCTAGATAACGAAGAAGAAATAGAAGCAGTGCCTTTATTCTCCTCTTCATAGCTCTCCACCATTGAGACGATATCTCCTAATAAATTCGATTGGGAAGTGTATACTGACAGTACTCTGGCGCTCAAAAGATCACTATCAGACATGGATTTGCGTAACCTGGATTCCCGCAGTTTGTGATAATCCATAGGTGAAAGGTAAACCATTGGCGCGGCTATATCAAAATCTAGTAACCGATTAGGTTGTAGTGTGTTTTTTCCGGAGTATAGAAGATCATCAAATGCCTGCTGTTTTACCTTGTTGTCAAAAATATCAGTATGATATTCTGAGGGAATTGAAAGCCTGAATGCTGAGTGTAAATCTTTATTTGATGGTGTAGGAATACTGTTTCCTTTTGATTCAGTTGAGTGAACAATAGGTTCATTTAGTGATTTTGAGGTTCCATACTGATGAGTTGGCCTTACCGTTGTTGGTTGGTTGTTGATAATTTGTGCGGACTTGACATCGTGCTTAGATATGGTGGCTAGTTGATTAGAATGTGAAATAATAGGTTTTTTATTATTGCCAGGCGGTACTGTTTTCAAAGCAGTGTTAGTAGATCCTGGATGGTGAGTTTGATTGCTTGTAGATTCACTCCTACTATTGATGTTGGAGTTTTCATTAATATCGTGATCTCTTGCGGTGTTGTTGCTCTTTGTTGAAGATGATCCTTCTTCAAAATCTGTATTAAGAGACAGACATATTTCAGAATGAATCGGGGAAGAATCATTCATTTGAAGAGATTTACTTGCGATTATGGAAGCTCCATCTTCTGTAAAGTCATTATTTGATTCATTGTAATTCATCAAGTTAATTCTCGGTTCTGAAAGTAGAGTGATATTCCTGTCAGTGATGGATGCAGGTATGAAGCCTGAATGATTCGAGTTTAGTTGTGTTGAAGTGGCGTTTGTTGAATGGGACTGAGGAGTAAATGTATCATTTTTTTGGCCTGAAAGTGTGGTTGCGGTTGAAATTTGCATTCGTTTATGGTAATCTTTTACTCCACTATTTGCTGGAGTATGATATTTGTTGCTTTCCATATTTTGTGGCTCATGGAAAATCGCTGGGTTATTACCGCCTGAGTAAGTATGATGATGAGCATTACCATCATTCTCTTTGGGAAGTTTGCTTCTGACTATGATTTCAAAACACAAATGGGCGCCGTTAATGGCCTGCTTATCTAGATTTGAAAGGCTTTGGAAAAGGTCGAATTCTATGGGGTCCATGTTTCTTTTAGAATTATCGAGTAGCTTCATTGGGAAATGTTTCTTGAAGGAACTAATGGAGCTGGTGATGAAAGTGTGAAGATTCATCCATTTCTTGTAGGCTTTTTCGTAATCATTCCTTATTTCAAAAAGAACACATTCTTGTGCTAGAGTGTAACAGAGACGGTAGCAGTCATCGATGTTTCTGACAAATGAATATTTTGTGCTTATGGGGAAATTCATGCCTTGATGTTCATATTATCATGTGTCTGTCTATTGTCTCCCGAGAGCTTGTGTAGATATATATATATTTATGTGTGTGTGTGTGTGTGTGTGAAAACAAGATACTGTGATGCCTTGCTAAGAAACAAATTATCCGTCAATATTATTGTATTATTCTTCTGAATTGATTTCAAAGACTGTTTTCGAGGAAAACGGGGATATTTAAGTAAGCATTCCTAGGTCAGACACACAGAAACTCAGTCTTTTCTGGCATCACTCTACTGCAGTAGTATTATTACAATGTCTATGATTTCTGCCAGAAAGAGGACGTCTTTATTTTGCCTGCAAAAATATTTCTTTAATGAGCATTGTCGTATCACAATGGCTGTTGTGGTTGTGGTTGTGGTTATACTTGTGGTTGTCCTTGTGGTTGTATCATCTTTTTTTGTTTTTTGTTTTTTTTCAATAAATTTATTTTGATCCGCGAAAGAAGTAATAATAAAACGTTCACCCCTCAAAGGTTTACTAAAAGGCCCTCTCTATTGGTGTTTTTGTCCCAAAATACTAATGAAACATAGCAGCATCCAATGCTGATAGCATTGGCTAAAACAATAGAGTTGGTTGGGTCGACATCGAATACATGAACGTCACGCCAACTTTAAGTGAGTCTGCCGTCCCTTCCTGCTCATCAGTCTATCAAATTAGCAAATATGCAGAACGTGAGGGTCTGTTTTCTGTAAAGCAGATCTTTTGTATATTAAAATAGAGCAGATTGGGACGCCGTCAATGTTTCATCTATTGACTGCTTTACGCTGGCTGATTGTCGAAAACAGAAACTCCAACGGTTGTGGCTCTCTCTTAGGGAGGGAGGACACTGTATTTATTCTTGGGCACACATCAACAGACATGGAAAGCCCCCCACCTCCTCACTAAGCTCTGAAATTTGCCCATCGAGCAGGCGTATCCCTTAAAAGAGTATGGATTATTACCCTAAATAACCTGTTCCTCCGCGTACTAATAACCGCAGATCTTTCTCTCTCTGCACAAGAAAAAAAAAAAAAGACAATTCTGGAAAACAGTACATTAATTACTGGATCTTTCTGAATATAGACGGTTGCTTTGGAATGTATAAATGAAGGAGGAAAAGAATGAATAGATTATAATTAACCCCCAAAAGGTAGCCAGGAAAATGACGATTTACGTCTGGCTTCAGCAGTTACCCATGAATAATCGGGCTTACATGATCAAAACAATTACATGATTCCAGCCAGATACGGCTTTTTTTTTTTTTTCCGGCAGTTTCAGGCTTATTTTACCGGTCCACAGCACAACCCAATTGGTGGAACAAAAAATTTGGTTCCAAGACCAAGTAATGACTGCTTCAAAAAATAATCAGAAGTGGTATGGCAAACTGCTATCATCCATCTTGATGATTTTGGAGTACATTATTAATTTTTCCAGTGGTTTTCCCTTCAAATGTAGATTATATATGTAATGTAACTTATCAGCACCATCAACGATGCGGTTGACCGAGATTTTGACAAATGCATGCTTTTCAATTAATGTAAGAACACTAGCTGAAATACAAATGTAATTAATTTATTATTATGAAAATGGAAACATTAAATATAAATTGAACTTGAGCTTGAACTTGAAGCAAAGATGATTAATGAATCTCCACATGGTAGAAAAGAAAAGAAAAGTAGTAGGAAGAGATGGCGGCAAGAAGAAAAATCAGAACGAGGACAAAAATGAAGAGGGAAAAAAATACTATGAAGGAAAACAACTAAGAAAGGAAAGAGCTATTCACAAGCAAGAAAAAGAAATTAAAAGGGTGTAGGGCTTATACTGGAAAATCCAGTGGCAAGAAACAAAAAGGTACTATCATGTACTATCATATGCAATTGACACATCTTGTAAGGACATTAAGGAGGAGTCCAATATTTCTGATCCAGAGATTGAAGAAATCATCTTCAAAGACCTTCGTCTTCTAAAAAACCTTTGGAGATCACAAGGGTATCAAAATGAAAAGAATAAATGTATTGAGGTGAACTGAAAAGTATTCTCATTTATTAATGGGGATACCAAACTTGGCAAATGCTTCTGAAGAACCAATAATGGAATCTGGTGTCCCGTTGCAGTCTTTGAAGCGGTTGCCAAGAAGTGGTTCAATTGACACACACAGTAACATCGCTAATGGAAAAGGTTGTAACGCAATTAACTGAGCAATCAGAAATATTCTGTATTTCGGGCTCTCAAATGATTGAAGAGTATGATGAACACTTCTGGTTTTCAAGAATGAAAATTAAAGAGTTGATTTTCAATTTTGATGATTATTTTTCTTGATGGTGCATTTAATTGCTCTAGCAACTTGAATCTAAAGTTACCAATAACTAGTATTTAACTTACGGAAAGATTGGAAGTTGTAACTCACATGTCTCAAAAAAGGAACCACCAAAGAGAACAAAACAGGAAAATCTCAAATTTTGAGTACATGATGGAACATCAAGCTCCAAAAAAAAAAAAAAAAGAAAAAACATACCCAAATAATAGTACCGATGCGTTGAAATTTACCAGCTTATGGATGCATAATTTGCTTAGAAAAATGAACTATGGATCAATATCCATGCCATAACAATGTCTTGCCAAAAATTTTCCAGGAATCTTGCCTCGCAGCAGTTGGAAATTCTTAGGAAGGTTTTTTCCAGATTTTTACGAATAATGATCAACGTTATTGAAGTTTTCAAAGACTTCACCGCTCTCATAATTTTCATCAGAGCCGTATCTACTTTAGGATGTTGTCTATCTGAGTCCTCTGAATTTTGGAACCTAAATTAATATATAGTGCGAAACTGTTCTCTCCTTCCACGAAGTTTTACGGCAAGCAATTGATATGGCAAGAAATGCGATACTATCAACTTGCCCTCATGGTGCTCACAATAATGAGCTACCCCTTTTCCTTACTTGTAAACTTTGAACTATAAATGAAATATTCGACAAGAAGATCTTATACGAGGGGGAAAAAATAACCAAAAACCGAAAGAAAACAAGTAGCCAATAAATAACAATTTCGTGCATCACGCAAAACTCTCTGGTGAACAACTCCACCGAACCCCCGAGAACTTCATTTTGGTTCTTCCAGCTCCCTGGAATCTGTCAAATGATCAATTTTATGGTTTTATTTGCTGGGAGAAAGATTATGGTGTTAATGACTGCTTATTGGATTATATATATATAACTTTTAATTTATAATATATAGGCCAAACAGCAAAAGAGAACGTGTGGCTCATATAAAAAGAACTCATATCCTCCCTTAATTTCAAAGAAATTTTTCCGGACAAAAAATTACGCCGCCTCTTTTCCAATTTTTATATCCTCTTTTGTCATTATTTTCCAGTTACTATCGGAAGCCGTTAATAATCTAAACCGAGACTGGAACCCGGCCCGAGTCTGTCACCGATGGGAGCTGAAGCTCTAACCGTAGAGCCCACTACAAATATAAATGTAGAGCAGTTATCCTTTTCTTGAATATAAATTGAAATTAAAGAATCTAAGTACTGTGTGCATTATGAATTCTACAGTTAGAATTGTAAAATTACAACAGAACTATAGCTGCGGAGCTCAGAGTTCAAAAATCTTGCGAAACAGTGGAAAGGTAACCTTCCCTACAAGGGTTTTTTAAACTGATATTTTAAACTGATTTTTTTTTTTTTTTTATTGCTATATTATTGCTTTTATTATTTATTCTCTTATGATTTTCACGGGTCTCTAGAATCCCAGATGCTAACAATTATCCCAGTAGACTCACGCCTGAGCCACATTTCAAGGGAAGTAAGTGACTGATGGTGAAGATTTGTGCCCAAATCTAGGACACTGCATATTCAATAGGCTAGTAATACTATTCAATTACGATCATTACCCCCATTATGAGCGTAAGATTGTACTTTGCAGAATAAATACTATCGGAAAAACTTAGCAGGAGCCATAATCACGGTAAGCGAAGAAGATGGTTGCCCGGACTGTTTCCGGCTCCGGATGACTAAGCGGATTGGGGAGGGGGAAGCGGAGGACGGGTAAATTGATTTTAATGTATTATCGATATGCATATTTATATAAATGCATATTCACATAAATGTTAAGTGGTTCTGATTTTCTTTTCAATTCAGCCTCATCTGCAAAAAAGTAACCATGGTGTCTTTCGATCCTTCCCTTACCTTCAACCATACCTGTCTCAGGGTTAAAGACCCTAAGGTCAGTATCGAGTTCTACGTCAAGAACTTTGGCCTCGAATTGTTGAAGAAGCTCGATTTCCCAGAAAAGAAGTTTACTCTTTACATTTTGGCCCTCAATTACCCAGGAAACAAGGGCTACAACAAGAATTGGGCTGAGAGAGAAGGGGTATTGGAACTCTGCCACAATTACGGCTCAGAATCCGACCCTAACTTCAAGATCAACAATGGTAATGCCGATCCTCACAGAGGGTTTGGCCACATTTGCTTTACTGTCGACAACATCAACGCTTGCTGTGATGCCTTGGAGTCTTCTGGGGTTAGTTTCAAAAAGAAGTTGACCGATGGTAGACAAAAGGATATTGCTTTTGTTCTTGATCCAGATGGATACTGGGTGGAATTGATCAACAACAAGGCTATCCAACCGGTGGAATACAAGACCGAAATTTCCACTTACAAATTCAACCATACCATGATTAGAGTCAAAGATGCCAAAAAATCCTTAGATTTCTACCAAAACGTTTTGGGGATGTCTCTTGTTGACACTTTGGAATTCCCTGCTGCGAAATTCACTTTGTACTTTTTGGGTTACGAATTTGACGACCATAGTAAAGGTAAACATTTCTCCAGCAGACAATCGCTTTTGGAATTGACTCACAACTGGGGTACTGAGGACGATCCTGATTTCTCTTATCATAACGGTAATGACGAACCAGCCGGGTACGGTCACATTGGGGTTTCTGTCAAGGATCCTGCCAGCATGTGTAAGCAAATCGAAGAAGAATACCCAGAAGTTCAATGGGTGGCCAAATATGGTTCATTTTTCTTGAACAATATTGCTTTTGTTAAAGATCCAGATAACTACTGGATCGAAATTCTCCCACTGAACTTAATGGCAGAAACTCACGATTGCCCGGGTTGTAGTGGTGAATTGAAAGATGAAAACAAATAAATGGTTGACTTAAAATTTTCCTAAAGAGAAGTATAACTCCAGCCATCATTTGTTACATCTGTGTATATGATATTTTTTTATTTTTTTTTGTTGATTTATTTTGTACAATATGACTTTGATTGTAATTTTTCACAATTGATGTGTAGGATTGATTTATCGATATTAAAACTGCTAACATATAAAGTGAGATAAATTCCAATGGTCCCATCAAGTTATTTACTGACTTCCAAAATTGTTTATTATGTTTGATATTTGAAAAGAATGGTGAAATACTTTATATGAGCAAAAGTATGATAATAATAATTTTTTGATAACGGCACCACCTCACGGTACGCGTCGCGTAATTTTTTTTTTTTTTTTTTTCTTTCCTATTTTTCAATTCTTTCTTCTTTTTCACCTGTGTCAGTTATTCTTTGAAGAGATAACCATAATCTTTTTAAATAATGAGTGCTGCTAAGATCGACCTCAAGTTTTCTGATAATGCTGATCAGAATGGCTTCTACAGGAAATACAAGAACCTCGATGATAAGCCATTACAAACCCTCAGAATCAGCGATCGTGGGGAATATTATACCGTATTGGGAGAAGATGATACCAGTTTAGTAGCGGAAATGATCTATAAGACCAGATCGGTGATCAAGGAAAATCAAAATATCCCGTATATTACCATCTCCCCACAAGTGTTCTCGTCGGTTGTCAAGAATTTTGTGATTGATCAAGGGTACAAGATCGAACTATACGATAAACAATGGCGGCTCCTCAAGAATATCAGCCCTGGTAATTTGCAAGATGTTGAAGAGTTGGTGAATTTGTCATCGGCAGATATGACCTCGAACCAAATGATGGGGGCCCTCAAATTCATGGATAAATCCGATGGGAAGTACATTGGTTTAGGGTACGTGGATAATAATTCCAAGATCCTTGGGTACGCCGAGTTCATTGATAATGATTTGTTTTCCAATTTAGAATCGACATTGATCCAATTGAATATCCGCGAAGTGTTGATTTCCGGATTGACCGACGAAAGTCTAAGAAAGGATCGGGTGTTGACGAAATTGGTGCAAGTGATCAACCGGTGTGAAATCACCATCAGTGATGTCAAGCCAAGCATTTTCAGCACCAAGGATATCGACCAGGATTTCAACAAGTTATTGACCGAAGAATCGTTTCTTGCATTTTCCACTCCCGAAGTGCAATCCAAAACTTTGGCCCTTAGTGGGGTGGCGGCGTTAGTGGCATATTTGAACCTTTTGAACGACGATACCGCGTTTGGCGCGTACCATTTAAACAATTACACATTGGGAAAGTACATGAAATTAGACTTGTCGGCAGTCAAAGCCCTTAATTTGTTCCCAACCGTGAGAGATCAAGGTTCGAAGTCTGGCAGTATCTTTGGGATTTTAAACCATTGTAAAAGTGCCGAAGGTACCAGGTTATTGAGTCAATGGATCAAACAACCATTGACCAATTTGGAAGATATCACAAAGAGACATTTGTTAGTGGGTTTCCTTATGGAGGATTCTCAAACTAGAAGTGCTATTCAACAAGATGTGTTATCGTTTGTTCCGGATATCAGAAGACTCACCAGAAAATTTGCCAAGGGTAAATCGACGTTGGAAGATGTGGTGAGAATTTACCAATTATTATTGAAACTTCCTGATTTATTGAATATTTTGGAAATGGGGTTTGAAAATTTGGATGATCAACGGTTCTCGTTCCTTAATGATGGTGAACTACCACAATTGAAAAAATTGGTTAGCGATGAGTGGCTCGAACCTTTAAAACAAACGGTTTCTTCATTATACAAATTGCAAGAATTGGTGGAAACCACCGTGGATTTAGACGCTCTTGATAATCATGAATATGTGATCAAGGCGGAATTCAACGAAGATTTGATGGAAATTAAAGAAAAACTCGACACTTTGCAAAACGAGATCACTCAGTGCCATGTTGATACCGCTGATCAATTGCAGAAAGAAGCAGATAAGAAATTGAAATTAGAAAACCACGCTACTCACGGGTGGTGTATGCGTCTTACCAGAAACGATGCTTCAGTGATTAGAGGATTACCAAAATATCACGAGTTACAAACCGTGAAAGCCGGGGTATTCTTCACTACTTCTCAATTGAAATCGGTGGCTGATCAATACACAAACTTACAAGGTGAATATAACCGCACCCAAACTGCGGTGGTCAGAGAAATCATTGAAATTTGCAGCACTTATTGTCCATTATTGGATAAACTTTCGGGCGAATTAGCTGAAATTGACGTGATTGTTGCCTTTGCCCACGTCTCATCGTATGCCCCAACCTCGTACATCAGACCGAAATTATATACTATGGATGACCCACAAGGAAAAACCATTGTCAAGGACGCCAGGCACCCATGTCTTGAAATGCAAGATGATATTTCGTTCATTGCCAACGATATTGATCTTGCAAAAAACCAATCTGAATTCTTGATCATCACTGGCCCAAACATGGGAGGGAAATCCACTTATATCAAAAGTGTGGGGATTATTAACTTGCTTGCACAAATTGGGTGTTATGTTCCAGCATCCGAAGCGGAAATTTGTTTAGTAGACGCGATCTTGGCCAGAGTTGGGGCAGGGGATTCTCAATTGAAAGGGATTTCCACTTTTATGGCGGAAATGTTGGAAATGTCGAGTATTTTGAAAAGTGCCACCGAACATTCTTTGATTATTATTGATGAATTGGGAAGAGGTACCAGCACTTACGATGGGTTTGGGCTTGCTTATTCAATTAGTGAGCACCTTGCCAAAGAAAAACATTGCTTCACATTATTCGCGACCCACTTCCACGAACTCACGGGATTATCAGAAAAAATCCCTACCGTGAAGAATTTACATGTGGTGGCCCATGTCAGTGAAGAAAAAGCCACTTCTGACGATATCACGTTGCTTTATAAAGTTGAACCGGGGATCTCTGACCAATCATTTGGGATCCACGTTGCCGAAGTGGTGCAGTTCCCTAAGAAGATCATTTCAATGTCGAAACGTAAGGCTTCGGAA
Organism: Saccharomycopsis crataegensis; assembly: GCF_037102585.1. Classification (NCBI taxonomy): domain Eukaryota; kingdom Fungi; phylum Ascomycota; class Saccharomycetes; order Ascoideales; family Saccharomycopsidaceae; genus Saccharomycopsis; species Saccharomycopsis crataegensis. The sequence continues at coordinate 2,194,468 of NW_027043820.1, forward strand.
TTGGAGGATTTGGCAGGTAAAGCTGAAGGATCCGCAGAAGATCCGTACGTGGCGGATAAGAGAACAAAATGTAATCCGGAAGAAATCACTAAAGGGAGTCAGTTATTGAAAACCATTTTGAAAGAATGGAAAACTAAGGTGGATTTGAAGAAGATTAGTGAAACTGACGCCATAAAGGAATTAAATCTTTTGGTTAAGTCAACTTATGGAGATGAAGTGAAGCAGGATAAATTTCTACAAGAAGTGTTGGGATTATGAATATCGCTTTCACTTTTTTTTTTTATTTTTCTTCTACTTCTTTTTGCTTTGTTTTTTCTAAATCGTTTTTGTATTTCGCATTCTTTTAATCCAGGGGTTTTATTGTTATTCTTATGAACAGTAAGCAAAGTAGTAGGACAGCTTCTATTATCAAGGGGCTTGTAAAATATCATTATTGTACTCTAAATCATCAGCGAAGCTATAGCAATCATCAAGTGGGTGGGACTCTATGCCCTTGAAATAAAAAAAAAAAGAAAAAAAGTATGATGGATCCAACATTTTGGCGCGGTCAATGTGCACCGAACACACTTATAAAAATCCCCTCTCCCTCCCTGTATCATTTAAAAATATCTGGATAATTTATATTGAGTAAAGATATCTCTTAGCACTCCCAATTGTTCAAAAATAACTAATGAAAAAGTACTTTCAGAGCATCAACTCAACATCTTCCTCCTCATGTTATACTACCACGTGAGAAAAAATAAAATTGATTTCTGCAGATGGAAAAAAAAAAAAATTCTACATGGAAAGAAACTCTTCTCCCAATGAAATATTTGATTTAATCATCATGGCAAAAGGTAAAGGAAAGAATAAGGAGCGCGAGTCGTCGTCTCGTAGTGCCCATAATCCAAAACACTCTAAGAACAGTAATGGCCATAACTCTCGTAATGCAAAACACCACCATGTTTCCTCGGCCGCCAACACCATTACTTTCCCTACCAAGCTTGCAATGTGGGATTTCAACCATTGTGATCCAAAACGGTGTAGTGGGAAAAAACTTGAAAGGTTAGGGTTGATCCGTGACTTGAGAGTGGGACAAAAGTTCCAAGGGGTGGTGGTGACCCCGACGGGGCAGTCGGTGGTGTGTCCTAACGATCGGGAAATTGTCGAAGAGTTTGGAGTGGCGGTGGTGGAATGTTCATGGGCTCGTTTGGAAGAAATTCCATTTTCAAAGATTGGAGGCAGGAATGAGCGGTTGCTACCGTATTTAGTTGCCGCCAATACTGTGAATTATGGACGTCCGTGGAGATTGAATTGTGTTGAAGCGATAGCGGCATGTCTTGCAATTGTTGGGCATGAAGATTGGGCGTCACAATTGTTGTCACATTTCAGTTGGGGTCAAGGGTTTTTGGAAATTAATGCAGAAGTATTAGAGATTTATAGAGGTTGTACTGATTCCGCTAGCGTGAAGCAAGCAGAAGCCGATTGGTTGGCCAGAATTGATCAAGAACAAAAGGAGAGGAAAGAATGGAAGGATAAAGGAGATGTTGATTTGTTAGAGTTAGGAAGGGGTAATAGAATGATGCCTGTTGATAGTGATGAAGAGGATGAAGATGAAGAGGAGGACGAAGAGGAAGAGAATGTAGAATATGATAATTTGGGTAATGTTATAACCAAGAAGCCATTGCTCCCAGAGGATGAAGATGAAGATGAAGATGAAGATGAAGATGAAGATGAAGATGAAGATGAAGATGAAGATGAAGATGAAGATGAAGATGAAGATGAAGATGAAGATGATATACATGGAAATGTGATCTCTAAGAAACAAAATCCAACTTCTCTACAAGAGGCAATTGAAAAATTGAGTATATCTGCTTGAGTTATATATTGCCTGGGTTGAGATCTGTGTGTTGTTTTTATAGAATTAATTCTAGGATTTGGTGTCCGACATTGTATTATACTGGTACTTCTCTTTTTTAGTAAACGTTGCTAAGAATTGGTAAAACCTATGGAGTTTTTTCGATAAACATTAACTGTAGACTTCTTTGCACACAAATATTAATATATACGCGGTAATCTGACTCAAAAATTGCTATACTCCATGGATAATCGAAAAGCATGACCATCTTTTGGTGGCTTTCCCAACCCATTAATGAGTAGGCCTATCGTCAGGCTCGTAGGACTTCATTCTAGAGCAGGTTACTTATTTAAGGAGCTAGAATTCAGTGTATACTCAAAACCGTAGATAGAAGAAGATAGAAGTCAACGATGGATAATCAACCCTAAAAAGTCCCAGTAATTGTAGTATCTGATAATACGGCCGGCTGTACCTTCAATAACTTATCTGCTGATACAATATTCCTAGAAGAGTACCACAAGACAGCTCGGTTAGCGAACCTAATGTAGCTCAACAGTATTCGCTCTTGTTTTTGCACCGTTTTTCTTTTCAAAAAAAGTATATAATATCGCTCGATTTGTGACAATTGATACCTTTTTTTTTATCGAACTACTCTTTTTATTTATAATATATAACTTTTCGGCAAGAATTGTGGCCCCACCATATCTTACCATAGATAAAAATTTTGTTGCTTTCCAAGACTCAGATATTCTCAATAATTCTGTTAGTGTTCGAGTACCACAATTCCGATACCAGCCAGTGGGAGGATTTGATGATCCGATAAGATTTCCGCGTAATGAGCAAAATCAGATGATGCTAATCAATCCATAATTTCATAATGTTGCTTATATTTTGAAAACCCATTACATGGAGGCGGTGGATCAGGTCTTAATATTCTATTGTTTCGACGCCAATGGTATATTGAGAAATGACTGTGAATGATTTTATTAATTTAGACGAAACCTCAGTCAGATGTCTCATGTCTCACTAAGGATTAGGAATACCAAAAAACGTTAATCTCAATAGACACCATAAAAATTCACGTTGCTGATCACTTGGGCCTTAGGCTTGGGGAATTAATCAAGGCTTCGATTAAGAAAACTCGCTGTAGTAATAGTGCTTCTGAAACGTTAACACAACATATAATCCCCCCCTCCTCCCAAGAAATTTGAGTGGTCAAATACGGGATATTAATATCCTTCCGATACCAATATCAATAAATGAATTTAAAGCTACAAATAACAGAGAGTGTTCCTGATCTATTAGGCCATACGAATCCAAACAAGCCTGTTGCCCTACGCCAATTGGATAATCTAACTGACAATGAAATTAATGGTCTTTTAAGATTTTATAATATCCCATTTGCATGAAGGAGACATACAATGTTTACAAAGATCAGGAAGCTAAAGGCCACTTTAGGCATTAAGAAGTACTAAAGTACACCTCATTAACTGTTATTATTGCAACCAATTATTAAAACCGGAGAAGAAGCATATATAGGTCAATTGGATTTAGGCTGGGGTATGTATTAAACATATGTGTTATAATAAATATTATATATATTTCTGGGGTTTCTATCGAATGTGTATTCTTTTAGAAAGGACAATAAAGTGCCATGGCATGAATTATTTTCTTGCCACCGTTGCGGAGATTTGTGTGCATGAATTAAAACTGGAACCGGTAGTTGCATATTGCTTACAAAAGGGCTTTATGATCATGAAAGTAATGCGGTAAATTAAAAAATAAATTAAAAAAAATAATCGATAAGAGTCATAATAATGTAGTTTTTGTCATAATATATTGAATCAAAAGAAATGTCCGGGTTTTCGGGTGGCGATCAACCACCACTGCAGAGAAACAAATGAATACCGAATCTAATCTTCATCTTCAAATACTTCTCTTGCACTGTCGTTGACTTTCTGGAAGCGCATTTCCCTGACCATGGAGTTACTGCCTCTTCTGCTGCCTCCTTTATTGAGCAACTCTGGGGCTTCACCGGAGTCGATCAATTCGTTCAATTCGTCTTGTTCTGTGCCCCAGTTACCTTTACCAGCGCCGTTCTTCTTGACCTTGTTTGGGGCCTCGTTGAAGTTGCCGTTGTGGGTGAAGTACTTTTCTTCACTGTGGGACCATTTGTGGGTTCTTGTCATTGTTGTAGTAGTAATTGAGGAGTGTGCGAACGAATAAATATTGATGATAATAGAATAAATAAGATATGCACCATAAGAATTCTTTTGAAAAGAAACAGCAGGAAACATCGCCTTTATATATAATATCTATGTAGAGAAAGAGAGAGAGAGATCCCACCGATGAGATCATCCGCAAGAGCAATGCAGGGTGTCCAACCCCCTGTCACCACCCACCCCACAAACGAATAACGTCAAACACCGCCACCGGTCACTGCGGTGTGTGGTGCCACCCACCCACCCACCTACTGTGCTTATTGTACACACCAGCAAGAGCAAAAGCAAGAGCAAGAGCAAGGGAGGTCATGGTCATCCCCCCTGCTGTTTGTGTTTGTGTGGGTGTGGACTGACAAGTTATTACGCCGCCCCCCCTCTCACTGCCATGTAATTATCATCGCCACCCTGTATACCACTAACATTAACAATGCTCTCTCTCTATATATATATATAATATAACAACACTATGCTACATCTACCATTCCATATCCTACACACGCCGTAGCATATATGCCAACAACACTTAACCGCCTCATCGCCGCCCCCTCCCTCTGCTGTCAAATGGAAAAAATATATATTATGTGCCCTGGTGATGACCGATGAGCTTCTTTGTTGATCCCATCATTTTTTCTCCTTCGGTTGTTGTTCTGGCTTTCCCTGACAATCACCGATGTCGTAATATTGTCCCCTCCCAATGGGCTATGACTCACACAATAATCGCAATCCCCGAGTCTTCAAGTTTCAAGAGTTGGTGGACTTCTTCCACAGACTATCCTCAGTGAAAAGAGCAGATAATACCGGGTTCGACGAGTTTGGTAAAGCATCGGTCACCGAAAGACGTCGCATCATCATCAATGAATTCTTGGACAGCTGGAAAGTCTTTTACAAAGACAATGTTCCATTCTATACCATTCTCCGCATGATATTGCCTGATAGAGACCGCGGGAGGTCGTATCATGTCAAGGAAAAATCAATGAGCGTCATGGTTGCCAAAATGACAGGGCTCAGTAAAGACTCCGACGAATACAAAAGATTGTTCAATGGGGATTTGTTTTCAGGCCAAGCCAAACATGGCAAACTTCAAAAGATTGCGTCAATGATGGCGGATATCATTTCCATTAGACAACCAGACGTCAAAGGAGCAAAATATACCGTTCTTGAAATCGACGGAATTTTGAATCAATTAGATCAAAGAAACTCCCCAAGTCAGCAACAACAACAACAAAATACCCAGTCCCAATCAACTCAGAAGTTTCGAAGCCTGCAAGATCAGCAACGGCTCTTGTGGGAAGTGTTCTCCAATATGAATCACCAGGAATTGAAGTATATGATGTTGATTATTTTGAAATCAAGATTCAACGGTCATTCAGAAACCGCAATCTTAAGAGCCTGGCATCCTCAAGCTCCAGAATTTTTTTCCGTCACCAGCAGCTTAGAGGCAGTATGTAACAGACTCTTGGAATCAGTCAAACTATCCACCAAAGAATTGTCAGTGCAATTGATGCAACCGTTTGCTCCAATGTTGGCATCGCATCCAAAGTTATCTTATCAAAAAGTGGTTGAAAGCTATGAAAAATCATTTGACACTTACACAAAATACCTTCAAAAAATCGATTCTAATCGGCCATTGCCTGAGTTTGAAGGGTTTTATATCGAAGAGAAGCTCGATGGTGAGCGTTTACAGATCCATATGAGTAGAATTGAAGGGACTTCGGAATTTGAATTCAAGTTTTTCAGTAGAAGGGCCACAGATTATTCTTCTGATTATGGTACTTCCAATGATACTGGCTCATTGGCAAAATACTTCAAGAAAGTGATTGGTGAAAAGCATTTATCAGCTATCAAAAATCTTATCCTTGATGGAGAAGTTTTAAGTTATGATATGAAGAGAGATGTGGTTTTACCATTAGGTACATTGAAACCCACCAATATTGAAACCATTCATAATAGTGATACTTTCCGGCCGCTTTACGTGATATTTGACATTTTAATGATCAACGATAACCTTGTGTGCAATAAACCATTGAAGATTAGAAAAGATTTGCTTAAAAATTTAATCAAACCATTGCACGGTTACATTGAATTGGTTGACAGCCATGACGGGAGGACTGCTGAAGATATCCAACACGCATTACAAGAGGCGATCGAATCAAATTCTGAAGGGATTGTGTTGAAGGATAAGTACAAAAAATATGAAGTGGACGCCAGAAACGAGAGCTGGGTGAAAGTGAAACCAGAATATTTACAGGAATTCGGGGCAGATATGGATTTATGTATCATTGGTAAAATCCCCCAAATTAAAACCTCCTACGTGTGTGGACTACGAGTCGGTGAAGTTGACGAAATCAATGGTAATGTTTACGAGTCATTTTGCAGTATTGCCAATGGTATATCTTCTGCAGATTATGAAAAAATCGAATCTTTGACAGCGGGGTGTTGGAAAGAATATGAAAAAGAAGTTCCTCCAGAATCGTTACTCCAATTCGCCCTTCCATCAAAAAATGGTCCCGGTAGGGTTCCTAGGTTTTGGATTGACCCAAAGGATTCGGCGGTGCTTCAGATTAAAGCCAGAGATATTGAGTATGGATTGTACGGGAAACGTTATAAAGTAGGATCGACGGTGCTTTCCGGATATATGAAGGCCATCAGAACTGATAAAGATTGGAGATCATCAATGTCTTTAGAAGAGTTTTTGGCGTGGAAAGACCGGTATAAGACCCATGCGAGCAAAGCCAGTGATAAATTACATACGATTGAAGCTAAACGGGCCCGGAAAACTGCCAATAACCGAAAAAAGTTGAAGCTCGACGAGGATTATTTGAAATCCGTTAGTATGGACTCATTTCTTTTTGAAGATATGAAGTTTTACGTTTTAAGTGACTATAACTCCAGAGAAACTGGAAGAGTGGAAATTGACAAGATTCAAGAATTGATCAAGCAAAATGGAGGACAAATCTGCATTACCGAGCAGCCAGATCTATCAAAAGCAGATCGATTCATCCCATTAAGCTCTCGGAATACCCACATTACTAATAGTTTTTATAAACTTGGGTATGATATCATCAGTCCAAGCTGGGTGTTTGATTGTATTGATTCGCATCGGATTCTTCTCCTTGAGCCAAGACATTGTTTTAAAGTTTCGGAAGAAGTGTTGAGTAGTGCCGAAAAAAGAGTAGATAAATATGGAGATAGTTTTATTGGATTATTGACTAATAATCAATATAAGAAAGTATGTATTGCTGGTTTTTTTTTTTTTTTTTTTTTTTTATAATTAGGTGATCGGAATTACTAATTTAAACTAATAGCTTATTGATAATCTCGGACAACACCAGGTTGATGATTCCAAAATCACCATAGAATTCCAAGAGGAAACTGAACATATTGATATTGATGACAAATACCCGGGAGGTTTGCTTCATGATGTGATGGTTCACATTGTTCCGTTAGAGAAACTCCTCCCCACCGAAGAGATCAATTCATTTGAATTCTTAACTAATAATTTAGATTTGAGTTTGGAATGCCTTAAATTGAAATATTTCATGGATATATTTGAAGTTGATAAGATCAAGAGATCTATAAAATCTCACGGGGGAGGGTTTACAGAAGATATCGATACGGCAACTTTGATTGTTGTCCCACAGTATTTGAAGAAATATAATACTGATTTGAATCAGTTTAACGAGTTTAGGGAAGCCATTTTCGAAATTTATGAAAACAATTTGCAAGATGAGATAAAGAGAATACGGAAAGAGATTGCAAAGAGAATCACCCTTGTTGAGGGTGATATTTCGGGAAAAATTCCCAGGGTTGTTAATGAGAAGTACATTTCAAACTCCATTGAAGAAGAGTGTCTTCTTGATGCTGAACGTGAGTATTGTATTTCTATTTTCAATGGCTTTTTTTTTTCGATTTCTATAACCCTTTTTATCCAAGTATACTAACGAAAGTAATTATAGACAAACTATATCAAGTGGGAATGCCATAAAAAAAAGGTATCTACGAGATAGCTATGTAATATATTTATAATATTTATCAAATACTTATATAATTCATAATATATAAAGTATAATACGTATGTGAAACTTGTCTAAATTGTTGTGTAATTAGAGAGATTGATGTTAACATCGCAGGTTATGAGCTGCGAATCGTGTATTTTTCTGCTCTTCTCACTTGTTAAGTCGAAAATTTCACCACCATTTAACAAATCAAGCCTATTTGCATACCCCAGATCCGGCAAAACAATAACACCAATAATACTATTAATAGATATTATAAAATGTCCTTGGCGAATGTCATGAGGTCTCGTCGAGTCATTCAGAGACTTCTCCAGATATCCAGCCAAACAACCGTTAGGACTTTCCAACCGCATCCTTCAAGCCAATTATTACCATTGCCAATAGCATCACAGTCCAGTAGACAATATAGTCTTTTCACTAGATCGAAACCCCTGCCAAAGATTGAAATTTTCGAAGATGAGGCAACAACAACAACAACAACAACAACAACAGAAGTGAAAGGGAATGGAAGTATATTGGAACATCTTAATCATGAGCAGCAAGATATTGTGATGTTATTGAATCAAGCGTTGAGAAACGAAAAGAGTATCTCCCTTGAACATGTGAAATCGCTATTATTGCAGTTCATTGGCCTGTGCGCAGCTCTAAGTTCGAATGATGCTGGCAACAGAATGATCTTGTACGTGGTGGAGTATCTTAATAAACTAAAATACCAATTACCGATCCAGGACGGGAAAGCGGTGACACGGGATGACCCGGTGAAATTGAATGAGATTTTCAATGATGGTGAATTGTATCGATTATTAGCATGGATTCTGGAGGCATTGAACGACGATAAAGGACCATTGTTGAAATCGGTATACGAGGATAAAGTATCGAGATTGATAATTCCCGAATTGTTTATATGTTTGAAAGATAGTAAACGGTTGGCGATAGTCGAGCTAATGAAGGTATACGTTTATTTCAACAAGTTTTTACTATATCATAATTTCTACGACCAGTCGCTTCAATCGATGAAAGAATTCATGGAGCATCCTAATTCGTCAGCATTGAAACCCCAGCTATTGGAGTTATCGATGATTGATCTACGGAAGTTGGCGGTGCGTGATGTGAAGGTGGTATTTGGATTGTTTGAAATGTTCCAAGATGGAGGTAATGAAAGTTTAGTCAGAAAATGGATAGATTATTGCGTAGAATGCTATTCTATTGAAACTACCGAAAAGGCCAATGATTTGAGGTTCATGGAGCAGTTGGAGGACGCTTACATATTACAAAATTTCACCAAAGTAATAATCGGGTACAATTTGCAGCATACCAACGTATACCTTTTAGAAATCTTGAACAAGAATAATCTTGCCAAAGAATCCAAGCCGGTGTTACAAGAAATCTCCAAGTTTCTTAGGGAATCGGTGTTCGATAAACCAACCAATACTTTCTCGCTAGATGAATCATCCTTCAATAGTATATTGTCCAGCGCCCTTGCATTTAAAGACGAATTTTTAATTTGTGAGCCACTTATAAAATATTATACCGCTGCGAAAACTGATGAGGAAATTTCCAAGAAATCATGGGATTTGATTCTATCATGGGAAGTTTTTAAGTCTTCAGGGGATGATTTCACCTTGGATGCGGCGTTGACCGATCTCATCATAAGAATATCAAAAGTTGAAATTGCTCCCGTAGATAACGAAGTTAAAATGAAAGAAGTCGATGGGGAGCTTTATCTTGACTTGTCGGCAGCAGATAACATGGATGGAAATACTACTCGTTTCATCGATGTCGATACCGTGAATTGCCTTATTAGTACGGTGATTCTTGGTGGCCAGTCCATAAATTATGTGGAATCAATGATGGAATTTTTCCAAAACGGAATCCCCGAAGTCACCATCGAATTGAATGCCCGCTCTTATGGGTTATTAATGCAAATGGCCATAGAAAAAGATGACCCCACTGATTTGAACAAATGGTATCAAACAAGTATCAACAACGGGATTGAATGGTCACAAGAATTAAATGAAGCCAACGACAATATTTTATATAAAGCGGTCCAGTACACTTTTCGAAATAGCAATAACCATGAGGAATTAGGGGAAGCGTTCAAGTTTTTAAACAAAGTGAAGAATTTCGTAGAAACTGTTGATACCGATACCACCAACGAGATTCTCAAGAAATTTTTACAATTTGGGTACGTTGGCGACGCGTTGGAATTGCTCAATCGAGAGTTTATTTCCAATGAGGATAATTTCACCCATAAATATTTCGGGAAGGCCAATGAAGAAGATATTTTTGATTTGGAGAATGATTCGTTGAATTCTCGGAAGATCGATTTGAATAATGATTATTCGCACAAGATTTTCATCACCTTGAATGATTATTTTCTCCTGAGCACCGATTACGAGATTTGCTGGAGCATTTATGGTAATATCCACCGGTGTTTTATTAACGTGCCGTACGATACGTTCATGGCGGCCATGAGGAAATTTAACCAATTGAAACGTCCGGATGTGTCGTTATTGATTTTCCAACAAATGAAGAAAATGAATAGATTGTTTGGGTTGCCGCCGCCAAATCGGGACCACTACATCTATCTTTTCAATAGTTTTGGGGAAATGTGTTACGAAAAGGGGATCATTGAACTCCACGCGATGTTAAAGATGGATGTGGTGGTGGATACGAATATTTCGTTGAATAACTCGTTATTGAACGCCTATACCAATTTGCAAGATTTTATTAAAACTAGAGACTTGTTTGAACGGTTCTTGGCGATTCCTACCACCAGTAAGAACGCGATCAATTCCGATACTATCAACATCATGTTGAAGTCGTATACTTACGGGGGACTTGAGCCGGTGAACGCGTTTTGGAACAATTTGAGTCTGATCGATTACATTCCTAATGCATCGAATTATCGACAATTCATCATCAGTAACTGCTACCATCGCCAGTATGAACATGCCATTGATTTGATTGGAGAAATGGAATTCAATGGGATGCAGGTAACCGAGGAAGTGGTTAAGGATATGTATAACTGGACCGAAGATAAGCAGGATAAAGGAAAGATTAAACAATGGTTGTTGAGCAGCGAACACTCAGATTTGTGGGATAAGTTAGAAAATAAAGGGTTATTGATTCATGAGCCTACGGAAACTGAGACCCCAGAACAAAACTTAGATGTGATCTAGTTGAAGAAAAAAAAAAAAAGAAGAAACTCTAGAAGTAATTTTTTTTTTTTTCAAAGATATGATTTGTAATTATGTTGTGTAATATATTTTTGTACGTATGGATCATATTTACTTGTAAGCTGATTTACTAAGACCGACAAAATAAGATAATCTTAAAGCCTCTTTTTTAATTGTTATAGCATTTCCAAGTGAAGCTTCCTGTGTTTCAGAGTGGTTGTTTCATAACTATAAATAGGGTGTCGTTGTTGTTTGTATTTTTAGAAGCCATTATTTTGGGTGTGAGTGTAGGCATGTATGTATGTTGCCTCATTTTGGAGAGATCCTTAATTTTTTCATTTTTTTTTTCCTTTTAAGAAAACGTTCCATCACAGCGATGATCTTTGTTATTTTGCCAAAATGGATGGCTTTTCTTTGTTTCGGTGTTTGCTATTTTTATCACTGCTAGATCTTCCTGAATTTCCTCATCTGTTATAAATAAAGGAGGTTTTTCTGGTGATCTTCAAAGATGCTTTTGATGCTGCTGCAATCACAACCAAACCAACACCATAAAGATAAGATGAAGGGAAATAACCATTCACGGATAATCCATTGTACCGTTACTAATTCATTGGACAAAGGACCGACTGGTAAAATCATGTCCCGGCATTTAAAAGATATTTATTGTGTGCTACTTATCAACCTTAAACTACAAGAAAAATCTTCGATCCCACCACCCACCGCTTCAAAAATGAACAATTTCTTCTCCCTAAGAAAGCTTAATTACCCTTATTCTTTCTATCTACAAGATGCGATTGAGAAAATGCGTATTCTTAGAATTGAGATCCCCAGATCCGGGTTCCAAAAATCGTATTCCTACAGCATCAAGGACGATCTAGCCCTTGAATTGATGCATTGTTTCTTCGAAGCGAAGTTTCTTCATTATCCTGGGGATAGAACTAGAAAGCTTCCAAAATATGATATTCCCCTCCAACCCACTCCCAAAGGGGTGGCGATCCTTCATCAGTTTGTTAAGAAGAATGGTCTTAACAAAGCGTTGTTCCCGCAGATTTTACGCTCGAATTTCAATTCCATGGATCTATTCAATCTAGAAAAAAGTATTAAAACCGATAAGATCTACTTATCGGATTCGTTTGTCGAATTATTGTTTATCAAATGTATGGGGGCCCGGCCAAATGTCTGGAGCACCAATAATGCTGTCGATGCCATTCCTCGTTCCATCATCGAGAACTTGGAAAACAGTGATCCTGAGAATGAAGAAACTAGTATTTTCAACTTCGATAAATTTTCATTCGAGGATCTAATCGTATATGATGAGAAGGAACCCTTGCTTAACCACAATAGCCATCAACCACAAGATGAGGATTTAGTGGGCAGTTCCGAATCCCGGAAATTGTTCAAGCTATCCAATAGACCGAGGCTGCATCTTGCGCCACAATCTTCTGACAGCGAATCCAGCACGATTTCTCCATTTACTCATAAGTTCTTCACCAACCCTGAATCGGATGCCCATACTCAGTACTATGTTTCTAACAAAGGGGTCCGGTTATTCAAGGATAAAAAAATTGGCGATGCTGTGCAATCGATTGATTATTGTTTCAGCGGGAAAGCCCTTTGTCAGTGGATTATGGACTGTTGTGATGTTTTGTACATTCAAGAAGCTTGTTTATTAGGGCAATTTTTCATGAAACTCAAGCTAATCGAGCCGTTGAATCTGCTTACCCAATATCCAGACCGGTTTAAAATCGGTCGTCTGTATCTTTATAAATTGACATCGAATGGCAGAGAGAAATGTCACTGGGATAAGAGTAATGAGGAAATCGTGAGAAATATTAAACGGATTGGGGCAGAAACCAGAAGAGGATCCATGACCTCGATCAATATGGAGTACATGCAATCCAATGAATCGGTGAATGATGATGATGATGATGATAGTTGTTCTTCAGTTGAGAAACTCAATCAAATGATCATTAACAAGATCCCACAGAAAAAAATCATTCTCCGAGATGTTTTGAATGATGCAGGGCTAAGATACTTATTCAGATGTCATTTAGAAAACGAGTATTGTGTGGAGAATTACGATGCTTATCATTTATTACAGGCTTTCAGAAGGGATATGAAAGTTTTGAGGAAGAAATTACACAAAAATAAATCAATGCTTCAAAACAAGCAATATCTCCTCCATACTATTCCTTCCAATATTGATATTGACCAACACCAACAACGTGCTATGAAGAAGCTGATTCGTGGGTGTATCAAACACGCTAATGATTGTTTGGCCAACGCTTACAATATCTTTGGATCATACCTTGTGAGTGGGGCCATCAACGAGGTCAATATCAATTATAATGTCAAAACCCAAATCACTAACGTCATGACCCATCCAAAATCCCCGGTATCGACGGCGTTTTTCACTCCAGCCAGCACCAAATTTTTACTCCAAGGTCTTGAAACTGATTCCATGGTGAGTGTGGAAATTTCTAGTAATGTGGAAGACGATATGGTATTATCGAATGTTAAATCATTATCCAATGGAGAAAATGACAGTGGTGCAATGATATTGGGAGCCAGTATCGAAGATAATGATAGTTTAAGTGATGATCAGTCCACGGTGCTTGCGTCTCCAACTTTAATCAACCATAATATTTTATCCACTACTGATGTCCCCAATGAAGAAATATTTAGCAGTAGCTTGTTTGTGTTGAATAGGATTTATTTATTATTTGATAAAGTGGCCAAAGATTTGTACGTGTTGATGGAAAATGATTCATTACAGAAATTCATCGAGTCGGATATTTATAAACAGTCATCGGAAAAGATGAAAGTTTTCCAAGTTAGAGGCCATTAAGTTTCTTAGAAGGAAGAATTGATGGCTTCAAAGATATCGTGTTATATATTTGTATATTATTTCATTTTATGTCTGTTATATTTCTATTCAAGAAGGGGAGCCTTGTGTAAAATCTATCTAAAACTATAATATCGAACCAAGATGCTCGTATTTTGATATTTTGAATCAACTTCCATCATTTGTAGGAATGATACACCTTCTAGATATTATAGCCATTTCCATCGTTCCAACGGAAAGGATAATACAAGGATGCATGTCCCAGTAGCAAATCATATAGTCTACAAATAACAATACTTCAACAAAAGAACACAAATTTATTAAAGATATTACAGAGCTTTTTTTACTTTTTCTTCTTTTTTTAATTTTTTTTTTATTATTACTATTATTATATTTTTGTAGAAGAGAAAATTTAGGCTTCCAAAACACGACCCTTCTTGATGGTGGCCCAACCAATCAAACGCCAGTGCTTGTCGATTCTTCTAGATAACGCAATCTTTTCATTAACTTCGGTACAAGCTGGGGAACCCAATTGTAATCTTGCCATATCAGCCTTGACCGCAGAAACTCTGGCACCAATGGCACTGGAACCAATGTTGACCATGAGCAATTCATCAACATCCAACTTTCTAACCTTGGCTTGCTTGGAACCTTCGGCCTTGACCCCCAACAATCTTCTCAACAAAAAGTAGTTGATTTCAATATCGACATAAGTGGAAGGCAAGTGACCCTTGGCCCCGACGATTTGCCCCAAAAGTCTATCGGCTCTACATAACGCAGGATCAATTTTGGTACCGACACCAATCAACCCACCAGGCACCGCGAATTTAAGAGAATTGTCTTCGGCATTCAAAGAAACAATCTTGGAAAAAATTGGTTTACATTTGATGGCACCGTTATCTTCCTTAGACACCAAACCTGGTCTAATTTCAATTTCGTCACCCAACTTGAAAACCCCTGACAAAATCGACCCACCAGCAACACCACCCTTTAATTCGTCCACTTCAGAACCTGGCTTGTTGACATCAAAAGATCTAATAACCATAAGACGTGGGGAAGTGGTGAGATCTCTAACTGGCACAGGAATCGACTTTACTATGAATTCATTGACGGCGTCAATATTATATTTCAATTGGGCAGAAATTGGAACAATTGGGGCACCATCGGCAACAGTACCTCTAATGAACTTCTTGATAGATTTTTGATGCTCAAGTGCCGCGTCTTGTCTCATCAAATCCACCTTATTTTGCAAAATGATAATGTGTTTCAACTTCATGATTTCAATGGCGGCCAAATGTTCAGAAGTTTGGGGTTGTGGACAAGATTCATTACCGGCAATCAACAAGAGAGCAGCATCCATAACCGCGGCCCCTGACAACATAGTACTCATCAAAATATCGTGCCCTGGACAATCGACAAACGACACATGTCTGACCAAGTTATAACGACCGTCACAATTTTGACATTTTGGATGTATTTCCTTATCCGAAGAGAAAGATCTGTAACAATCTGGTTCTGGACAGTTTTCACACTTGTAGATCTTGGCGTTGGCGTAACCCAACTTGATGGTGATATTTCTTTCCAATTCGTTCTTGAATCTGACGGTATTCTTAGAGGAAATCGCCTTTACAACGGTGGACTTCCCGTGGGCGACATGACCAATGGTACCAATGTTGATGGTGGCTTGTCTATTGATAATTTCTGGGGATGACGCAGTCAATTGGGTGAAGTCTGGTTCGTCTGGTTGTTCTGGCAATCCACCACCTTCTTCAAATTCTTTTCTGGCACGTTCTTTTTCTTCTTCTTCAGTGCTGATGCCCGAAAACGCTGGTTTTTCGTCAGACACCGGTTCTTGAGGAACTTCTTCTATGATTTCTTCAGGTTCAGGAACATTTTCCTCAGGTTGGCCACCAATGTTGATCACCAAATCTGGAGTGGCATTTTGTAAATCGTCAGACATGATGATGTATGTATCGATATTAATAAAATCAAATGAAAAAATGGAAGTGATCCAACTATAGTACAATGAGTAATATTAAAAACCGATATAACGGGAAATTATACGATCCAAGAGAAAGGTAATATTCAAATTATTTGACAATAACACTCTATAACGTCAAAATGACTGAATTTTTTTTTTTTTTTTCTCTTCACTTTGATTTCTTTGATTTTTCCACCACACAAAAAAAAAATTTTTAATGAGCGAGGCAAAACCAACGCGTTGCCCGGAGAGATGGTAAGAGCTGGAGGCCGGGTGATGCACTCTCCATGGACGGACTCTTATCTTTCACGGCGCTATTTTAATGGTTAACTATTTGCAATAAATATCATGTTTATTGGCTAGTTATTATTCGCAATATTGTTTAATAGTTCCAGTAGTTTAGCAGTCCAACAATAAACAACTAAAGAGATATCAACCATAACATAAAGAATCTTTATTGTGTTAAAAAACTATAATTATACAATGCAATATTTAACAAAATAAAAAAGACCTCCCCTAATTCAATTACGGGCTCTCTTACCACCACCACCTTCTTGTGACATTCCTCTTTTACCGTTCTTGGCAAAATATTCCTTCTTTCTCTCTCTAACCTTCTCAGCCTTTTCTTTCTCGGCCTTCTGTAACTTCTTGATTCTCACTTGATTCTTCTCATCCTTCTTGGCTCTCTTCTTAGAATCCTTTTCCTTCTTGAGGGTATTCAATTGTTGCACCAAAGTTCTCGTTTTCTTTTCCTCACCATTGAGAATCACCGCTCTCTTTTGAAGATAAGTCTTTTTCTTTTGTGGCTTCATTTGTGAGATTTGGGATTTGAATGGCAAGTCACTTTGCACAGCCTTAGGAACGTGTAATGGATTAAACTTGACCTTCTTTCTTTCAATCTTACCATAAGCACTGTTGGCATTAGCTGGGGTCATCAACCCTTTTTCGGCTCTGATTCTCCCAGTAATACGCATCCCTTTCCATTCATTCTTGTCCTTCAAGGCAAGCGAGGTGACAGGATTATAGAATTTCTTAGGTTTGACAGGGTACCAAGTCTTGAGGAAGACAATGTCACTTAATACCACACGATCCTCAAATGTCGCACGATAATGTCCCTCGGATGACGTTAACGCTCTCTTGATTTCACCGCGGATCCCACTGACGGTCTTGATAGCCGCCCCTTCGAATTTCACAACTTCCATGGCTGTAGAAAACATATCCTTGATGAAAGCGGTATTTTTGAAGATCTTGTATGGATACCCAACAAGTTTCAATTTTTTGACAATCTCTACACTACTATTGACTTCTTCAACCACCCCTGAAGCAGCGATACGGAACCCAGTACCGGTATCACTGTCAGCAACAACCTGAGAGGCACAGAAGGTGGTGTTTGGGGTGACCAAAGGACCATAGAATGTGGCTTGACAATAAGCATGCTCTGGAGTATATTTCAACATTCTAGTACGCGTTCTAGAATCGGAAGTGGTGTAGATTGGTAAAGTTTGGAATCTTCTCCAACCAAGCGATAAAATGATCGGATCGTTCGATTTAAGAATCTTCTTGTGCCAACGATGTTTTCTAACACGGACACTCAACATCCCAAAGTCCATTTCGGTTGACAAGAGCCCACCAAGAATAACTGGGTAACATGGATCGAAATTCTCCATGAATTCACATGGTAATGAATGGAAGGTGATCTTCACATAAGTCCCTGCCTTATAACCATCCATCTTGATACGAGTCTCCTCATCAATTTTTTCAAGTTCAAGTTTGTTGATTTCTAATTGTTTGGACATTTTAGCCTTTTGGAATTCATACCATGATTCATATTCATTGAGTTCTTCCTTTTCTTTATATTTGCCACCAAATTCATCATCTTCTGCTTCAAATTGTAATCGAAGCTGTTCCTTCTTTTTAGCAAGACGGGAACGACGTTCTTGAACGCTAAGCTTTTGTTCATCGGATTCCTCTGGAGCATCATAATCACCCTTGGATTCCTCGGCGTCAAAATCGGCAAAATCATCGTCTTTTTCGGTAACTTTTTGATTGTCTTCGTCGCTTTCTTCTTCACTTTCTTCACCATCCACTTGTTTGAGTCTTTCACGAGGTGATAAGAAGAAATATTTCTTTTTCAACTTTGCAAAATTCTCTTCAGCCATGTCCCACTTCTTGGTTAATTCATCCACAGAAGCAAATGAAGGTTTTGAACGATCGATATTATCTTCCACCATTACGGTCTCCTTCTTGGCGAAGAAATCTTCTTCATCATCTTCGTCTTGACTTTCTGGTTCTTCTTCGGAAAATTCACCTTTCCATTTCTCAATGGCTTCTTCTGGGGAGACTTCATCATCGTATAGAAGCTTATTGATATCGTATCTTTTTTTGCCTAAGACACCTTGTAACTTAGCCCCAGTGGCACGCCAATCAGAGAATTTATCATCTTCATCGTCACTCAAGTTAAATTCTGTATCTTCTTGCAATTCAAACTGATCAGTACCATTTTCTGGTTTAGAAGATCTCAACTTATTGATTTTACGTAAGGAGGAACGACCAATGTTGCCACGTTCATTCTCATCTTCTGATAATTCACCCTCGAAATCTGAGAGTAAATCTTCATCATCGTCAACTTCTTCATTATCTTCCTCTTTATCAGAATTATCAGCACCATGAAGCACTTCACCCCCTTCGAATAATTGTAACCCAAATCCAGACGATTTTTGTTCAGTAGTATCATCATTGGATTTTTTGGCCACCAATTCACCAATCAACTTAGTTTCTAATTCTTTATCCTTGGAATCATCAACCAATTTCCCTTCACCATGATGTTTCATACCAACATCAATATAAACTGCATCCTTATCAATTAAAACCCCGCCAACATCAGACATTGGAGCATAAATGATTTTCTGTTTTTCTTCAAGTCTCTTACGTCTATGTTTTCTTGGGGCCACGGCTTCTCCATTAGCAGTAGCTATTTTGGCTTGCTCAATTTCGTATTCAGTAATCTTCTGCTCCATGTATGGAGTTGGCACTGGGTCAGGAAGCTTCTCAACTTTGGAAAGTTTATAATCACCAAGCCCGGCAATGTGCACAGTCGAGTCTTCTTTAAGATTCGAACCATGAACGTAACCGTATACTGCGATTTTCCGATCGATCTTGGTATTGGCAGCAATGTCTTGAGGAGGGGTCAAATCGGTAATTCTATCAACAAGCAAATATGGATGATCATTACGCCATTTTAAAGGACGGAATTTCATGACTGAGATGAACCTAGATAAATTGAGGATTTCACGATCCGGATAACGACCATTGATCACCCCGGAGAGGTAGAAAAGCTTGGCACCTTTGTAAACTTCTGTCCAGAAACGATGTTTGAGTAATTTCTTTTGAGCACGGAGTGCTGATTGGGTCTTGAATAAATCACAATGGGTGACACACCCAATGACTTTTGGCATCCCGTGATGTTGGGCAAGATTGAGGAATTCAAAAGTTTCCATTTCGAGACCATAATTCCCGTCAATCATAAGAAGGACCAAATCAACAATCTTTGCGGCGTCAGTCATACTGTTTAAATCAGGTTTGACCTCAATCACCGTTATACGACGACGTTTACCAGACACCATGGTTATCGGACCTTTGATTTCGGAGATCGAGGTTTTTGTGAATCTTTTAACCAAAGACTTCACAAGGGTAGATTTCCCAACACCAGATGGACCGACGACCCCAACAATCACTGGAGGTTCCTCATCATCAGGAAGCCTATTGACCATTGGCACATGGTACTTCTTTTCGGTGACGTCTGCGGACCTTTGGATCCCTTTTAGCATTTTCCCTGGGGCGGACACGGCGAATGCCTTAGGGTTAGACCCCGAGGCTTTCATCCTGTCCTTGGCGGACTTTCTGGACGTGCTCCTATGAGGTTTATTCTGGGCAGAGTCCATTAATTGATGATGGATGGTATCCTTTGTATTATGAGGGCGCTTATTTCTATGAAAATTTTAGTAGGAGAGATGAGAAAATTTTTTTTTTTTTTTTTTTCCTATTCTGGGGGGCTGCGTAACCAATGAGATGGCCCACTGTAACGGTATATGCACCGTCTGGCGGGATGGGAGAATGAACAGGTGTTTGGGTGTGCATGTTGCGACTAGACAGAGGTGTGTGGGTGTTCCAACTTTTCCGGCAGAAGAAAAATTTTTCTTCCATTTTCTGCACTGTGATGCAGTAATCATGTCGTATATACACTATCATACAGAGTGCCGCGCGGAGGCGGCCTGCAATTGGCTGGATTAGCTGCTGGGCACAACAACCTTCACAAGAATTTCCTCTCTTCACATCTTGTTCAGATATATATAACATCATGATATAACGTGATAGACATCATATATAGAGGCTAGTTCACCACTCTCTTCGGTATACTCCACTCAATATTGATAATTATCATCGTTGTTGTTGTCCCTTTTTTTGGTCCTTCTAATTTATGTGTCATCCCCACATACTAATATCAGTCTAATAATATCTCCACAACATGTCACTTCTACGAGGTCAGATTTCCCACGCAATTCTAGCAAAAAGAGAAGACTCCCCACTATGGACCGCCAAATACGACTTGGGTATCACCGGCTTCATCATCACAGCCTCTGCCATGCTTATCCTCATGATCACTGGTCTTGGGCTCCTTTACTCTGGTCTTGTGCGTCGTAAAAACGGGTTGTCCCTCTTCTTCATTTGTATTGCTAGTTCCTTTGTCGTCACTTTCCAATGGTATTTCTGGGGTTATTCGCTAGCATTTTCATCCACCGCAACCAATGGGTTCATTGGTAACCTCGATTCTTTCGGGTTTAAGAACTTGTTTGAGGCAAGAACTGAGAATGCTGAATATCCAGAACTCTTATTTGCAATCTTTGAAGGGTTTTTCGCCGCGGTTGCCTGCGTCATCACCGTTGGTGCTATTGCCGAACGTGGGAGAATCTTCCCTTCTTTGATTTTCAGCTTTGTTTGGGCCACGGTTGTGTATTGTCCAATAGCTTGCTGGGTCTGGAACACTAATGGTTGGGCATACAAGTACAATGTTCTCGATTACGCCGGCGGTGGGGCGGTGGAAATTGCTTCTGGGTTTTCTGGGTTTGCTTATTCCATCGTTCTTAAATCAAGAGACTTTACAGAACCGGTCCAAAACTTCCGTCCTCATAATAATTCTCTTATCGCGTTGTCCGGGATGTTACTTTGGTGCTCATGGTGTTTTTTCAACGCCGGTACCGCCCTTGCTCCAAACATGAGAGCTATCGTGGCCCTCATTAATACCAATCTTAGTGGGGTTGTCGGGGCGTTAACTTGGTGTTTTCTTGATTGGAGAATTGAAAGAAAATTCTCACTTATTGGTCTTACCTCTGGCCTCATTTGTGGGTTGGTTGCCGCTACTCCATCATCGGCATTTATTCCACCGTGGGCTTCAGTAATTCAAGGTATTGTTTCCGCCGTGGTTTGTAACTTTGCCACTGGTCTTAAGTATCTTATTGGAGTTGATGATGCCCTTGATATTTTGGCAGAACACGGTCTAGCAGGGGTTATTGGTTTATTATTCAATGCAATCTTTGCTGCCGATTACATTATCACTCTTGATGGTGTCACCGAACACGGTGGTGGTTGGATCACCCATAACTACAAGCAATTATATATCCAGGTGGCGTTCATTTGTGCTGCTGCAGGATACTCTTTTGTGGTTTCATTGATAATTTGCTACGTGATAGATATCATCCCTGGTTGTAAATTAAGAGCCTCTAAAGATGGAGAAATGACAGGTATGGACGAAGACCAATTAGGTGAATTTGCTTATGATTATGTTGAAATAAGAAGAGAGTTTTACGATTGGAATAATACTTTGGGCGGACTGTCGCCTGCACCAGAGCCTGAGACAGTTCCAGAACCCAAAGATGGCGATCTTACAAATGCTGGCACAAGTATCGATGAAAGAGAGAAATCAAGCCAAGGTGAATCCTCTGTTGATAAAGAGAAACAAGGCCCAGTAGCTCAGTGAAAAAAAAAACAACAACAACAAAAAAACAACAACAAAAAAAGATCCTAGCCATGGGCCACTAAGCCTTTCTATCTTTATCTATCGTTGCGACTCAAAAACAAAAAAATATTCACTTCCATATCTCAACATTTTATGATTCCTTAATTTGTTATTCTGTTTTGTTTGTCTTTTTGGTGTGTTCTTATTGAAAACTTCAAATTAGGGAATTAAGAAAAATTGACAATAAGCATCGAGTCTCTTGTGCTCTGCTTTTTCTTATTAATCTCAACAGAAATACCATTTTATTTAAGATTTCCAACTTTTTTAATCTTCGATTATATTCATTCATTGATCACCTTTTGGTCTTTTCATTTTTCATTTTTTTTTTTTTTGGTGTTCTTCATTTTTTCTTTCTTTTATTTATTTGCATGGTTTTATTTTTGCTATTACTATTTGATTTATGTTTACGGTGGATATTTTTATATCTCATCTTTTTTTCCCCTCTTCTCCCTAGTTCAGATCTGTTCTTTGTTAGATGAGATTTCCAATTTGTATTGATGCAAATTGCAATTCTAGACTACCTTTCAACCTTTTAGATATGCTCTATGAGCAATTGAAAATAATTTCATTCATAGCTGACCATTGTAAACACTATCTAAGCTATTAGATTTTCTGACAGATCAAACCGTGGAAATAATTTGTTATATCTGAATTTCCCGCAGTAATAACCTTTCCATATTTATTTCACTGTGAATTTTACTACAAAGTTAAACGTATACATTAAAAAACATAATACAAGAACCAGGAGAATATTTATTATACAATTACTGAACTTAATATTTGGCTGGCAACACTTCGGCAAGGAATTGAAACACGGTTTGCATTTCCGGAGCACAAGTAGTATGTGGCATGCCCTCGTATGAGGTAAAGTTTAATTTGGAGAATCCCAAATTCTTGAAAAATTCATAGGTCCTCTTACCTATACTATAAGGAATCACCGGGTCAGCAGTCCCATGGAATTGTAATATTGGGGTATTCTTATTAACCTCGGTGACCTTCTTTTGGATATCATTTGGTATCCCACAGAACCCCGACAACACCACAGTTCCGGCCAATGGATAATTAGTGATGGCGGTGGTAGACAAGGAAATGGCAGCACCTTGGGAGAATCCTCCAATCACTACTCTATTTGATGGGATCCCGGCATCGACTTCCTGTTTGATGAAACCATTAACCAATTCTTCACAAGCGTACAAAAACCCAGAAACGTCTTGTTTTGTATCTGGTCTGGCTCCCAATTCGTAGATATCGAACCAAGCAGGCATCTTGTAACCTCCTTGGAAACTAATTGGCTTTACTGGGGCGTTAGGGAACACAAACTTGATGTGCTTGTACTGGTCTAATTTGTGCAACGAGATGGCGATATCAGCAAATGATTGACCACGATCGCCTAGACCATGGAAGAAAATGAAAGTAGCAGTAGCCTTGTTGCCAGCTGGTGGAGGAAATACCACGGCTTTTGGTAATTTAGAAATGGCAGACATTTGGGATGAAAAAGAAGAAGATGATGATGATTTATTAGCTATGATTTTTGTGGTAAGAGAATAAGAAGAAAGGGAATATAGGAAAATTGCTAGTGATAGGACAAGTAATGCAAAATATTTGAACCCAGACAGAGAACGATTTTCACTAGTTTTATCACTCATAGACATACTCATGAAGCAAACGGGAGATGATTTTTCAGTGCGGGAAGAATATTTTGGTGATGGCTTTTGTATGGTCGCAGAGGGCTCATAACATCACCCGTGGACGGACATAAATTGTCATTACTAACCGATTGGTAAGAGGCGATTTGGCTGATCAGGGGGTTGTGGCTGATTGGTAATGTTTATATAATCTTTTGGTTTTGATGTTATTGGGAAGGGGGGGGGGCGTCGTTTATTCACCGTTATCGATTGATATTACACAGTTCAGTGGGATTCTCTACAAACAGAAACTACGAAATAATAATACAACCAAAATAACTGCCAGCCACAACCATTATTGAAGAAAGAAACCATTCTAACATTTTCTAGTCATTACTGCTGGAAAATATTATCATTACCACCAATTGTCACGAGAATATTGACGAACTCGCCATTCATAGTAATCCTATCATCATCATAATAGGAATATACTCTCACGTGTCGATCAAACAAATAATGAAAGAAAAAAAAAAAAAAAATTGGCGATGAGCATCAAAATGTAAATAACATAAAATACGCACATAAATAAATGATAATTACTCTCTAATCAAAAGGCTATGGCACAGGAAATTATCCTAAAAGCAGTGCTAACCGAGCTCAAGAACCTCACGCCACTTGCCGATGAGTCCATGGCAGAGTTCCTTTTGTCGATCCATGAAGATTCCAAAAATTTGGCCGCTTTCCAACGTAACCTTAAGGAAAATGATGCACCATTTGAAGAGGATTTCATTGAAAAAATAGATAAGGTCATCAATGGGTTTAAAATAAAAAGGGAGGTAAAACAAGAGATCCCTGAAATAAAATTGGAACAGACCACAAAGTATCAAGAACCAAACCAGGAGAAACAAGAACAACAACACGCTTCGGGAGTAAATAAACGCCAAAGGTTTATAAAGGATGAAGATGATGACGTTGACGAATATGGAAGAAATAGGAGAATAAAATATGAACATGATGAAGTCGATGAATATGGAAGAAGTAGGAGAATGAAATATGAAAATGATGAAGTTGATGAATATGGAAGAAAAAGGAGAACGAAACACGAACGTGATAATGATGATCACCACTCTGAAAATCTGACATACCAAGCCAGAGACAATAAAGTTGACGAATATGGAAGGAATCTAAACTCAAAATATGAACGAGATCATCTATCTATCAATAATAACACCAACCAACACCAGCCCAGTCGTTCTGCAAAGCCAGACAAAGAGGCAATTGAAGGAAAAATATACCATGGTCGAGTCACCAAGATTACCAACTATGGCGCCTTCATCCAACTTGATGGGATTGTGTCTCATAGAGGAAGATCTCAAAGTGGTTTATGTCATATTTCTCAATTCTCAAATATTAGAATAGATCATCCTAGTGATGTGGTTAGTGCCAATGAAACGGTATTTGTCAAGATCACGAAAATTGACAACAAGGGCATTAGTTTAACCATGAAGAATATTGACCAAAATACTGGTAACGAAGTCATTGATGAACCGCAGCGTGGAAGGACCACCGAGAAAACTTTCCGGCCAAAGCGAAAACTCACTTCCCCTGAGCGTTGGGAACTTCGTCAATTAGTAGCGTCTGGGGCAATCTCCGCCAAGGAACTCGGAGACGTTGGTGAGGATTTGAACGATTTCATCACTTCGGAAACCGGCGGGAGTTTGAATCTTGCTGATGATGTGGAAATTGATATCGAGGTCCATCAAGACGAACCAAGATTCCTTGAAGCTGAGAAAAATTTTTTGAAAAAAAGTGGCGATAACAGCGATATTGCCAGTCTCAAAATTATACCAAAGCCTGAAGGAAGTTTGAATCGGGCAGCGATGACTGGTAGTCAATTAGCCAAAGACTTGAAAGAAAAGAAATTGAAAGCCCTTAGGGAAAAAAGACTCAAGCAAATAAAGAAAAAAACAGATGATCCATTGCTGAACAAGGACGGAGATGCTAATGATGATGATGATGAATTACTCAGTGAATGGCAGAAGGCAAACAAGAAACTGAAGATTTCTTACGGTAAGAAGAGTGATATGTCCATTGCTGAACAGCGAAAATCATTACCGGTATTCAAAATGCGGTCGCAGCTTTTGGATCTTGTGGACGAAAATCAGTTTTTAGTGATTGTGGGAGAGACTGGGTCTGGTAAGACCACTCAATTGACTCAATATCTCATGGAAGATGGTTATTCACGTCGTGGGGTCATTGGATGTACCCAACCTAGAAGAGTGGCCGCAATTTCTGTTGCTAAAAGAGTTTCTGAAGAGGTTGGGTGTAAACTAGGTCATCAAGTGGGTTATAAAGTTAGGTTCGATGATAAGTATGGCCCAGATACCGAAATCAAATATATGACCGATGGGATGTTACAAAGAGAAGCGCTTATTGACCCTAACATGTCTAAGTATTCGGTTATCATGCTTGATGAAGCCCACGAAAGAACCATCGCCACCGACGTTTTGTTTGCATTATTGAAAAAAGCCGCTAGAAATAGACCGGATTTGAAGATCATTGTAACTTCTGCCACCTTGGATTCTGATAAGTTTTCCAGGTATTTTAATGATTGTCCGGTTTTGAAAATTCCTGGAAGAACCTTCCCGGTAGAAATCATGTATACCAAAGAACCAGAACTTGATTATTTGGCCGCATGTCTTGACACTGTTTTACAAATCCATGTCGTTGAAGGTCCGGGGGACATTCTTGTATTTTTAACGGGTCAAGAGGAAATTGACACTGCTTGTGAAGCGCTTTATGATAAAGTCAAAGCTTTGGGCTCCTCGGTTCCAGAACTTATAATTTTACCGGTTTATTCTTCTTTACCATCGGAAGTCCAGTCAAGAATCTTTGAACCTACTCCTAAAGGTTCCAGAAAATGCGTAATTGCCACCAATATTGCTGAGACTTCTATTACTATTGATGGTATATATTACGTTATTGACCCAGGGTTTGTGAAAATCAATGCATATGATCCTAAACTTGGGATGGACTCTCTAGTTGTTTCTCCAATTTCTCAAGCTCAAGCAAACCAAAGAGCCGGTAGAGCTGGACGTACCGGTCCAGGGAAATGCTATCGATTATTCACGGAAAGTGCGTTCAAGAATGAAATGTCACCAAATACTATTCCAGAAATTCAAAGGCAAAATCTATCCACGACAATTCTTATGTTGAAAGCGATG
Source organism: Saccharomycopsis crataegensis (assembly GCF_037102585.1). NCBI lineage: Eukaryota > Fungi > Ascomycota > Saccharomycetes > Ascoideales > Saccharomycopsidaceae > Saccharomycopsis > Saccharomycopsis crataegensis. The sequence goes on from NW_027043820.1 coordinate 2,221,470, forward strand.
GGAATTGATGATTTGATAAATTTCGAATTTATGGACCCACCACCGATGCGGACCCTAATGGTTGCGTTAGAAGAATTATTTAATTTGTCAGCCCTTGATCAAGATGGCAACTTGACGAAACTTGGTAACAAAATGGCGGATTTCCCAATGGACCCAGCCCTTGCTAAATCATTGATCGTTTCCAGTGATCTTCATTGTTCCGATGAGCTTACAACCATTGTTGCCATGCTTTCGGTGCAAACTATTTTCTACAGACCTAAACATAAACAACAGCAGGCGGATTTAAAGAAATCGAAATTCCACAGTACCCAAGGTGATCATCTAACATTACTTAACACTTACAATGCCTGGGCGCAAAATGATTATAGTCGAACCTGGTGTGAGGAAAATTACATTCAAGAACGGTCACTCAAAAGAGCAAGGGATGTCCGGAATCAATTGATCAAGATTTTCCTCAAATATAAGCATTCGGTTTCCAGTTGTGGGAGAGACTATGATCGGATCAGGGTGGCGCTTTGTTCAGGATTTTTCAAGAATTCCGCAAAGAGAGATTCTCTGGAACCTGGGGCCTTTAAAACGTTGATTGAAGATACTCCGGTGTATATGCATCCAAGTAGTTGTTTGTTTGGGAAACGCTCGGAGTATGTGATTTATCATACTTTGTTATTGACCACCAAAGAGTATATGCATTGTGTCACAACAATTGAACCACAATGGTTGATCGAAGTGGCGCCAACGTTCTTCAAAGTTGGGGATGGTCAGAAAAAGAAGAGCGGCAAGATTGTTTCTTTAAAAAGGAATGGTCATAAGAGATTAGCTCCTAGATAATGATAATCTCTAATATTATTACAGCATGCTTTGTGAATATATAATAACTTATGCCAAATAGACTGCTTTTTGCTAATAATAATGACTCAAGATATTACGATGTTGGTCTTTTTTTTTGTAACTTAATTCTGAATTTCAATTAGCTTGTTCAGTATCGAATGAATAAATTAATTGTATATTAGCGAGTCGCAGAGGTTTTAGTATCCACGATAACAATGCAATATATTACATTAGCAGATTATTGGTGATTGATTATAGATTTTATCAATAGGGATAATATACGTCAAATAAACCCAAATGATAACTGACTGTTGTAATTTCTGAAAATAACTTGCAAATAAATATATGATACCATATCAATGTAATTCATCGTTGTCCCCACTGGTGGCACAATCCGTTAGATCTGGGGTGTCCTGTCATCTCATCTCCTACAGAAAAATACCAAAAAAAAAAAATATGAAAAAGAAAAAAAATGAGAAAAAGAAAATTTTGAAATCATCATATATAATCAACAGAAAGTATTATAAATAATAATAACAATATGACCAACGAAGATTCTGCTCCTGTTGGAAATACCCAACCATCATCAGATCATCAACAAGCCGCTGCCAAACCAAGAAGACGGTTTGTGGGAGCCAAAAAGATCAGCGCAAAAGGTGATGATAGATCGCTTGTGAAAAAGGGCAATAAGGCCAGAAGTTTCAATAGATTAGTTACCCATATTCCACAAGATATTCTCGAAGATAAAGAACTCAACGAAGCCATCAAGCTCCTTCCTTCTAATTATAACTTTGAAATCCACAAAACAGTATGGAACATTCGTAAAAACCACTCGAAAAAAGTGGCTATCCAAATGCCCGAAGGGCTTCTTGTGTATTCATTAGTGATTTCGGATATTCTTCAAAATTTTTGTGATGTCGAGGTTATTGTCATGGGAGATGTCAGTTACGGGGCCTGTTGTATTGACGATTATACTGCCCGTTCGTTGGACTGTGATTTCATTGTTCATTATGCCCATTCATGTCTTGTACCAATTGACGTGACAAGTATCAAGATCTTATACGTGTTTGTCACCATCGATATTGATATCAATCATTTATACAATACTTTACAGAAAAATTTCGATGAAGGGTGCAAAATTGCCATGTTTGGAACCATTCAGTTCAACCCAACGATCCATCAACTTAAGGCGCGTTTTGAAAGCCAGACAGATCCTAACCTCAAAAAAATGTTTATTATTCCTCCACAAATAATGCCACTATCTAAAGGGGAAGTTTTGGGATGCACTTCGACCAAATTGAATAAAGACGATATTGATTTCATGGTGTATGTTGGTGATGGAAGATTCCACCTTGAAAGTGCGATGATCCATAATCCCGATATTAATGCCTACAGATACGACCCATACTCTCGGAAATTCACCCATGAGTATTACGACACGAAACAGCTAGTGGAAGTGAGATCGTCTGCGGTTGCTCACGCGTCAAAAGCCCAAAAGTTTGGACTTATCCTTGGAGGGTTGGGACGTCAAGGAAGTAACCGGACGGTAGACAATTTGGAACGAGAACTTATTAAGAATGGTAAAGTGGTGGTGAAGATCATTCTTTCGGAAATCTTCCCGTTCAAATTAGCGATGTTTGATGATATTGATTGTTTTGTTCAGGTGGCGTGTCCGAGATTATCAATTGACTGGGGGTATGCTTTCAATAAACCGTTGTTGACCCCGTATGAGACCATGGTGTTATTCAAGCAGGATAAACCATTTGATGAGAACTTTTATCCTATGGATTATTATGCTAAGGATGGGTATGGTAGAGGGTCGGTGCCTGCGAGATCTTGAAGGGAAGTCTGTATTATAAAGTGATGTAAATTTCTGTTATCTGATCTTTGTTTTTTGTGTGTAAGATTGACCAATGAAGATATTCTGTGATAGTCTATAGCATGACACAGTATAAGATAGTATAAGATAGTATAAGATAGCGTAATACAAGAGGGATGTCTGGATGGATGTCCAGGTGTTGCCACCTTCCGTTGCTTTTTTGATCCTCGGCGGTGGTATATTCTCTTAGAAAGAAATTTTCTGGAAATTTCAATGTGGTGTGTGTATCATATTGCAGATCTGTAGTTTATATATATTTCCTTAATTTGCCACTGTATATCTCCAGCTCCACAAAGTCCAAAGTGTACTGGGTACAAAAAACAATCAAGTCAACCATGCACATCCTTCCATTTCTATTGGTATTCCTCTCAACGGTATTTTCTGCCGATTTGGATAATCCATTTATGTCCTCTGATGCCTTGATTAATAATGATCTCGGTGGAGGATTATCATCATCATCATTATCACCACCATCACAACAACAACAACAACAACAACAATACCAAGCCGACCCTGCTCCAGGGTTCATTAATCCTCATCAATGTACCGTCGACGATGGATGTGATGACACCTTCTCTACTATTGATTCCGTCAACCAACAGATCAGACCATCGGTGGTATCTTTAGTCAACAGTGATTTCTTCAAGTACTTCAAATTACAATTATATAAATCATGTCCGTTTTGGCCCGAAAACCCCATGTGTTTCAGTCCATCATGTGCAGTGGAAATCGAGGATGACAACAAATTAGCCGATGATTACGGAATCTTCAATAACAGTGAAAATAATGACGAAGAAAAAGAAGGGGGATCAAAGAAGACCACCCTTGTGGAATACAATTGTGATTATTGCAATACTAGCGAAGAATCTCAAGATGATGCGGTGTATGTTGATTTGACCTTGAACCCTGAGCGGTTCAGCGGATACGGTGGCGAAGAAGCCGGAAGAATTTGGAGTGCGATTTATCAGGAAAATTGCTTCAATAAACCAAAGCTGGAAGAGAATCCTGATAATAACGATGCTTTGTCGTCATCATCATCTGATGATCAATCGCCGGTGCTTCGTTTCAATAATAAATACTTCAATATTTTGGCATCTTGGTCCAACAGACTTCAAAAGAACAAGAATATTGACAATTATCAACTCTTGAATACCTTAATGAACCAAGAAGAAGACAAATGTATTGAAAAAAGAGTTTTTTACAGGCTCGTCAGTGGGATGCACGCATCAATCGGTACTCATTTATCATTCCAATGGTTAAACACCAATAAAAAACACGCGAAATTTGAACCAAATTTGGATCTTTGGATGCAGAGGGTGGGTTATTTCAGCGATAGATTGTCCAACATTTACTTCAACTACTCATTGGTTCTCAAAGCGATTTTGAAACTTGGCGATTACTTGAACCAGATCCAATTTAGCGAGGCCAATATCGAAAAAGATCTTATCAACAATATTGTCGATCTGGTTAGACCTTATGAAAATTCCATCTTCAACGAAAGTTTGCTTTTCAATTATGAGGACGATTTATCTAATCAACTCCTCAAGAATGAATTCAAGGCCAACTTTAAAAATGTGTCTTCTCTCATGGATTGTGTTGGGTGTGAAAGATGTCGTCTTTGGGGTAAAGTCCAAACTTTAGGGTATGGTACTTCTTTGAAGATTTTGTTTGAATTGAATGACAAAACCGAAGATACTTTCGATTTGAAATCTCTTAAGAGATCCGAAATCGTGGCGTTGATCAATACTTTTGATAGATTGAGCAAAAGCGTGGAAATCATCAATTATTTTAGAAACGAATGGAAGCAAACCGAGGAAGGATTGCTTAATGTCGAAGAAGAAGTCAAAGCGACTAATTTCAAAGACAACGAAGATATTCTCAACGAGAATGAAAAAATGGTTTCCTATCAACAAAAAATTTTCAAACATCAAAAACTGACTGCCAGTGCTTCTTCGTCCTCCGCCAGTTCTGTTGAAGCTGCTCCAAAAACTAAAAAATCTCTTCCAAGTTCAGTGAAGATGAAGAATGTCGATGAATCCAAGGCCGATTTAAAGAAAATGTTCCTTGATAAAAAGAAAGAATACAAATCATCATCGGATTCTCGTTGGAACACTGAAGTCGACAGTATTGTTCGCTTGGATAGTGAAACTGATGAGGATATTGAAAATCTTTCTCCAGAAGCCATCAAACACCGTCACATTTTCCGCAACTCTCTTAAATTGCGTTCTTCAAAACCGGAAAAGGACAAGACCTTTAGAGATAATCTCATGGAGAGTATTGAAGAAGTCAAGGATGCTTTCAGATTCTTGTGGGAATCGTACTTATACTTCCCATACAATTTGTACAGGCTTGCAATGGCACGCTTGGAAGTTTATTGGAACTATTATATTGGTAATGAAGAATTCTTCCTCCAACAAAAGAAAGATTTACACTTTTTGGACTCCTATGGTTATTAATATTGAAAGGTGTTTGCTGTCACTTAGGGGATGTATGTGCCTTTTTTTTGAAAACAAAATTAGAGAAAGAAAAAAAAAAAACTAAAAATAAATTAAAAATATACAAATCTTTGATTTCTGTTTTGTTTTATCTTCTTTTTTTGCATTTATTCAATTATTATAAGTTGAAAATTTATCCCTTTCAACTGCTATTATTATTATTATTATTACGATTTATTTTATTTTATTTTTTTTACGGTATATTAGTCTTCAATTCTTAGTTTATAGGTCATTATCTCGTCTCTTTAGAAGATAAATACATTTGTTTTGCATTTGTTTTGAATATTTGAATTTTTACAATTCTTTGGGGTTCATTTGTAAATTTATTTCTTCTTTTCTTCTTCGTCTCAGAAATCATGAACAATTATCTAAGTCTTCTACCAGAAACAATGTTTGTGCAATCAAATCATGTAGTGGGTGTAAAAAAAGCCAGGAGGATCTAATATTGATGGTCAAATTTTCCAGTCATGTCTCAAAATTTCCATTCTTTGAACAAAGTAAAACAAGCTACGGTAAATGATACCTACCAATATATGCTTACACTTGAAATACAATCCCCGGATATTTACGTAATTTGAGTCCAAATTTTTTTTTCTTCTTACAGGGAGAGAGATCAGCAGTTTCTTGTATCACTTTTCATAAGCTTGCTGATTTTAAAGTCCCAAAATAAATATAAAAATTACTAATAATATCCCCCGGTTGTTTCCTTTTTACCGTCAGTATCACAACCTAATGGGTCCCAAGGGGTCAACAGCACCGGAACCGCCCTTCCTAGAGGCAATTCTCTAGAAAAATCATCATCAGATATTGTTTCAACTTTATCAAATGTTAAATTATCATTTTGCACATTAAGCTTGTACCTAAGGTTTTGTAAGTTGACGAGAATATTATTAAAATCGTAAACCAATAATGATGAGCCATTGGAGAATTTTCCACTCCCTGCAGAACTGGTAATTAGTATTTTTTTATAAAATGACGAATTGGAGAGCAATGATTCAAATTCGAGGGATCCTTTTTTAGCAAGATCGGAGTTTGAAGATCCTGCATTCAACTCATTGGAAGCGATAAATTCTGAAGGACCATTATTACTTTGCTTTTTCTTTAGCGAGAATTTTGATTTTAATTTATCACTTTTCAAACTCAACTTATCAATTTTTGAAACTAATACATCATCGCCATTTGAAGCAAATTGGTTTCCAAATCCCTTATTAGCCATTGAGAAGCTATAATTAATCAATGATATGCTTTTTCCAGTTTGATGCTCCTTGATATAAGACTGTAATGATAGATACTTTGCAAGGTATAACTTGACATAAATTTGAAAAACTTTGAGCATTTTGGAGATAGAAGAGAGAATCTTGAAAGAGTTTTTGAGTAATTTCAATTTCTCTTTAGAAATCGCCGTTGATGTTTGGGGATAATCATTTTCTTCATCGTCGGAATCTAACTCGTCTCGTAATTTGCCCAATATACTCTTCAAGCCAGATCTGGTAGCGTGTGCTCTCAAAACCAAGCCTATTAATTCATCTTTAAAACTGTCGGTTTCACCAGTTAAACTTTCTAATTGCTGAAGTACAAAAGCTCCAACTTTTACCAACAAGTAGTAATTATTAGTTTTGTAGAAATCATCATTCAAATCCCCTAGTTCATAATTCATTAATAATCCATCCCCTCGCAAATCATGGGCTAATAGAACCGTCAATCTTTCTGACCAAAACGTGCGGATCAATAGAGATACTAGCTGAAAATTTAAAGACACATAAGTCAACACGAAATTCACAAATTTCAAAGAGGATTCAATCACTGCTGGCTTATTAGAATGAGGGACAGAATTACATTGATCTTGAAGGTAAGTCATTACTCTGACCCCTTTTTTCAAATAATTATTTCCAATCATCACCCATTTCTGTTGTTTTTTCTCAAAGCTTTCCCGGCTCAAGTTTTTCAAGTCAACGGTGTAACAGTCGTTGAAGATCATGTTTAATCCAATTTTGAAAGCAATCAAACTTGAACTGATCATCGATATCAATAATTCATCATATAAGCTCCAGTGGGGTTGAGAGGCGCTCCAATTCGAAGAAGGGCATATAGGAAGATTCCAAGGAATTGGGTGAATGTCCTCACCATCTGGCAGCAATAACAATATTCTATCAGCCATTTCTAACAAATTAGATGAGGTGGTTGCTGGGAACAATTCTGCCACAAACTTGCTCATATCGGCGATATATTCTTCCAAAATGACCATGTAGTGTAGTAAGACATTTTTCGATGAGAGCTGAGACACTTGAGAGTTACAAAGATTTGATCTGGTGTTCCATAATTTACTCTTGAGTGACGTGATAGTAGTTGGTTTATTAAAAGCGGTCCCGGGCAATGGGATCCATGATGATTGATTTCGTAGCGACACAGGGGTGATTGGTGGGAAAATATCCATTTTTTAATTATTTGGTTTTCCTTTTGTTTGATTCTATTGGTAAAGGATGTGAGACTCTAAATGGGTTATGGAAATAAAATCTATCAATACACAGGCTTTGTATTTTTTTCCAGCAGAAATTTGCCGCTGGTTTTGCCGACTCCACGGTTCAGCTTTTTTTCTTCTGTTAATTAATAATAATATGAAGTAATATCGTCTAAAAGATATTGATAAAATTGGTTGAATATATGTGATATTAGTAACATATCTCTACTTTGATATAATTAATATATGTGATAATAATGAGCTGGGCTTTATAAAAAGTGACACTGCAAGATTCAAGAAAGCCAACCACCAAAATGCCAAAGGCACCTTCCAAAGCCTTTGGCTCGAACAAAAAAGGGTAGCTTGATAACTCTACATGGTATTTAAAGAGATCTGAAAAGATAAGAACCCAAATTTGGTCATCTCCAGATACTCTTTTCATGTCGATGTTTTCTGATGGATAGGTCCTTCAGTTTACGTAATATTTTTCGCCGCATTATGTAATATCAACAGCACCAAATGCTAACTTTTGATGCGAGCCTGCTGACATTTTTTTTTTCTTCTCTTGTTTGAAGATCACCACATGTTCACAGTGAGGATTGACTTTATTAGCAAGAAAGAATAACACAACAATTGTTCATATTTTTTACAAGACCATCTATTCAAATATTGCAAGATGACCAAGCCAGATATCAGAATTGACGATTCTAACACCATCACCTCGTACAAATCGGCGACCCATTTAGTGATGCTACCATGTCATGCCATTTACAAAGGGTCAGGAAATGGTAAATCTTTCAAACATTGGTACATGGAAGAGTTTCAGAAGGAAGGTAATGATAACATTGCATGGATGAAGCAGATTGAAACGTGTTTAGATATCTTGACAAATAATAAAGATGCCATAGTAATCATCAGTGGGGGAAAAACTAAGAAAGTCGGGAACATTTCGGAATCCTTCAGTTACCTCAACCTAATTATGCAAAATAAATCCTATTATGAGGAGAAATACCTAGATTTGGAAGGGTTGATTGACAGGATATACTTAGAAGAATACGCCAGGGATTCTTTAGATAACATGTTGTACAGTCTCTATCGATTTAAAGAGATTTGTGGGAGATTTCCTGATCAAACAACGATCGTTGGGTACGAATTCAAAAGGGATAGATTTGTGGAATATCATGCCAAAGCGGTAGGATATAATGATCCCAGTAAAGTGAAATATGTTGGAATAGACCCATGTCCGGACTATCCAAGAGAATCGCCAGAGTTCAAGAAATTTTACAGTGATTTGCAGGTGGCAGAATGGGAACATGCTGTCAAGCACTTCCAAATTGACCCATTGGCGAATGATCCTGATGGGGTGTTGGTGGCAAAGAAGCGGAAGAGGAACCCTTACAACACCAGGGCTCCGTACCATATTATTATGTAATGCATTATGTATTTATAATAACAACTCGCCCGTTTGGCACCTGTCCCCCGATGAGGGAGGTCATGTGCTGGGGGGTAAATGTGGAGAATTGACATGGCGATGATGATGATGATGATGATGATGATGATCTAATTGAAACAATAGATGAATTATCTTGTAGGGCGTTATGTATAAAATGATTATTGGCCCTTTGATTTTTATTTCTTCCAATCGTCAATCTTCTCAATAATAAATAATAGTAATAATTAGTCATGGTGATTCTACAGAGTAGTATGAAAAGCAAGATCCATACCTTACTTAGGCGCTTATTGGAATCAAACAGTTTATTTTCCTCAAGATCTTTGTTGTTTATATTTGTCTCTTCTTTAGCCTCTCTGTCAGCATATGCCGCAATAATCTTTATCAGAAAGCTTATTTACCACTTTAATGAAAAGAGAGAATACCAGAAATTACGCTACTATTACGTCCTCAACGACAAGACTAGATCAGCGGTAGATTTATCTATCAAGAAAAACAAGTCATTGCTCAAGTCAATCAGTTTGGTTGGGTTCAACAGAAATGACTGGGCAGCCACCAGCAATAATGTTGCCGTGAATTTCAAAACAGTTTACATCAAGCAAAAAGAACGAATCAAAAAGATTCTCATCAAAAGAATCGATAACGATGTGTTTGAGCGCAACACTTTGATCTTCAAGAATTTCAAGAGAAGCTTAGTCAATTCCACCAATTCCATTATCAACTTCAAATTCATCAACCAGCTTTTGATCATCTGGAATATTCTCATCCCCAATGTTTTTAATAGAAATAGTTACTTGTTAGTTTGCCAAGTGATTTTTTTGGTGGTCCGCACTTACTTATCGGTGCTTATTACCAAACTTGACGGGCAAATTGTCAAAGATATCATCAACAAAAATTTCAAAAACTTTGTTGCTGATTTGATTTATTGGTTTATAATTGCATTCCCGTCTAGTTATGTGAACAGTGGAATTAAATTCTTTGAGAAAAGATTGTCGTTGAATTTCAGAACCAATTTGGTCAGATATATTCATGATTTATACCTTAATGACCGTATGGTATTTTATAAAATCAATCAGTTTGGAATTGTTGAAACCTCGCCATCAAATTTGAAGCAAAATGATCCAAAAGTCCTTGAGAATATTGATCAATTTATTACTAGTGACATTACAAGGCTTTGTGATTCTATCACCTCATTAATCTCTAATCTTGGTAAACCAATAATCGATGTTGCCATTTTCTCGATGTATTTGCGAGATAATTTGGGAAATGGTGGTATTCTTGGATTATTTGCCAATTTTGCAATTTCTGCTGTTTATTTGAAACTTCATACTCCTGATTTTGGAAAGCTAACCAAAGAGATGCAAAGTATTGAAGGTGAATACTTCAATTATCATTCGAACCTCATCAATAATTCAGAAGAAATTTCGTTTTATAATGGTTTAAAAGTCGAAAAGGAGAAAGTCACTTCAATATTCAACAGGCTTATCAAACATATCTCATTTGTGAATAACGTGAAGATCAATTATAACTTCTTGGAAAATTATATTTTAAAAGTGATTTGGAACTCTTCAGGATACATTTTTGCAGCTTTACCTATCCTTTTGGATAGTGCTGCTTCTTCAAACAAATCCACCAGTATCAAGCAATTTGTTACCAACAAAAGATTAATCTTTTCTTTGGCGGACTCTGCAAGCAGATTGATGTATTCTGCAAAAGATATCTCGACATTATCTGGTTATGTCGATCGGGTTTTCAACTTATTGTCTCTATTGCATCGTTGCCATTCATTGGAATTCAATTTTAATGACCAATATATTAACGATATAAAGGGCACAATACAAAATGATTACAATGGCCTTAGAATGGAAAAGATTTCCATTATTATACCAAGCAGACAAGGGTCTTATAATCCTAAAATCATTAATAAATTGACGTTCCTGATGAAGCAGGGAGAGAATTTATTGATATTGGGTTTCAATGGGTCTGGGAAAACCTCGATTGAGCGAGTAATTGCCGGGCTTTGGCCATTATATCGTGGCTTACTATCCAAACCAAATGATAAGGATATTATTTATCTTCCACAAATTCCTTACTTCCTCCAACATGGAACTTTGAGAGATCAAATTATTTACCCAATGACAGAGATGGAATTTTATGAACAAGGTTATGTTGATGATGACTTGGTAGAGGTTCTCAGACTTGTGAAGTTACAATATTTACTTACCAGAGAGCCTAATTACATTAATGCCACTTATGATTGGTCAAGTGTTCTTAGTGGGGGCGAGAAGCAGCGTATCAATATTGCTCGGGTATTGTTTAAATCCCCAACCTTTGTTATATTGGATGAGTCTACCAATGCCATCAGTACCGATATTGAAGATTATCTTTATGATTTATTGAAGACTAGGGGAATTACATTTATCACCCTAAGTCATCGTCCATTGTTGATGAAATATCATGATTATTTGATTCAAATCTTGAATAAAGAAGGAGAATGGAAATTTGAAACCTTGGGTACTTCGATGGCTATTGAGAGTATCGAGAATGAAATTTCTAGTATCACTAAAGTGTTGGGTGAAGAAACCAAGTTGATAAAGAGGAAGCAAGAAATTGACTTAATGTTAGAGAATGGTGATGATGATACTGACGTTGAAGAGAGTGGCGAGATTTATTATGACATGTATAATTGATAGTTTTTGGTTGTGAGTAAATAGAACATTGATAAATTTATTTTTCTTGTTTTGAAACACCATGTTTTTTTATCCATGCCGGTAATGAGCCTTTTTAATAAGGCAACAAAATATGAGCATCATGTTTTCCATTGCCATAGTATAGGCCTCACAAGGAGTTGGCTCACAGTGTCAGTTACAACTTACATTGAGCCATTGATCGAAACACATTACTCCTATTCGTCGAAGTACGACGCATCTAAAGTATGCCGCACCACATTTGACTCCTTTGTCCCGTCGTATTTAGTTAGAAAACGTCCACGATTCTATTAATATTCCTACGGACTTTTAAGTAGTCGGATTTGTAATAAAATTCTGTTCTGTTTTGCAGGTTTTTGCGATTGGCTCCCACCAATTCTTGCAAAAAAAAAAAAAAAGAATGGTGCCTCTTATGCACCTTTGATGCCACACATTCCTTTCAACATGCCGAGCCCACTGTTGCAAAAGGTCTTGGATGGATATATAAAGCCAAGACTTCTTTCCATTGGCACGAAAAAAAGAGAAAGAGAAATTCTGGAGTATTAGGATAATACAATAATAATAAACAAAAAATAAAATAAAATAAAATAATAAAAAATACAATATGCAACTCAGCTCTTCCATCTTATTTACCGTGCTTGCCTCGTTGGCATCTGCTTATCCGGTCCAAAGAACCCCATTGAAACTTGATTTCAACGTCACCAGAACCGTCACCGGGGATATCAAACCACCTTCTCCTATCGAAGAACCAAACGTCCCAGGGATTTTGGTCAAGCACAGAACCACCAACTCATCCAGAAGTGCCCTAATGCGTATTGAAAACGATTATTCATTATACGTTGCAGAATTCGGTCTTGGTACCCCAGCTCAAACTTTCAAGATTCAAATCGATACCGGATCTTCTGATTTCTTCGTTCCAGCAGTCAACAGTTCTTCTCAATATGGTACTTTCGACCCATCGAAATCCTCAACTTACAACCAAACCAGTAAAGATTTTGAAATCATGTATGGTGATAGAACTTACGCCAAGGGTAAATGGGCTTATGATGATTTAACTTTCGGGAATGTGGAATTGAAAAACATTTTTTTTTCTGCTGCTACTAACCAAACCACTGGTGAAGGGGTTTGTGGAATTGGTTTCCCTACTAATGAGGCCAGCAACTATCCTGGCGGGTTCATGTATGATAACTTACCAGTGCAATTGGTCAACCAAGGTTATATCTCCAAGAACGCTTATTCATTATACTTGAACTCTGAAGAAGCCAGCTCAGGGTCTGTGTTGTTTGGAGCCATTGATCATGCCAAATATCAAGGTGAATTACAAACTTTCGATATTGTTGATATCGATGATGGCGGTGACAAGACTTCTACTCCATACGCTTTCTACATCAACTTGGATAGTGTTTCTGTTAACAATACCACTTATATCAATACTGCTTACCCAGCCTTGTTGGACTCCGGTACCACTTTGCTCTATGCTCCAACTGAAGTTTACAAGAAAGTCGGGGAAACTTACGGTACTTACAGCAATGATGACGAAGGATATGTTACCACTTGTGGAGCCACTGGTCCAAACTTCGATTTCAAATTCAACAATTTAACCATTAGTGTCCCATTCAAGGACTTATTATTCTCTTTGGAGGACAATGGAAGCATGGGGGCCAATGATAAATGTATGATCGGGTTGCAAAATGCGGGATCCTCAACATACATTTTGGGTGATGTTTTCTTGAGATCTGCTTATGTCGTGTACGATTTGACCGATGCGAAGATCTCTATGGCTCAAGTTAAATACACTGCTGAAGAAGATATTTCTTTCATTTGAGAGTGGATGAAGTTGGTATTTTCAATTTGCTATCCTTTTCTTTATGTCGATTCCATTTTTTTTTTTTTTTTTAAAAAGCAAAATTTTCTTTCATCTTATTATTTATGAATTTCAGTTCTCCTCACCTTTTTGGCCTTATTTTTTTGGGGGTCAGTTACATCAGTTATATATAGTCTGGTTACTATTAGTTATAAATAAATTTTCTTATTGAATTCTATAACATCGATATGGGTAGACACAATCACCTCGCCAACTATAAAACAGGAATCTCGCTATAATACACATGGATTTATCCCTCACTAATCATGGACAGTACACACCATTCACAAGTTCAAATCATACCTTTCATTGTACATTTTCAAAAATCTTTGAAATGCCAGGTTTTTTCGCATGGCATTTTTTCTTGTTTGTCCCCAGCGTACTCGATAGAAATGATCTAAGATATTTAAAATCAAATGTTTCCCAGGGTTTCGATAGGTTGGATTATCGGATACCATATTTTGCAATAAATACAAAGTGTTTAATGAGGTTTTCACATTTTCATTACTTATCAAAGAAGGCTTCACCACCAGATCACCTTGAGGAATATGAACGTCTCCAGTGCCATCACTAACAAATTTAGATCGCACGTAACTCTGGTACGAGCTCTTAATGGATTTTTGCTGTGATATGAAAGGAGTTAACCGAATGAATCTTCGATATAGCGTCTTGGACCGTAGTGACGGCGGAATATTTTGTAATTGTTGTGGGGTCACAGTGTACTTCGAAACATCTTTGATGATTGTGGCGGATTTAGTGATTGTTGCCTTGGCAGTTTCTAGAAATGACATTCGTATATGTTATGGTGGTTTAATCCTTGAGGATCTGATAAAGCGTTTGAAATTGCAATATCATCTCCTAAGCTGAACTAAAAAAAATAAGAAGGTGCCAACACTGCGGTTACAATCCAGAATCAGCTTATTGTCAGTGTTGTTCACTCCAACCACTGGAGATATTTTAACAACCCTGGGAAAAGGTACTCCATACCCAATATAGATGGTCAATATCTTGAAAACAAACTATCTTGAATCACTTTCACCATGGGCACAGACTATGCTACAAGCTGGTTATTTTCTGCTCATTAAAGAAATTGATTGGAGTTGGAATACAAAATTGAGAAGATGGTTGAAAGAATGAAAGTATTGAAAAAAAAAAAAAAAAAAAGAGTGAGAAAATAATAAATAAAGACAAAAAATAAATACGAGACAGTGTATGTACTATTGACTATTGGTGGCGCACTAGCTGTTAGCTCGCTAATTATGATCTCAACATGCATATCAATCGGGTTATGGTTCTAGAAATGACAAAAAACTATAATGGTTCTAGAAATGACAAAAAATTATAATGGTTCTAGAAATGACAAAAAATTATAATAGGCTTCTTCTAGTTATTCATGATTCATTAATTCAAGCATTACCAGCTCTGGTCTCACACATATCAAGAGGGAGGATACCATTATCATCAATAATCCATCGAGCAAGTAAATAAAAGCTTCGTGTGAAATAATGAATCCATCGAAACCTTGTCCAAACTCAACAACTCTGACAATACATCTAACGACAATCAAAATGCTTGTGATTATCAAAGTGGCATTTAAATTGTTCCAATTACGCTGGAAAATACCCATGGTGCTGGTTTTGGTGCTCCCATAACTAGCAGTCGTAGGTATTTTGTTGATCAAATACGTGAACTTAATTTCCGATAGAATAAAGAAAAAAAGGAAAATCAATTGTATGATTAAACCAGCAATAACAATTTTTGGCCCAAGATCCTGATTCCCACTTTGAGACATCATTCCACCACCGGCTGATTGGACAAAAAAACTGAAAACGTCCCCAATAACAAAAAAAGTTGTTTGGTACTTGAATTTAATAATTGAGTAGTCTGAAGCATTCAAGTGTCTCATCATTCTGCCAAATATCATGTAGATAGTAGCGGCAATAAAAGAAGGAGCGATCAATAAAAGGATAGACTGTATAATGTAGGGAGTCAACAATTGTTTATTTCCATGAGACAGAGCTCTAGCAAAATAACCAACAGCCTCCATCAAGATACCAATCATCATTGGGATAAACATAGGAAGAATCTGTTTCTTGAAACACGAAACCTGATTCTGTGATAAAGATAAGAGGGATTCATCTTTCTTGTTATATGAGCGTAACCCACCAGTATGGAGATTGACTTTTGAGAGACTTTGGCAAATAATGAAAATATTATATCCCAATAATATGATGAAGGTAACACCATAAATTATGGCACCAGCCATAGTTGGGGTATATTTGTACAACTGGAATTCACCCATTAATATCACGAAAACCTATTGATATTGTTGTATTATTGAATGTATTTTGCACAAAGAACAGTCAAATATGAGAAATTTGTTTAGCTACTTGATATTAATTTATTTCAAAAGATCTTAAATGAAATCCTGATTTATATATAATGAAAAAAAAAAAAGAAAAACAACTTCAACTATGTTTTATGCGAGTTGTATCCACGGAAGTAGGTCTGCATATTCCACGGAACCTACCGAGCTCAGCCTAATTCTGCTCTGGCTGCCATGTGTCTTCGATAAACACTATCCAAAAATGAAGAAAAAAAAAGGAAGGAGAGATATTTTCCTGACTATATCTTTCTTTGATGGACCCATCAGGACTTCACAACTTAGAGTAGGGGCTAATAAAGTGGTTAATATTGACGTTTTGCACGTGCAACCGACTTTTCTTTGAAAATAAAATACGCATTTGATTTCTAATATCTTCCCCACGAGAATTAGCAATAGGAGAAGCAGAAGAGAAAGAATAATAAGAATAATTATAATCATAATATGCTGAAAAAAGTTCCATGATAAACAGGATTTCCAAAGGTCCTCCAAAGAGAACTAGCAGAGCTTACAATTGCTACCGAAGGAAAAAGATCAAATGTAATGGAATGCTCCCTTATATTAATTGTATCAACTACAATATAGTTTGCGTTTATGATTCAAAATCATCTAAAGGTCAAACAAATCATAAAACTTCATCACTAGTCTCTAAGTTACTTTCTAACTTAAGCAAAATTGGTGAGGGCGATATTCAGAAGAATCAATCACTCTTATCTGGTCTTGACACATTGAACACCTTACTTGAGCAATCATTGGATAAGGCTCGATATAATAAAGAGGATGTCAGTTCACCGTTATCTAAGGAAAATATATCATCAAAAAGTCTTAGGAAAAACAGATTTACTAAGACTATAGATGGACAATGTACTGTTAACTCTTTTTTGGGCTATACTCCCCCGTCTTATTGTTTTCGGGCCCTGTTTTATCCTGGTTTATTGACACACTTATGAAACATAACACAGTTTATGACTTGAATATTTTTGGTAAATAAAAAACAACTCAAGAATTTCATGCATTCGCGATTCATGAAGAATTTACAAGATTTTGAAAAATCAAGTGTTATTTGGTCTGAATTTTTAAACCTAAATGATCTATTGGGATTTAACTTAGATGAAAAAGAATTTTCATATCTTATTCAAGAGTATTACTCTCACCCTAATATCAAATGCTATATTTCTTAGTCAGTATTAACTGATATGGTGGATGATTTTTTCAAAGGTAAACAATCGTGCTTTCTCAATAGAAAATTCCTAGTACTATTTTCTTTTATTGTTTCTGCATCATTATTATCATCCAATCTGGATCAAGCATTGGGAACTGATTGTTTTAGAATTTGTACATTTATTATTAAAAATTCAGTTTTCAGCGTTAAGAATAATATTAAATTTCTAATAGGCCTATTACAGCTCTTATCCAGTGGAGAATTAAAATTGTTTCCTGAATGCTTTGGGTCTATTTTTGCAGAAGTAACAGAATACATTTTAAGTTAGTATTTAATAGAAAAGAACTATATGTTGGGTTAACCGAGACTGATGCAGATTTGAGAAGAAGTATTATGTGGGACCTTTGTGCTCTTGACAAGAAAAGATTATTTATTTCAGACTAGAGGGATGTACATATATGATGATGTATCATGCTTATATCAAAACCCCGTGGAAGCAATAATATCTAGTCCTCCATAATCTAGCACCACAATATTGCAGGAAAATCAATTATCAAGCTACATTGAATATTATCAGATGTGTAATGATCTAGACACTTTCTTACTTTTCTTTCTCTTTCTTTCTTTTTATTGTTCTTATCTTTTCTTCTCTCTTCTTTATTTAACTCCATTCCTTATCTCGGACAACCTCCTTATCTCCGACTACCTTTTTATTTTCCTTTGAGTTCCCTTTTAGGTAAGTCTTACTTTCTTTTCTCACCTATAAAAAGCTTACTTCATCTATTCCTTTTAGTTTTTATTCTTCTTTAATATACTTTAACTACTATGTTACCCAACTAAACCATTACAAGATGAAATTGGCGAAAATGGCCTATATGATCCATAATGAATTTTTATCAGCAAGTAGTTCTTTGAAACTGGCTAGCACTGAGGCGCTTAATAAAATCTTGACAGAATTCCAATATTTAAGAGATTCGATGGTGCTGGAATTGAGGCCTGGGTCAAAAATCATGAATGATACTTTTAGTAAACTGGATATCTGGAAGATAAGTTCGCTCCATATAAGTTTCTTCGCTTGTCCATTGTTTTTGATTTCAAGTTTGAAGACACTACCATACAGGGGAAAACCTCAATACTCGGTATATTTTAATAAAACTACTGAATATGCAATGCTGATTTTACAATTATTTTTGGATGTTAGGGATTATAATGAGCAGCAAGTCTTTCCCGAAATTTGTGGGCGACAGTAAGAAGTACTTTTACACCCTTGATTGAAAAAGTTACCCAGAGTCCTTTAGATGCCGAAACCCCGAAAATCATGGAAATATTGTTGAAAGTTAGGAAGCAGTTGTCAAATTTTTCTTCAAGAAATTGGAACTATTTCGGTCAATTCGTTGATTTATTTTTGATACCTACAATGAAAATATTCAAAGAACTTTATAAAGATGGAATAAATAATGAATTGACTACATTAATTGATGACCTTTTGCGAGAAATTTCCGTTGCTGATGGGGTCCAAAGTAACCCAGAAGCTGCTAGCTTGAACAATAATATTTAAAATTTCAAGGAAATTGATTTTAACCACCATTTTCTTGCAATGTTCGACTCTATAGATCCTTTGGTTTTCTTAGAGCCTGGTTTCGAAGGCTAGCACTAAATAGTATAAAATATTTCTTCATAAAAATTTCAGGCATAATCTTCTGCAAAGCTTTTAGCGTTACAGTAATGTAAAATCTCTTTCTCTCCACTTTTTCAATCCCGTGGAACAAACAGGAGCACATAAATAAATATGACCTCACCTTTCATTTCTTTTTACTCTTTTTAGCTTCTCTTCAGTGAGGACAAAATATTCCGAATAATAAATAAAAGTATCATTATGTACAGCGACACTTGTAAAATCAGTGCGATTTTTTGAAATACTTTTCTTGGCTACTGTAGATATTTTATTGTTTCTGTGGTTCTGAAAACAAAAGAAAATAACAACAAAGAAAGGGCTATTCATTTGCTAAAAATCACGCTACAAAATCAAAAGGTCAATAAAACCATCAAGCCCACATAAAATCACTAATTAAGGTGATAGATAATCTTTAAAAATTTAATGCTAGTTCACATTAAAAATTGAAATAAGAAAGCTGAAGATATCATCGTCAAAAATTTTGACTTCCAAACAGTATGCCCATTGTTCACTATACTATCAATTGGGGGAGTCGGATAAGTTGAGGTCGAGGAAGAAGATGTAAAAATCAGAGGTTTCCAAGAAGTGGTAGTAGATGAAGGTTTAGTTGGCTCCCAAGTCGTAGTTGGCTCCCAAGTCGTAGTTTCAGAAGTAGTAGATCCTGGAGTCGTAGATGAAATAGTGGTTCTCGTGGTAGTTGGGGTTCCAGGCTCAGAAGTTGTACTTCCCGTGGTTCTAGAACCTGTAGTAGTTGTAGTGGTTGACCCAGATGTGGTAGATCCTGGAGTCGTAGATGAAATAGTGGTTCTCGTGGTAGTTGGGGTTCCAGGCTCAGAAGTTGTACTTCCCGTGGTTCTAGAACCTGTAGTAGTTGTAGTGGTTGACCCAGATGTGGTAGATCCTGGAGTCGTAGATGAAATAGTGGTTCTCGTGGTAGTTGGGGTTCCAGGCTCAGAAGTTGTACTTCCCGTGGTTCTAGAACCTGTAGTGGTTGTAGTGGTTGACCCAGATGGGGTAGATCCCGACGTACTAGGCTCAGAAGTGGTGCTTCTTGTGGTTGTGGATCCTGTAGTAGTAGAACCTGTAGTGGTGGTGGTGGTAGATGAAATAGTACTTCCTGTAGTGGTTGTAGTGGTTGTAGTGGTTGACCCAGATGGGGTAGATCCCGACGTACTAGGCTCAGAAGTGGTGCTTCTTGTGGTTGTGGATCCTGTAGTAGTAGATCCTGTAGTGGTAGTGGTGGTAGATGAAATGGTACTTCCTGTAGTAGTTGGGGTAGTGGAGCCGGAGCTAGAGCTGGAAGTTGGGGTATTGGAAGTTGAGCTAGAACTAGAAGTTGGGGTAGTGGAGCTGGAGCTAGAGCTGGAAGTTGGGGTAGTGGAGCTGGAGCTAGAGCTGGAAGTTGGGGTAGTGGAGCTGGAAGTTGGGGTAGTGGAGCTGGAGCTAGAACTAGAAGTTGGGGTAGTGGAAGTTGAGCTAGAACTAGAAGTTGGGGTAGTGGAGCTGGAGCTAGAACTAGAAGTTGGGGTAGTGGAAGTTGAGCTAGAACTAGAAGTTGGGGTAGTGGAGCTAGAGCTGGAGCTGGAACTAGATATGGAACTGGTGGTTGAAGTTGATGATGATGAAGATGAAGAAGGGACATAACACTGCAGCTCATCATCAACTGGAGTGCGAAACATATTCAAATATGGATAACCATTTTTTTGGACGTTAAATGAGAAGTAGGTAGTCAGAGACCCAGTATTCACAAATTGAAATATAATTGGATATAAAGCAAGTTGTAAATCAGCTGAGAAAGTGTTCGAGCCTGTTAGACCATTAATGGAAGCTTTTCCGATACCTTGTCCTGAAGTTGAGGCGGTGGGAGTTTCTTCAAGAAGATCATTACAGGCGAATGCATTTTCAGAGCCAAGATAAACAAAAGCCTTTCCACCAGTATTGACAGTAAATGTATGTGTCCCAGCAGAATTAACCCAATAATATGATCTGATGATAACAACCTCATTAGGCTTCAAGGTAATTGAATTACCCCAAGAATTGAAAGAGCCAAAATAAGAAGGACCCCCTGAGTTGGTGCTGCCAGATGGAGTTTGTGGATTGGATATATCATATGTGAAAATGTTCTGACCCTCTTTAAAGCAGTAGCACACATTATCGTAAATACACCCATTGGTGGAGAGTACTGAAGAAATGAAAAATATAAAAAAGTTCAAGATAAATAAAAGAAGCATTTTGAGAAATCAATAGGTACAATCTTCTATTAATTGGTTTGTCATAGTTGTAAACATTTGAAGTAGCCAGGGGTGCTTACTTTTACTTATATATATATGGTCTAAGCCTACTTTAAATTGTCTATTCATTCTGGGTGAGCTTATCTCATTTTGGTTTACAACATCAATAATGTTGCTCTAATAATTTTTGACATTTCATCCAGTTATTTGTGCTTTTTTTTCTATAGATTTTTGTTAACTCTACTCTGTACCCGGTAATTGTATATTCATGCATGTTGCGAAAACTATTTATTGCTATCTTGTTCCATTTAATAAAACTAATAGAAACCAATTACGTTTTTGTTATATAGTAATTTGATATTTTTGACAACTGGAATACATCTTTGCCTAACTAATATCTTTATTTAGCTGGTGTCAAGAGATATGAAGCTACTTTCAAACAGTAACATTGGCAATCGAGCCGTTATTGTGAATGGCAATTTAGTCAAGGCCATCAAGGTCATCATAAAAAGAAAAAGAGTTCCAAATTTATTGTATAGTAAAAGCATTATTATTATGTTATTGCTATATTTCCATGGAATAACCTCAACATTACCATGACTAGATGACAAAAGTTTTGATATCTGGTTACAAAATGGCTATTAAAGAAGCAAACATAGAACTCAGAGCTTTGTAAATCGTATACAGATGTAACAAAAATGAGAATACATCACTCAAGAATGAAGCTGAAGTTACTCATATGAGATCCATGAAGTATTTTGGTTGTCAGTGCTGAAATCTGTTTACATCAACAGGACTTTTTCTTTATAATATATATTATAAATTATAAAAAAAAAGTAGATATATATTATATATCTATATAATACATAGTATATATCCCCAATATTTTCTTTATCAGAAAAACTTCAATTCAACTGCGGTTTGGGATGAATATGAGGAGTTTAAATCTTTTGAATCAGTAAGTAAAAAAAATTGCATTTGTATAGTTCATGTGGTTTAAAGCGTAAAAATATAAAAAATTGCTGTTCTGTTTTGGCGCAGATGGTTCTCTTGTTCTTCGAAGGTATTTTGCTTTTCTTGCTAATGTGAATTTTTTATAAGATCTGAAATGGTTGCTATCAATAATGAATGATGACATAGATTTAGTTTGATATAGAAATACTGAAAATATTATGCTGTGAGCATTTTCCGTGGTAATTGCTAAATATCTAGAAACGTTGCTAGAGGCATTACTTGCGAGGTTGGTGCATTGCTTGTGAAGTTTATACATTGCGAGAACTTTTACTTTTACTGTTCCCAAGAGTTATATTCCCTTGCACATGTTAGTACAATTACAGATAAATTTTGAAATGAGATATTTTCTGTCAAATTGTGAATTGCTCTTAGATATTCTTATATAAGCATCAATCTGCTGAGATCTCTCCCTAAGTATCAAAAGCCATTACCGCATTAATCATGGTTCTAAATAATTGCTTGGGATCTTTTCTCACTTACACATATATTTTTATGTTAGCTTTTGCAAAAGCTGATACATTTGAGTATTTCACAGTTGATACCCAAAATGCTAAATCACTTGGTCTTGATCCGGCTGCTGCTAGATGCTGAATAAAATTGATACTCATTGGATAGCCGGTAAACTCGAGAAAAATCTCGGTCGACGTGTTCCAATAAAAATCAAAATCCTTTAATTAAATTTAAATTATTGCAAACCTACTTATATCGAAAATTATTCTTGTGTTGACTTCTGTTGCTATTCTTCTCAAATCTGGCTCCGCAACTGCCATTTCTTTTTTTAATATCTCTTTTCTAACTTGAATATTAATAGTGTATATACAAGTACTTGCTACAATATTTTATAAGATAATAATTGTTACATTACTTATTCTAAATAAATAATATTGATATTTTCTATTACTTGATACGAAATTATTGATTGATGGGCTACTTGGCTGCTAAGAAATTATTAATGCTGACCAAAAAAACCCTTCAAGATTTAAAATTTCAAGTGACTTTTTCATTCACAAATCAGAATATTTCGAATAGCAACATTATTGAATGAAGTAGCAAATCCTCAGCCACATTGTATATAATAGATCATCTTTAAGCACGCTATCATCTGGAGCATTAAGAGCAATCATCAGAACATCCGGATCCTTTATTTCTGGAAGGACGAAGTAAGAATGCAAATACTGTAATAGAAACAAAAAGTAATTATATTGAGTAATTCGAGAAAATTAAATACACCCTCAAACAATCCTTTTTTTTAAACAGACAAAAAAAAAAAAGGTTTATTTCTTGTTGTTTCCGCAATACATCCAGAAACTTAGACAAAAGGAATCCCTTCTTCCATCAATTGCTCATAAGTGATGTAAGCAAAACTTAGTTCACAATAGTGAAATATTACTTAGGCAAATACTCATTTAGTAGGCATGCAGATAACTGATTTCACCTTCATTATAAGACTTGCATCTCTCATATTTTTAAGTTTAGTCCCGTAAACCTTGAATGGTCGAGAAATAGAGCCAGCTATTAGTGTGAACAAACAAATAATACGTCATCATTGATCAACATGATCTTATGTGTGCCATTATACCTCTTCTGTCAGTCAGATTGCAGATTGGCCACTAAAAGTGCATTTTTTTTTCTTAGAGGCAGTAATAAAAAAAAAATGTTATAATAATTACTTCCCTTATTGAGCCGTATAAATCTTCTACCCCTGACATTCAAAACTGTGGACCAATCTTGTTTTCCTTCTCATATCTTTCATTTTTAATCTTCTCCATTTCCTCAGGACTTATCTGCTTATCTGCTAACTCCTGGATACTCTTTGCAGTATTACTATAACCATCCCATTGCAACTTGACTCTCTTGGTGTCATTGATATCACCAATTTCCTCACCTCTGAGTCTCTTGATGTTTGCAAATACTTCGTTATCAGTGATATTAGAAGGCACCGCATTCTTACGCAAATAGTTTTGCTTTTCTTGTTCATATTTCGGGTCACGGAGCACAATCTTCATATGAAGATCAAACTTATCTTCTGGAATAAGCTCCCCTGTAATTGGACTTTTAACAAGTTTGACATTTGACAAAACTCCGGGTTTCTGCTGTGGCGGTTGTAGACTTTCCTGATTTTGTGATCTATTACCACCCTTCTTCAATCGAGTTTCCCCGGCACTCTTAATTTTCATCCCTCTTCTTGGAGGGGCAATTGGTTTCTGTGATATTGTGTCTACATTTTCTTCTTGCGATGGCGCAGGTTGTGAAGCACTTGATTTTTTGGGGGGTTTAGGAATGTAAGATTCGTCGTTGGTAAAATCAGGAGGCGCTTCTTCAAGTAAACTATTGGCTTTCTTCTGTTGTAGAGACCGGTAAATCAAATCATTCTTATTTATTGGTAACGGTAATTCGCTAAACTTATCAGTTTCTGTGAATTCCACTGTCGTAACGATTTTGAAATCTCCCCAATCAATCATTGCATACTCTAATTTGGCGTTTTCTTCAGCTTGTTTGGCCTTTTGTGCATCATTTTGTAATTTAGAGTTGTGTTCGGCCCGAAGATATGACTTTTCTAAAAGATATCTGGTTAATTTATAATCATCACCATCCACAGAATTCACTTTCTCTATTAATTTTTGAGGGGGATGGATGCAATTTTTGTATTGCTCGACAAATTTTTGGAAAACAGGGTTCAATCTGTGGTTGTCATTGAGGAACTCAAATTGCGGCTGGTTCAATTCAAAGACATGTTTCTTGAAATTCTTGAAATATTCTTCACTATCATTGACAGCACAGGTCAATGCTGATATTTTGATGGTTTCAAGGTCCGAAGCGTTGGCATACGGTAGCTTGAACATGAACTGGAACTCATCTGGGATAGGCGGTTTCTCTTTATTGTCATTGGCAACTTGGTTGGTATCTTTTGCTGGTGCAGCACTCTTATTAGCATTAGTACTGCTATTTTCCCGATAATCTTTTAAACAGAATTGGTAGTAACCAAAGAATGGGTCATCGAGCTTCAAGAAGGAAAACTTATCGCCCGATTCCCGCAACAATCTACTGGCAAACTGCTGGCCATTTCTCGCAATATATCCAGCAGTTTTCTCTATTGTCTCCTTAACCTTAGCGGGAGGGATAATTACACTTTCCGGAATCTCCCCGACTGGCATTTGTTTGTTTTGAGGAGGATGATAACTGCAGTAGAAAATTATTATGTATGTTGAGATTTATTTATCTTGGTGATTTATTTTTTTTTTTTTTTTTAATCTCTTCGCTCTTCATTTACCCGGCGACCGGATGCATGCTAAATTTTTCCTCAGTGATCTGATCCACTCCCCATCAGGAAGCTAAAACTTCTCCCTTTGTTTGTTTTCTAAAACATTATTGAAGAAAGTTTACTAGAAGTTTTTTTTTCTTTACTTGTTTACTGCCCTGAAAAATCAAAATGCACACAAATGGGTTGTCCAATACTCTAAAGAACTTGAAAAGTCTTGGGCCAAAAAGTGACTCAAGTCTTTTCGACATGACTCGCTTATCAAAAAGCCTTCAATTGAATGACTCGAGAAAAAAATCAAAGAAAGCCTCCGGAGACAAAGATCTTCTGTCTAGGAGAGGTAGTGTTCCTGAAAATACCTGCAGTGACACCGATCTTGAAGGTGATTCAGAAGCTGTGGATCTTCTGGAAATCGACTTTCCTGAAGGAGGGATAAAAGCATGGTGCTCGGTGTTGGGATCGTTCCTTGGGTTAACCTGTACTTTTGGAAGTATGAACAGTACTTCTGCCATTGAAACTTACATTTCTCGTAACCAGTTAAGCAACGTATCCGCGTCGGTGGTTGGATGGATTTTCTCGATTTACATGTGTATTGGGTTATTATGTGGGATTTTGACTGGGGATTTTTTCGACCGCAGAGGCCCAAGACCGCCAATCTTCCTTGGTGGTGTGCTTTCATTCATTGGTATGTTTATAACCGGTAGCTGTACTGAGATTTACCAATTTATTCTTGCATTCGGGGTCGTTGCTGGCTTGGGTAGTGCCGTTCAGTTTTCCAGCTTAATCGGGATCATTAGTCATTACTTCAATAAGAAAAGAGGAATTGCTATTGGTATCGCGACTATCGGGGGTTCTGTAGGTGGGGCCATTTTCCCAATCATGTTGAGAAAGTTGTATTCCAACTTAGGTTTTACCTGGGCAATGAGAATCTTTGCCTTTGTGGTTTTGTTCTTGGATATTGGTGCTTTTGTATTTATCACCCCTAGGTTCCCACCGAAGAAAAATACGAAAAAGGGAGCCAGTTTTTCCCAAAAGGTCTCAACCTTCTTCAAGAAGGTCTTGGATGTTGAAGCCTTCAAAGACCCACGATTCTCCTTCTGTGTTCTTGCCGTTACTTTTTCAGAAGTTTTTCTTGTGACCTCTATGACTTATTATGGTTCCTACGCTTTATTCAGAGGAAACTCGGAAGATACCGCATACTTGCTCATTACTGTTATGAATGCCAGTGGGATAGTTGCTAGAATTGCCGCAGGGTACTTATCTGACAAAGTTGGGAAATTCAACCTTATGACAATCATGATATTCCTTTCTTCATTGTTCTGTTTGGTCATTTGGTTACCTTTAGGTCACCTAACTGGTGGGTTATATGCCTTCTCAGTAGTGTATGGGATTTTCTCTTCAGCAGTGTTGAGTTTGACCCCGTTATGTGTGGGACAAATTAGTAGAGTGGAAGATTTTGGTAAAAAATACTCTACCTGTTATTTCGTGGTGGCTCTTGGAACCTTGGTGGGTCTTCCTATCTCTGGTCTTTTCATTGGTAGTAACCCAACTTCCAGAAATTACGATAATTTCATTATTTTCCTATCGGTATTGGGTTTTACAGGGGTGGTCTGCTGGCTTATCTCTCGATGGTATGCCGTCAAGTTCAAGTTGTGTATTTACTAAGGCAATAAACCAACTCCAAATTAAAGTAGAATTCATCAAATTTTAATTGGAATCAACAGAGAATATTACAGAGATGAAATCGACAAGTTTTTAGATTTTGCTGTGGAGAAGCTACCTTCAGGATGAAATACAAGGACTTTAAATATGAATTGTTAAACCCCATTGGTCGAATAATGCATAAGGTAATTTGCAATGATTTGGGCGTATATTCCGTGAATTAAAAAGGTTTTGGTAATATTCTGAATTAATGTAACACAGTAGAGCTCCTAGTGATAGTTTTGTAAATTACATTGAATAGCTGGATCTCATTTTTGCAATGTGATGCCCCATCACATAGAGCATCGCAATAGATGGAAATGATTAGCAGTATAGAAGTAATGTCTAATTTCTTCAGAAATGCTGCTGGGAGTTGTCAACAATAACTGCAGAAGAAGTCATCGACCCAAATCAAATTGTTTCCCAGTATTGAATTATTCCAATTATTTTCACAATTTTTTCTGAGCTGAAGATCTCTGTCTCTTTTGTTCCAATTGGCGACGTTTCTATGTTTATTCTGGATAATGAAGGCTTGAGGGGGGCTGTGAATTAATTTGTGAAACACTAAAATTAAAAATTAATGTGACCTTACCAGCTACAAAAAAACTCTTTCTCTACGGTCATATATTTGAAACGCTAAAACAAAAAAAATATTGATCTTTCACCCTTCAAAAAGCCAGAAGGTTTCATAATTTCTAAAGCTACCTTTAATCCGGAGAAAGAGTTGAACAAGCATATCGATTTTTTTTTTTCTTAATATTTCCTATTACCATTGTGGGAGTGATTCAATTATAGGAACAGTTTAGTATGCCAAAATTACGAGAGACGGTGGGAGGTGCCAACAAATATATTTAATTACCGAAATAATACATATTTTTCTTTCTGAAAGCTCACGATATTTTGATACAATTACTGAATACATCCAATTCATACTCACTATCTTTTAAGGTTTTCTTAACAAGCATATCAAATACTATGCTCATCTATCACTAGTGTACTACAACGTTTCTTTGTGTAATATGTTGCGGCTCCAAAAAATATTCGTTGATGAACATGGAAATGATACTTCTATCTAACAAAAGGCTATCAATAAGTATATACCTGATCCAAAACTAAGATACCATCCTCTAAAGAATTCTTGATGATGTAGGAATACTAGGGCAGTGTACTTTGGTTCGGGATATCTGTCCAATATTTCTGGTCCCTGGCGTTTAAAGAGAGGGGAGTTATCACAAATGTCAAATGGAATGTGGGAACAGAGTGAAAAATTGTGTACTACATGAAAATCATATCCGCAAATATTTGCAAAAAAAAAAAAAAAAAAAAAAATATATATTTACTATGAATGAAGAAAAATAGATAAATGCTTGGTATTCATCTGGGCCTTGAGAAAAGAAATGGAGATCCAGATGTTGGCGGTGGATTAATGCCTGGTTAGGGGCGCTGTGAAGGATAATTCCAAGTGAGAAAAAAAAAAAATTTTCTGCGTGAAGATTTCTAAATGAAATTTTAGAAGACAATCCAAATCATCAGGGAGAAGATAAACACAAGAATAGCCGTTGCTTGTTGTTACTTTCTGTACCATTTATAGAAATAATCAATTGTATAGCGCAAGAAAATTAACCAATAACTCAGGAATAGAATAACAAAATGGCGAAAAGTAAACATATTTCAAAGGAATACATCTCTAGTTCAGATGAAGGCCACAGTTCAGATGAGGAGTTTGTGTTTGAAGCACCTAGATCATATCAGAAAATCAAGAGTTTCAAATCACTTTCTTCGAAGAACTTGAAAGATAAAGAAGTTTGGCTTATCAAGGCTCCAAAAAATTTCAGATTCGATGGGGTCAAATCTTTCCCAATTTCCTTCGATGTTAATGGCACATCAGTGATCGAGAAGGATAATAAGAAATATAAAGTTGCAGAAGATATATTCCAAGAAACACTGATTGTGGCTGGAACTGACAAATCCTCTAAGAAGAAACAGAAAAAAAGCAGCATCAACATTGACAATAAGTACCGTGTTTTGTTACCGGCTGGCTCAAAGCACGGAAGTAGTGATGAATTGAAAGTCTCGGAGATTCCAATCAAAAGATTCTACTCGGTTTCTGAAAATGTCGAGATCCCGGTAATTCAACATAATAAAGTATTTGAAGCAAGAAAGGATGTCGAAAAGACATTGGGTTTGAGAATGAGACACTTTGCTACTGGTTATAACGAGGATGATTTCAAGGGCCAGTTAACAAGAAACTACGATGATTTATTGGATGGGGAAAGTGCCGAAATTCAGCATTCTAGAAAGAAGCAAAAGACTGACGAATCAACTGAACCCCAAGAAAGCACCGAAGTGAAGAAAGAAAAAAAGGAAAAGAAAGAAAAGAAGGAAAAGAAGGACAAGAAAGAAAAGAAAGAAAAGAAGCATAAGAAGGACAAAAAAGATAAGAAGAGCAAACAGGATAAATAATTGCATATCTTTATAAATGGGAAATAATGTTTTTATTATTCTGAGAAAAAAAGTTCTGTATCATTTTATTTTTTTGTTTCTTTTTCTTTTTTGATTTTATCTTCCTCACCATCATGTAATGTCTGTTCATTTTAAATTTTGTCAATACATTTGTACTATATAATAAAGTGTCTTACGATGTAGCCTTATCAATTGAACGTAATAATATTAATGCAAAGAATGAAAAACAAGAAATGACAGGACCAATGAAGGGATTTGTTTACACAGTAAACAGCCTTCCACACAAAATTCATAAGATAGATGTTTGATTAGCAGTTGGAAACATATAGTGAATCCATTTAGAGTACTGCCCTTCAAAAAAAAGAAAAAAAAAAAAAAAGAAAGGAGGTGAAACAAAAAAAAAAGTACAGTCCATCAAGAAGGTTACCTATCATTCTTCAAGAACTCCACATTCTTGTATTCCTTAGCCAAGGTCTTCTTTCTCTTTCTTTCAATCACCTTATCAACTTGTCTCTTCTTCATATGCTTGAACTTCTCTACCTGGATCAATTTCTGTTGATCCGCACGCTTCAAATAATGACCCTTCTTACCTTGTTTGATCTCATCAAAGTATTGGTTCTTCACTCTTCTCTTAACAGACATTGCTAAGTCCTTATTTTTAAGAGAATCCATCCGCGACTTTAGTGATTTCATCTGGTAATCTAAATCTTCCAATTCACCATACTTCAATATTTTTGCTGATTTAGGGTCTTTCAAAATCCCGGAAATCTTCTTGATTTCTTCATGACGATACTTGTCTAAAAATTGGTAATTCTTTCTCACTTCAATGTCATTGGCTTTCCCAAATGCCGGATCAAATCTGATATCCCCATATTTCAGCTCTTTGTATTTTGAAGTGTCAAGTCCCTGGATGCTTCTAATCTTCGGCTGTGGCTCTTTGCACGATGCCTCTGAAGGCGCGTGCTTATTTTTCTTTTTTCTTTCTGGTTGACCCATTTTTTTATTTTTTATTTTAGTGTTAATTTGTAATAAATATAGGTTATTGACCTTTGGAGAGGTTTATATCATGCTATTAAAAAGGGCAATCCATACATATAAATTAATTTATAAAAAAAAAAAATCTTTCATAAAAAAAAAAAAAAAAAAAACAACTATCACGTGGGAGATGAGCTTCTCATATATAGGGCCTTATACCCCTTATATCAAAGAGACGAAATCTGTTGGAACATCTTACTCCTAAAAATAACCAGCATAGTATCACCATAATAATGATAGCAGTAATAATGATTAATAATAAAAATAATAATAGCAATAATAAAATTAACAAAAATCTATCGATTTAAGGAGCTTTGAGAAACAAATATATCCAAAATCTCAAAATGAACTGAACTGACGTTGCGTTATGTGCGAATAACAATAAGAGGTCTAACCACCTTTACTCTTTTCTTCTTTTTCCATTTTCTTTTCCTTCTCACCTTTCCATCCTTTCTTCCTCTGTCTTTCTTCATAAGCTTTTCTATTGTCCAAGATTCTAC
The DNA here is from genome assembly GCF_037102585.1 of Saccharomycopsis crataegensis. NCBI lineage: Eukaryota > Fungi > Ascomycota > Saccharomycetes > Ascoideales > Saccharomycopsidaceae > Saccharomycopsis > Saccharomycopsis crataegensis. The sequence continues at coordinate 2,252,575 of NW_027043820.1, forward strand.
CAACAATCGATTCCGTAGTAATGTTGTCGAATTTATGGGCACCCACAGTTTGCAAAATCCCTAGTTCTCTTTCTAATCTGTACACATCGTTTTTATCCGATGGTTCTGCTGAGTTATCTTGGGTTTCAAATTCTATCTCGATGGTTGGTCCATGGAACACTTTGATTTCGTCGACCCCAAAGGTAGCTTTCAATTTTGAAAAGTATGACTTGGTATTTATATATGGTGCTCCTAAAACCATGGAGTCAACGTAACGGCACTGTAAAACACAAAGGGATCTCTCAAATAACGACATGATTGGGTAATTCAACCCTTTGTACTTGCTGGCAGTATAATCATCAAGCACACCGACCACCACTTTGGCATTATTTTCCAATGCAAGAGAATGAACGGATTTAAGAAGTTCGATATGACCAGGGTGGAATAAATCAAAGGTTCCCGATAAATAATATATCGACGAAAAGCTAAAGTTAGAAGAAACCGTAGTGCCCTTGACAAAGTGTTTGAGGTCCCCAGAATCGGCAAGATTGACAAACACATCTGAACCAGGATTCAACCCTGATTGATCAGTAGCGTATTGATTATATCTTTCCACACTTTCTGCAGTTAACAAAGGATGACAGTAATCGTCATCAACGTTTTTTTCAAACGATTCGTAGGATTTGCTGTCAATGGTTTTCAAATGGTGGTCTTTGGTCATCAACAACATTCTGCCAACCAAATCGGTGGTACTGATACTAGGGGTTCTTTTAACGACCACGAATCTTCCCAAGTCTTTAACAATCTTATAACAATCTTCTCCATTGGCGTCGGTGGTAATATCGTCACCATGAACCGCATATTTACAATCGAACCCATCCATAAACTCGGGGTCAGTGACGTACGGGGCATCACCGATTGGTAAAGTACACCATTTGCAAGCCTGGACGGCCGAAAGACGCTCGGCAAGATTCATTACTGTTGGACCCTTGTTATGAAGGATTTCTTCGTCCGAATGGACTCCGACATAAAGTTCTTTTCCGATTTGGCGAGCCTGAAGCATCGCACCAGCATGGCCATGGTGGGCGAAGTCAAAGCATCCGTCGATCCAAACTCGGGAAGTTTTGGAGTCTTCTGGGGCAGGAAAAGACATTTAGTACAAAGGAATGTATTTTTGAGGGGGTTTTCTATGGTGGCGGATAGATCTGGAGCGCAGAGACAGGGAGTGTGTGTGTGGTTGGTTACACATGTATTTCCTGTCCTTTTTTTTTTTTTGTTCCACTGCGAGTCACGTTGCCACAGCTGAAAAAGTACCAAAAAGACGGTACTTTCCTTCCTGGCTATCCGCGGCAGCAGCCGAGGCCAGAGGTAATGCAATCTCTACGCTGTCCTTAGCATAAACTCAATTGAAAAAAAATCTATTCGACCCCACAATCAGTGCACTACTACTGTAAAACAGAAAATGAAAAACTTTGAAAGAAAAGCTGAGTAAAAGAAAACGAAATAAAGAAAAATTAGAAAAAAGAAAAAAGAAAAGAAAAAAAAAAAAAAAAAAATGAAAGAACACCAGAATATCCTTCACATCTTATCAAGATGCCTCCTTTTGATCCCCATTCGTAGCTTCTCTTTCAGGCGTCTCATGATCGATATTCTTATCTGCCCCTTTAGTTCGCTCTGGAAAAGTCGGAGTACGATCAGTATCGTGTTTTAGTTTCCCCTCGGCCTTATCCAAATCAGTTCGTAGTCTTCCCAAATAATCAAGGTTCTTTTCCTTTGTCGTCCTCACAAAGTCTTTGAGTCTGCGTTTTATAAGCCGTTGGCGCCCTGTTAGATCAATTATACTCAGCTCATAGGTCAAAATTAGATCGTACTTTCTGTGATTGTAGTTCACGATGTCTTCTCGAATCGCACGGATATGCTCGTCCATGATCTCGTCATTGTCCTTGTCCTGTTGTGGATGTTTGTGCCAAGAAGATGATGATCCAGGATCTGAGTAAGGCCCCGGTGTTGGATCCATGATTTCGGGATTGCGATTGAGGTTGGTAGCAAACGCTTTCTGCGGCTGATGCTGGTTTGGAACTTTGCCTATAGGGATGGTATGTGGGTTGACGTTTTGGTGATGGTTGATTGGGTACTGGCGATAAGCGGCATCAGCATCCATAATGCGGGGATATTTTTCGCCAGGAAAATATCGATGGACATTATTACCGGTGATACTCTCAATTGTTGGCATATTTAATAGGGACGGTATTGGTGGCTTGCCTAGAAGATGGTTTGAAGACGGTCCTGCAGATGACCCACGAGCAGCCGGATAGATGTTGGCATTGGCGCTATTATTTACGATGGGGTGGGAAATCGAAGACACTGGCGGATTGATGGCGCTTCTTCTTCTTTTTATTGGGAGTTGATAATTTTGGGCAGAATTTATTGGCAAATGATCTCTTGGATCATTAGGTTGGTGAAATGAAGGATGGGGGTGATGATGAACGTGATAATGGTGAAAGTGATGCTGCACTTTACCATCGTTGCTGTTGTTATTATTACTATTGCTATTATTTTCGATGTATTGATCGGACAAATTATTGTACTGATAAGGCACTAGTTCAGCTTGTGTCTGAGGTCTTTTCTGTCGTGTGGGTGTTGTGGTTGATGATAATAACGGAGGTGTTATTGCAGAATGATTGGGACGATTAGTCAAGGCGGTGGAAGATGGCTTCGGAGTATTTGGTCCTGGCGCGTGTTTTCTTGTTGGGTATTGCTGTGACATTGCCAACTGTTGTCCCCGAGTTGTACCTTGAGGATATATAGATCTATATATATTTAATAGTTAATTGCCGTAGGAATTGGCCAGGTCGATCGAAACATTTATGGTAAAACAGAAGAAAAAGAAAAAAAGAAAAAGGTCCGGAGAATCTTAGGCCCCCAAAGGCAAACTTTTTGTTTAATTATAACTCACGTGCAAGGCGAGGCAGCACACAAATATTACCGCAAATGATCCTTCCCACTCCAAAAGCCTTCTTTAGTTCAGCAACTGTTATCATTAGTATTATTGCGATGGGCTGTTTCAAAGAGTCTGAATGATTCAAGTTGGTAAGGCTGTAACCAATGTTACCAATATCATCTCGTTGATGATGTTTGTGGTCTTGATGGGTTGCAACAAAAAACACACGATCCTTGCACCACACCCCCATGACTGACTATTCCGTGCAAATTCCTGGCTACGCTTCGGATAACAGGGGGGAAGATACCAATGTTTATTATAATTATTATTATTATATATATATAACAACAGAAAGTAGTAATGATATAATAATAGTAACCATAATAATATTATTCTTAGTAACAACATATAATAACATATAGTAACATGGAACACATACACATGACAAATATAATAAGAATTCTTTGTTTATAAATAAAACAACCTCAATAGTCAGAATGCACCCCTTTTCCATTAGCACACCCTGTGTTCCCAAAGGAGAATTTTCGGCCAAAGAGCGAGCCGCCCTCGGTGTTTCACCGACATCTTCACCAAACTGGGACTTTTAGTTAACGACCTCAACATGAATATGCCGTTTTTGGAGAGGATTGATTCTCAACCATCTTCTCCACTGATTGTATTGCCAAAGGGCTTGTAAATAGATAGATATTCCAATAATGTTCAATAGCTTTCCTCCGCTGATCCACAAAGCAACAGCTAAAAAAAAAAAGGGGGGCGTGTATCATGCTGTCTACGCCGCCGACCCCCTCGTTCCAGCCAATGAAACATCGTCACAATCTTTTTTTTACTAGTACACAGTATATGCTAATGGGTGCAATCACTAATGCCAATCATTCTAGGATCTTCTGCTATTGCCATTCCTTTTTGTTGGGCTACCATTGACAATGATATCAATTCTGTAATTGGTTATAGCTTACTTCAGATCTATGATCATATGAAAAGTTCAATATCAATATTAAAAAAACCTTAGATAACTCAAGTAAATAGTTGTTGTTCTGGTTATAAATATAACAAACACTTCCATCCAATCTTTTGTATTTGAATTTCCTAGCACATATTATCACTGTAAAATAAAACACCTGTGGTAATCGAAATTTGTAGTCTATCTCTCTATTTCCTCTCAATTCTACCATACTTCGTGACAAATCTTAGCCCAACAATTCTGTATCTCTCTCTCTCGCGGTCTCTCTCTCTTTTTTATTTTTTAGTAACCTTCTGTCTCCGCCACGCAGTAGCCATATGCTTTGATTGAATGTAATTGCCTCAGAAGCAATATTCTGCAAGTTCGTAGGCTACTCATAATTGCTGCGAACACCCGTCCACTTATTAAGTATATAAATACCCCCCTCTCCTCTCTTTATTTTGATATCTCTTTATTCTTTTTTTCTCTTTCTTATTATTCATAACAATTATTGTTTTATAACTTTTTATCTTGCTCCTCTTTTCTTTTATCAAAAAACAAACAAAAAAAAATTCCTCTGATTTTTCATTTCATAATGTCTGCTGTTCCTCAAGTCAAAGTTTCTACCAACAAGGCCTCATGGTCTCCTTCCACTTTGAATTCTAAGTTTACTTATGAATCTTCCACTGTCACCAGAGACCTTGCCACGAACTCTTTCAATGTCACTTCAACTGCCATAGATTATGAATTCAAAACCGATTTGAAGGTTGGTAAAACCGGGTTGTTGTTAGTTGGTCTTGGTGGTAACAATGGTTCCACCACTTTGGCGGCAATTTTGGCCAACAAACACCAATTGAGCTTTGAAACTAAAGAAGGCACCGTGAATCCAAATTATTATGGTAGTGTCACTCAGTCGTCTACTGTTAAGATTGGTGTTGATCCAGAAGTCGGTAATGATGTATATGCTCCTTTCAAGTCATTGGTTCCTATGGTTAACCCAAACGATTTGGTCATTGGCGGTTGGGATATTAATAGTGCCAATTTGAAAGACGCCATGAAAAGGGCCAAAGTTTTGGATATCAACTTGCAAGAAAAGTTGGCTCCATACATGGAGCATGTCAAACCTTTAGCATCTGTGTATTATCCAGACTTTATTGCATTGAATCAAGAAGCCAGAGCTGATAATGTTGCTAATGTTGATGCGAATGGTAAAGTCAACACTAATGACAAGTGGAATGATGTTGAAAGGATTAGAAATGATATTCAACAATTCAAGAAACAAAATAATTTGGATAAGGTCATTGTTTTATGGACCGCCAACACTGAACGTTATTGTGATGTTATTCCAGGTGTTCATGATACTGCCGAAAATTTCCTCGCCGCGGTTAAATCTAACCATTCTGAAATCAGTCCATCGTCTGTGTTTGCCACTGCTTGTATTTTGGACAATATTCCTTATATTAATGGGTCTCCTCAAAATACGTTTGTTCCTGGAGTTGTCGAATTAGCTGAGAAACATGGTTCTTTTATTGGTGGGGATGACTTCAAGACTGGGCAAACCAAAATTAAGTCTGTCCTCGCCCAATATTTGGTTGAAGCTGGTATTAAACCAATTTCTATTGCTTCTTATAACCACTTAGGTAACAATGATGGTTACAATTTGTCTTCTCCAAAACAATTCCGTTCCAAAGAAATTTCAAAGCAATCAGTGGTGGATGATGTGGTTCAATCCAATGAGATTTTGTACAATACCTCTTCTGGTAGAGACAAAGTTGATCATTGTATTGTTATCAAATATCTTCCAGCGGTTGGTGATTCTAAAGTAGCTATGGATGAATACTACAGTGAATTGATGTTGGGGGGACACAATAAGATTGCCATCCATAACACTTGTGAAGATTCTTTGTTGGCTGTGCCATTGATTTTGGATTTGGCCATTGTGTGTGAGTTATTGACTAGAGTACAATACAAAAGAGCTGGCACCGGAGAGTTCAAAACCTTCTATTCAGTTTTGAGCTTCTTGTCGTACTGGTTGAAGGCTCCAATGACCAAACCAGGGTTTGATCCAATCAATGGATTGAATAAACAAAGAGCAGCGATTGAAAATCTCATAAAGATACTTGTTGGTTTACCTTTGGGAAATGACTTGAGATTTGAAGAAAGATTGGTGATTTGAGCTCGCTATCAATTCAAAGTCTTGTTCCATATATGTCTTTTTAAACATAGCTGTGAGACTAGTGTTGTCGTTTTCTTTGTTTTGTTATTTTTATTTTTATTTTTATTTTTATTTTTATTCTCATTGATATTGTTCTGTTTATTATCTTGTTAGTTTTGCTTGAGTTAGTCTGTACGAATTTGCGAAATAAATATTCTAAACCAAGTCCACCAATGTATTTATTCACTTAGGAATCTTTGGTCAATTTTAAAACATGATCGCCGAGAAAGTAACGATCCTCTAGTAATTTTTTCTCAAGCCGAGAAAATGCACCCTGGTGATTAGTGCTGATACCACTACGTTTTGACAAGCACCAGAAGTTTAGTTTTGAGGTTTTCATTATATAATTTCTAATTAGACAAAGAATAATCATTTTAATTGAGAACCTCCATGGTCTTTGAAAGACCCATGAATTGGGTGCAGATGAATACAGGGTGTGACACCCGCATATGCAGAATGGACAATCTTCTCGTATACTAAGTTAGGAACAATTGGAAATGATTCAAAAGTTAAATCAAAACAACAACAACAACAACAACAACACTGGGGTCAATGAAATAACCTTTATAGAAATGTTGTTTTTGAAAGAGATCTTTTAACTCTAGGCCTCATATTCAATCCTTAATAACCTTCTCCTCCCTCCCTCCCTCCCCCCCCTTTTTTTTTTTTTTCTTTTTTTCCCTCTTGCCAATCCCACATGATTTGACCTAAATGAATAGGCCATACTGGTTGTGTGGATGACCCTTATCTTCTAATTAATTAACAAGCCTATCTTTATCATATATATATATATATATACCACGGTTCCAATATTAACTATAAGTTAACAACTCATTTACAAAAAGCCTCTAACAGTACAAATAAATACTACTGATAAAAAGACGACACTAATCAGAATTAAGCCCGCTATCAACACACCATTCCCACGGGTCTTATTACTTTCTATTATTTACCTTATTTTGGAGGGTTTGTGTCCAAAATTATCTCATCCTTCTAGTAAAGCTGCCTATTCGACACCATTTAACCACAACAGTAGCTTGCTTACCAAAAACAGCCACTGTCAGCCAAATCTTACCGCCCAGATATTAACAGATCCTCAGCGTGTTTGTGCTTTTTGGTTCAGTATCGTATATCGTTTTTAGATCATCGCTGCTCTCCATTTTGTTGTTGTTATCCGTTGTCGCCTGTCTAGATTAATTTAAAATATTTCAGTTTCATATCCAACAAAATCTAAAATTCCTTTCTCTTGGATATCATTTTCTTGATCTTGTTTTCTATTCTTCTGCTTTGCTGGATTATTTTTAACAGCACCCTTATCTCCCTTCATTCGGCCCGCACATTCTTTACCAGTAAGATAGATGTATTCCAATACTTCTAACAAAAGGTCTTCCATTAATTCTTCTTCAAACTCTTCTTCTTCTAACCTAACCCCTTCTCGCCAATGCCTGTCTTTAACCGATTCTTCGGAAAATCATGTCGATCACGACAATTTGTGCTTGTTGATTAAACAATTTTTTTACAACTCCGCCCATATCATCACTCATCACAGAAGCCCCAATTCTTATTCTACAGCTACTACTGGTGGATCTTGTTTTCAGCACGAAGAGAATCATTTTAATATTAAGGAACTAACGCCCCAATCATTTCCGGACTTAGCACTATGGGAATCCAAAATAGCTGATACTCCATCATCATCTCACGATAAAGAACTACTACCTCCGTTGATCATCGAAGCGTATCTTGACTTACGCAGATTGAACAGCTTGAAACAAAAAGACGGCGAGTATATATTAGTGGTTCAAGATGAACAATTCCAAGAACACCAAATCATGAAGTTCACTGCCGCTGGCCTTAACAACAAGAAACAAAAATCGGAAATTGTTTTAGAAAGGTGGTTGATAGATATATCTTTTCCAGAAGATGATTATATTTTGAATTTACGAAGCAATAATCAAGAAATTTCTCTTCATGATATTTATGAACACAGCTGTCAAGTTTTGCAAAGTTTAACCAAATTTCTTTCTACAAAGAATAGTATCACAGACCTTAAATCCCGGGTTGGATTAAATAGCGACGGGTTATCGTCCTTGATGTCCATCAATTATCGAGTTTTGGAACCTCATGCGAAAATATCTTCGAAAGGAAGGTTTAGTTTGAGCAAATCGTTGATTCCGTCCCATGTCGCGGTATCACCAACGTCTAATGCCAATAGTAACTTTCATTTGGACAAACATGTTTTTGATACTTTATTGACCCCTTTAGGAGATATTACCATTACAGGGTCTTTCAGAAGAGATTGCCAAATTTATTTACAAAAAGCATCTAATCCAACGGTAAATTTATCCCAACAGGCTAAAACCAACGGTCATACGAATGCTAGCCTTCCGAGTGCGTTAGATGGAAATGTCACGTCAAAAAATTCGATCAATTATAATGGAAACCATAACAACTCCTCTTCTTTCTCTTCGTCTTCTTTTTCATTAGCAAGACGTCACCACAGATTATCAAGAAACTTATCGTCGAATTCTGTGTTTTCGTCTTCATTAAACAAAGAAGATATGACTGGCAGGTCAAGGAATAATTCTAGTGTTGCAACAACTCCGGTCAACTCATTCAATAAAATGGCGACGCAAATGAGTGCTTCCCCTCAATATTACCATTACCAACAACAAAAATTCCCGAGCCAAGTGCAAAACAGTAGCTGCCATACTCCTCTATTTTCCACCGGATCATCCACCCCAAACTCAAACTTCAACAGATCGAATTCAAATGTCTCTTTGGCTGCTATTTTGCGAAAATCTCAAAGCAATGGTTTTGGAAGCTCTTCTTTTAGTATTAATAATCCCAATAATAATGGCAATGTTATCGGTATTACAAATAAAAAAAATTCATCTACTAGTTTAAATAAGAATAATGGTCTTACTCAATTAGACTATATCTATACTGGCGGTGCTCTGGACAACAGCAAGACTAATATTGATCGCCTTGTTCCACATACTGGGAAGGGACTAAGATATTCTTCTTCTTTTAGTTCGCGAGAAAGGAGAAAATCTTCAATCGGAACCCCAAACTCTGTCTCCGGAATCAATCCAGGCACTCCAACAAATGGCGTTTTCTTCAAGCAAAATTATAGCATGAAGGTCCAAACTCCACTTCGCTCATCTTTCCGCTCAATTGGATCTTCCCACAGCTCTGGAGCTTGTGAGGACTTACTTTGTGCTCCAGACCATCATCCTACCATAAATAAGGTGGATCTTAGAGATGATGAAGCTGATTTACGAGATTTTATGAATCTTTTAGACACTAGTGTCGGTGAAGGATTTTCTTCATTGAACGAGTTCAAACCTCAAACCAAAAGGCCCTCGATTTTGGTTTCTCCAAAATTTTCAAATAATGAGACAACAACATTCCTTAGTTTGGGTATGCAAAAGGAGAATTATAAATTGCATAATAATAATAGTACCGATTATATTTCGAAATTGGAGAAATATGAAAGCATGAGGAAGCCAAATTCAGCATTAAGTGAGTCATTATTCTCCAGCTTTGCGAAACTTGAACATATAGATCATAAGTATTATAATGATAGTCAAGCTTTGGGTATCCTTCTGCCTGTGATCCCAGTTCCTGGATCTATTGGATCGGGTGACAATAATTCTTATTCTCATACTGCTTCTGTTGTCAAAGCAAACCAGTTTCCATTATCAAATCACCGTGAAGGTTTTTTGTTTAGCCCCGATGGTTATAACCGCTCTGTTTGTGATGGTAGCACTACAGATGCTTATAATAATGTTGATAGTTTACCGTTCACGAAAGCAGTAAAGCAGCATTTATCTCAATTAGAACATCTACCATATTTTTCTAAAGTTTATGGCCAAACACATAACGGCTTTGGAAATTATTATTATTCATCCGACGATCGTGCTAGGCCAAGATCATTGAGTTTTGTTAACTACAGTCTGAAAAAACTTCATTACAATACTTTGTCTTTTCCAGTTTCTGGTGGATCGTCCATAACAGATACGTTACTGAATCCTGGAACTTCACCAACTAAGAATCCAAAAATGACAAGTTCAATTGTTTCGCAGAAATCTTTGGTGTCTCAGCCAGTTATCAAGATGGATGTGGTAAACGTATATGCCAAGCTAGAATTTGGTGTAATAACTGGCTTGGGAAATGGAGATGAGAAAACTGATTCAGGAAAATATGAGTCTGATAATTCCCAAAATATCCATGAGATAACAGCTCAAGAAGATGAATTGATTTTTGAAGATTATTGATCTGTCAACCAATATAGAGGCAGGGACCGATGCAGCTCAATAATTAGACTCTTTTTTTTTTTTTTTTATTAAATATATTCTTTGGTTTTAATTTCTCAGGCTTTGAAGTTATTCTTCAGTACGATCTTATGTCGAAAGCTGTTATTGGTGATAAAAAGAATCAAAAACATGAAAAAAAAAAAAACACCACAAATACTTACATCATATATATAATGCCATATTTCCACAAGGCTTTTCAATTGAATAATAAATTGAATAATAATGCACATAATTATTTTTTATTTACTATCTTTTCTGGTCTTGTAGGCTTTTTTTTTTACTTTTGACAGGCAATGCTAAACCAGTTATGCGCCTGTCTATTATACACACAATTTGAGCATTAATTCCTTAAAGGTTGGGATGAGTAAAGTATATCATTTCCAAGAGAAAAAATATTGGTGACATGAATGGGTGTAAGACCCTTGTGAATACATCCTTATCTTAACAGAGCATTAACGTGGTTTATGTATCCTAAATCTCCCCGGCATGTCCGGTGGCATGGACGATTTCTCCGGGGCATCATCGCCCAACATGAGAGATTTTTGTATAAATATCCCCCCCGGAGAGCACTTCTTTACAAAAGAAAAGAAAAGAAAGTAACAGAAACACCAATCACACACACACACACACACCACTTTCCAAAAAGTCATTCTTCTCTCAAGCAAAAGAAGAAGAAGAAGAAGAAGAAGAAGAAAAAAAATATAAAAAAAAATATATTTTAAATATGTGGGACCCTAGTGAATATTCGACGATCGTTACTAGTGTATGCGACGTTATTCCACCTGGCAACTTATCTGACTCTGTGAACTCCCGAAAGAAAAAATACTTCTTTGATGAATGTCGAACCATTGGGGAGTTAAACGAGCATATGGAAGTGGTTTCCTTGCTCACGGATTTACTCGATGCTAATCGTAGCGACAATCCACGTTCGGAGAAAAATAGCTTGGGTCCAATTAAGATTAATAGCAGCCAGTGGCTTCAAAGTAAAGGAGATAAGGAGTGATGGTGGTGCTGCTCTTGTTGTTACTATATCATTTATATCATTTTTGAGTTCCGTCAAGTGACTTCTGGGCGTGGGTATTGGTTTTGCGTTATTTATTTTCTTTCTTTCTTTCTTATCGGTGATATTTGGGATTATGGGTTACAATTTGCGAGCGATTAGCTGCTTCATTCTTTTTCTTTTCTTTTCACTTTTTATAATTTTTTTTGTTTCTTCTTTGTGTAAAAGTCTCTGCAATTTTATCTTTAGAAATTCTTAATGGAAATGATAATATTCATCACAATTAGCTAAAGTACGTAAAATAAAGAATGAATCAGATTTCTGGGCTTTCCCTTATTCTTATCCAACTAATAATTCTCTTGATAGGGCACAAGCTTGATTAAATATATTGTTATGGCTCCAGCAGTCAGTTCACCGTTGCAAGCGGTTTTCCGGACACTTGCCAACACAAAATTGAGAATTACTGCAGTATCTTCCCGTATCAAATATTATAGAAATTTCCAATACTCATTAGTGAGAAGAGGGTTCATGTACGCTTTTCTTTGGCGGCCCAACGATAACATTTAATTCATTGAAAAGTACCTCATTCCAGCTTCTTCTCCAGTTGAAAACAGTTTGTAAAGGCACTGATATCTTTCTACTTTGCCGCCTTGTAGGTCGGCCTTTACTACTACAACTAATTTGTCAAAATCTCTAGTACATACTTTAATTATGATGTCTATACTATCCTCTAGGTATTCTTTCCCTCAATATCTCCTACATATCTGGTCTAGCCAACACCAGAGTCATCTCCTAGCGCTATTTTACATTCCAAATCATTTCATTGGGATCTGTATAGAACCTACTACCTAATACGTCCGCTAATATCCTGGACCTTTTCAAATCCATACTGAGGTGCTCTCTGCACAAAATGTCACATTACTGTATTACCCGATCTGGGCGTACCCGTTAATTCGTTCCCCTATTCGCCCGAAAATCCCATCACGTGCATTTCATGCCGAAACTGAGTGTACATATTAATTATATATATATAGATAGCTTGCTTCATTTTACTTCTAGTTGGTATGAGTAGTTAAAGTGTATGAGATATATATAAAGATCACAAACGAAATCAATACTCTTTCACATCCACTTTCCTGAGGATCTATTCATATCTTACTTACAATAATAATGGCACATTCTAGTTTCTCAAGTGCACCACTCTGTCAGCGTGTATTATTTCTATTTGCTTGTGTTTTTACATTTTTCGTTAGCTTGTTCCTAATTATTCGCGATGAAAATTACAGTACTTCAATCAGCTATTCAACCACATCGGCAGCTTTATCCTGGGTGCCGTTGAATTCAAATACCACCATAAGTTATCCTGCAAGATACTCGGCATTTTCCCCTACTATTGAAACCGTGACTAGACACAATGGGAGTCTCGGAGTTCACCAATATCGTGGCCAGACATTGTATGTCTCATATGATGCTTGTAATCCAGCTCTTTTAAAAGCCTCATTAGAAGAAGAGCCACTTTACAACACTACCCTGAAGATGTTTGTCCTGGATGATGTCATTCCCATCGTTATCCGTGGAGGTTGTCAGTTTAAAGACAAAGTCATCAACTTACAAGACCTCGGAGCTAAAGCGGTAATTGTTGGAAATGACATGAACCAACCAAAACTAATTGAAATGAGGGCTGATTTCCAACTTAAAGACGTTATCATTCCCGCACTTTTCGTCTCACAAGCCGCTAGGCTAGATTTGCATCAAACAATTTTCAGAAGTGATGATATTATTGAAATAACGTTACTGACCTCCCAAAACGTTCCTTTGAGAGAGCAAAAATTTCTATTCTACATAATGGGGCTCATTTTGATATCCGTTTCTTTTGCTACAGGCTATGGTATTCATCTTGTTCGAGCTGAGTTAAAAAATTCAAAGAAAATTGAATCTGATGTTAACATTGAGCTTATTCCAGATGTGCTGTACAAAGAACAAGAAGCAAACGTCTACAGCAATTCTAATTAGAGTGTTTTTAAACCAATATAAGTTTATATTATTTTTAGATCTTCATGCACTGACCATGAGATCCTGTTTGTAGTACATTTTAATGGAGATATTTTACACTACATTCTTTTTCATTTGTAATAATTTCTTATACACGTTATGTGACTATCATCAAGATATTATGTATAATCATAAGCAGTCAGCATATCTTTACATTAAACTCAGTTTATCCAAAAGAAAAAAAAAAAAAAAAAAAATATTCTATAAGTCCAATCTAATAATCTTTATAAGCCATATCTTCAATATCTTTTAACCTCTTCATCGTCTTAACATCACCTTTAAATCGTTCCTTTAACCGATCCATCAGTTCATTGACCCCAAAATCCTCAAAGATATATGTTTCATAAACCGTATTAGGATAGTAAGTCACCACCTTCCAACAAAGCGAAATGGTTGCCGTGGCTACGGAATCCTCACCCCAAAGATGTCTTATCATAATGACTGATCTGTACGAAGGAACAACCGCTTCTGTCATATTCTCAAAGAACAACTTCACAATTGTGTCATTCTCTCTGTCACGAATCACTTTGTAGAAAAACTGCCAGATGCTCACAGTAAGCAGCAATGGGACGTCTTTGCTTAAAAGTGTCAACATTGGTTTCAAGAAATAATAAGCGGCCCTTGAATCCTTTGATTTATTAGGAGTGTCACCAATGTACTTAGTAACGATGGTAATAATACCTTGGATGACTTGCTCCGCACAAGACTTACTGACTTGGTCAAATGTATCATCATCACAACAAGCCTTGGGCAAACAATCATTAAATAGTCTTAATAAGGTTTTCCAAAAATCATCCATATCGGCTGCAGGAATTTTGGCAAGATCTAATCCTCTCCACAATAAGACAAAGTATTTGATGTTAATTTTATCAACAATCGATGTTGGTGCCGAATTGATAGTTTGAAACGTAATCGAAAAAATATCAATATTCTGCTCAGTGGGGATATCTTTGACACAGATTGGGTGATTATCTAAGATGGTACCAAAGAATTGGCAAAGATACTCTAACATCGAAATATTCTCTGCAAAATTTTTTTGTGCTATCACTGGCTTTAATAATTCTATCACCACAGGAAGAGTCTTAAAAATATTAGCTTTGTATAAACATATACTCTTTGCAGAAACATTGGCTCCAGTTTTATCAAAGTAACCACGAATAAATAGAATGAAATATTTTCGATATCCAGGTCTAGTACAAAAATAATCCACCATCAAGGGAATGGCATTGGTGGCTTCAAATTCTTGTTCAAACCCCCCATTTTTGCCAAGGTTCTCTAGAATAAAGAACACTTTTTCGTGTAAAAAAGATTGGGAATCTTCAAGGACCGGAACGAGCAAAACGTTGAAAAAATCCCATTCTTTCACAATTTCATTCAAGATTTCTCGTTTTTCAGCACCAATAAACATAATAAGAACGTTGAGAACTTTATAGGCATTAAATTTCACATCGTCGTTTTCCGAACTTAACGCCAAAGAATAAATCTCCATTAAAAACGTTGGATGACTGATCAAATGATCCAGCCTTTTAGACTGTATGATGACATTTGCGAGGAACATTAAAATGAGTCTTTTAAATTCATCTTCAGCCCCCGCAAGCAATGTTGAAAAAGTAGAGTAGTATTCTTCATTTAGTTCGAAGCTGGCAAGTGATAATCCCACGCAAGCATTCATCAACCTCATGGCATCCTCATTCTGCAATTCTATGATCTTGGGGACAAAGAAATTGAGATAATCACCGTGGCACAACGTATCATGTAACCTTTTATGTTGCGCAGTAGATTGTCTCAATATATACTGTGATATGAAGAAGAACTCTACTCGGTCCTCTTCACAGAGAATCTGCTCTTTACCATTAGATTTCTGGAGCACGTCCTTTAATTTTTCCATCTTTTTTGCAACATAAAAAAAAAAAACTGTGTCATCAATCATCTTGGAAAACTCATTGTCTGCACAATGAGCACGATAGAAATTGGCTACCGGAAGTTTAAGTTCTTGGTTATCGTTATTTAGAATGATGAATAATTTATTGACCAAAGACCTTTTTTTATTTTGAGGAATCTTTGGCAAACAAAAGTCAAGTAAATCAGTCATGGCCTGCACCTGCTCCTTATTAGTGATATTGGCTGATTTCCAATTATCTAAGAGGTAGTTTATGAATTCCGCGATATCAATTCTTTGGTCAGTACTGTTTTCATCCTCCCCAGATTTCCATACCCGTTGGCGTTCACGAAGATAAAGGAATTCAAAATTCCTAACCACCAAAATATCTTTTGGGTAATCGCTTTGGCGGACCATGGGATCCGTTTGATTTTTATACATATCAAACAATTCTCGGATAATAAAAATATTTGACGCTAATAATTGCCTGACCATCTCCATATTCAAATTTGGATTGGTTATCAAGAAGAAATGGAGAAAGTACTGAAGATGATATTGGATTTCAAAAGAGGAATTGAGTTCTTGGGAAAGGTAGCACACCCAATCCCGTAGTTTTGTAGAGACTTCTATCTCCACAAGAGCTCCAATGGATTCTTTGTGAGCATCAAACAAACATGACAAATACTGTAATACGCCTATGATCACTGGGGTCAGATGGAATGTTGGTTTTGGAGCTTTGGGTTTTTTGAACAAGCCTAATGCCTTAGAGGTTGAGCTAGGATACTTTAAAGATATCGGTTTTAGTAGATCACAAATAATGACAGCTAACTTGGTATCAGGGATAACATTGGAATGCAATTTTGACAAGAGTTCAAAGCAAAGATACATGCTTTGGAGATTGGAGGGATTCTTTAATACTGGAATCATAAATGTTTCAATGATCCACTGGTCAAGGGCATTTGTCCGATAAACTGCATTACCAAAATACAAGTTGAACAATTTTTTGTAAGGACCAATAAGATCAGGATCCTCGTTGGTCATGATACCCCAGAGATATTCGGCAAGTCTATAGTCCTTTAACAATCTCATTTTCCCTTCCAAAGACAACTTTGGATGTAATTTTTCAAACAATAACGTTGCTTCTTTAATATCAAGGTTATCTTGTTTATCGTGAGTGTATAGCCCTTCTAAGTAGACCATCACTTCGTGCAAAAGATTTGACTTGATAATATCATCGGGGCTTGGAGAAGGATTGAAGGAATACAAATCAACCAAGATTGGTAAAGTAGACGAGTATATTTGGGTATCATTGGCGGAGTTTGCAAGAATCAGCAGTAGTCTACCAATACCTTCGGGATGGTTGTCTTTTGAAAGAAGCACAAACTCTTTAACGGCGGATCGGAATGATTGTGTTGTCATGGGTTGGCAGTTGTCGCTGAGCCATCACCGATCAGGAAAATATATACGTAATAGTGATGATAATGATATGTGTTAAGGGACCAATGGGTGCCAGTTTGGGAAGGACGTTGGAGTACTCCAGCACGGATGATATCACTGCCGGTTCGGGGGGAGCACCAGCCATCCGATACGGCAAGGTCGACGGCAACGAATTTGGCCATCCCAGAACCTCAACGCTTTCATCAAATGTAGATTTCGGGGAATGATAAGAATGTTGTCAAGAAGAACTCTACCAAGGCCCTTCTCAGTGATTGATATATATTTAGTGAAGTAGTAGTCAAAACTTTTTTGACGTATGTGAGACAACGCATGAATCATGCGCATATAGCAGAAATAAGAAGAAGAGGAAGAAAAGGAAGTGCGATACCCACGATACTGGATTACAATCCATGTCGATACTCCACCGGCAGTAGGGCAGTGTCATCGTAATATTTCCCAGTAGGAGGTACTGGGAATATTAATGGGAAAAGGGGGAGGGCTGGGCTGCGGGAAGGTCAGGGCAGGGTAACGCACTAATCTCCAGAAGACAACCTGCAGCTGGCCGAAAGCGGAAATTCTGCGACGCTCCATTTGATAATCTTTGGGGGGGAAGCGAGGGGAGGGTGACGACCAACTATCAGACACCCATCACAGATTAGCATGTGGGTGATATAGTGTCTATATCTACTTATAGATATATACATATATATATATACCCCACCAGAAGATAATGAAAATATTAGCACTGTAATGGCTATTTCGTATCGTAGAATCTCCGTAGTTCTCTATTGTCAGTGACTGGGCATCGCCAATCAATCAACCTGGCTTCCGGGAACACTCTAGTATATAGCGTTATCAAACCTTTTTTTTTTTTTTTTTTTTTTTTTCAGTATTAGTGCAGGAAAAATTCCCAAACCTACTCATTCTCTTTCCACCCTTCTCCTTCTTTCCCCAAAGAAAACCAAATACCCTACAATCCACTAAGAATGTCCTCAAATTCTACCGGATGTCCTGTATATTGGAACTCTGCCGAATTCGACTTGACTGCGTGTGGTAGACATATCCTTTTCGATACTGGCTTGCCATTACTTATCTTGGCGTCATCGCTCATTTACCTCTCCCATTACTATATCACGAACTTCAACCACTTCAAGCATCCAACTTTGCTTTTCACCCCTCAAGAAGCCCAACCTTTGCTCGGCAACAATGTTCAAGAATCAGAGTATTACGATGATGCTGACGAAGGTGAGTCTGCCCTGGTTGAACATTACGGGTCCACCACCGATGCGTCAGTGTCTAAAGGCGAATTGATTAAAAGACAACATTTCGATATCCACTCTTTGAAATTCACTAATGAAGATGGCTCTCCTCATGGAAAAACCCTTATGGTATACCGTAACTGTGCTGAGCGTCTGAAACTTATCACTGAAGAATTCATCTTAATTGGGCAATTCTTACTTCATTTAGCCGTGTTTAGCATGTCATCATTAAATTCCGAATGGTCAAATGACAATTCTGCCGCTGTTCGTTTGGGATTCTGGACTTATTTTTTGGCCATTGGTACTCTCAGATTATTGAATATCAATAATACCTGGCTCTTTTATCACAAATACTGTCCAAACTTGTGGGCTAACTCCACTTTTGCTTACACTTTGCTTTTCATTGTCAATATGATTCTCACTCGTTCTTTTGTTGTCAATGATTACGCAAACTCTTTCACTAGCAAATACTACCTTTCTCAGGTCATTATTTCTGTGGCTTTATTCCTCCTCACCTGGACTTCCACCATTGGCGATAAGCCAGTCAAATTATACAAAGTTGGTGACATGATTCCATCTCCTGAAAACAACATTTCTTTGCTTTCTTTTTCCATTTACGACTGGATTGACCCAATGATCATGAAAGCTTATCGCTCAGGTATCACCACTTCAGACATTTGGAGTTTGAGAGATGATGATTATGCTTATGTGGTACTCAAAAAATTCGAAGATTTCAAAACCAGTTCTCGTTTCGCTTTGAAATTATTCAAGTATTTCAAAGGCTTGTTTGGTTTGCAAGCGGCCTTAACCATTCTTGAATCATTCTTGATGTTTGCCCCAACTTATTTCTTGAAAAAACTCTTGGAATACGTTCAAGCTCCAGAAAAAACTCCAACTAACTTGGCTTGGTTTTATTTGTTTTTGATGTTCTTTTTGAGATTGACCAATACTTTGTGCTTTGGGGTAGCTTTGTTCCTTGGTAGAAGAATCTGTATTAGAATGAAGGCCATCATCATTGGGGAAATTTATTCTAAGGGTTTAAGACGTAAAATGGCCGTCAATAACAAGAGTAGCAGTTCATCTAGCAAATCTGACTCTGAGGAAACTGATGACAAGAATAAAGAAGATGCTAAAGGTAAAGAGTCTTTGGACGATGAACAGATTAGAGATATTGGTGGAATTATCAATTTGATGTCTGTCGATGCTTTCAAAGTGTCTGAAATTTGTGGGTACTTGCACTATTTTGTTAGTGGGGCCTTGTCTTCATGTATTTCCATCGTTTTCCTCTATCAATTACTTGGTTGGAGTGCCCTTGTTGGTGCAATTGCCATTGTTGCCCTTTTGCCAGTTAACTATAAGATTTCCTTAAAAGTTGGTGATTTGCAAAAGAAAATTTTAGGGATTACCGATAAGAGAATTCAAAAGTTGAACGAATCTTTGAACTCCATTAGAATCATCAAGTTCTTTACTTGGGAATCTAAATTTTACAATCAAATTCTCGATGTTCGTTCTGAAGAATTGGCTGCATTGAAAACTAGATTGCTTGTGTCTGTCGGTGGTAATTTCTTATCATTCTTAATCCCAACTTTTGTCACCATTTTGTCATTCAGTTGTTACATTTATATCGAAGGTAATGTTTTGACCACCCCTGTGGCCTTCACCTCGTTGTCTCTTTTCAATTTGCTCAGAATTCCTCTTGATGATTTGGCTTACATGTTGTCATTTGTTATTCAATCCAAGGTTTCTCTTGACAGAGTTAATGATTTCTTGGATGAGCCAGAAACTTCTAAATATGAGCAACTTAGTGAACCTCGTGACGCTAATTCTCCAATTACCGGTTTCCAAAATGCCAGTTTTGCCTGGGACGCTAACTCGAGTTCTGATTTCAAATTGAGAGATTTGGACATTGAATTTAAACAATCTAAATTGAATATTATTATCGGTGCTACCGGTTCTGGTAAGACCTCTCTTCTTTTGGCATTGCTTGGGGAAATGGAAAAGATCAAGGGTAAAGTCTTCCTTCCTGGTGCTGCAAACGCTCGTTCTGCCCTTATTCCTGATCCAAAAACCGGTCTCACCGATTCTGTTGCTTATTGTGCCCAAGCTGCTTGGTTATTGAACGATTCTATCAAAAATAACATTTTATTCGCTGCTCCTTATAATGCCAAGCGTTATAAAGCCGTGGTTGCCGCTTGTGGTCTTTCTCGTGATTTTGAAATCTTGGAATACGGTGATGCTACCGAAGTTGGGGAAAAAGGGATTACTTTATCTGGTGGTCAAAAGCAACGTGTGTCCCTCGCCCGTGCTTTGTATTCTTCTTCGAAAACCGTGTTGTTGGATGACTGTCTTTCTGCTGTCGATTCTCATACCGCTCTTTGGGTTTATGAAAACTGTATTACTGGTAAGTTAATGGAAAACAGAACATGTTTGTTGGTCACCCATAATGTGGCATTAAGTGTCAAAAGAGCCCAATGGGTCGTGGTATTGGACAATGGTAAAATTCAACTCCAAGGTACTCCAAAGAAATTATTAGAAGATGGTTACTTTGGTGACGATAAATTGATTGAAGCTGCCATTTTAAACGAAGAAGACACCCATGTGGCCATTGTTGAAGATGTTGAAGAAGAAGATGAAAACGAAGTCACCGCAATTTCTGTTAATTTGGTTTCTAACAGACGTGCATCCCACGTGGCTGGTCCAAGAGGTTCTAGTTTGCCATATGATATTGACAATAATGAAGAAGAACTTCAATTGGAAAGAGTTGTCTCTAAAGTTAGTACCATTGCTACTAGAGTTACTACCACCGCTGATAATGGTGAAACAGACGCTCCAGTACACAATTTGATCAAAGAAGAAGCTAAGGCAGAAGGGGTTGTTAGTTTGGACGTTTATATCTTTTACGCTAAGCGTTTTGGTAGTTATTTCATCTGGGGATTCTTATTGGCGTTGTTTGTCGGTTCTCAAATCGTGAACATTGGTCAATCTTGGTGGGTGCGTCGTTGGGCTTACGATTCCGAATCTGGTAATATCTCCATCAATCTTTTTGGTACCACCAAAGTTTTCAGTACCGGTACTGTGATGGCTGATTTTGTTAGTAATGAAAAATTATGGAAATCTCCAATGGGTTATATTTTGACCGATGACCATGGCGCTTCACTTCACAATACTGCTTTCTACATGACAGTGTACACTGGTATCGGGTTCTGTTTTGCATTCATTTGTTGTTTCAGAGATTACATGGTGTTTGTTCAAGGTATCGAAGCCTCGAATTCCATCTTTGTTGAATTGTTGGATAAAGTGTTCCGCGCCAAGATTAGATTCTTCGATGCCACCCCAATTGGCCGTATCATGAACCGTTTCTCCAGAGATATCGAATCCATTGATCAACAATTGGCGCCAATGGCTCAAGGGGGGTTCATTTCTTTGATTGTCACTGCTTCTACCCTTGTGTTGATTGTTTCCATCACCCCTGCATTCTTTTTGTTCGCGGTGTTCATCATGGGAATGTTTTATTTGATTGCCGTATTTTATTTGACGTTGTCTCGTGAATTGAAACGTTATGAATCAATCTCTAGATCTCCTATCCATCAACATTTCAGCGAAACTTTGATTGGGGTCACCACCATCAGAGCTTATGGTGACGAGCACCGTTTTATGCGTCAAAACTTGGACAAGATTGATAAGAATAATGGACCATTCTTCTACTTGTGGGTGGCTAACCGTTGGTTACATTTAAGAGTTGATACCGCGGGGTCTTTTGTCACTTTTTTCGCTGGGGCATTTGTGATTTTGAGTGTCAATTATCTTGATGCCGGTCTTGCTGGTTTATCTCTTTCTTATGCTATCTCCTTCACCGAATCTGCGTTATGGATTGTTAGACTTTATGCCGAAGTGGAAATGACCATGAATTCTGTTGAAAGATTGCAAGAATACTTGGATATTGAACAAGAACCAGCACAATTCGTTCCAGAAACCCAACCACCAAAGTCGTGGCCAAGCAAGGGGGAAATTGAAGTTAAAGATTTGTCACTTAGATATGCTCCAGAACTACCACAAGTCATCAAGAATGTATCCTTCAATGTGGAAAGTACTTCTAAAGTGGGGATTGTTGGCAGAACCGGGGCTGGTAAATCCACGATTATCACCGCATTATTTAGATTCTTGGATCCTGAAACCGGACACATTAAGATTGACGGGATTGATATCACTAGCATTGGGTTGGACGCTTTACGTCAAGCCATCACCATCATTCCACAAGATCCAACTTTGTTCACTGGTACCATTCGTTCGAACCTTGATCCATTTGACGATAAGACTGATGTAGAAATCTACGAAGCGTTACGTCGTGTCAACTTGATTTCTATGGATGAATTCAATGCTTTACAAACCATTGCCCAATCAACTGTCGATAATAATGAAGATTCCGGAGAAAATGTCAACAAGTTTTTGGATTTGGACAGTAATGTCGAAGAAGGTGGTAAGAACTTGTCACAAGGTCAAAGACAATTAATGTGTTTGGCAAGATCTTTACTCAGAGCTCCAAAGGTGATTTTGTTGGACGAAGCCACCGCATCTATCGATTATAACAGTGATGCCAAGATCCAACAAACCATTAGAAGTGAATTCGGAGGCAGTACGA
This sequence comes from Saccharomycopsis crataegensis, assembly GCF_037102585.1. Classification (NCBI taxonomy): domain Eukaryota; kingdom Fungi; phylum Ascomycota; class Saccharomycetes; order Ascoideales; family Saccharomycopsidaceae; genus Saccharomycopsis; species Saccharomycopsis crataegensis. The sequence continues at coordinate 2,275,253 of NW_027043820.1, forward strand.
TTTTGACCATCGCTCATAGATTGAGATCGATCATTGATTACGATAAGATTTTGGTGATGGACGCCGGGGAAGTCAAAGAGTACGATGAGCCTTGGAAATTGGTATCTGATCAAAGTACAATCTTCTACAGTATGTGTGCCAATTCTGGGGAATTGGATACTTTATTGGAAGAAGCTAAGGGAGCATATGAAAAGAAGCATGGTTCAGCCTAAGTTTGGTGATCATCAAATCATGTTTTTTTTTTGTTTTTTTTTTTTCTATGCTGTTATTTCTAATATTTTGATTTTCCCTTTGTTCTTTTATTCCTTCTATTTCCATCATTCCCATCACACCTTATTTTATTCCATTCCATCCAATTCATATAATAGATTCCTTTCTGTTTTATCATTTTATTTTCATATTTTTATTATTTTTTTTTAGTGCTGTGTTTTTGTCGTCATGTTTTTTTATTCATAGGTTACATACTAAAACTGAATTTTGCCTTACTGATTGTTGTATTTTCGATTACTTTATCTTTGTCTTTGTCTTCGTCTTTTTTTTAAAAAAAAAAATATTCATATAAATCACAAGTTTAAATTATTAACTCCTAATATTTTTCCTACAATTTATGTCTATATGTAATAAAAGCCCGACGTTAAAAAGATGTTATATATAATACAGTGAGTGTAAAGAAGGCTTCTGCTTGTAGAACCAAGCCTACTAGAAATCTAAAGAAAAACAAACAAGAAAAAAGATCTAATAAAACCCATTATTTGGTGGAGTCTAATGTGACATTGACAGTTCCGTCCAGCGACTGGAGAATCCCATTGTTGATCACCTCGTTCCCGTCATTCTCATCGTAATTTATATCTTGCTGATGTTTCACGATAAAGCTGAATGCTGAGGATTTAATTAAAGTAAATAATAGACCGATCTTGTTCTCCAAGAACCGAAGTTGTTCGATCAATTGTGGTGTTGGCGATTTGTTCAAGGTTTCTAGTTGGTGGTTGATTTTCTTAAGCTGGCGAAGCGCAAGCTGGTATTGTGCTAGTACCTCATACTCTGTGTCGTTTACCTGGGTTCTGTCTATTGATTCTTCCATTAGTAACTATTTCCTTCATCATTATATCAGCATCATCATCATCTCATCTACAGGCGATTTTGTGTGTTTATTATCGCGCCTCCCTCCCTTGCCAGGGCTTCTAAAAGACAAAAAAAAAAAAAAAAAGTGGCAGGTTAGGGGCCCCCCACCTGAAATTGCTAGTTGCTTCAACTGAGAATTGCCTATTATCATTATTCTTTACTACTGTTATATTATATAGGAAACCAGGAAGGATAATCCGTATGTACATCATTGACGATATATGTTAAACCTCATCAGTCACTGATACCATGTCTTCCACAGCTACATCCACCGTCTCGCCTGGTCAAGCAGATGAAAAACTGCGTCTAGAACCACCATTTATCACCAAACCAACAGTATCACCACTGACCGCGAGCACTGGTCAGAATGCCACTGCCAATTTGACTAAAGAATCCGTGGCTTCAAAGTCGGAACAACCAGCACCATACTTGCAAAAAGAAGACTACAAAGAAGCTGAAGCGACTACAACTACCACCACCACCACTTCGACAGAAACTAACCCATTATTCCAAAAACGTAAAATCTTGCAAAAAAAGAAACCAGAACCAAAAAACTACACGAAATTGCTTTGGACTATTGGCCATGTTTTGGCATTGATATCTGGTTTGGTGTTTATCTACATTTATTTTGTACATTTCAAGTCCAGAAGAGGCTTGTATTCGATGATCGCTTATCGGGCATCATTGATCGGGTCAATACTTGCTTATACCATGTCGATTTTCTCAAAGTTTGGTTTAAGCATGCCTAATTTCTTTGCATTAATCACTACGGAAAATTTCCAATACTTGTTGTTATGTGTCGTGTGGGTTTTCACCAGATCGTCAGTGTTCAAGATTGCCCCATACATCATCATCAGTTTCCTTCAATTGAGCAAGCAATTCAATTTGATTGGCAAATACCCAAAAAGCCTTGTTAAAGGATTGGCGATGATGATTTCCTACAATGAATTGATGGTGGTGGCAGTGCTTCTCGTCAACACTTTGATGATGAGAGGTACTTCGGGTTTTGCTCTCGTGACGTTCTTGTTATTCTACTGGTTGAGAATTGTGTATTCCGAATCAACAAAGTTGTTTTTCAAGGATTTTGCAGAAACCGTCGATGCAAGAATTATTTGCAAGTGCCCGCCAGCAGTGCAAGTGCAATTCCACCGGTTTATGATGAGTGCCCAAGTTAAGGGAGAAAAGGTCGAAGAGACTTTCCACTCGATGAAAGAAACTAGTAAAGATATTAAGGCTGCTGCTGATTGTAAAGTGAGCATTGCTAAAGACACTGATAAACAAGAAGTTTTTGAAACTGCTTCAAAAACTACTGGTCGTGGAGATGTCAATATTTCTGCTTCTGAGAAAAAGCCTGACGAGCCAAGCAAATAAAAGGAAAAAAAAAAATTGGTTAGCTATTATATTTTACACTCATTATATTATTATTTATTTCTCAGAAAATGGAGGTATATTATTATATATATGTTTTGTGAGTTGTAGAAGATGAGTAAAGAGTAGTAATGACTGCGAGCACCGCCATTACGTAATCGCCCAAGGCAAAAAATCCGAAAATTTCTCTAAAATTTCGGGATAACTCAGGTGGCCGTTGCACCTACTCAACAATACCTATAATAACAACAACAACAACAACAACAACAACAACAACAAGTGCTACCCATTTTGCTACTAAATATATTAACCCCAGTATCCTCTTGAATTCCCGGCTCCATCTACACTGGTGTTTCTGGCTGTTTTCTTGTTTTTTGTGGATCTGGCATCTTGTCACTAGGTAATATCGACTGATAATGGCCTATTAGCGATGATATTTCTGGTAAGTTTTGTTTTCTACCCTTTTGAACCTATTTAATTGAAAAGGTATATACCTTATCAAATAGGATACTCAAGTGAATTTTTACTAACCTCTATAGAACATTAAAAGTATCTTGAAAAAGAATTCCAACAAACATGTTGCTGGCTCATCTACAAAAAATGGCAATTCCTTAACATCCGGTTACGTCAAGAAGGATAAAAAGAAATCACTGTCGACCAAACAAAAGGAAAAAAAAGTTTCTGAGAGTATCCCTGCAAATGTCCAAGATACCATCACCCAGGCTGCTGTGGTTAAAAAATCGACGACGACAACGACGACGACGGTGCTGTTGACTACTACTCTGACTCCTACTGGCGACACTCTGTACATTGAATTGGCTAATAAATATTCCCTTCTTGAAATTATTGGCGATGGGGCGTTCTCTACGGTTTACAGAGCTATTGATCATAATAATAACGATCGATATGTGGCGATCAAAATCATTGACAAGCATTCGATCAACGAGACCCAGCGGAAAGCGATTCTCAAAGAAATCAACATTATGCAGAAGTTGGACCATAAGAATATCATCAAGCTCTATGACTCGATAGAATCGCAAGATAATTTCTTTTTAATCTTGGAATATTGTGCCGGTGGTGAAATATTCAAACAAATCATCAATTTCACTTATCTTAGTGAAGAGCTTTCTCGACACATCATCATCCAGGTGGTCAACGCTATCAAATATTTACATGAAGAAATCGGAGTAGCACACCGAGACATTAAACCCGAGAATTTGTTGTTCATTCCTTGTGATTATAAACCTCGTACTTCCGCGGAATTTGCAAAATCAAAACGAGAATCCGATGGCGATGATAAACTCGACGAAGGTTATTTTATCAAAGGCATAGGCGGTGGTGGTATAGGGGTGGTGAAATTGGCGGATTTCGGGCTCTCCAAAGTGTTGTGGAATACCACCACCCAAACTCCTTGTGGAACTGCCGGATACACTGCGCCGGAAATTGTGAAAGTTGAAAAATATGATAAATCCGTGGATTTATGGGCCATCGGGTGTGTGTTATACACTTTGCTATGCGGGTTCCCGCCATTCTACGACGATAATAACGATCAAGTCAAATTGTTAAAAAAGAGTTTAAAAGGAGAATACGAGTTCTTGAGCCCGTGGTGGGACGAAATTAGCAACGATGCCAAGTACATGGTGAAGAAATTGTTAAATGTCAACCCTTTGAAAAGATACAGTATTGACCAAATGTTATCTGATCCATGGATAACCAAGGGCAACTTCCAATCGTTGAAAAAATCTTATAGTTACAACGAGAAAAATAATGTGGATTATTTCCCAAATTATAGAAAATTGGTGATTGAACAGAAAGTAGATGACAAAGTGGCCCCTATAGAGCACCAACCTGAAGCCCATGGCAATGATATATCCTTGAATACTCCTAACCGAATCAATCCCAATAGCAGTGAAGGTGGTGTGTTGATCGCTAAAGAAAAGAAATACAAGAGCATATTTAACAAGCACATTGAGATTCAAAGAGAAAACTCTGCGTTATTTACTTCTTGCGAACTGGCCATAAACCACGCCCCATCTCCCTTACAACAATTGAAAGAAGAAGAAGATCGGCAGTCCGCGTCATCGTCGTCGCAAGAATCCACTAATAGAGACTTCATCAAGGATGACAATACCCCTACTGCTACTATATTAACCAGAATTACAAAAGCCGATACCAAACATAAACCCGCACCAATCCTCATTACTGATCTGAATTTCCAGGCATCGCAAATCACTGATCACAAGTCTATTCCCCTGTCGATCAGTATAAATCAAACGAAAATTGAAGTCGACGAAAAATCACATACCAATGTTTCCAGTCTCACTGATAGCCTATTAGCGGTATCATTTTCCAAGAAAAAGAAGAGCTCGTTACCTAGAACTCCTTGTCCAAAAGACGTGAAGTTCTCCCAGTCGTATCATTGTGAGGACGAAGAAGATGAAGAAGAAAACTGCGGAACGTATGATGATGATGACGGATTCGACGACAATGATAGTAGTGATGTTAGTAGCAGCAGAAGCTTCAAAGTACAACAAACACAGCATGAAATTTCATTGAACGTGGGTGGATCAAACTCCCCATTTACACAATCTATCAACGGTGATTCAGCAACTAGACAAAGCTTTGATAGCCAAGTGATAAGCAATTCAATGGAACCATCGCTAAATAATTTTAGTTTAGATTTGAACCATTCGGTGATGTTGGAGAGAAGAAGAAAATCTAATGTTCATAGTATATTAAGCCAAAAGACAATTCCAGCGAGCAGTGCTTCCACTATTAACACTTGAAATCTGGGAATTTTTTCTGTGTCCTTAATATCATGTTGTTTCTTTTTTTTTTTTTTGCTGTTTTTGTTTAGTTTTTATTTTATGAATCCATTTCAATTCTTTTTTTGGGCTTTCTTTATGATATTTTTGGGAATTCTTGTTTAAAAATTTGTCTTTTATTGAAAAGAAAACGTTATCTTGTTTCTCTGATTATGAGTTTTTGTTTTTGTTTATATGTTTTTTGTTTTTTATTGTTTGTTTGTTCATGTTATATTTAAAGAAATTGCATCAATTTATTTTTTGGTTACCTCATGTTTATTCTTGGAAGCATATCAATATAATATACTAATTACTTTGTTTCAAAAAAAAAAAAAAAATATCATTTTATCAATTTTAGTTTCCTACAATAGATAAAGAATGAGAAAAAAAAATAGAGAAATCCGTTCTTGAAAGTCCGATTCTATGATTATTATTAGAAATATACAGGTATAGTACATACGTCATCAAAAATATTTTTGCTTTTTTTTTTCAATCAAGTTATTGTTTGAGTTGTTCTTATCTTTCCCCCATTATTGATCGCCTTAAGTCGGTTAGATAATGACTTTTCATTGGTGTTGTTTCCAAAAGTATTGTCATCATCCTCACTATCGTCTTCAAAATCATCAGAAATCTGAGAGTCATAATCCGACGCGTAAATCTCCACCTGTGGAGCAAGAGGCCGTTTTGTTAAATTCGTGGTTTTGGCAGCCAGTGGAGATTGATTATACCTGGTTCCAAGCTTTGGATGTCTCAGAGGAGTTATGTTGGTGATTTTGATCGGGCCAGAGGACGTGGATGAGTTTTTAGAGATGTCGACTAATGAAGAAGACAAAGAAGAAGAAGAAGAAGTAATTAACCTTGGTGAAGTCTTGGTGAATGATCTTGTTGTTGTTGATGGGGAGAAGTTTGAATTTTCTATTATTGTGGTTGGCTCATTAGAAATTTCGGGATCGTGCTCATCACCGTGATTTTGAGGATTGTCAGATTTATACGATTTTTGGGGCTTATCATTTTGATTCTTGTGTGTTATTATTGTTTGTTCCGACACAGGATCTTCGAGTTTGTTGTGTGTTGTGGTTGTTTGGTTTGGAACATTGTTTTCATTAGGAATATCCATTTCACCAGATTGCCTTGATCCAGATAAAGAAGTTTCTTCCTCATCATCACTCAAAGAATGCTCAAAATCCCCACTTCGTTCACTATTACTGCTTGTGCCGCTTTTTATTGCCCCATCTAAATGATCTAGTAACTTTTTGGGGATTTCAATGGGTCTTGGCGGTCCATGCAATTTCATGATTCTTGTAGGATTTTTCCTCTTCTTTGACCTTCTCTTCGGGGATTCCGATAATCTTCCTGTATTTTTTGTCTTTGGCATTGGTAATCCCACAATTATCCTCGATGTTCTCCGTGATGATTGAAGTCGAGGACCAGAAATTCTCAATAGCTTGGTACTAAGTGGTTCTTCCTCTGTCGCGGGCTTTTTTGTAAGTTTCTTTGTCTTTACCACTGGGGTTGGCAAATTATTTGGTGATAGAGGTTTCATTGGTTTCGATATTATTATCTTATTGTTGTCCAATGGTGTCAAAGGTCGACGACTCATTGTTCTATTATAGAGGTTTCTTGATATCGGTGAGTTCTGCACCCTATTCAAAGAAGGTTTACCCTTTGTCAACCCCACCGGTCTTATTCGCTGTTTCACTGGCATAATATCATCTAATGGACGATTATTAACTGGATGGTCTCGATCCCCTAACTTAGACATGGACCCTGTCTTATTATTATTATTATTATTATCATTATTATTTTGCTGACTTTGTTTAACAAACGCCCCGCTCAAATCACGTTCATGTTCTCCAATAAGCCCCCCAACTTCAATCATATAGCTAGATAAATGGAACTGCTGGCCTTCTTGTATGGTGGTGTCCTTCTTCACAAATTCTTCTGCTAATTTGGCCCCGGTGATCCCATCGATCAATACTACTTTCCGGTTAAAAGTGTAGTATTTGAGAGTCCCGTCGTGCCAGGTCTTGGTTTTTTGGAATTTCTGTTTGGTGAACAATGCCTCATACTCAATCACTCTGGCATTCCTTAGGGACTCCTCGTCCATATTAATGGTGTAGTATAATCTTATATATATGATACGGTACTTGTAGTAGACATCACAAAACTGACGCGTTTTTTAATTATATTTTTCTAACCTGGTGCATGTGACGGGGGAAATTCCTGGCGTAAATAAATAGATGAAGAATAAATAAGGAATGAATAAATATAATTCATTGGGAGAACTGTTTACGGGATTTAATTATAAAAGAAATGGATTTCAAGAAAGAGTTCACCGATATCAAAAAAGCTTCGAATTTGATCAACATCACTCTACAATCCAAAGGGTTTCTCCAAGTTGCTGACGATAATTCAACCAGCGATAAGCTCAATGGCCAAAAACTATTGTTTTGTTCAGTAGACTATCATTCATTAATGGAATTCGATATTGCACCGTTGATGTTTGATAATACTGACCAAGATGAAACCTTGATACGAGACAAATTGAAGAAAACCATGATTTTAAATGAGAAGTTGGTGAATAACGACAAAAACGTCATCAATGTTTTATACTCGTTACTCAAGAATTTGGAAGACTCTAAAGATCAGAAATCCCAGTTTCTCGAAAAACTAAAGGACAAGGACTCGGAGATCAAGAGTTTACAACTGGAAAATCGACATTTGACAAAACAGTTGGCCAAGCAGAAAAGTGTCAATGTCGAAACTCTGGTGAGTTTTCAAGTACAATCACAATTAATGCAAGCTAATAAATTGAGGATCCATGAGGATCTGCTAGAATTGAAGAAACTACAAAATACCATCAAATCATTAAAATCACATCATCAAATTGAACTTAGAAGAAAAGATGTGGAAATCAGTAATTTAAAGGATAAACTACTAGGGAAAGATTTTTCATATTCGGCCAGTAGTAATAACAGTAAAGACAACAATTCTTGCTATACAATGTTATCGCAGGGCACTCCAAACCTTGATTTTGATGACCCGATTCAGGTCCCCGCGACTAACAAATTCTCTCAGAGGCCATTGGTAAATGGGGTATTTGATAAAGAAATGGAAAAATTGATGGTGGATTCTTCGGATTTGATCACCAATCTAACATTAGCCAATGGAGAGAACTTGGAAATTATCACAAAGACCAAAAATTATTTACAAGTTTTGGACAATTATTTGCGATTATTAATTAGCAATTTAAAGAATATGGCCAATAACGATGAAGAAGAAAATGAAATTTTGTCGAGAAACTTGAATCTTACAAAACCATCATCTCCGATAGTATTTTTTGAAGATAAGACTAATGGTGATTCTAGTAATATGACACACCATGACAGTAACACTACCATAGAAGTCACAAATACTTTAATAAATTTAAGTACTATTGGGGAGGTGCAAAACCAATTGATGAACAATTTGACAAGGTTACACGGGACGGTTGAATCATTAATTGAATATAATACTGGAGATACACTGGGGCCAAGTAATTCCAAAAGTAAGGAAGAAGTGGAATCCTTGAAAATAAAGGTTAAGGAATTGAAATCAGAGTTGCTGAAGGTTAAACAGAATTGGCAGAGTGCTATTGATACCATGGAGGATTGGAAGAATTATCGTAATCAGCAGAATAATAATAATAGTAGTAGTAGTATTAGCAGTAGTAATAGTGTAGAATAATGTTAATGATATGATTATAGTTCCCAAAATATCTTTTCTTGAGTTATGCCTGTATTATACGTGTTATCTGTTGCACTCTCAAAACAATATTGTAACTCATCAAGATTAAGTGTTATCTCGGCAATCATCTCATCTCTGCGTTCAGATTATTAGCTTGTTTGTTTTTTTCTTTTGCTTCAGAATATCAATGATAGCTAATGGATTGATCAACATTATCCAAAAAAAGCCCAATTTATTCTTTCACCAATTCAAACGTAATAATCAATAGAGGATCGCCACTTCTAACCCCTTTAATTTCTTCATCAGGATGGACCGCTTTCAACACCCATCTAACACTACCAGCGCCTTCAACTTTATCGATTTTCTTATCCAAATAATACTTCAAATCGATTCCGAATCCTCCTGGCAACATGATCTTGAAATCGTTATTATCGAGCGATAACATATCAGTTTCAAACACAAACACGTAATAATTATTGGGGGATAATTTTGTGGCCTTTAAGTTATCAATATTGGTGAAATATTGCTGTCGGTCCCTAGGGTTTGTAGGGATTTCATTATTGTTTAACAATCCAGTGTGTTCATCGATATTCGTGGAAAATTCGTCGTCATTTTCTATGATCTTCACCTTGTTGAAACTGGACATTGCTCTTCCATAAAGCCAAGGCCCATTTTCATCGTCGTATAAATCACCATCAACACTGGGGTCGACTAAATATTTGAATACTCGCAAGGCGGTACTGGTACCGTAGGGCAAGAACTCTCTAACGGGATAAGAGAAATCGTTGCCGAACAACAAGCGATCAGCGCGGATCGAGACTTTTGGTTTGATTTGGATAACCATCTTCAAATTGTGTTTGTCGGTATTATCGGGATAATTGGCAAAGCTGTGAGATTCATGGTGGGTTGATCCTTGGAAATTCTTGATATACACCGCCAATTTGACGTGAGCCAAAGGTCCATCAAGACTGATGATATCCTTGGGGTTGTTGACGGGGACAATACAAGGGTTTTTAGGGTTGTACTCTGTGGCAGCAGAGATCTTCAAGCGTGTTTTGCTCATGTTTGGTATACTTCTTGTATTGTTATTATATGATTAATGAATACTTCTCTTCTGTTTATCATGATTATCATCGATGAGAAAGTATACCATCACTGCGGGACATTGCGCCGTTTGGGAAGAAAAAAAATGGGGCAAGACGGCACCAGCAGCACTTTCTATTTTAGATCTCTTTCTGTCTTTTTGCCAAAAGGTTTTTCTTAAGAGATGCTCAAGACTTTTGTCAGCAGAACCTTTGCCACCTCCCCAGCAATCACAAACAAAATGGCAGTTCCTCTGTTGCTCCCAGCCCAAATCTTCAATCACAAGAACTGGCTCAAAGATCTCGAGCACAAAAAGTACCCAGCAAAGCAGCATGTATTGAACGTCAAACAACATTTCCTCAAGAAATCCAGCAATTTCAATCCTAACGAGGTGTTCTTCTTTATTAGCGGTGAGCATCTCACATTGTACCCTTACTGTGACCAATCTCCTCCATTCAGACAAAACCGATACTTTTATTACTTGACCGGGGTCAACATCCCAGGGTCTCACGTACTTTTCAACCTCAAAGATGAGAAAACAACCTTGTTTTTACCAGACATTGATAACGATGATGTGATGTGGAGCGGTATGCCAATGGGTCTTAAAGAAGCCCAAGAGACTTTTGACGTTGATGAAGTGAAATATTCCAAAGACTTGGAAGATATTCTCCATAATATCGCAACATTTGGCAATAATACGATCTTGACCACCGATTTGAACGCCGCCAACAACAACTACACCCAATACTTGATGCCTGGTAACCAGGATTTTTTTTACGCTTTAGATGAATCGAGATTGATCAAAGATGAATACGAATTAGCATTGATGAGACACGCTGCCCAAATCACCGATAATTCCCATTTGGCAACCATGAGTGCGGTACCAATTGAAGAAAATGAAGGGCACATTCATGCGGAATTTGTGTATCATTCGATTCGTCAAGGGTCGAAGAGCCAAAGTTACGATCCAATTTGTTGCTCGGGTCCAAATTGTGGGACGTTGCACTATATCAAGAATGATGAAACCATTGGCAATAGAGAAAGCATTTTGATCGATGCGGGGGCAGAATGGAGCTGTTATGCGAGTGATGTCACCAGATGCTGGCCAGTCAATGGTAAATGGTCTGCTGAACATTTGGAAATTTACAATATTGTTCTTGAAATGCAGGCAGAAACCATGAAACTTATCAAGCCAGGACAAAGTTGGGAAGAATTACATTTATTGGCACACAAGATCATGATCAAAAGATTCCTAGGGTTGGGGATTTTTGAAAATGGTACCGAAGAAGAGATTTATGCCAGTGGGATTTCCGGATCATTTTTCCCACATGGGTTGGGTCATTTATTGGGTATGGATACTCATGACGTTGGTGGATACGCCAATTATGACGATCCAAATCCATTACTCAAGTATTTGAGATTGCGTCGTCCATTGAAAGCTGGAATGGTGGTCACTGATGAACCAGGGGTTTACTTCTCGCCATTTTTAATTGAGGATGGACTTAAGGACCCAAAGAAGGCCAAGTTTGTCAACCAAGAAGTATTGGAGAAGTATTGGAAGATTGGAGGAGTGAGAATTGAAGATGATATTATTATCACCAACGATGGATACGATAACATGACCCAAATAACCAAAGACCCGCAAGAAATTTCCAAAATTGTCATGGGTGGGATTCAAAAAGGTCGTTCGTATTTCCATGTTATTGTCTAATAATTAATGCCGTGATTTATTCTAACCTGAGCTTTATTTCTAAATGTAGTCAAACAATTAGTACCATAATTTACTATTATTTGATACTGTGTATATATAACTTACAAAATCAATTTTTGTTTTTAATTAATTTTTTGTATATTAAACTGGAATCTAATAAAGGTATAACTACTATAATAATGTTAGTTTAACAACTCCTTCTTCTTTTTCCTGTTATAAAGATTCCCACAAGTGATCTCCATAAACTCCTGATTTGGAATGGTTGTAATTATTATCAATTGTTATAATAATTGTTCAGAAAGTACCAAAAGTTCTCGACATAGTCTTTTAAGACAGGGATAACTGTAAAAAATAAAACTTCTCATCATTTAAAGGAATAATGAAATCACAACTGGAATAAACAGAAAAAACAGAACAATACCTACATTCTCAGTCACTTGCAATACTATAAAGATAATTAATAGAAATTGTTAAAAGAAGAAATTGAAATTGGCCAAAGTCGCCGCTTTTTATAGTAAAAAAAAAAAAAAAAAAAAACCGAGAAAAAATTGTTCTCCACGTGATGTCCGGGCAACGTTGATATTTTTTTTTTGTTTTTGTTGTTGGCGAAGGAGATCAAATTTCCACCACGTCGTTATTATTATCGCTGTCTGTGTTTCCTTCAACATCAATTGTCATCTCCAAAAACACTGTGGGTCCGTGCGTGTTTAGATTCCTGGATAGTGGAGACTAGAAATAAAAAAAATATATTCTCTGCTCAAATACAGAACCTCCAGGCTCATTGTTGGTTTTGTCTTTTGTTTTTGTTTTGTGCTAATTTGTTCATTATCACCAACACTTTTTGCCGGTTTATCATCCTTGTTGATCCATACCAGATTGCCACTCTTACGTCATAAACAACAACAACAACAACAACAACAATATTTTCCAATTGAATATTTATCATACCAATTCCCAATTTGCTACTGTTTTAAAAGGGCAATATAAATACTAATAATAATAATAATAATAATAATAATATTAATAATAATAATCATTCATCATGGCCATAGTTAGAAGTCCGCTTCTTCGTCAAATACGAAGAAAACCTTTGCATTTCTTGGGTCCCTTCACAGTAATAATCGTTTTGGCATTATTTATTTTATCGCCATCTACTCTCTCATCAATAAGTGGATTTAACAGTACCAAGACAAAATACAATTACACCCCAAAGACTGGATTTTTTGGCTCTTCTTCTAAAAATAAAAACTTCCAAAGCAATTTACCAGGCAATCATATCTCACATTATGACTTGAATAAATTGAAATCCACCCCTCGGGCAGCGTATAACAAAGAACGTATTTTGGTATTATCCCCAATTTCCCGGTTTTATAATGAGTATTGGGCCAACTTGTTGAAATTGACTTATCCAAGAGACGCCATGGAATTGGGTTTCATACTACCAAGAACCGCCGAAGGGGACGAAGCTCTCAAGAAATTGGAAAAGGCCATCAAGATTGTTCAGACCGGCCCAAAAGACGACCGGTTTGCCAAAATCACCATTCTTAGACAAGATAACGATGGGTTAGAATCACAACTTGAAAAAGACCGTCATGAGCTTCTGGTGCAAAAGGAAAGAAGAAAAAACATGGCCATTGCTAGAAACTCACTTCTTTTCACCTCTTTGAGTCCGTACACTTCATGGGTGTTGTGGCTCGATGCCGATATTATCGAAAGTCCTCCAACTTTGATCCAGGATTTGATCAGCCATGATAAACCAGTGATGTCTGCCAACGTTTACCAAAGATACAAGAACGATAAAGGTCAACCAGACATTCGTCCGTACGATTTCAACAACTGGGTCGAATCGGAAGAAGGGTTACGAATTGCCGAAAACATGGCAGACGACGAGATCGTTGTGGAAGGATACGCGGAAATCGCCACTTACAGACCTCTCATGGCCCATTTCTACGATAAGAATGGCGATGTCAATACCGAAATGCAATTGGATGGGGTTGGCGGTGGTGCCGTGATGGTCAAGGCTGACGTCCATAGAGATGGGGCAATGTTCCCGCCTTTCCCATTCTACCACTTGATTGAAACTGAAGGGTTTGCCAAAATGGCCAAAAGATTGGGTTATGAAGTGTTTGGCTTGCCTAATTACTTGGTTTATCATTACAATGAATGAATGAAATTATTTTGATGATTTTTTGGGGAGTGACTTAAGAAAAAAAGCATTTACTTCTTTGTTTTTTGTTATTATTTTATTTATTTTATTATTCAATCTTCAATGGGTTTTCTACAAACTTTTTTTTTTTTTTTTTTATTGTGATCGTTCTCTTTGTTTTTCTTTTCTTTTCAGACCTTTTTTTCCAGTTGAATAAGGGATTCATTTTTCTGCTTCAGTCATCATACACATTATCCAATTCTCTCAATATAAATCAATCATTGTTTATGGTTGTCTTCTGTGATTTTTTATTTTTTTGCATGAAAAAAAAAGAAAAAAAAAGGTTACAACAGGAAAATGAAGTGAAACTTAGAATTCAAATATCACATAATGCATTATTATTATTATTACTATTATTACTACTATTATTTTTATCATCATTTTAATCAACTAAATTTATATTGTTAAAAAAAAAAAATACCGATTGATGATTAAAATAGGTTCGAACATTCTTCTCATAAATACGCTAGTATGCTAGCAGACGAAAAGAAATCATAACATACAAATATATCTTTTTAGGCGGCGAATTCTTTAACAAGTTCACAGACAGCTTCTGATAACTTGATCACTTCTTCTTGGGTCTTTGCTTCAGCATAAACACGAACGGCGTCTTCTGTACCGCTTGCCCTGACAAAAGATCTACCTAATTGCACCTTTTTCACTTCTTGATCAATTTTCTGTTGGAGACCCTTTGGTTCAATCAAAGTTCTTTCAGCATTAGTGGTCTTGAATTCAGTTCTGTCCTTAACTATAACTTTTGCTAATTTATTAGGCAAGTCAGCATAAGCAGAATTCCATTCGGTTGGAGTCAATTGTAAATCAGAAATAATCAACAAAACCGTGATCAAGTCGGATATGGCATCCCCAACAGATTGGTTGATCAATTGAGTGAAGTAGTAAAGCTTCTTGAATGCATGCTCATCACTGCTGGATGAGACTTGTTCGATCAAATTTTCCGAAAACAAAACTGTACCATGACCATTGGCTTCAAAATAAATACCAATATCGAATTTTTGGGCCACATGGTGAAGATGTTTCACCCCGGTAGGAGTGCATTCAACGGCAAGTTTCAAATTTTGTGTCAAGTAATTGGTAGATGATCCATTAGCATAAGCGGTTTGAACCACGCCGACAGAAAGTTTAAGTCCGGTTTGTTCCACCAATTTGATGAAATATCTGGCCAATAAGGTAGAAATTTTATCACCATCTAACAACTGGAACTTATTAGCTGAATTGACAAAATAAAATACCACTCTGTCGGCGTCACCGTCAAATGAGGCATATAATTTATCAGGGATTGCAGAAATCCCTTGTGGTAATTGCTGGTTGGTCTTGACAAAGTCCGCACCACAGTGAGAGTTCAAAGTCTCTGGATGGGTGTATTTATCATTGATGACCTTATAACTATGAATCTTGCCTTTCAAATATTCGTCGAACAATTTTTCAACTTTTGGAGCGCCGATACCATTGGCGGCATCAATGACGATATCAATTGGTGGTTTAGAATCACCATCGATCAACTGGTAAATTTCTTTGAATGCGGTGGAGAAATATTCGTAGTAACTGGTTTCAACTTTTGGTTTGCCAGTATTGTGATTACGGACCAAGAAATGTAATTGAGGAGTCGTCAACACTCCAAATTGTTTGACGTTAGCTTCCATAGCCACTAGCCCATCGACAGCCGCCTGCTGTAATACTGGGCCTGATTCTCTAGAGTCTCTTGCCACAATAACGTTAGATGGGACTTTCAAGTCGATTTTCAAGTTCTGGATCAATTCACGAACCTCTTTGACCAACACTTCTGGGCTGGCGGCGTTGGCCAAAGTGGTGGCGTACGCTTCCCAGTGTTGCTCCAACATTTCACCCATAGGATCAACCAACTTGACCCCATTATCCTGAGGAGGGTTGTGGGAGGCAGTAATCATGATCCCGATGAATTTACCCCCGAGGTACTTCGATCTAAGGGCGGCAAGGATCCCAGTGGTGAACATCACGCTGTCCAAGATGTTAGCGTTCATACGGAACCCTGCGGTACCATATTGATATTTTTTCACCGATTCTGGTTTCTTGTGGTTTTGAGCGGCCTGGAGGATCTTGTCCATTGTCTTGTTTTGTTTTATTGTTTATTGGAACGAGATTGGTTGGTCTGACGTGCCAGAGTTGTAGATAGATAAACAGAGGCGAAAGCGACACTTCATCACAAAACCGTGGGTCCTCTTTTGTATTGTTACCCGGACTAGGCGAGCTACTTACTGGAATTTAGATCTCTGTATTCATATATTATTTATTGTTCTATCTAATATGCTCTCCATATTTATCCACACTATATCATAGTACAAATATATCTTCCCCCCAATGACCACAACAACAATCAAAAAAGACGTCAAAAGGCGAAAACGTTTCACGCACTGGTTAGCAGCGCTGGGTGGGGCGACGGGCGGCCATAAAGGAATGGTTTTTTCGGAGGCTCTAATTCCTCTGGTTACTTATCTTCTCTTTTGGCGGTTTTCGGTAATGCCAAACACAAAATGACAATATCCGCCTATCCTAAGTAGGTATCAAGTCTCTCCCTCTCCACATTTAGCCTTCTTATCGCAATACTAACCCTTATTGTAGGAACATTCGTGCATGTCTTTTTGGTACGTTATTGTCAAACTTTTGTATATATCTCTCTCTTTCAACGAAGTGAGTACTAACCTATCTAGACATGGACGGCACTTTAATCAACTCCGAAGACGTGTATACAGAAACCATCTCTGAAGCTTTGGCAGAATATGGTGCCGGTCCTTTGACTTGGGATCTTAAGATCAAGTTGCAAGGGTTGCCAGGCCTTGTGTCCACCAAATTAGTTCTTGAACACTACAAAATCGCTGACAAAACTACCCCAGAATCATTTTTCAAAAGAACCACCGAGCTTCAGTACTCGAAATTTCCTAATTGTAACTTCTTGCAGGGGGTTCCGGAATTATTGACCCATCTTAAACTGAACAAGGTCCCAATGGCTGTGGCAACTTCTTCTATCAAAGAAACCTTTGATTTGAAGACCTCTAAGCTTAAACCAAATGGTTTTGATTTGTTCGATGTCATCATCACTGGTGATAATGCTGAAATTCCAAAGGGAAGGGGCAAGCCTAACCCAGATATCTATTTGCTTACTTTGAAAAAACTTAATGAGAAATTAGGGTATCATGGTACCGATGAAGAAATTCAACCACATGAATGTTTGGTGTTTGAAGATGGTGTTCCTGGTGTGTTGAGTGGTATTAATGCTGGCTCCTACGTTATTTGGATTGCTGATAAGAGAGCCTTGAAAGTTTTGAATGGTCAAGAAGACGAAATCATCAATTCTAAAGGGGAATTGATCGACAGTTTCGAGACTTTTGACATCACGAAATTTGGGATTTGAAAATATTCTATACATTAGTTACGATAGAAATATCATACGGCCATGATCTGTGAGGGTTAAAACTTAATAATTTTAATTTTATATATTCAAATAATCAGTTCACTCCACAAGGGTTTTTGTAAACAGAAATCAATTCGACAAAATAGTACCTTTCATTTTTCTGATTTTACCACGGATTTCTTCACCAACCTTATTCTTATCAAACACTCTCCCATCGCACAATCTATCCGATTGTAATTGAGAATTGAATTCGGTTAATCGAAAGTTCAAATCGCTCACATAATTGATCGAGTTGTGTTTTGTCAATTTTTTATGGAGATTTTCCAATTTTTCATTCAACTCACCAACGCTCTTCAAAGATTCCGCACAAGTGGTAACATAGCTTGATTTGTTGAATATTGGGTCGTTTCTGATAGCACTGATAGAGTTGTCTGTTTGAACGGTTGCATCACTGTACTGTTTTCCACTGCCGGTGTTGTAGGTCACCAACAAACTCGGCACAACATTAAATTTCCGTGTTAGGGATTGATATAGTTTATTCAAGCTCTTGATATTAGAAAGGTAGAAACTTTGAAGCAAGCGAGATTTGTTTTGGAGCAAAGGTTTAATCACTAACAATGCCACTAAATACGACACTATCGAGGCATATCCAGAGTAATGAAGGAGCCGCGTGATATATATTAGAGTGGGGTGGTTAGGGCTTGTGGACATTTTTATGTATTGAAGGGGCGGCAATAATGGTTTTTGTCTTCTTTCCTTCTTCATAATCATCAGCATACTGTAAATTGCCCCATTTTCTGTGAATAAATCAGATAAAACAAAATACTACGCGCACCATGATGAGCCAGAAAAGAAAAAAAAAAAAAAAAAAGTTTTCAAAGTTAGAAAAGTTATAGATTATATTATATATATTAGCTATAACTCTCCAACAATATGCCCACTTGTCAGAGATGTGAAGAACCAGCGGTTCTTACCTCCAGAAAGCAACCTTTTTGCAAAGACTGTTTTATCAAATTTATCAGGGGAAAGCAAAGGAAAGTGGTTCAGAGTTTGAATATCAAAGATAAGATCGTTGATGTATTAGTTCCTATCAGTTTTGATCTCTCCAACACAAGTTACGTGAGCTTCAATAACGCCATCGTTCTATTGGATATTCTCATCAACTTTTCCAAGTCGTTATATAAAAGTTATTTCAAAATTACCATGCTATTTCTCGTCACTGCAGAAAGCCTGGCCAACATCAAATCGTTCTATACCACCCTCAAGGAAAGATACCAATTCACCAATATAGATATCAAGATCTTGGATCTTATGGCCTTTATAAGAAACAATGAATCGTTATACAATATAAATGTTCATAATAATAGAGCGACAAGCTTTCCAAGTGTTCACAAGTTTGAAAGTTTCGAAGATTACATTTCGTCCATCACCAATACATCTACAAGGGAAGACTTACTTTTCAATATCCACTGGACTGTCATCAAAATATTCGCATACCTTCACAATTTCCCCACCGTATTATACAGTAATTCTATGGGGAATATTGCCACGAAAATTTTGTCAAACATTGTTAAAGGTAAAGGGATTGAAATATCACAAATTTTGGAAGAATCCCAAACATTGGAAATTGCTGATGATGAAAAGAAGCAGTTCAGTTTTCAGGCATTTTATCCTCTCAAAGATGTCTTGAACACCGAAATATTTCAATACATCAAGCTCCTAAACCTCACAGATCTCTTACCATCAGATTTGCAGCGACAATACGAAATCATCAATGATGAGGAGACTGGCAGCAACAACAAAATCCTCAATGTGAAGACTGCTACCCTCAATCAGCTTATAAATGAATACTTCAACGATTTGGAGAAAAACGGATACTCCACAATTGTCTCGACGGTTGTATCGACGGGTTCGAAATTGGCGATACCTAAAGGCGAACTCAAGGAGTGTCCATTATGTGGATTCAAAATGCCTGGTGGGGCAAGCAAATGGTTAGACCATATCACTGTCAACTCACCTTGTGAAGATGGGGAATCACCATCACCGTCATCATCGGAAAACCACAACCCGCAATTATCAGGCAACCCATTGGATATTTGTTATGGCTGTCTTGTTTCCTTTGATACTGCCGGTGAGAAATTTTCCTGGCCGATCGCTGAGCCTGTTTCTATGAGCGAGAAAGAGATCTTGAATGAATATATTATATCTGATGATGATGACGAATAGTTTGATTTTATTATTATTGTATAGAAAAATAATAACATGGCACTGTACCAACTTCGCGGATGTTTCAAAAGATTATTTTTTTTTTTTTTTTTTTTATGTAACAAATACCTTGTCACTGAAATATATAAATATATTGGCAGTTGTATTGTCGATATAGAAATGTTTCGAAGATGTATTTCAAGATCCTTCTTCTCATTACAATTTCAAAGATTCGCCAGCTCCAACATAAACAACATAACTATTAATAGAGCTGATTTACCCCGGTTGAAAGTCACCACTAAAGATTTGCAACAGAATAAGAAGTCCTCCTCCTCGCCTAATGGTAGTGGCACTCTCGACCCGGATAATTGCCCGCCATCATTAAAGGAAATCAGGCTTTATATGAACAAGTACCCGGGAAAAGTGGTGATGACCGAACTTGGGAAATTCTATGAATTGTATTTTGAAAACGCTGATGATTATGGTCCAAAACTAAACTTAAAGGTTACCAAACGAAACTATGCCGCGGCAAAAATTTCTATGGCGGGGTTTCCTACTCAATATTGCTACAAATATATCGATCAATTGATTAATGTTCATAATGTCGGGGTGGTATTGATCAAACAGTACTTGAAAAATCCGTTACTGACCAGTAATGTGAAAAAATTCACCCGAAGGGTTCATCGGATAATCACTCCCGGGACGGTAATTGAAGAAGATATGTTGGATAACGAGAGAAACAATTTCATTTTACTGATTCATTTTCCAAAAGATTTCAATTCAAACCACTCGGTTGACTATAAGGTTGGATTGTGTTGGTGCGATATTTCCACCACGGAATTTTTTGTGCAAGAGTCAAGTCTAAGTAGTTTAATGAATGACTTGTACCGTATCAGGCCTACTGAAATCATTATTAATGATCTCTTTAAAGTCAAGTTGACGGATCATTTGAATTTAATATTCTTGACGCAGTGTAATATAAACTGGGTCCAGGGAAGTGTCGATAAGGTTTATAATCCCCTGAAATATTTCCAGATGTTTAATGAGAGAAACCCAGAGAAGTTTGCCGATTGTTTTGCTAGACTCTCAAGATCTGAAAGAAATTCTGCTTTTTTGTTATTGGATTATATAAAGCAGCAATTCGAAATTAACGAAGCTGAGGAAGATCAAGAAAAAGAGGAGGAAACAGCCATTATTGAAGAGTTTGGTATTCAAGAATCGTCCTTCAACTTTTCATTACCTGTGAGAAACAAATTGGAAAACTTCATGCTTATTGATTCATCTGCTAGAGAGGCCCTTGAGATCACAGAGACCATTAAGGATAGATCTAAAAAGAATACCTTATACAATACCGTTAAACGAACCATAACTCCCTCGGGGGCTAGATTACTAAGATCATGGCTAAACTCACCCCCATACGATTTAAAAGAGCTGAAACGAAGATTGAATTTTGTGAAAATCTTTGCCCATGGAAGCTTTTCCATGCATAAGCACAGAATTCAGGAAAGTTTGAAGAATTTGGCGAATTTCGATCCAATGAGATTATTATTTTCTATAAGTTTCAACTCAAACGCAATTAATGGAAGCGTTGCTGGTAGTGATAATCCAAATATTAGATTGGGTTGGAACTATCTCTGCTTATTGAAGGTGTTGAATAATTTTCTATTCATAAAACGAACCTTAAGTGACTTCAAAGGAACTAAGTCCTTCACTGAATCTCTTGAAAATTTCAACCAAGAACTATCAATCCCCAAAGATTTGGTCACGAAAATTGAGAAACTCATCAATAGGGATAATTTGGAAAAACTTCATGAAACCATTAACGATATTGAGGAAGGTAGCAATGATGACGAGCAACCTATTGGTAATATAAATGAGTTATTTAACAGTATGAAAAAGAGTTCGTTTCCAGATATGACATGGATTATCAATATTGCCAACATTGATGAAAAAGATTCTCAACTTGTGAAAAATCATAAATTATTGCAAGAGTTATTAATGAATAAAAAAAAACTTGAACAGAAAATGGCAAAGGTCGCTGATAAGCTTCAACTAAAGACGCTTGAGCTAAGGATTGATAATGATTTGCCAAATATCTATATTCAATATCCAGTGAAACTAAACCTCACAAGCTCTATACTTCAAGAAACTTTTGAAATCACCAATACATTCAAACAATCTAAGACCAGTCGCAATTTCACCACGGCTGAGTGGAATGAATTGGGGTATAAGATCTCTAAAACCATAAGAAAAATAAGGCTTGAGGAGCTCAAGTTCTTCAAAATTCTTCGATTGGACGTTTTGTTCGTTTTTGAGGAAATCAAATCGACTGCCTTCCTGATAGACTATCTTGACGTTTTGATATCGTTTGCCAATTTGTCCAAAGAATTCAACTTGGTTCATCCTACATTGAACAAAAAAATAGAAATTAATATCGAAAGAGGCAGGCACATCACGGTTGAGAATAACCTTAGAAACAACGTGGTCGAATTCCAGCCCAATGACTGTGCATTATCCTTGGATTCTGACATTGGATATATCATTTCCGGTCCCAATATGGGCGGCAAAAGTACTTATTTACGACAAAATGCTATCATTGTTATATTGGCCCACGTTGGATGTTTTGTACCAGCAAGCAGTGCCACTATAGGATTAGTTGATAAGATTTTCACCAGGATCGGTGCAGCAGATGATATTACCAATAATAGCAGTACCTTTATGACAGAAATGACCGAGACATCTCATGGGTTGAATCACGCTACAAAGCGGTCTCTATTGATATTTGATGAGATTGGTAGGGGAACCTCCAACAATGAGGGAATTGCCGTTGCCTACGGCATATTGAAGTATATGGTGACTAAATTAAAGAGCAGGTTTCTTTTTGCTACCCATTATGCCCCGGAATTGAATTACTTGATTTCGATTAACGATAAGGATAATAGCGATTTTTGTATGAATGACAAAATCTCTTATTATCATACTACGTTGATGAGTGAGTTGTTGAATAAGTATCTTGAAAAAAAAGCTTCCAACGTTATACTGAGTAATATATTTAATGGAAGATTTTTCGATCACAGATTAGTTCCTGGAATCAGTGAGTATTCACATGCTACATCTATTGCGAGCTTGGCAAATATTCCAGAAGATGTGGTTGAGGATGCTAAAATTGCGATAAATATAATGAAACTGAGAGGTAATGAAAAGACGGCGTCGAATTACAAAACAAATTAAAAAAATTTTAATTAAAATGAAGTCAAAATAAATAGCTAATGAATAAATGCGAGTAATGTTTATATTATAAGAATATATCTATGATTGGGAATGGGTCATTGCCTAAATATTGCTGGCAATTTCACCGCAAACTCCAAGTAATGGGGGAAAAAAAAAAAAGAAACAATAATAATACATTATTTGTTACATGATCTCCATACTCTACAATCCTCTGGCAGGATCATACTCATCATGGTTTTGCATATTTCCACCATTTTGTTTTGCCTCCAATGCCTGCTGCACCATCTGAGCAACCTGTGGATTTTTTGTCAATTCGGCAATTAATTGAGATTGGATAGAAGGACCAGTTGCCTGTTGTGATGGGTTATTGAATTGAGGGGCTTGGTGATTTGGTTGTTGTGACCAATGATTCGTTGGGGGCATGTTGTTGTTGTAGTTACTATTTCCATAGTTATCATTGCCGTAGTTATTATTGTTGTAGTTGCTATTGCTGTAATTGTTGTTGTAATTGTTGTTATAATTACCGTTGTAACCATTATTATAGTTATTATTGTAGTTACTATTATTATTATTGTAGCTATTATTGTTCTTGAAGTTATTGTGGTTGAAATTATTGTGGTTGTATCCATTATTATTATTGTAACTGCTATTGGCATTATAGTTATTGGCATTATAATTAGCATTGTTGAAATTGTTGTTATTCGGATTATGGTTGTAATTATTACTATTATTAGCATTGATGCCAGTACTGGCGCTAAACTGTGGGTTAGTAAAGGATTGAGGCCCATTACCTTGGCTGTTGAATTTATCAGGAGCACCATAAGATCCAGCTTGGGTTTGATTGTTTGAGACATACTGAGGAACTAAACCTTGAGCATAAAATTGAGGTACTTGCATTTGGTTATTAGGCTGGTTGTACTGTTGGTTGTTATTACCAGGGAAATTTTGTTGGTGTTGTTGTGGTGCTCTACCATAAGATTGTCTGTTCTGCTGAACAAATGTTTTCCCCCCGTTGGTTCTGAGCGCATCGAAGGCATCATAACTTGCAGGAGCACCTTGGTTATTATTAGTATTGGTATCCTTATTATTCTGTTGACGGTTATGTTGATTTTGGGTCCGACGATTATTATTATTATAAGACGGGACTGGCGGAAGACCAAGTTCTGATTCTGAAGGTTTTGAGTTTGATCTTGGGTGTGATATCAGATATGGTCTGACACCCATATTATCTTTATTATTATCATCGTCATCAGCAGCACTGATTGGAGTGTACGATATCACTTTCGAGCTACCAGAGAATTTCTTAGGAGGAGGAGCACCATCCTTGGAAGCTGAATCTTGTTTTCTTTTCTTCTTATTTTTCTTTGCTTTCTTAAAATTCGCTTCGGCAGCATCATCACTGAATTCTAACTCTTCCTGGGCAAGTTCTTCATCATTACCATTACTGGCATCACAACCTTTGAAAGCCTTGATTTTCTCGGTGAGCTCAAATTCGGCATTGGTCACCACATAATATACTTTTGTACCCTTCAAGTCCTTAAAGCTTTCATGATTCTTCTCATTATCAGTGTTGAACTTGATTCTGTAGAACGGTGCTCTCAAAGGCCCAAAAATTTCAAATATCAAGCCGACTGGAGTTCTGTCTTCAAAACATAAAACTGAATTCTCCTTCAAAACCCTATACTCTGCCGAATTGTTCCCCTTGACAATCAAGTTATTTTCGGAAAAAGCGTGGACCTCCCCAATTAATTCAATTGGGGTTTTTTCGTCAATCTTGAAGTCTTCAGGTAATGAAGAAGCAGCCTCTTCCGGCAATTCATTTTTCGATTTGATTGGTCCATCCAAATTTTCATCGTCTTCAAATTCCAAGTTTTCAACGCTTTTAAGGTCATCGTCTTCA
Source organism: Saccharomycopsis crataegensis (assembly GCF_037102585.1). Taxonomy (NCBI): domain Eukaryota; kingdom Fungi; phylum Ascomycota; class Saccharomycetes; order Ascoideales; family Saccharomycopsidaceae; genus Saccharomycopsis; species Saccharomycopsis crataegensis. The sequence continues at coordinate 2,300,015 of NW_027043820.1, forward strand.
TGTCCCTCTTCGTCATCACTATCGCTTTCTGAATCACTCTCTGAGCCGCTACCGCTGATATCATTGTCACTACTGTCTGAATCACTTTCACTCACATCATCTTCATTGGCATCAACCTCATCTGACGAATACTTATCAATGTCAGCCGGTTCAATATTTAGCTTTTGTATAGCAGTGTCTATCTCTTTTTTTCTGTTCTGTTTTAGTGATTCAATTTTTTCTTCATCATTGATGTTTTTAACATTTTGTGGTTTATCTGTCAGGCTTTCAATGTTTGCATCTTGCTTAACTTTCTCTTCAATATTTTCATTCTGATCCTCTTGGTTTTTCTCAATTTTCTCTTCGATATTTTGATCTTGGTCCACTTGATCTTTCTCGGTTTTTTCTTCGATATTTTGATCTTGGGCTGCTTGATCTTCCTCGGTTTTCTTTTCAAGATCGTGATCTTGGTTCAGTTGACCTTTCTCGACTTCTGGATTGTGAATGTCGCTTTTAAGAACTTCATCAAGTTCTTGTGGTTTATTACCTTGAGAAAGTGTGACTTTTTCAGAAATTACATCATATAAATTCTTCTCAGTGTTCATTGTGATATCTTCTGGCTTACTTTCTGAGTGTTCCAATACTCTGGAATTATCGCCTTCATTCATGTCTCCCTTTACTTCTACCTTCTCTTTTGATTCATTGTTCGATAAAAATTCATTCGCAGAATCTTGTAAAATGCCTTCATTTCCCTGTTCGCTCAGTTCATTTTTTAACTCCTCATCTTTATTTTCTTGTGGGATACTTTCGGTGGACGTCATCGTAGTCTTCTGATCTTGCATCTTTGATTCTTCATTCTCTTCACTCATATTAACAACTTCATCAGACACTTCAATTTTTTTAGATACTTCTGGAATATCAGTAGACATATTTTCCTTTTCAATCATCTTGGTAGTTTTTCTGCTATTTTCCAAAGATGTCGTTAAATTTTTTGGCAATATTGTTCTATTTACATCTGGAAAAAGTATAGGGAAGAGAAAAAAAAAAAAAAATTTTTCCTCATCGCTTAGTCAGTGGTCGCTTAATTTTAGTCAGAAGTCATGAAGTATTACGTACCTAGGATGGAGCTGATACTTTTTTGCGACAATCATTCATCTCATTTTTAATCCCCCATCCGCTATCTATTGTAGAGCGAATTCTTAAGAGAAAATCAAGCAAAGATGAGTGTTTTAAACGCCAATCCTACAGTCTATGATGTCAGTCTGCTACCTACGAGACATCAAAAGAGAAACAATGATTTTATGCTCAAAAATGAGGACTTATCACTTTATAAATTATGTTTGAACGATATTGACACTTCCAATGATTTAATGATCAAAAATACACAATATGCCCTTGAGGTGCAGAAGAAGGATCTTTCAGATAACGATACAAGTTCAGTTGAGGAACTATCTTCTGAGGAATCATATTACGATGATGATGACGAAGAGGAGGAGGAGATCGATTCATTGGAAATATATGATTTGATCGCTAGTATTTCCGACCCAGAGCACCCTTTGTCGTTGGCAGCTCTCGGGGTGGTAAACTTGGGTGACATCACTATAAACTATTACGATGAGTCTAAAAAGGGAATTGCGGAAGTTGTCGTGAAGATTACTCCTACAATTAACCATTGTTCGTTGGCCACCTTAATTGGCCTAGGCATCAGAGTCAGACTTGAAAGATGTTTACCACCAAGGTTCAGAATAGTGATCTTATTAAAGGAAGGATCACACCAATCGGAAAACCAGGTGAATAAACAATTGAACGATAAAGAAAGGATTAGTGCTGCGTGCGAAAACGGACAGTTACTTAGTGTCATTTCTACAATGCTTTCTACTTGTGTTTGATTATTGAGAAGGCACTAATAAAACATTAAACGGGAATGGTTTTATTTTTTATTTTGGTTTTTTTCTTATGTATTATAGGTCAATGATAACATTAGTATCTGCTATTATTCATTCTGTAGGTTTCTTTAAGATTTAGCAAATTATGAACTATTTCTGCTGAGATCTCCGGAGAAGGAGCCTCGAAATCATACCGTTTCAATTCCTGAGAATTTTTTCTTTTGGTGATAATTTTGAAGTTGTTAGGGTATTTTCTCGACTGCTTTGCTCTGATCATTTGCGATATATGGAAAGATGATGTCTTAGTTGAATGATAACTCGTACTAGTTTCTGATGGAAGAACATATATGTAGTCACCGTCAATTGTAAGAACTTTTTCATGACGACTGATGAAATTGACTTGTTGCCTTCTCCATACAGTATATCTCTTTATTTTCAATCTTGATAAAGGTTCATTCACTAAATCATAAGTTGCGGGTTTAGAGGAGCTTCTCAATTTTTGCTTGGTTCTATTCAATGAGGAAGACAATAAACCTGAAGCTTTTCTTGGTGATTGCCCAGCCTTTTGTTGGAAGAAATTGCTGAACCCAGAGTTGCTCAAAGCATTGCCTTTCTGATAAGCAGAATCCAAGTAAGGGCTATTTTTGGCAGTTTTCACAGCCTTAATTTGTGGCATTTTAGCATAAGTTTGGGTCTCTTTATTCAATGTTTTCGCAACCTGTTTAGATAATATCTGGACGTCTTGCTCATTGTCCAAACATGATATCAAATCTTGATCGTTGAGTATAAAATTTTCATTCAAGATTTGTACAGAGTATAATTCTTGATTCAAACGCTTCAACGCACAGTAACGCTCAATGATACTCTTCACGGTTGCAGTTGTCTTGAAACTGAGTCTGTCATACTTTGAAGATTCGGGGTATAAGAAAACTCTCAATTCCACTGTTTTCTCACTAGGTACTTCCAACTTCCTATCCATAAAAGTTCTATCGTGGGAAATTATTGATTGTGCCAATGGACTTTGCGTTAAAGTTAGCATATTCAGCATTGGATCTTCGAAATTCTTATCATCATTATTGGCATTAGTGGTCGAAGCAATATTAGCATTATTTGAAGCTTGCTTGTTCCCATCCTCACTGATATCGAATGGCAAAGGAGTTAACAGATTATTCTTTTTAGCCTCTTCATTACCAACTTCGATTATGGAAACTTCATCAGCACCATAAATCTCTATACTTTGAGTTCTGTCCAAAATACCAAAACCTTCATCAATGATTTCACCCTCATCTGATAATTGCAATTTCCATTTATTCAAATTCAAATATTTCTTTTCGCCCTTGGTCTCAGTACTTTCAGTATTTGTATATTTTAATAAAATAAAACCAATCAACTCAATCACTTTGGAGGTTTTCTTCACTTTGATTTTCAATGGACAATCACAAAATCTTTTTGATGAAGGAATATAAACATTAATGGCGGTTGCAACCCTATTGTTTAGATTTTCTCCCGATATGACATCATATCTCTCCAAAGGTGACATACATGATTTCTTTTTGTTTTCGGTCATAATAGAAGATAATTTTGAAACTGGAGGTGAATTCAGAGATCGAATGATCTCAATTTTTCTGAAGGTAATCTTATTGTCGGATGTATTTTCTTGAGACTTATGAAATTTGATTGTCCTATTAGGCACACTTCTATTCAGTTTGGATATTTTGGTTTTTAGCATCGGATGCTTCTCCTGAGTTTCGCTGTTACTTCTTTGTTTTTGTCCAATGGTCATTTCCGGCTTCTTCAAATATAACTTTTTAGATGATTTTGAAGGGGTCACCTGAGAATGGAAACTATTATCTGAATCGCCAAATATTTGTGAGTTAATTGAGTCGGAAATACTAACTCCCGTTCCTTCATTTGTGGGTAATTTGGAATCCCCGGAGGTGGTCAAATAAGTTCCATCTCTATTTATTTTCCATTGTAATGCCGCTCTTTCGAAGGCGATATCCATAATACTGTCAGCCCCGTCATCGTCGTCGGTGAAAGACCCGTCAATGAGTGATTCATCATTGGATAAGGAGTCAAAACTGCTAGTTTCATCAAGATTATCTTCATGATCAATATTTATAAGATCCTCATCCTCATTGACATTCTCTGGATCATCGTTATCATCAACGATCAACTGGCCCATCTGTTCATTTCGCATGGACTTCACGTTGCTACTGTTTAAACTATTAATCTCTTCAGATAATGAATCATCATCTTCATCACTGCTGTCACTATCATCATTGTCATCCCGTTTCTGATTCGTGTTTTTGGTAAAGAACTTCCCAATTGATGAACGGTATGTATTCTTTCTAAGATTTTGGAACCTTGTAATATTCTTAGAATTATTGGGAGTAATTATGGGTGATTGTAATGAGCTGGCTTCATCGTCCTCTGTTTCTTCTTTGATATTGGATATTCTATGTGTCATATCTGGTTTTCGATGCTTGTCAGCTTGGATTGTCACACTTGATCTGGCAGACTCACCACTACTTTTCCGGGATCCAGCCCTACTATTCTTTAATTCGGTTGATAATATGTTACTCTGCTGATTTTTGGTATCTGTTGGACTTATTTGCTGTTTATTGACGTCCAGCTCCAGATCACTCTCACTGCCACTATCATATTTCTTTGATCTATTCCTAATGTTTTGATAAAAATTGGACTGTATAGGTGGAGATTCCGCATTAGAATGTAAATTTTCCATAAATCTTTTGTTTTCCCCAACAATTCGCAAATTCATCATCTCGAACCTCTGGGGATTCTTGGTATTGATCTTAACCATGCCGGGCTGGGAGTAATACATATCTTGAAATTCCGAATGCCCTAGATAAGGCTTCATTATCCTTTTTGACATATCATTGTCATTATCCCTTAAATAACTATCTCGAAGCTTGTTTATGATATAGTTAACATCTTGAGGAAATGCCATGATTATAGCATTATAGTCTATTTCTGACCAAGCTTAACACTTGATCCATAGCAAAAGAAGGGAGCCCTCAAAAACATATTTCTTCTAAGCCAGAACCACCTGTACATATGCCACATCTTAACACCACTGTTATAATGATTTATCGAATACTCACCAGAAAGAGTTATATCTCCTCATTTTCTATTTATGAATAGAAAATAAGTAAAAAATAGCAAACCGGCAACCTAAAGATGTTTTGTCTTAAAAATAATGGTGAATTAGGAAAAAAAAAAAAAGAAAAAAAGATTCCAGAAAATTTCGGTTTGGAAATTTCAAAAAAAAGATGTTCCGATACCGGGAGTCGAACCCGGGTTTGCTCGGTGAAAGCGAACCGTGCTAGCCGTTACACTATATCGGAATTGTTGAATTTGTTATGATAATATAAAACAAAAATATATTGTTTTTATTTTACCGCAGGGCTGGTATATGTTTTATGAAATCTCTATTTTACTCATTGATATTGTGGTTAATTCTGAATAAAATTAGAATGTCCTTATTAATGGAGATCTATTATTATATTTAGCGGTTTAATGTATGTGTATAGTACTTCTGCAGTTCTAAATCCTAAGTTTCTTTTATTACATTTTATTGAATCTGATAGCACTATTGTCATTTTATCTTGCTATTTAAATTCATTCATTCATTTATTTAAAGATACCAACGTCCCCTAATGATTAGCTTTACATATTTTAAATGAGAGCTATGCATTTTGGAAGATATATTAGATTATTTTCTATTTTTTTTTTTTAACAAATACTATTCTGACATCTGCAACTGATGCTGATTTATTTTTCTTGATTCCCGCTTTTACATGATAGGAATATTGAGTATATGTGAAAGTCCTCAACTTTAATAAGAGAAAAATGAAGAGAAAATATTGGGATTTGAGCCTTTTATATTTTTATATAGTTAAGTGTAAGACACCGGATGGCATGCTGATAGAAAAAGAAAAAACTATCGGCAAGCGTAATTGCAATTCAATGAAGCGTAATAGCACCATAAGATTCTAGCAGAATTTACTCAGAAGAATTTCAGTTCTATATATTACCATAATATCTTTATTACATGATTAAACACCTATTTTTTTGTGCTTTATTTTACTCAATATAATTTGTCAACTCTGAAATAAAAAATATGAAATAATGCTAATAATGAGAATAAGACCTTTCATCGTTTTTTTAATATCAAATAAGATCTATATTGATAGAAATTCTTGAATTTTAATTGCAAGAAGCTTTTCAATGTTCCTGATAGAAAACATGTGACAAAAGATAACAAGTGAAGGATGGTCAGTCCTCTTAGTGTTCTACGACTCACGCCTGCACGTTGCGATCTTATTTAAAAAAGAAAGTACCGAAAGCCATAACAGCGATGTGGCTTATCGGATGCTTGTTAAAACTTTTCAAAAATAGATGTTTTTAGTGTTTCTTTTTTTCTTTGTAGTTTTCTGATTTTCATGTCGATCAACAAATGTGTCAACGAGGTTGCGGCATCATGGGGGAATGCACGGATATTCTAAAAAGTGGATACGAAAAACTTCAATATATATATTTCCATCATTTACCAGTTTCATTTCACTTTAGCTAAATGAAAGAAAAAATTTCAGAAGTATACCGTAAACTAAAAAAAATTATTTCGATCATGATATTTGACATCAAATCTGCTACTTTGTTGATTTCTTTCTTATTCTCCACAGCAAAATGTTATGATAATGGCAATTAGTGAGTTTTTTTTTTCTCTCGATATAATCTGGTGAATAAAAATATCTTCTTTTTTACTTGTACATTTCATGTCGATCAACAAGTCTCTCTGGAAGAAAGTACTAACAAATGTGAAATGAATAGTCAAGATTGGCTAAAGACCCAAACCTATGACTTAGGTTTGGCAACTACACTCTTCACATCCACAATTGGTGTTATTTCAAAAGAAGCGGAATGGAATCATTCAGAATGGTTACAAACTCAGACATTCGATTTTGAATACCACACATTGGAGACTCGCGCGTCATCTGTTAGTCATTATGATTGTGAATCAACAACGACTACAGATTTTATTCCAAAGTCCACAGGTGATATTGATAATGAAAATTTTCACTTAGGTGACCACTGCAAAGACGGTAATTTTAAATGTCATTTCGATGGGTCATTAGACAAATGTGACCACGGAAAATGGGTTAACTTCCAATGTGCTGCCGGCACTACCTGTTCTACTACCTTTTCTGATGGTCAAATGGTTACTGGATGCAATGCTGTTCCCGAATGAACGGAATGAGGAAGGTATTTTCGCAGGCCGAAGATATCAAATGTAATTTTTTTCTATATTATCACTATGTATTTTTTGTTTTTATTATATATTATTCAATTTTCGTTGGCAATTCCCGTAAAATAGTGAGATGGCTCACCCGAGATACTGCATGTAAAAGCAATCTTGGGCGTGATGCATGCTTTACTCGGGAGAAAGACGGAGAGGTTTTTTTTTTCTTTTCCCTAAAAAAAAACTCGAATCGCTAATTTTTCACATCCCTAAATTGATCAATCGAATTCCAGGAGGCTCGTCTGTTTGGTTTAGAGAGAATATACATTATATGTTTCTCCTTCTTTAATTTTTGATCGTGTTTCTGATCCTTTTTCGTTCTCTCTCTTTTTGCCTTCACTCATAGTGACACTGCCTGCTTCACTAAATTCATTGTTTCTTTTGATTAATTATAGATTTAATTCTATAAAAAGATAGAAGATTTCCACACTAAACGAAAATAATTATGTCGTCTCTGGGTATGAATAATGATTCTGATCATCGTATGTTTGTTAACTTTTCTTTTTTTTTCTTAATTTGATTCATGACTCTACTTTTGGGATAGATTTCGTCAATTCATAATGATTTTGGTTTTCTACCCGCAAACCATTGATATATAAATATCGTTATTACGCAAAAATTTCAATCAACTAACAGTTATTTTCCCTCTATAGTTATAAGTCGTCTACAATCTCGTGGGTTAGCCAATAACTTATCTCAACCTGCTCCCAATAACACAATCTCGATACCTTCTTTGAAAGCGAAATCCAAGAAAAACTCGGACAATTTTTGTATCAAGACATCAAAAAACTGGGTTCTACCACCTCGCCCGAAGCCTGGTAGAAAACCTTCCTCAAATTCCAATGGTTGCGCTGATTCTAAAAGAAAAGGTAAAAAGAGTATAAATTGTGCCACGAAACAAATAAAGCAGCAGTCAAAGCCACATCCACAGAAACCTGCCAGCAATCACATAAGTCATTGTAGTATAAACAACACCAAGATAAATAGACCCAACACACCCTCGCTACTACATGATACTTCCAAACCTGTTTCAGCTAACAATGTTCGTTCAGTTCAAAGCGTACTTGAGGATGAACTTGACAAGGCCACCCAAGAAAACTCCTTGTTAAAAAATGAGCTTTCTAAGCTTGTGAGTGATTTAAAATCTTTAAGAAAACAAGTCATGATAAGCTCGCCAACAGAAACTGCTGAACCTCAGAACTCTCCTGTTTCAATGACACAATCTTCTTCGATGGCTCTGGAGACTTCTTCTTTCTACTCTCCTGGACTAGTATCGAACTCCAACAATTCGCTACCTGATCATCAATTCATTAACAACAACTATACTAGTAGTCGCATGGTCCAAAATTACAGTAGCCCTATTTCTAATAGTATCGATGATAATGAATTGGAACCGATTAGCAGAAAGAGAACTCATGAATTTGTCGAATCTGAAGACCATGGTCTATCAAGACACCATAGCCACATCAGCCACCCTGGGGTTGATGATCTCCTAGAAGATGAAAATTCAATTGATGAAGAGCATGAGGATAAGCATATGAAATTGTCAAGTACTGGAGGGCTTCATCACCATGTGCTGTTAATCGGTAATGGTTCCATTTCACAAAGCTTAACTTCAAGAACACCATCCCTAATCAATCCACCAAGCACAACTGCTAGCCAACCGACGCCCGCAAAAATTTCTAGTTTCTTTGATGATTTTATTGTCAAGAATGAAGATTCGAAGGCTGATAATGAAATAGATGAGTTTGTAGCTTTCATCAATGATGATAGTGAGATTCCGAAGAAAAACAACTTGCACAAATTCGGTAAAGAAGATTCAGATACTAATAGCTATGCTTTTACTAATTTGGCTTCTGTTCCTTCATTGGTGTCTGGTGCATCAAGTTTGATCTTATCGAAACATAGCACTTTGAATTCAGAGTATGATGATGACTCTGTTAGGAATAGTGGGCAGATCTCTGGCGTGAGATCCGACGATTATTATCATAGGCTTATTGACTTACCTTCGTCTTTGAATATTGTGGACTCATCGCCTTTAGATTCTCAGGTAAATGATGTTGATAAATTAATGACATGTAATGAAGAGGTTGATAAGTTCATTGATTTCTCTTTTTTCAAAGATATTGAGGATTAAAGCAGGTACTATTTGGACTTGGCTTGGTCTTGATGGCAAGTAATGCATACATTTTTTTTTTGGGGAGTTTTGGGGTTATGTCGATTGATTTTGTACTGTTCTTTTTTTCATCAAAAACTTGTTCAGATATATAGAAATCTCTATAAAGCTTCATATAGTCTAAGGAATTTTCATTTTGAATTGAATTTGTAATGATTTACAGATTTGTAATCATAACAGAATATGTAAATAATTTGTCGGCAGACAGGTACTCTCCATGGCAACAGGTGATATTGGCTCAGGTGGTGTACTTTCATACAGAATATAAATAGGGTATTTCCGTCCCATACACCGCTAAATATTCAATCCAGCGATGTATCTAATTATATATAGTATCTAGTAATATAACCACACCAATTGTATTTAACAATCTCACCTGGAGGTATTGCAAGTTGAAATTTGAGGCGTTCAATTTCTGCTACTTCTCCAAGAGTTTCTGCCTTCATTTCTGTATATTATTAATATCACTATTTTTTTTCCTCGTGAGTTTTCTTTTTCTATTTAGCTTAGTATCATTTTTTCTATTTTCAAATGATATATATAATACTGTATGAAGTGTTTAAATGGTTATATATTGGAATAGTGTGTGATTTTGAAAAAGAAGGGAAGTTGAGTATATGCGGGACCTGCATGCGTGTTAACAGAAAACCGTACTAAATATTATTAAACTAGTACGTTAAACTAGAGAGAATAAGAAAGAATTGAATTTAAATAGAAAAAATAGCCATTGAACAAAACGCTTGGCGTCAGTCCTTGAAACCTGTGAAAGAAAAAAATGGAAATCGGCCATTTATAGTGTGGAGAAGAGTATGAAATGGTTAAACTCTATATGAAATCTGAATAATCTGAAAATAGGATACTATAAAAATGAAATTAAGGTTTTAAAATTAATCAGAAAGACTACAAATATCTGGTCGTCTTTGTCCTATGTTAAAAGAAAGTATCAATTATTAACTTCTCAGTAACCGCTATACTACAGGCCACTCCGTTAACAAAGGAACGAATTAACATTAAATGGCCTCTGTGCTGGATAAAATCAAAAAAAAATTGAAGCTCACAGGGGAATATTAGTTATTAGTTTTCAAGTTGCACTACCCAATATATGCTACAATGACAGCCTGCCCTGTTGGATTCTAAACATCGGAACAATAAATAGTATTTATCATTTATTAAATACAAATATTATGAAGAATAAAGAACATAATAATGGCCACTGGAATCCACAAAAAGAAAAGCCAAAGACGAACATATTTCAAATTAAAGAAATAAAAGTGATATTTGGAAATTTTGAGACAATTAACTCATTAAAGAAGGAATATCAATTGTTTTGAACTTTTTGGGGGTGAAATGGGGGTGTAAATAGAGTCTTCATGAAGGATACATGATATAAAAATAATGGTTTCCATCAAGCGTGGATGGTTTAGTGGTAAAATTCAACTTTGCCATAGTTGAGCCCCGGGTTCGATTCCCGGTCTACGCATTTCTTTTTGCACATAACACATCCTGCGTGATTGTGTTTTTCTTTGTGCAGCAATTTATTTACTTCTTGAAGAAAATTCTCTTCATTTATTTTCGAAGAGTGAAGAAATTTTTTTTCTTCTTCTGTCATAGCACAAATTACTATACGCACTAGAATGAAGCTAATCATGCCGAGTAAATATAGAGCCAACTACATATGTTTCAACCAAAATACTGATCAGAAACACTGAGATACATTATTGACAGTCCGAAAAGCAATTAAGAGTTTGTAAATATGTAAGACCCATAGCGTAGAAAAGAAACTTACACAGAAGTTTGAAGAAGCCAAAAAGAAAAATACAAAGGAAATAGAAATACAAATATTATCGAATTCAAAACAAAATAACATTGCTATTATTATTATATTAGTTATCAGTTTTGAAGATCAAAGAAACACCCTCATCACCAGCTGTAATCAACTTATTACCATTGTCTTGGACCACGAAGTCTAAAACACCCATGTTATGACCGGTACCAATAAACAATTCCTTACCTTCTCTAACATCTAATTTATAGATTTTCCCGTTCAAGCAGCTGACAATCAAAATGTGACCCTTGTTAACAAATTCAACTTTGGTGATAGCGTCACTGAACTTTATGGATCTTCTCAATTTCCAGGTCTTTGCATCAAAGAAGAACAAGTCACCAGAAACTAAACCGACTGCCAAGATTGACAATCCAGCACACCAACTTAGGGCCTCAATACTAGCATCAAAGATATCTTGATCTTCCTTTAATTCAATTGCCTTAAAGAAATCGATAATATTACCAGATTTGGTGTTGTAAACAAACAATGACCCATCGCGAGAACCCAAGGCAGCAATATTCAAATCATTTTCGACCGCTATGGACACCCAAGGTGGGACTTCACCTTTATAATCTGTTGATTGGAACTTGAAGGTTTGTTCATTGGCAAAACAGTTCCATTGAATGATACTGGAGTCTTCTGAACATGTAAGTAGCTGTAAGTTATCCATGTCACCGGTGTTAACAAACTTACCACTGGTACATTCAGTGGAATGCGAGAAACCAGACATGATTTGGGTGATTTCTGGGGATATTTGGTATACCCATACTGAACCATCGGTGGCACCAAAGGCGAAAACTGGTTGGGTAGGATGAATATCAATCCAAGTAATTTCTTCAACGGTTTCGACTTCACCGTGTAATTTCCATAATTGTCCCTTTTTGAATGATTTATAGATAATGACTTTCCCAGTCATATCACCCGTTATAACATAATCACCATCATTTGTGAAACCACCGGCAATAACGGATTCTGTATGACCTGTGATGGTACTTATTATCTTTGGAGGTTGTAAGTGGGTAGTCCAGATGTATGCCACATTATCACCACCACCAGTTACTACCACTGGCAATTTAGGATGGCCTGCGATCTTAAAAATCGAGTCTTTGTGGTCATCGAAGTAGGTCCAGGAGTTGTTGGACATGTCAATTTCAATAACATCATTATCATCATCATAATCATCATCATCATCATTTTGGGGGTCAATTTCTTGCACGCCACCTTCAATCATATCATCTTCATCGATTGGTTCTGCACCATCAACGTCTTGGATAACTTCTTCCGCAACTTCATCGGCATTTATGTATTCATCAGCACCCTGTTGTTCTGGATTACTCATTTTTCACTTTTCTTTATTTCTTCTATAGTATATAAAACCAAAATCCAGTTTCGAATTTCCAGGAGAAAATCAAATTAACGGTTGAGATTATTAATATAACCAAAATTTAGGCTAGTAAAATTTTTTTTTTCTTTTTGATATCACACGTGATGATATACCATAACTGCGGGACATTGGACTTTCAAATTTTTTTTTTTTCTTTAAATCATCTAAAATGAGGACAAGTTCTTCATGATCCTGAGGTAGTAGGAAAACAATCAACAAAAGCAAACAAGAATGTCGAGTCGGTTCATGGAGATGAGTGATGGCTCAGATGATGAGTCACAAAAGAAGAACAATAGTATAAATTTCAATTCTACGTTGAATTTGAGTGATGAAGATCAAGACAGTGAATCAGATGATGAAAGAGCTTTAAATACACTTGTACTGAAACTGAAAAAGAACAAAAGAAGTCATTTTGATGCTTTTGAAGAGAGTGACGACGACGAAGAAGAAGAAGAAGAAGTAGAGGATGGTGATGATAAAAACAGTAAGGAAAAGAATACTACGCTGAAAGAGAAGTCAAGTGTACAGAATAATGATAAATTAGAAGAAGAATCTTATAGCATGCTTAATCAAAAGTCATCACTTTACGGAGACCAGAACCTAACAAATTTGTCAAAGGATAAATTATTGAAAATCGAGAAAAAATTGAAGAAGACTGGGGTTGTGTATATTTCCAAAATTCCTCCATATATGAAACCAACAAAGATGCGTCAAATATTGGGACGTTTTGGGAAAGTTGATAGAATATTCCTCAAACCAGAAACCAAAATTCAATATTCCAAAAGAGTAAAGTATGGTGGTAACAAGAAGAGAATGTATGTGGAGGGTTGGGCTGAATTTATGAACAAAAAAGATGGTAAACTCTGTGTGGATACTATGAATGGTCAAAAAATTGGCGGGAAAAAAGGAAGTTTCTATTATGATGATATTTTGAATTTGAAATACTTGAAGAGCTTCAAGTGGATGGACTTGACTTCTCAAATGGCTAAGGAAAATGAAGCTAGACAATCCAAGTTAATGATGGAAATTTCCAATGCAACTAAGTTGAACAAAGAGTTTATTAAGAACGTTGAAAAATCTAAGATGATTGAAAACATCCAGAAAAAGAAACAGAAAAGAGCCCAAGAAGCGGCCGGAGAAAATAAAGAAGATGATTGAGAAAGCCTTACAAATGGTTTATTAGTACTTTAGGATAGGCTATGTGTACATAAATCAAACATAAGAAACAGAAAATATCAAGAACTCAGTAAGTTTATCGAAAATCAAGTAGCTAATATATATGAACATGAATTGTAAAGAGGAGGTATGAAATGTAGCATTTTAAGAACTAAAGTGGGATATAATTAGCGAAAAGAAGGAAAAAAAAAACAATAATAACAGAGTAACAAACACAAAGAAACCCGGAAAATTTGAGCTGAAAGAACAAATATAATTTTTGAAATAAAAAGAAACCATTTCGTGAAATGAGTTCATTGGAAAGCTTTTAGGAATATTAACTTTTTTTTTTTGTTTTTTAATTCACTATTGGTTTGTTCACTTCGATATTGGCAAACATCTGTAAAATACCATAATAGTGACCCAAGATACCACCCAACACAAAAAAGTGCCATATGGAATGAGAAGAGAATACGTAATCGACCCACCACAATGAAGTGAAATTTCCATGATTCTTGGTTTTTTCTGGCTCTGCCAAAAAGTGTCTTTCCAAAAACTTTCTGTTGATCAAATCACTATCACAGGCACAATCTTGGAAGGTCTTGTTCTTCTTGCTTGCCATGAGATCCGCATGGATTGTTTCGTATAAGCAATTAGTATCTGGAAGTTTTTCATCAAGAATCACGTCAGATCTCCATCTTTCTGGGATAAGCAAACTGTAAAAGACAACACCGGTAAGATATGAAGCAAATGACGGGAATAAAGGAGAGAAATACTGGAGTGAGTGAGAAAATCCTTTGTAAAAGCATAGAATAAGGAAGCAAACCGCACCACTTCCTGCCAAAGAAACGAAAAAACAGACTCTAAGAGGTCTACTTTCCGGCCTGTCAAATCTTGGAGACCAATTTAAAAAGAAACCTAGACCGGCCAATACGCAAGTGGCAGTAACGCAAGTAAGTTTAAGCTTTGGGAAGTAATATAAAGTGCTGTACTGAGTAGTGATAATTGATGCGGAAATCAACACAGTGATGCCGGTGTAATCAAGACACACACAACGATTTCTAAAATTCAACACGCTGGTCCCAGCAAATGTATGCCACAAAGTAGAACAAACCAAACAGTTCAAGGACGCAAAAAAAAACAAATAAACACAACCATGATCTAACCAGTGATTAAACTCATTTCTTAGGTAGGCTTCAGTAGTTGGGTAGTGATAAAATGCCAAATATGTGAGGAACAAAGCACCCAGTAAATGACTCCAAATGTTGGCAGATTCATTATGAAATGGGACCGAGAAAATACTTTTCAATAATCTGTGTCTTTCTGGATAGAACCTGTAACCGTGAATAATAAATCTGTTTTCTCTCCATAAAAAGGGTAATTGATAATAATGAAGATGGCCATCATAACCGGTACTCACGGCTTCATCATAATTATAGTAATTGAGATAATCCATATTGAATTTTGGCTGGAAGTTGCCAATGAGCTGATCAATCTTATTGAGCTTTGCTTCAAGGTATTCCAATCCACTAATGATTTGATAATTGATAGTGTTTTCAGAGTCTGAAATGGTTGGCGGTATATCTGTGGATGATGTTGGGTGGATCGGATTTGAGAAAAGCGCACTATAATTGTCGATAAAGAAACTGTTGATAGTTTCCAATTTGGAAGCCGTTGATTCTAGCAAAGAGGATTTCATGAGCTTTAAAGACCCATAAAAGTTCTCCAAATCTTCTTCAAATGAACTGGCGGCATTGGTAACACCATTCTTCACCTTGGTTGGATCAACATTCCTATTCTTAAGAAAGTATTGTTCAAAATTATCTAATTTGTGTTCAAGTTGTTCCAAAAAACTGTCAATATTGTTCAACAAGTTTTCCTCCACAATGTCATCCTGTTTCTGGGTACTTTTTCTTTTTCTGAGCAACGAGCCATCAGTTTCGGGGAGCCTAGTGGACACAACACCTGAACTCATCATCATCATATTATAAAACAAACAAAGTGTAGAAGAACAAGAAAAAGGATAAAAAAAGGAAGCTAGATAATTTATATGAACCCCAATATGACAGTATTAAACAAAGTGTCACTTAGAATGTTGACAAGTATGATAGCGATGGAGTTGTTTTCGATGATTTTCTTGCGGTGATTTTCCTTACTGTAAAAAAAAAGGGCACAGTGATTTTTTTTTTCCCTCTTTTTCTTTTTTTTTGCCGATTACACCCCTTACTTTTCTGTCGCCCAATCAACCGACATTTCTATACTGTCAATCTTATCTTATCGTTAAATCAACAACCGCCCACATTACCAGGTCCTTATTGTTTTCTTACAATCTTCAAAAAAGATGAGGTTTTTTTTTTTTTTTTTTAAATTAGAATATTAATGATCTATAAAAAAAAACATGTCATATCTAAATGTACTTGTATGGGTTTAAAATTCCATTTGGATCATACAAATTCTTCAATTGTTTGATCAATTTGATTTCATTTTCGGACTTGGTGTATCCGATGTAGTTCTTCTTTTGGAAACCCAAGCCATGTTCGGCAGACACAGAACCGTGATGTTGCTGGACCCATTCGTAAACAAAAGGTTCAATGGCTTTTTCAATTTCCTTGGTGTATCTTCTAACAGCAACATTCAAATGGACATTACCATCACCAATGTGACCATAGCCAACAGATGCAATAACTGGAAATTCATCGGTTTCTCCAACTAAGTTGGCGGCCTTCAATTTTTCTTCGACCGCTGGGATCAAATCATAAAGATCCTTCAATGGCAATGAAACATCGTACTTGTAGACCCCACCTTTATGTTGAGAAGCTTCAGGAATAAGTTCTCTCCAGCTCCACAAGTTTGCAAGTTGGGTTTCGTCTTGGGCAACAATACCGTCAGAAACAATTTCTTTTTCCATAACGTCTTCCAAGAATTGTTCCAATTTTTCATCATCATGGTCCTTATTAGAACCAGATGATTCAATCAATACGTAGAAAGGATATGGTTCTTCCAATGGATGATCCAACTTGTTGTAAGTCTTGACCAATTCTTGAGATTTGTTGTCCATGAATTCAAATGCACTCAAAATTTCCCCCAATTGACCCTTTGCTTCAATAAAGGTCTTTTGAACTGCTTCATAACTCTCAAGACCCAAGAATGCCACATTCTTGGCCTTTGGTCTTGGTGGACACAAAATTGAGAACCCGGTGATGACCCCTAAAGTACCTTCGGAACCAATAAACACCTGCTTCATGTCGTAACCGGTGTTATCCTTTCTCAAAGAATGCAAAGAATCAACAATAGTACCATCGACCAACACAGTTTCCAAACCTAACACTGAACCATGCAAAGACCCATATCTCAACAATCTTAAACCACCAGCGTTGGTAGCAATAGTACCCCCAACATGACAAGATCCTTTGGCCCCTAAGTCCAATGGGAAAATATAACCTTTTTCTGCCAAAAAGTTATCAGCGTTTTCCAAAATCAACCCGGCATCAGCCTTGAGGATCCCACTAACCTCATCAAAAGATCTAATCTTATTCAAGCTGCTCAAACTCAACACGATTTCATCAAACACCGGGACAGAACCACCAACCAAACCGGTATTACCACCTTGAGGAACAATGGCCAATTTCTTTTCGTTACAGTATTTTATAATTTCAGAAACTTGTTGGGTAGTCTTTGGTTTTAATACAAGTTTGGATTGTCCCATGTATTTGTGCATATAATCTTCATTATAAAAATCCAAATCTTCTTGGATGACAAGCTTGGAATCACCCAAGATCTCGGTGAAATGAGCAATGTCAGAATCTTCCAATTGCTTGTAGTTTGGATCACGCTTAACGTACGGATAGCTATCTGCTGTCAAGGCAACCTTAGTGGCATAACTTTTAGCAAACTGGCATTGCCCAGCTTTCGTCAAACTTGTGCAACCTCTTGGGGCAACTCTAAGAGCACGAGCACTGGCACGAGAAGCACCAGCGACAGTAAGTTTCAAGAAACGTCTCATTTTCGTTAGGAATAATGGAGGCTTACTGGCAGTGTCCTTACGAGGTGTGAATGATTCACCTTTTTTTTTTTTTTTTTTCTTCTTTTCAATTATTTTTTGCTGCACATGCATGACCCCATTTTTCAAAATATCCAATCAACTACACAGAAATCAAAAATATCGTCTATTGTTTAACAAACATTCTGAGAGAATCCACAAATTAGTTTATATTCTGAGCACTTATTGTCTTGGAAGCTACAGAATGGTGTCCAGAGACTGTTTGCAGCAAATCTCATGCCTGAGAAGAAGAATCTATAGGCCAAGCTTTCTTAAAAAAGTAAGAAAAAGAGCTGCTTTTTTGTTGAGACCTCAGTGTTGTGTTGAATTAGCATTTCTACAGATGTTTAATTTTATAATAATAACGAATTCATAACAGTAAAAATATAATACATAGTGTTTTTGTCACCTTATTTATATGCATTCACTATAGTAAGTGATGAGTTTCTGCTGTGAAGGTTCCAAAGAAAGATAGTGTACCATTTTACTAGCATCTCCACAATTATTTTTGTAGATCTTAAATAACATTGAATAAATCAAAATGGCTTCTTTTCTGATTTCTGCTTCTTCATTGACCAAGTACCTGGTTATAATTTCTTCGATATCAACAAGAAGACCATGCGACTCGCTGAAATCTACTAAATCGATAGAGTTCATTAGTGATTTAGAAATACTATCAAGACGGTATTTATCCTTGATTTTATTACTATTATTTTCCCTAGAATCTTTGAAAGATTTCACGATATTCTTTAGTAATGAGTCTCTGTGGACCACACCCTTTGAGCTTAGCTCATTGACTATATCATTCATTAATGAGATAAGCTTTTCGCTCAAAATAGAACTGTCAACTTTTGCTAAACATAACCCATCAATAATTTTCTCACTTATTAACCAATACTGACCCAATTTATCCGAATCAAATAAGCCATTTGATATGTCCTCTCGATTATTGTCCTCATTGGACAATTTAATTAATAATCTCACAACCATAAAAATTTCAACAAAACATGGATTGAAAATATCAGAAACAGACTTCTTATCAACAAAGTCTGAGATTGACTTGAAAATTTCATCAAATCCTTGCTTCTTACATATCCACTCTCCAATTTGACTAATTGAATTCCCGTTTTGTAAATCTTTGGCCACATTATCAAGAACAAAGATTAACGAGCTGGACTCCTTGAGATACAATGTACCGTTGCTCAAATGCTCCAAGATGACCTTTATATGAGTAATATCAGCCTTCATGAATAAATTGTTCTCCAAACTCTTGTCAAAGATAGAAAGATTGTTATACTTATAATGTATCAATTTATATTTCTTTATTTGGTCTTCAAACAAATTATCATAAATATCATTAATATCATGATGATCTTGGTAAACCGGGATTTTTTTCACGGCCCCACCTATAGATTTTAATGGATCGACTTTTTCAATAATGTCATCGATTTTCGCTGCTTCCTTTGGGGAAAGCTTGATTGCCTCAGGAGCTTTCTCTTCTTGAAAACTGATTTCGTTACCGTCTGCAGATGTTTTGAAAACAGGGACGATTTTGGTCATCTCATTTCTATAGCCTCCTAATTCGTCCTCTTCATCAGCAATCAATAAATCTAGATCATCATCAGCTTTCATGTAGTTAACACCTAAGTCGCTAATCTTTACTGGACTCAAACCATAATCAACATCTTTGAGCGGAGAGAAGGTGAAATTCTGGGTAGCATTTCTATTGGGAGATGTAGGGCTCAGTTTGCCTTCCTCATGTCGAACGTCATCAGTAATATCCTTGGCAGGATCATTGTCCACCGAAATGCTGAAATTAATGTTAGAGCTCGTGTTGACGCTACTATCAATAAAGGTGCTATTACTGGTATTTTGGGCAGCTTTCTCGGATTTTTCACCTAAAGATGATTTCGATTTGAATCTTTTGCCAATAAAACCTCCTAGTTGATATCTGTCCTTATGAATCAACACATTCTTGCTTTTACCGCTTTCCTTCTCAAAATTATCTCTAACGAACAGTTTGAATCCCAGAGCGTATTGGCTTTCCAAAAATACCAAATCATTCTTCACTAATTGGACACCTTCTGAGTTTGATTGAAATTCATGTTGTTCCCATATCATTAGTAAGTTCAAAATAATCTTATCCAAAATAAATTGCTTGTTGGTGGATAATTTGCCCACTTTGTTATCATCTAATAAATATTTTAAATGAGTTAGTCCAAACTTAACAAAGTCCGGATTGCTTTTCATAAGCTTAATAAAATTGTTCACCACCTCATCAAAAGTTAGCAAACTGATCAATTCATTCAAAACATCTGTAATGGAGCCCTTGTGGCTCATATTATAATGACACAACACGCTTAAATAGTCATCCAATTGTATAAGATCAATGACTTTGGGGATAAGCACCAGACTGACCAATGGATATAATAGTTGTGGAGAGGATTTAGATACCTTGTTCAAACTTGTAGTTAAAATTGAATGATCTGATAAAGAAAACTCAATATTTTGTTTCTCAATCAATTCTATGAAAAAGTTTATTCCCTTGGTTTGATCCGCGATGCTATGGGACCTCAACTGACGAGACAATTTATCCACTGCCAGCTCACCGCTGTCAATCATTTGAATATCATTATTATCAGCACTTCCAATTGGTTCTTGACTAACCTTTTCACCGTCTTTCATCGATGTCTCATCTCCTTCATGAGCATTTAACAGCAATTTCTTGGCCATGCTATTGTTGATCTCCGAATCAGTGTCTTCCTTTGAGCTTATATTTTCATCGTCTGATTTTTGCGGAACAAACAATTCAATAGGCTTAATGATGGAATCACCGAAATCCAAAGAGCTACCAGCAGAAGATATTGGTTTATTCTCTAGACTAACGGATCTTTGGGTCGAAAATAATGAGTTGAATCTTGAGCCTAATGAAGAGTGTAATTTCAGTCTCGTATTCTTTGTTGGGTTGTTATTAAGATTTGAAATACTAGTATCAGAGTGTAAAGAGGAACTTGAAGTTTCATGGCTGCTTGGAAAAGCATATGGCTTCCGATTTAACCTGATTGGCTTGCCAATTCCTGGATTTATAGAACCCCCGTTCAAGTTCTCTGGTTTTTCATAAGTAGAGCTTAGAGTATTCGATGTACGTGTTAATGATTGAGATCTCGCGATAGGCATGGACAGATCAGATACACTTCGGGATTTAGCAAGAGCTTTAGATCTATCGGGGCCTAAACCTATATAAGAGGCATGCTTGGAGTCGGTTCTACTGCCAAGCGCAGATTGTGATCTTGAGCTTGGTCTATTAGCGTTTACTCCCAAAACATCCTTAGGCCTAGTTCTATCCAACAACTTTATCACCGATGGGGCCAATCTGTCATGTATCAATTGCGATTCTCTAGGGTAATACTTATATAATATCCAAAAAGTTTTCCTTGAAGTTTCACGAACTAAAGGACTCGGATCACTAAGATTTTTTTCAATAATTTTTTCAACGATTTTGAAGGCGTTACTCTCATTACTAGAAGAAGAAAACGTGCCATGATCATTGAAATTATTCAAATTTAAAGGATGCTTGAGAATGATTATGGACAACCAGTTTGACGAGAATGCCCTTGGTGAGACATTTTTCTCATTAGAATAATCATAAATGAGATTAAGGATTTTGAAGTTGAATGATCTTAATCCAAAAATTTTGTTAAGCATGGCGTATATGACGACGTTGGCATTGTTATTGTTTATTTTTTTGGTAGTGGTGGTCAATTTCATGATATTTTTGAAGATCAATTCAATTGTTGAATTATCAAAATTATTGATGTTAAAAATTTGGAATAACTCTTTAATGAACTTGCAACCTTTGGTGGATAATGTGGTTCTCAAGGAGTTTATGGCTTTATTAACGCCATCAATTAACGAATCTTTGAAAAACATAAGAAAATCTTTTTGGTTATCATTGGAGTTCACAAATAAAGATGAGCGGATCATAGATCGAAGCTTTGTTATATGTTTTTCTCTTTTTGACCAGTTGAACTCTGTTTCTCTTCCCTCAAAATCTTTTTCTAACCCTTTGGTGGAATTTATGAGTGAGTTCACATCTAAGAATTCTGAAGCACTGATCTTTTCAAGACTGTAAGAAGGCAAACTGAACAAAATATCCCTGAGCTCAGAATCTGTGTTAACATTTGTCTTCGTCGAGGGGTGACTGTTGTTGTGTGACTGTTGTTGTTCCTCGGTGACTGAGCGATGAACACTTAATTCATGCCTTGAATCCTTCTGTACTACTAGACCATCATAATCTGAATATTCCTTAGACTTTTCATTGTTGATAAGGTCATCAATAAAATCGTTGTCTAATCCATTTTTGGTTGCCATTTTCCTAAAATTCTGTCTATTGAATTGGTTCTGACGGAAAGAAAACCTTACAAGCCAGTTACAATTTTCAATGGCTTCAATGATGAAAGGATTTTGCCCCATACTACTTCTTTGCCTTAGAAATTGGTATGTTGAACAAAACTGGACATAATACTGACTAATGTCGAATGTTGTTGAGTATTTCTCGCAAATTTCTTTGAAAATCTTGAAGATTTCTCCGAATGCTGGCCAACTACTATAAAGACTGCCATAATTTGAATGTTCACTCATATAATTCCGAAACCAAACTTCCAACTTGACAGGAATAGATAGCCAGAGATCAATTATCCAATTTCTAATTTGCGACTTATATTGGAGTGCTAGTTTTGAAGGATCTGATTTTTCGCAAATATCGATGAAGCATTGGATGGCGTAAGGAAAAGTGGCTAAAGTTACCCCATCGCTCTGAGCTGCCATTCGCTTTACTATATGACCAAGGGCAGAAAATGTTATTATGGTGAGTTCATCTTTGATAAACGGTAACTCCTTCAGTGATAAAGGTTGAAGAATATGGGTTAATGATGTGAGAAATAAGACGCCATCGTCCGGGGATTTAATAACATTCTTCTTGATATAATTCTTGAATTCACTAACAAGATCGTACTTTTCTTGAGGGGTTGTGATTCTAGATACCACAAGCATCTGGTAGAATTCATGGGCATCCATTTTGTCTGCCTCTTGTTGCTGATGGTGCTTTATATCCAAATTTGATGTTTGATCTTGCCTCTTCCCTTTTTTTTTTTTTTTTTTTTTATTTTGTAAACAAACCACTATGACGCGCCCACATCACCAAAAATTTTGCAAACCACGTGAACTAATCAGCATGGATCACTGTAAAGTTATAATCCAACAGTTTTTCAATCCATTTAAACGATTTTTTATCCACTATAGTCTTTTACAGATATGTGATAATAGCTGTGTCGCAGAAATGAAGAATTAATCCTGTCAGCTAGCGGAAATATGAACATATAATGCCAGTTTATGTTGATATATCCTCAACTGTTTGCCTTTTGATCTATCCTACCTATGAATTTACAATGAAAAGTCAGAAGTTACTATTGGTTGAATATCAATAAATAAGTTGTTGTAGTATTTTATTAATTTTTTCTTTCTTTTCTTGGATATTAGAGTAATTAGCAAAATCCGACAGGTTGAACCACTATTTGCGCAGAAGAAGAAATAATATTTAGGATTTGTCATTAAGAGAGGATCGTGAGTTGAAATCAGATTCCATTGAGGAAACAAAAAAAAAAAAAGAAAAAAAAAAAAGTCGAGTCTTTATATTGGGGAAAATAAACAACGTATCATAAATACGAGCCAGATACCTTCAACTTCTTAATACAATAATCTAATGAGAATCTTGTATGGAGTATCGTTCAACTCTTTGTGCAAGCTTTCAATGGAATCAGTACTGACATTAGAAATATCAGCCATAAGGTAAGCAATATCCCCACGAGAGTCGGAAAATTGCTTTTCGATGTTATGGTTACTCAAGATATGGTTAACGGTTTTAAGCACACCTGGAACGTTATGATGGATATAAAGAACTCTGACATAGTTTTCTTGGTCAAGATCAAGCGATCTAAGGGAAACTTCTGGGAAGTTGACTGCACCAATCGAAATACCTTCGTTAACATATTTGGTCAAGGCAGTGGCAACTTCGACACCAATGGCAGATTGAGCTTCTTCTGTGGAACCACCAATGTGAGGGGTAAGAATGATGTTTCTCAAAGACACAAGCTCGCTGGCCCATGGGTTCAATTCATTGCTGAAAAGACCAGCACCATTCTTAGGAGGTTCATGAGGGAAAACATCCAAAGCAGCACCGGCAATCTTTCCAGACTTCATGGCTTTAATTAAAGCAGGGATATCAATGACAGTACCTCTAGAAGCATTGATAAGGTATGAGCCATCCTTCATAATGGAGAATTGAGGGGTGGAAATCAAATTTTTGGTGTCTGCGGTAGCAGGAACATGACAGGTGACGAAATCAGAATTTCTCAACAATTCGTCGAGGGAGCTCACTTGCTTAGAGTTACCCAATGCCATGATGGTGATGACATCATAATACAAGACATTCATACCCAAGGATTCAGCCATAACCGATAATTGAGACCCAATATGACCGTAACCAATAATCCCAAGGGTCTTACCTCTAATTTCCCAACACTTGTTGCTAACCTTGTTCCAGGTACCAGTGTGCATTTCAATGGATCTATCACCGAGTTGTCTGGCCAAGGAAATGATTTCTCCAATGACCAATTCGGCAACGGATCTGGAGTTGGAGAATGGCGAGTTGAACACGGCAATACCTTGTTTGGCAGCATACTCAAGATCAACTTGGTTGGTACCAATACAGAAGCAGCCGACAACAACCAAGTTCTTGGCATGGCTCAAGACCTTTTCGGTCAATTTAGTCTTAGAACGGATACCAATTGCATGAACGTCTTTGATTTTTTCAATGAGCTCATCTTCTGGCAAAGAGGTCTTGTGGAATTCCACTTGGTAACCTTGTTTTTCCAAAATAGAAATGGCAGTAGTGTTAACATTTTCGAGAAGCAAGATCTTGATGTCTCCTTTGATAAAAGGTTTGAGTGGCTTGACTGGCTTAAGAGACTGACGGCGGTTTGAGTTTGAGTGGGAGAGGTTGAGGTAGTTCTGGGTTGGAGAAGTGCTGACAGCATTGTCATTGGTTTCCAAGGATAACTTGTTGAGGGAGATAGGTTGAGGGGAAGACATTGTTCTATAGAATAAATGAAGAAATTCAAGAGAATATGATAGATTCAGAGAAGAATTTTTCAAGAAAGTAGAGAAGAAGCAGAGACGAAATTTTATCAATGAAGAAATGACTATTTTTTCCGTCGGCAAACCATGAGCCCTGATCCAGAGACTCATGACCATCGATCGACGCATGTGCTTTTTGGGCTCTCTCTCATCGGCGCTTAAATAGAGGGATAAGTAGCGGCAGACAAGGGCCAGAGAGTGTTTATGGGAGTAAAATGGTACCTGGGAACTACTGTAATGACGACCATTGTTGTATTGAGAAGACTTTCATTCCTTTTACAAAGACAATACTCCTGGACAGCGCCAATAATAATATATAATCTCATCTCAGCACACCACGCTTAACTCCGAAGTAACCAATTTACTAATAGAAGCTACAAATAGCAAGTAACTAATCAACATTTATAATAATACAGAATAAGCAGAGGAAAGAAAGATAACGGTTTGTCGGTGGCAAAAAGCACGAAAATGCCTATATTTCTATAGATAAATCATATAACAATAAGAAAACTCATAACTATAATGATTAAACCCTCAACACACGAACTGAGGATCATCGGAAGGCAACTCAACCATGATCAAAACTCAAAGAGCCCACTTAATTGTTACTCACCAATTTAAACGATAGGATATCATTCTTTCCTTTGTCAACTACATCTTCTTCACTGATTTTGATGCCCCCCACTCCTTCAATGGCAACAATTGTAACATCTCCCATGATCAGTCTCGCTACCGCCCCTACCTGTGTGCCTCTTTTGACCATTACACAATCTCTGAATACATTGTTCCCGGAAGAGCCAGTGAAAGTGTTCATATTTCTTACAGGGTATACCGGTACCAAATCAAGAATATCCACCGCCGCTTGAAGCACCTGGACCACACCAGTAGATCCAAATCTGTACAATACCAAGTCCCTGATTTTTTCCACTCTTTGAGAGAGTTTCTCATCCATTACTTTGAGAGTGTCAATATCTTCATGGGTATCCACGAATTCCGTACCTTCTTCGTATTGTACATATCCTTGTTTGGCCAACTTTCGAAGGAACACTTCTGTGATAGCAGAAGAAAGAATGATCTTATCGTTTGGATACTTGAGAACAATCTTGGAAATGTTTTTGTCAGCATCAGGATGATCAATTTTGTTGAGGGCTAGAACCGTTGGGAATTTGATTTTAAGGAAACTTTTCACAATCTTGGTAATCATTTCATTATCCCATGTTTCAAGAGGAGGCAAGTTAGTACATTGATAATCCTTATAGTACTGATTTATGGCAAGTTGCACCATATTCATGTTTGCACCATAACCCGAAAATTGTCGTTGCAAAGTTTCCACTGCCATGGATTTTGTAGAAGTATGTCTTCTGACCACCGAGCCCCAATTCTTGGTCAAATTGCCTTGAACCCATTGACGAATTTCTTCTTGTAACCAGTCAATATCATTTAGAGGATCATAGCCTCTAGTGGCTTTACCATTAGAGTCAGTGGTACCACTGACATCCACAACATGAATCAAAGCATCTGCGGTAGACAAATCAAATAAAAACTTGTTTCCCAAACCACGCCCTTCGTGAGCTCCTGGAACCAAACCTGCAACATCCAACAACATGATTGGCACAAAACGAGTCCCTTTTTTGCAGGCCCCGTAGTTTGGTTTACATAGATCTTCTTTCCCGAAGCGAGAACAGGCACAAGGAAGCTGAAGGTAACCGGTTGCTTTATTTGGTTCGATTGTGGTGAAGGGAAAGGCTCCTACTTTTGCACCGGCATCAGTTAGACCTGTATAATTTAGCTGGTTAGTATATAAGGCGATAAAGCAAAAAAATATAAGATCACATAAGTCCGAAAAACATACTGTTCAATCTTTTGGAGGGGTTAGTAAATGGGTCTGGCAAAGAGGTTGAAACAAAAAAAAAGAAACCAAGAAACACTTACGTTGTTGATTTTCCACTCGAAGGTTTCCCAACAATAGCGATAAGCGGCTCACGAGGCATTCTGTCTGGTGGGTGTGGTTTGTTTTATTGCACTATTGAAGTGTGAGCTCGAAATGAGTTGCAGTTTTGGAAAAATAAAATAAAATAAAAAAAAAAAAAAAAAATGAAGCAGAATTTTGGTCTGTGCGCACTTTCCAAAAAAAAAAAAAAGGTTCACCAGTTTTTTTTTGTTGTGGTGACTCTGGCAGAAAAACACGAATCTATATCAGTTTTCAAACACAACAGCTGAATAAAGGACAACTACGACCAAGACAGAAGAGGTGCTTCTTTCCATTACACATCCTCTCATATTCCTTACCTGCGTCTTATTTCGATCAATACAACCGTCGCTTGACACAACACAAAAACAAAACAAATATCAATGTCTCAGAAGCCCAGATACTTGACAGACGCAGAGCGTGAAAAGGTTCTTGAGTTCCAAGACTCTATCCACTACTCACCAAGGTAAGTAACAGCATTCAATTCACAAGAATTTCATTCTAAAAATAGACCTTACTAACATCTACCAGATACTCTGATGACGCATATGAATATAGGTAAGTTGGTTATGTATTCCCATAGATTTTCTGGGTTACTCTTTCTCCACATACATTCCCTTCACTGCAATTTGTTAAAAATCAATGTTTTGGAGAGCTATAAGCCGATTTTATTACTAACTTATCAGACACGTAATGCTTCCAAAGCAGATGCTCAAGATAATCCCTTCAGACTACTTCAACAGTGAGACTGGCACCCTCAGAATCCTCTTGGAAGACGAATGGCGTGGGCTTGGAATAACACAGTCCCTTGGATGGGTTCACTACGAGACTCATGCCCCAGAACCTCATATATTATTGTTCAAAAGACAAAAGAATTGAAAATAAAACCATTAAACTCAAAGCATACCGTCATTTTTTGTCACACATTCTCCATATTTTTTTAATTAGTTAATTCTCGATTATGATAACCCTTATTTTTGAGGCACAAATTGGCCAACAAATCCATTAAAATATACCCGATTTCACCTCTGCTACTTGCAATTAATAAATACCATACCCAAAGGAGTGCATTCAAATAATTGGCTTGATTGGACTATCTTACTGAAATTGAAGGTTTTCAATTTATTCCTCCATATTGTAATGACACTGATTTGTCCATATATTATCTTCTTGTTCATTTATGATAATACAACCGAACTTATATTAGCTTAAATTAATAAAACGTTGCCTTTACGGGTTTTTTCTTACTATCATTAATTTACGTTCTCCAAACAATACCATTTATGTTCTTTTTATTTTATTTTATTTTATTTTATTTTATTTTATTTTATTTTATTTTATTTTATTTTATTTTATTTTGTTTTATTTTATTTTATTTCATTTCTTTTTTGTTGGAAAATAAATTCTTGAGCCTTTCAACGTTTACAATAAAGATCCCATAGTGAAATAGAGGAAAAGAGCGAGTACCGATCTATCTACTCAAGTTGAAAGGGGCTGTCGTCCTTGATGTAGATAAACTCGCATGGATAGTTAATGATTACAGACTCAAGAGATACGGTAATACGGTTTTGTTATTCACGAGGAATCTAATATTTGTTGGTTGATTCATTGGTTTTAACTAAGTCAATTGAATCTTCAACATTCTTCACCCATAATTTGTCCGTCCATGTTTCTACGAATTGTTGGTGCGCATCAGACCGATCACAATAAAGCCAATTATCCGGTATGCATCAGATTGATCACAATAGGGCCAGTTGTTGGTATGCATCAATTAATTATAATAGGCATGATCACACCACTTTTCTTCCAGGGTGCAGGCTTATTTTCTGTTTATTTCAACAAAAATATATATGCATTGATACAAAGAGAATTGCTCTACTCTTTTTTCCCAATCATCAGTTGTGATCTTTCAGGTGTGTATGTATATGCGGAAATTAAGCCTGAACCCCTCAGTAGTGAATGCAACTACATACCAACAACGCCAGGCGTAGATGGGCCTCGCTCAAAAAAAAAATAATCCAATTATAGTTTTCACAGATCAATAAATCTTAATATAAATTGGATTTATTAAAAATGGATGATGTTATGTAATATAAACAGTAGGAGGGACAAGAATATTTTTCTTTACCTCTCTTCCACATTGTACATCCTACACAAGTATGCAACAATTAAATTGACTATTTGCATCCCAATGTAAGTGGTATTAATTTCTTAGATATCTGGAACTTTGACTAAAACGAGAACAAATTAAGTGTCGTCACTCTCGCTATATACTATAACTTCTCACCATTTTGCTAGGAGGGGGCGCAGAAATTGATAATGAGAAAAGTAACGGATGCTCCATAAATACATAATATACTGAAGAATTATTTAATATCGAAAAAGACACGAATACCATATTTTTTGATCAAAATAAGTAAATAGACTGCAATATTATAAGTTTTTCTTTTCGGCTTCGATGATGTAATGAAGGCCAGAGGACTGCATGAATTATCATGAATACTTGCAACGGTGAGTAGGTGTGAAAAACCAAAAACATCAGCCTTCGTATTCATACGAAAAAAAAAATCTTTCGAAAATACCAAACAAGTACTCACATCTATTTTTTTTTTCAATGCGCTATATCTCTTTATTCTTCAACTTCAAAGTTTCAAAAAAGTCACGAACTTTCAGACTATCCTCCTTTGCGCTTCTATACTCCTGAGTTAATTTATCAATTGTCCTGTTTTCGTTCTTGAGGTTTGGAGAAGCACTGTAATTCAAACGTAAAAAATCATTCAACGATAGTGTATCCACTGATGTATCAATAACCTTATCTTCCCTGTTATCGAAAAGTTTCGACTCAGAATTGACGGGACCATTTTTTGCAAAATTTGTCTTGTATTTTTCTAAGATGATCAGATCTTTCCCATCTATCAAATTTTGCCAAGCAGTAGCAAACTCAGCTATATCAAACTCTTCATCCAGAACCAGAATTTTTCCAACAGAGTCGTACCCAAGAGGAATGACTAGCTGATCGAAACTGACTGCATTCGGTACGACTTTATTATCCTTATTATCCCCTCCACTCAGAAAATCACAACTCAAGGATAGTCCCATAACTCCCAACAAAATTTTGTCATCTTTTGACTGGTTTTCCTTCGCAAAAACAATCGAACCCCCATGTTTGAGAGCCACCACTCTAAGTGCTTGTTGAGCATATTCAAAATCCCCTTTGATTCCATCATGGCTCAATTCTGAAGCCCCTACTATATATAGAAGGATCTTACATCCCAAAAGATGGTCACATTCGAACTCTTTAAGAACAATATTGGGGGCCATCGAGATATTCGATCCCAAAAACTTAAGTGAATTAATCTTGAACTGCTCTAGTAATTTAGTGTTCAATTTCTCACCTTCTTCAGTATTGCCAAAAGTTTTATCAAAAATACTGATCCACTTGGCCAAAAAACCAATCCAAGATGAAGCACTATGACAATTGAGAACCGGGATCATCAAAACATCATCCATCCTGAACTTGCTCAAGACAAAAGTCTTCAACATTTCCACAAAATGATTAACATTTCTTTCATTATCATAACCGGTATCGACCACAGTGTGAATATTCAATTTCAATACAAGTTCATCCTGTTGTGTATCCTTTATTTCTTGAAATATGTAACCCCAACCGAAATCATTATTGGTTGATAACGACGTCACTCCAATCCTTTCCAAGAAACGCCGCTGATCTTTGATATTGGAGGTTATTAACACCAAGCACTTTGAACGCAATGATCTTCCAGCGACCTGTCTTCTGAGAATATTTTCCCAAATACCGTTCTGATTCATAACTTATACTGCATTTAGTCCAGTTTCTCAATGATTATGGAAATTGGTGTTTATACTTCTACTATTTTCGAGCCCTTATTTGGTTAAGCAGCCCGTGGAGCGTGCTTTTTTTTGTTGTTGTAAGGAAAAATTCAGTGTAAAAACGTCTAAAGATTCATTTCCTTTTTAGATAACGATCAATTGGACCCCATCTCCATTGGAGTTAACAACTAAAAACAACAACAATAGATTGCAATTAATGAAACTCTATTGCGTGGAATCTCCTCGGACGCTTGTCCTTGTATCATCCACCCATACATTACTTTTCAAAGCAATTCATTCAGACACCAATAAACCTCGATGTGTCGTGGAATTGGTATCTAACGACAAATTGGACTTGAAGTTTTCAAAAAAGCTCTGTGCAACGGAAATCAGCGGATTTCTCGGATTGATACATGTCGATGGACTAATTTTCTTAGTGACCATAACCAGAAAACAGGAGGTTGCCAAACCTTTTGAAGACCAACTGGTGAATAAGATCATCAATGTGGAATTCTTTTGTCTAAATATTAATAAGTGGGATGATTTTCTTTATAGATTGACCGATACGAATGCTGCAAATGGGATTTCTGGTGATACAACTGATAACTCCTTCATGGGTCAGTTTGATGATACCAATAACCCTGCGTCAGCCCACCCATGTTATGACTTGAAGAAGTTGTTAAGCGACGGTTCGTTTTGTTATTCCACCGATTTTGATTTGACTAATAATTTGCAAACCAGAGGGGTTATCGATAACTCATTGATCATTGACACATACCAAGAGGATTACATGTGGAATAACTTCATGATGGAAGAAATGATTCAATTCCGTAACAAGAGCAGCGCCGCAGATCAAACAATTCTTGATGATAATGGGTTTTTAACAACAGTGATTAGAGGCTTTGCTAAAACTAAACCAATTTCTGTATCTAATTCCAGGGCCAGTCTATCTCTTATTTCAAGACAATCTTGCAAGCGTGCGGGTACGAGATTCAATTCTCGCGGGGTCGATGATGATGGTAACGTGGCTAATTTTGTGGAAACCGAAGTTATTCTTAATATTTACGGGAAGATCGTTTGCTCATATAGTGAAATTCGTGGCTCCATTCCTGTTTTTTGGGAACAAGATGCTTCGCAGTTGACGCTTGGGACTCCAAAAGTTCAAATCACTCGTTCAAAAGAGGCCACTAATCCGATTTTTGCTAAACATTTCGACAATCTTATTGATAAATACGGAGCTATCCATGTGGTGAATCTTTTATCCAGAAAGGCTTCCGAAAGAGAATTATCCGATCGCTACAAATCTCATATCCTTGATTATCAAAAGGCATCACATCATGAAAATAATCCATTGTTGACGGAATTTGACTTCCACCTTCAAACCAAAGGAGGAAACTACGCTGCTGCTAAAAACATTCTCAGATACCTCAATGAATCAATTGAAGATTTTGAGTATTTCAGTTATGACTATTCGCAAAAGCTGGTGCTCACCAAACAGACTGGGATTTTCCGGACCAATTGTTTGGATTGCTTAGATCGTACAAATGTCATTCAAACCATAACTTCCCTTAGTATATTCAAACTTATTTTCGCGGACTTCAACCTCTCTGATACTTCCTCGAGCCAAGATTTGAACATGACCCATGATATGCTCTGGGCCGATAATGGAGATCAAATCTCTCAAATTTATACCGGGACAAACGCTTTGAAGTCGTCATTCTCACGTAATGGTGGGAAAATGACTTTAGGGTTATTTTTATCTGATGCTACCAAATCTGTTACTAGAATGTATCAAAATAATTTTGTCGATCAGAAAAAACAAGTCACTATTGACACAATGCTTGGGAGATTGCCAGGTACTGCTTCATCTCCGGTCATATTGTACGATCCAGTTAATGAGAGAGTGGAAAAGAGCTTGAAAAAATTTGAGTCAAAATATGCTTCTGAACTGGTAAAAAGCATGTTCATTGGGACTTTTAACTTGAATGGTCATAATTTCACTAATCAAAATAGAAATGATCTTGAATCCTTGATTAGTTGGTTAGTTCCGGATAAAAACTATTTCTACAGTGAGCAACCAGACATTTATTGTCTTGGATTTCAAGAGGTGGTGGAATTAAATGCAACGTCGTTACTTAATGTTGATTATTCTAAATCCGCAATATGGCAAAAAACCATCAATGGGTTGCTCAATGCCAACGGGGACACTTACACGTTGATCAGATCTGAACAAATGGCATCACTTTTCATTCTCTTCTTTGCGAAGAAATCTATTGCTGATAAGATCACTTCAGTGGAAGGATTTAGCAAAAAGACTGGTCTTGGCGGAATTGCTGGCAACAAGGGTGCAGTCGCTGTCCGGTTCAATGTTGGCGCCACTTCATTTTGTTGTATCAATTCTCATTTGGCTTCGGGATCAAACGCAGTGGCGGAACGTAATGCCGATTACGAATCTATCATGAATGGGATTTACTTCAGTAGAAAAGGTGGGAAAGTCAGTGATCATGATAATATTCTTTGGTTTGGTGATTTGAATTATCGATTAACGAACATTACTGGTGAAGAGGTTCGTGGACAACTCAATATGAACGCTGGTGATAGTGATATGAGTCAACTATTAATGCGTGACCAACTCTTACTAGAAATTCAAAGTAACAGAGCATTTAAAGGATTCAGTGAAGACGAAATCACATTCAGACCAACTTACAAGTATGATAATTATACCAATGTGTACGATACTTCTGAAAAACAAAGAACTCCATCTTGGACTGATAGAATCTTGTTCAGGGGGAAAAGTTTGGTGCCAATGAGAGACAGCTACGATTGTGCCCAGGAGGTGATGTTTTCTGACCACAAGCCGGTATATTGTTTATTTGAGGCCAATGTGACGTTTGTGGATGAGGCTTTAAAAAGAAAAATATATGACAAGCTTTATGAGCAATTCAAGAAAGAACTTCCACAAGACTCCAATAGTGGGTCTCTTTTGGATATAGTCAATGAGAAATCACAGCGGAAAGCGCCATCTAGAGTGAATACATTAGAGTCGATTGAGAGTGGCTCAGAAATATCCTTGAGAACCCCACCTAGAGCAGGGACGCTTTTGGATATTAATAGTGCTCCATTACAAAGTCGTTATGCTCCACCAACATCCTCAAAAAGCTTTATGAATAACCAAAATAGTAGCGCTCCTCAATTAGATTTGTTATCACTTAATGATGATGACTCAAAGCCAAGTCCACCTTTACCAAGACGCCGTATGACCAATCCAATAGAAACCAATAATTCTGTGCTGCAATTGAACAATACTTCAAAAAAGACTAATGTTGCCACTCCACCACCACCTCCAACTTCTAGAAAAGCTGATGTTAAACTGGAGCCTGTTAACGATCAAGCAAATAGTGATGCAATCAATAGTCATCCTCCGGGGTTCTCCAGTAGTGTGCTTCTACCAAAATCCAAGTCTAATGTTCAAAATAGACCACCTGTACCAACACCGCCTAATAAACCGCAAACCCTTGAATCAATGGCAAAGCAACTTGAGATAAATAAAAAGCAAGTGTCATCCCCAACCCCACCACCCACTGGTGTCGCTAGAAACCTCGCAGCATCTCCACCACCAGTGCAGCCACGCACTGCTTCTTCTAGCACGGTTACCAATCTCAACCAAAATTCCAATGGTGCTGGTATGAGTCTCCCACCAGGATTCTCTACAACCTTGATCCCATCCAAGAAGCCTGCAGTAAGCACTCCAGTAACTACATCAAAGAAGTCTCCGGTACCAACTCCTACAACTCCTACTACTAAAAAACCCCCAATTGTTCCAAAGAAACCCCAGAGTTTGGCAGGGGAACCAGTTAAAAAGGATCAGTCGATGAATGATTGGAAGCCATTGGTGCCAAAATGATCATTTGAAATATAAACGGCACTGTATCCGTATAAATAGGACGATTTTTTTTTATAATAATAAGCATTTCAGGGGTCTAATGAACAAGCAAATAATTGAACCAGATGATATAATGATTCTGAAAGACGAAGGGCCCATGATAGAATTATAGTTTTGATCTCATTTTTTCTTTTTCTTTTTTTCCAAAGAAAAACTATTAGGTTTTCCATGCATTTTTCCATGTCATAGCATTTTCAGTATATGTGACTCAAATATTCTTATCTACGAATTTATTCAGTTTTTGTAATCTTCTCGCTCTATAAATCTCATACCAAGAGAATATTTTACTTTTTTCAAGGTTGTCAATCTTAAGCTCTAGGTCTCCAACATACTGAAGTTGAAATACAAAAAGTCTATTAAATATTGTTCGGTTATTAGATCGTGAAGCATTGATGCTTTTAGTAAACACAATATGTCATAAATTATATGGATTCCCATTACTGGTTGATGAAGCTTCGATCATCACACGAATTCAGTAATTTCTTTGCGAATGACAAACGTTTTTCCTCGGGCAAAAAAAAAAAAATTAAAAAAAAAAATAAAACAATTCAGCCAGCCACAAATACCTACAAACTAAAAATCATACAAAAGAAAAATTATATTCAAAGGGAAAATACTAACACTAATACCAATAAACAAATTAATAGCATTTAGAAAAAAAAAGTATGCCCAGGATATCTTTATCGTCATCGCAAAGACGAATTCAATCCTTGGTTCTTATCTGTTCTGTCTTGCCAAAACTTGTTATCGCTTTGCCGACTGCTCTTATAGACTCATGGAATGAATCGGATAGATTTCAGCTGACAAAAAATGCTCCAGTAATAGAGCAGCCGATCACGCTGGCCGAATGGTGGTCTGCTTTTATCCTTTCAATGTTCTTGGTTGTATTAGGGGGGATTTTTGCCGGTTTAACCTTAGCGTTAATGGGACAAGATGAGGTGAATTTGAAGGTTATCGAAAGTTCTGGAGAACTACATGAACGTAAAGCCGCTAGAGTTGTTTTGCGCCTTCTCAATAGAAGTAAGCACTGGGTGCTTGTCACATTATTGCTATCTAATGTCATCACCAACGAAACCTTGCCGATTATTTTGCATAAATGTACCGGCAGTGGGTTTTCTGCAGTATTGAGCTCTACTGTGGCGATTGTTGTCTTTGGTGAAGTTATCCCTCAATCTTTATGCGCTAGATACGGCTTGGAAATCGGGTCATTCTTTGCTCCTTTTGTATTGGGATTGATGTATGTGCTATACCCAGTGGCCTACCCAACAGCATTATTATTGGATAAGGCCCTCGGGGAAGATCACGGAACTGTTTATAAAAAAGCTGGCCTTAAAACATTTGTGACGTTACATCAAACCATGGGGGTTGAAAGATTAAGTACCGATGAAGTCACGATTATTTCCTCGGTTTTGGATTTGAAAGAAAAGAAAGTGGGGGCAATCATGACCCCAATCGATGATGTTTTCACTTTATCTTCGGATAGCGTATTGGATGAAGCTATGGTTGCTAAAATTTTCAACAATGGGTTCAGTAGAATTCCAATACACATTCCCGGACAACCAAGAAATTTTATTGGGATGCTATTGGTGAGAATTTTGATTAATTATGATCCAGAAGACGCTTTGCCAGTTTCAGAATTCCCGTTGGCCACCTTGCCAGAGACCCCTCCAGATACCACTTGTTTGAATATTTTGAATTATTTCCAAGAAGGGAGGTCTCATATGGTTGTTGTCAGTGCTGAACCAGGGAGTGTGGAAGGAGCAATTGGTATATTGACATTGGAAGATGTTATTGAAGAGTTAATTGGAGAAGAAATTGTGGATGAAAGTGATGTATTTATTGATATTCATAATGCTATTAAGAGAAAAAATCCAGGTCCATTGAGTAAGAAGCATGTCACCCAATATTTCCACCGTCTAGTTAACGATAGTTGGAAATTGACTAATGAGGACAATGAACATTTAGTATCTTTAAAGCCTGAGGGAGCCATAAATTACGGAAGCATTGTGCAAGAAAGTGATTTAGAACCGCATGACTCTCAAGCTTTGAAGCACACTGATAGTAATCACATTGTTGTTACTAATGGGGAAGGGGATACTGCAGTGTTGGTGAAAAGACCAAAAGCCAAGATTCAACCAAAAAATTTAGCAAGCAATCCCCTTGGAACCTCAAAGACTTTTGTCACCATTAAAAGAGGTACGACATGATGGCGGCTATTTCATATATTATATAATTGGGTCCGGGATCATGGGATTGCTGTTTTTTTACCAAGCTGAGTTTCTAGTTGTGTTTACATTTCGCTATAAGGATGTTTTAATGTTTTAATTGAACTATATCTATTTATATTATTTTTTTGTTTCTTCTTTTTCTTTTTTCTTGCTTGTTCTGCTATTAACACGAGGCAACTCACATTATTGCAAATAACAGCAGCAATAGTCTTAGGGATATCATCATCAAGCAATTTGAATTTGTTTTATATATATATATATGTGTGGATGCTTATAGAACATGTAATATTATGCAATAATCAGCATATATGGCAGGGGATCCCCCTCTCGAGCCAGCGTGCCGCAGTGGAACGCAGTAAGCTGCACCAATCATGAGCCAGAAATCTCGACGTTTTTTTAGCTTCACAGAGTGACGCGCAACGCCAGAAGACCAAAAAAAAAAGGAGGCACTACTAGTGAGGGTCGAGAACGTCCTTGCAAAGGAAGATGTATATTGCAGAAACTCAGCAAAAAGAGCAGTCCAGACCGGTATCAATGGGTATCTACAGGTGCTTGGACATAGAAAGATCAAAGTGCCTTTGAGACATTCCCAAGGCTGACTCAGAACGTTTCATCTTTGCCGATTGTTTCTCACAAGACACCCCTTTACACCCCTATTTCCGTACTAGAGGCCCTGGGGCAAACATGCCTAATCCTTATTTGTAGGCATTTCTGCCATTTTGAGTACCCAGGAATTGGGCTATTTTATAAAATAGCTTTGGAATTTTTTTTTTTTAATGGTTTTTGTCTATGTACAAACATATCTTTCAAAACATTAAATCAGACTCTATACTCCCAGATAGATCTATAACCGTGTAAATATATGTATATACATATATTTACGTTCCATTCCCTTTCTTCCCGATCTACTTTTCTTTCCTTTGAAGCCTGCGGTGTTTTGATTTGATCCCGTTGTCAACTACAAACGTCAACTAGGAAAACATTTATACAAAAAAATAACACTCTGGAATAGAAGGAAGCAAAACTCAGACGTCCAATCATAATTAACCAATAACAAATGCCCATAACAGCAGCCATTCTCCAAGAGTTGGTAAAGCGAGATTCTGACGCTTCATCGTCAGGATTGGGCACTAGTGGAATTATTGGTTTAGCAGTTGGCGCCCCAATCTTTGTCTTTTTTGTTATTTTATCATTCACTTATTACAAGAATTATCGGATCAACAAACGTGAAGAAAAAGAATTTCGCGCTGATGCAGATTTTGCAGCTGATGAAACTGAATTGCCCGATTATCCTTCTCAGAATTTCTATAAACAAAAGCATGGTATCTTATCCCCTACTTTTGCTAACCAAAGAAAGCCAGATCCCCATATGACAGAAATCAATAACTTATTAACCATGCCTCCAAGAATAGGAGTTAGTGGAGGTAGTATCAGCGACAGCGACAATAGTTCCATTGCTGAAACTATCCATAAGCATCCAGTATTGGACAATATCGCCATTCCATTTGAGGACCAAACGTCGAGCAGCAGTTTGAACCAATACGCCAAGATTTTGGGAACTGATTATAAAGCTTATGACTTCAAGCCATACTATGCTCATTCTAATCTTTCTCATAGTAATTCTTCATTAACTGATGTTTCCAGTAATGGATCTTACAAAGGAAATGCCAAAAAAAATAATGAGAAAAACATCCAACAGAATAGTGATTATGAAAATAGCACTTTGAATGATTTTTCCTCCGGTACTCCATCACCTTCTACCGATTTGTTTTCTCAAAATGAAAGAAATTTAACCCCAAGCCAGCCTAAGTTTCCAAACTCTGTCAGTAATAGTAGATTGAGAAATGAGGTGTTTACCAGTCCTGAGACAAACGATTCAAAGCAGAATTTCTATGAAGCGGAATTCAGACCTTATGAAGCTGACAATAATTTTGAAGATGAAAAGAGAAATGTGATTGATACTCCAGATCATTATGATGAAAGCAATCCTGATAATTATATCGATACCGATCCATATAGCGCTCAGAAAAATGAAGATCCTTATTTAACTGCAAAGTCTGGACCTTCTGACAAATCTAATAATAATCCTGCTGTCAATGAGAATCGTAATTCTCATTATGATGATTATGAAGACGATACAAATTTACCCCCTGAAGAACGTGAAAATTTGCGCCGCATGAAATCAGTTTATCGTGTTTATTTTGATCGTGAAAACTCTACCAAACGGAAATCTGTAGCTCCAGGAACTGCTATGGTGGTGAGCCCAGAAGAAGAGGCTGCCTTACCAAAGGTTTATGATCCAATTTTTGAAAAAACTGATGAAAAGACTGAGAATCATAAAAGAATCACTAACTTCACCGTGGCTTCCTCCAACTATTCTCCAAGAGTGAGAAGATCATTTGCTGATGCAACTTTACCTATACCCCGTGGATTTAACGAAAATGATGAATTCCAGTCCCCTTATCAAAATACTCATCAATTAGAAA
This sequence comes from Saccharomycopsis crataegensis, assembly GCF_037102585.1. NCBI lineage: Eukaryota > Fungi > Ascomycota > Saccharomycetes > Ascoideales > Saccharomycopsidaceae > Saccharomycopsis > Saccharomycopsis crataegensis. Next base: position 2,339,451 of record NW_027043820.1, read on the forward strand.
ATCCTTCGGCACAACAAGAACATGGTCAATTCCAACAATCGCAATATCAATACCAACCACAGGATCAGCAGATAACGGATCCATTCCAAAACGAAATCGCGTCTATTGATAATTACGCATCTCAAACACACTTCGATACCCAACAATATCCTAATGATCAACATTTTTCCCAAAACCAACAGTATGATCAAAATCAACAATATGATCAAAGCCAAGCTCAATATCATCATGATGACTATGCCAGTGCTTCTAATGTGGATAATCCTCAATATCAATATGAACCCCAAAATAATTATCATCCAGACCAAGATCAACATCAAAATCAAAACCAGAATCCACCACCAACTAATCCTCCTAACCCTCTCAGACCACTTCAAAAGCTTCCTACTGCTTCTGAGCTTTCTGACTCTGCCGTGACTTCTGACTTGACTGTTTTTCAGTCTCACAGGCACCCTAAAAAGGCTACTACTCCAACAATGCAAATGAAACCTTTCAACCCACTAGATAATAAAAGTGGATGGACCAAGTCTCCTACCATCGTCACCAATTCACAATTTGATGATCCATCTCATACCATTAGCCAAGTAGCTCCTAAAGCACCTCTGGCATCGGCGGTCGCAAGATCAAGTATTGTGATGTTAAATACCACCGAGCTTGGAGCCAACAAGAAGTTCAAACCTGCAGGCACAAGAAAATTTGTCCCACAGTTGCCATCAGTGAGGGCCGCAGATACTGCCACTAATATAATTGCAACACCTCCTGCTTCTGGTGGAAACTTGGGAGCAAAAAAGAAGAACAACGAAAAGAACTTGAGAAAAGCTTTGGGAGGGGATTCCATGTTTCCATAACATTTGAAACACTTCAACCTTAAAAAGCTCTAATGATTTCAGAGTTCCGTTCCAAGTTATTCTTCCCTTCATAGTTTTTTTTGTTGGGCTATCTCGTCCGTTTTGCAATCCTAATATTTTAGGCTCAATGTGAATTCCTGATTAACCAATAATTGTCACCCTTTCTCTCTCCTGTCATTTTTTCATGGCTTGATGCAGTTTCAAATCCCAACCCCTTCCTTTACTAGCAATTCTATCAACTCCGTATAATACTTGCATTTCTGCATTTTCAACTCTTTATACCCCTTCCTTTTTTTTCCCCTTTTTACTTGTTATTCTTTCTCGAGCTGTGGTATTTGCACTGCATGCCTTTATTTCGTTTTTCTTCTTTTGGGTTTTCTGAACATAGACTGTTTTCCGATTCCTTATTCTGATTTTTACAATTTTTTTTTTCCTGATTGAAAAAATGATCCTTTTTAAGCTTTGCATTATCGTTTTGTTTTTGATTTCATCATTTGAGCTAATTGCTCGCCTTTCATTCTTCAGAAGCATGTGATTATTGAGGTGCTTCATTAATCATGGCAGTTTACAGCAGTTTCACACTATTATTGTCATATTATTGTTCTTTTGTTTATGTTTCTTTCATTCTTATTTTCTGTCAATATTTTAGATCTTTGTCTTATTTTTTCCGTCACGAATTGTAGCACTTCTAGGTGTATCTATTGAAAGCAGCAACTAGGCACCCATTTAATCTTCTAATCAAAGTTGTTACACTACACTGAAATTCTAAGAAGATTAATGCTAAATGCAGCTATTTATTTATTTACCACTATAATATAAGTTTTCAAGTGAGCTGGTCTCACTATATTAGTTTGCAAGTCTAGAAATTATGTACACAAATCATGAAAAGCATTACCTTTTGGTATATGAACAAGTTTCTGTTTTCCATTTGTTGAAAGCCGTTCAATGTTTGTTTAGTACATGTAGAAGTTTCTCCAAGTCTCCTAGGTCATTCAACCGTATGTTATCTAAACTATTGAGTCGGTTCATTAATTTCCCAGGAACAATAGTTTCATTAGCCAATTCTGGAACGTTAAGAATATTGGTTCGTTCTAATGGATCTTTAATATTGACAATTAGACGATTTGAAGGACGACATCTTTTCACAAAGATCGAGCTGATTCTTAGGTCTTCTGGTAGTTGGAGATTATCAGGAGCAACACTTTGCAATGCCGGATTGACGAGACTGTGAATACACGTAGCAAATTCCGGAGAGGTGTACACCACATACAAGTGATCGCGAATAGGGGTCAGTGATTTTGACTTGGTAGAGCTGTTAATATCAATGAATTTTCTGAGTCTCAATAAATTACGGCGCTCTTCCCCATGGGTTATTCGATATGTGTGCGAGCTCGAAGTAATGTCGCAGTATTCGAGCAATGCTCTGGACGCAGACCGTGAATCATCATCAAACTCTTTGAGTTTGGAAGATTCATTGAATTTCTTTATTGTATGGATAAAAGCCATTAGAGAAGGGAATCCCAAAGTGGCGACAAGATCAGTTATCATGGTATGTATTTGAATTGGCGATGATGAGATCGAGTTATTATATTTAGTCAACAACTTTATTGAAGTAGGAGAGAAGTCCTTAGCATGCCCTCTTTTTGCCATATACTCACCAAACCGTTGGTAAAAAGTCTGGGGCTTTCTATGGTTCTTTCTGTCCTTCAACATAACAGTGTCGAGAAATTCATTTAGTTGGTATTTTGAAAAATACGGAGTTAATAATGTGTGTAAATATTGGGTTTTTGTTTCGTGTAACTTGTCAGGCGCATTGTAGTTGAATTCTTTAAAGATGTTATTATATTGGAAAGCAAAGATCTCTTTTGGCGGGAGAACCAAAGAAGGGAAAGAGGCCTTAATATAGTGATACAAATCTGTGGAAATTGGGGGAGATGAGAGGAGTAATTTATCTTCGATCAAGAAATGAAACTTCTTTTTTGACTTTGTTGCCCTAACCAACAGAATTGCCGGTCGTACCAATGATGATGGCGTCTTAACCATTGGGAATGTGATGATAATTGGAGACAGCCAAAGCTAACTAACTAACCGGCTGATATGGTATAATCTCAATCAATTTTTCTCTCTCAATTTTTTTTTTCTTTCTTCGATATATCCAATTTTGGCTAACCGGCACATGGCGTGCGTTTAACCTTTTTTTTTTTTTGGAAAATCAAATAAAATCAAAGACATCGCCAAAATGACGGGCTGATGGACCATCATTTTTTAAACAACGCCAACACCACCATCAACAGACAATCCACGGAGGGATTAGGACAGGGTGTCTCTTATTTAATGCGTCTGTAGAATCACACAATCTTAAGCAAAAAAACGCTGAAGACAATCCGCCACCTGATTTTATTAGCTGTGCTTATTCATCAGTCGCCGTCGCCGCTGCTGCTCATCGCCAAATAAGGAGTAGATCAGCCCCACGTGGAAAGTGGCATCAAAGTCAAATTCAATTTTTTTTTTTTTTTCTGTTTTTCCAGATTTTGCATTTAAACAATACTCATTCTGTTAGTGGGTGAACTTATTAGGAGTATATACCCAAGTATATATAGGACCGTATCCTGGTATTTAGAACCATGAAGTTTGGGAAATATTTGGAGTCAAAGCAATTGGAATTGCCAGAATACTTGGGCCATTTCATTAACTACAAAGGTTTAAAGAAGTTGATCAAGCAGCTAGCTACGATAGATGATAACAATGGTAACGTCAAAATAAAAATAGATTTCGTTAATAATCCAGAAATCCAAAAAATCCTTCAGGATAACAAGTCTACGTTCTTTTTTAGGGTTGAGAGAGAATTGGACAAAGTTAATGAGTTTTATTTGGAAAAACAGGCGGACTTAAAATTGAAGTTAGAAATTTTGGTCACCAAGAAGTTACAGCTATTGAAAAAACATTCTCTGCAATTACTATTAGAGAGCAATGAATCCAATCCAAATGCAAAAAAGAAATCCTCAATCACCTTCCAGACCCTCTACGCAAATTTCAAGCAATTCTCCGTTAAAATTGACGAATTATCCCAGTTCGTTGAATTGAATGAAACAGGCTTCAGAAAAATCCTCAAGAAATGGGACAAAAGATCACAATCTCACTTACAAGAATTATATTTATCAACAACCGTCAATGTCCAACCGGTTTTTCATAGAGAGGAAATTAACCATTTAAATGACTTAGTGGGAAATAGTATAACAGAACTTGAAGCGTTTGCAGATGGGGAGAATGTCGTCATTCAAAACTCCTCTACGATTCCTCATCGTACCTTGGAGTTTGAACCATCAGAAAACACCATCATCGAAGATGAGGATCACCAAACCGATGAGATGTATTCTAAATTTCTCAATATTGCCACGGCTCCAAATAATCAGTTGATTTTGCTTAGCAATTGGTTGAACAAGTTGAAGGGTTTTGAGAATTCAGAAAGATTAACCAAGATATTCTTCTTGTCTATCACTGCACCAATCGAAGACGTTTACCTTCTCAATTTCTATAACTTTTTCAAGAAATATATCGATTTGAAATTTGTGGACGATTACACCAACAAAAATTTCTTGCATCAAATTGCCACCGGTTTATTCCCTGATCATGATGATCAACTGTCATCGAAGCTAAATGATGTAAACTGCAGAGCTAATAGTATCATACAATTGTCAAAAATTGATGAGTCGATATCAAGCAAACAACGTGAAGAGCCTCAACCTCAATCTCAGCCGCAAATTGATCAAAATAGCAAAGTATCTAAATTTACCAGATATTTCTTGGTCAAATATTTATTGTTAGATGATGCATCAAATGAGTTTATTGATCTATTGTCCATGAAGGATAACAACAGCAAAATCCCCCTTCATTATGCTTCTCAGTTTGGTGAATTTGAATTATCAAAACTTTTAGTTGAAAAATGCCCAGAAAGCATTTATTTGTTAGATAATCATACTATGTCACCATTGTTACTTTCGATCAAAAATAATCATTTGGACTGCGTCAGTTACTTGCTCAATAAGCAGAACGAATTGCATTTATCAAATATTACTCCACTGTCTAGTGAAAAGCTGGCTGACACTATGAATGCGCAAATCCCCCCATTAATATATGGCTGCAAGAAGGGAAATCCAGAAATTATTCGAACTCTATTATCTTTTCCATCAATAATTGATACCACCACGCCTAACGTCGAAGGGCTTCTTCCTCTCCATATGGCAGCAAGATTTGGCCACCATCAAATTATTGAACTTTTGATAACAGAGGGCCATTGCGATCCCAATGGAGTCTGTTCACTCAATCACTGGAGCCCAATTTTTTATTCTGCTTACCACGGTCATGCCAGGACCACTAAACAGTTGATCAAGTTTGGTGCAGTGCCAGATATACTGGATGATGAAAACTGTACCCCAATTTATTATGCTGCCTTGAAAGGTCATGTTAATGTACTAAATGTGTTATTCCATTCTGCTGGAATGATGAATCTTAATACTCCTTTTCCTTTGACTACTAGCAATTTATCAAAGGCTAACTTGAATACCATTAAGAGCCCTATTTTGGGAGAAGTGGCTATTGAGAACCCAATGGGGAACATTGGAAACAATAAAAATAGTATTGAAATATTGACTCCTACCACTATTAATAACTTGTTTAAGACCCTACCACAGAAGAAATCGCCGCCTTCAAATATATTGAATTCAACATCAAATAGTATTCCAAGCACAAACTCTAATCCCGCGATGTCTCAGCCAATGAACCATAACCCGAACTCTAATATTAATTTAGATTCAATTCCAAACTTCTCCTTACCGCCTCCTATAATTCCTTTGAGAAAGTATGGACATAATTTCTTGGAAAAAAAGACGTCTTTGCAAATATTTTTCTTGCCAGGTAAGGCATCAATTAAAATGTTCAATCGTGCTGGTCACGGCGCTCATTCAACATCCCATATAAATAATAATTCCATCCAGCAGAGAATGAATTCTTTCCAGAACAATTCGGGTATCCAAGAATTTGAAGATGTTAATGAAGAAGATGACGATGAAGATGATGATCACATTTTCAATGATGATGAAGATAGTTATGATAATGTGAACAGACCATTATTCCCAGGACGTATCACTATAGCTTCTAGCTCCCTTGATGTGGTTCCGCGTAACTTGCTATTACCAATCAACGATAAAGAAAATTCTGTGACTTTCCAACTTGATCTTGACGATTTGCCAGAAAATTTTCTGATTGGCTTTGAATTATATCCAACATTTGGAACCAGATTGATCGCTAAAACCACCGCTCTCGCTGATGTTTTTCTTGGAAAAGCTGTTATAGATGGAGAAGGAACAGTTACTTTACCTTTATTTGACTCAAGAGTCAAAACCGTTGGGGAGTTGACCTTCTCATTCCAAATAATTAGTGCTTATTGTGGGACACCATTAGAAATCACTAAATACGAGACTTACTGGAAATCTACTAAAGATGATGAAGATGTCAATCCAACGGTTTCTAACAATGACACTGGCCATCATATGGCATCGATTTTATCATTTGTGGCCGAGTTTTCATTGAGCGGAGATTACTTGAAACTCAATCTTGTGATGTTGGGTGATGGAACTCCTGTGGTGGTTCCGTCTAGTTTTGTACGCATTGGTGGAATTAAACTATCATTAATGACCTTGAGCTACGAGGAATTGTTGGCGATTGTATCGTCGGATAATTCTATCGATGATATCAAAAATCAATTGATAACATTACAACAGGAATTCAAAAGTGATCCTGAATTAGCCAGTGGCAGCTGTTTAATGAAAAAGAAGAATTTCATTAAGAAGGTCCATTCTCTTCTCTCAAAGCTATACTTACCATTGGATATTGTATTACAAACTTTACCAATAGAAATCTCTGTGAACCTTGATATCTTCTATCCAACAAAGTTTGAACTCGAACATTTTTTCAAGATGATTTCCGTCAACAACAATTCTGATTTCCCGGGACGTTATGGAACTCGGGGTGCTGAACCTACCGGTTTGAATTCTTTTGTTGATCGTATCTTGACCCATGTGTTCAACCATATGAGAACCTGCAAAGCGGCTAAGAGATCTATTGTTTTCTCCTCATATAATCCCCAAGTTTGCAAAGTTTTGAATTGGAAACAGCCTAATTTCCCAGTGTTTTTTGCTATGGGAGGTACAGGATTCGACTACTCGACAAATAGTTTTGAATTGAGAAGTGCCAACGGTTTCACCATCACCAAGAATCTGATTTTGAACCAACTCCACAGATCCGTTGGCAGTGGAGTTGCCATTAATAACATCCATTCCTTAGGAAGTACTACCGTCAGCTCATCAGGTACCGGAGTTAACTTGATTAAAAACATTGAAAATCCGTGTACTAGGTCTATTGATCAGGCCATTGGATTTGCTAGTGCCAATAATTTGATGGGGGTGATATTACCGATTAAGTTGCTACACTGTATTCCTGACTTGAGTAATACTATCAGATCAAGGGGTTTAATTCTAGTAGGGACAAAGGAAGATCCAAAAAAGTTCAGTAATCACTTTTTTGAGAAAGCCAAACCTTTCCAAGAGCTGATGGACGATCATAAGACAGAAACTAAAGAATCTAAAGGAGTCTTTGATACGCTTAAAGATTTTGAGGATATTGAAATCAAAGATTATTCGACGAGTAATGATGGAAACCTTAATGGGGTTAGAATTAACTCAGTTTTAGAGTTCCGTGGGTCTATTGACATGTAAACATTAAATACATGAGAGAATATATAACTCTTAATTCCACTATGCCTGAAGGTGTTTTTATGTAAAATTAAGTATGCTTCTAATAGGCTTGGAGTATTACGGGAAGAAGAAAAATGAATTCATAATATGAGCTATAATACAAAGAGACGTGAAACCATAATAAAATAAAGCACAAAAACAAAAACAAAAACAAATGAAATTCTATAGAAAATAAGCGAAAAATATTAGTGACAAGGGAAAATATTAATTACACAAGCAGTCAAACTTCTTTGCCTGTTGGCAATTGCGCTCTTCATACTCAAAAATGGCGTCAAATAACGCTGAGGGATTTGGCTTCGGGGTAACAACATGACATATAACTCCTTTTTTTTGCAATGCCTCAGATGTGGTAGGACCAATCGACGCGATTTTCAACTGATCATTTTCATGAAGGGCGTTCTGCTTAATTTGATCAATGATCAAATCCACTCCTTGAGTCGAGAAAAATACTACCCAGTCGTTGGTCTTTGACAGTAGTTCCAAATTCTGGAATTTTTCAAGGGTATTTGAGGTCTCTATGGTTCTATAAACAATTTTTTCAATGAATTTCACTCCATTTTCCCCGAGCTTAGTGGGGATGATGTCCTTTCTGATTCGGCCAGTCAAAAACAAAAGGTAATTCAGCTGGTTGGCTTCCGCTTGTATATGCAGAATAAGATCGTCTTGCAAAATTACTTTTACAAGCTCATTGGCATTGCCACTATCTTCGCCTCTTATATCCAGGAACCCATGATTTGATAACATCGATGCGGTCTGCGGACCCACGACGAAAATCGGTTTCGCCAAAATCGTATCAACCACCCAGTCATTCCGGATTCGTGATATTATCTTGACTAATGACTCTACAGCCCTTTGGCTAGTTATAATCAATGCGCTAATCTCTGATAAGTTGTTCAGTAAGCACAAGAACTCTGTCATTTCCTCAATGTTCTCGGCAACATGATCAATCACCTTTAGAAAATGGAGGTTGCACAGGGTGTTGTTATTGGACCGTTCATGGTAAGTAGCATATTTATCATCGACAGTCCTTGATTTCAAGAGAAGGAGTTTCAGACTAGCAGCCATTTAGTATTGTCTTCGCCATCAAACTTTGTCTGACACATCTATCTATCAATTGTTCAAAAATTTTTTTTTTCCAAAGGGAGATCAGATCAGATTGCTAAACGCCACATGGGTGATGATGCATCATCATAATTTCCACTCACCAAGCAGGAGTTTCCCTCACAATTGTTATTAATATTAAGAGTGGTAAACTGCTCTTCATTACAAGTATCCACTGCCAATCGCAACTTGGTGGTTTTCTTGCTCAGGCAACCTCAATGATGCATCGCGTAATCACTATATGACGCGTTACAAAAAAAAAACTATCAGGAAAAAAACAAAAACAAAAAAAAACTGCCATTGAATCTTATCCCATCGAACAACTAGAAAGTTCAAATAATACCTTGGACAATGAATGAAAAAAGCTCAGCAGATATTCCTACCGCTAATAATTATATCCCATATTCCCAGGAAGAGGTATGGCGGCTCACGGAAAAGCTTCTGAAACATCTTGGTCCAGAATACGTATCCAAGCGCTCTAATGGTGCTGCGGGAATGGTATCATACATTGAAGGGTGGAAGGCATTCAATCTTGCCAATCTTGTGTTTGGATTCAATGGATGGAGTAGTGAGCTCAAGAGCACCAGTGTGGATTATGTTGATATCAAAAAGGAGACGAATGCCATATCTGTGGGGTTGAGCGTGGTGGTTCGGGTGACCATTAGAGATGGTACCTACCATGAAGACATTGGTTATGGAAGCGTAGAAAACGGAAGATCCAAATCAGGAGCATTTGAGAAAGCTAAGAAACAGGCGATAACTGACGGCATGAAGCGCTGCTTGCGTTATTTCGGCAACGCTTTAGGGAATTGTTTATATGACAAGGATTACTTGAAGTATATTGCCAAAGCTAAGGTGAAACCAAAGACTTTTAATGAAGATGAACTTCTTAGAGACACAGGGGTTCTTGGAAATAATCCTTTGAAGAAAATTGAAAATAACGCTTTTGTGATACAGGCTAATAATCTTCCTCTTTCTTCTTCTCCTCCTCCTCCTCCTCCTCAGAAACAACTACCACAGCAGCGACCACCGCTACAGAGACAACATGGACAATCACCGCAGCAATACCAAAATATGAAAAACTTACCAATTCAAAAAAAGCCGGCAGCACAAAATCAGCACCCTCAGATCAGAACTCCAACCGCCGTACCAAAAGTATCACCAACCGCTGCTGCCGCAGCGGCTGCTAAGAATGATTTTCTTACCTCATCTATTTTTGATGATTCAATGGACGATGATAATTTTGACGGATTTAATGATCTTGATGATTATGAATTAGCACTTATTGATGCGAATGGAGGGGAATCAAACCATGGATCTAGTGCTAACAGTAGATCTGTTGCTCACTCGAATGATAATCGTATAAATAAGGATGTCAAGGATAGCAAGGCGAGCACCTTGGAAAACAACGTGAGTACTCCTACAGAAGTTCCGATGAATGTAACATTTTTCAGTGCTAAAGCTGCCAATGATGTCCAGTCGAACGTTAATCTTCTGTCAGACAAGTTATTTAAAGTAAATAACCAATCTGGATCATCTTTGAAGCGAACTCTTGATCAGTCCAAATCTACACCTGTTAAAAGAATAGGAATTGACAGACATCCAGTATATCCTCGAAGTAATCATAGCGGGCATAGTGGAGGGATTAAAAAACCTGGGCCCTTGCGATAGACTCAATAGGTTTAATGGTTGATTAAATGACATGGGCTTGACCCAGTGAACCAATTTTGATGTCTGTACTTATAAATTAATGTTTAGTTAATCTAATGGAACGGTTGCAGTGGAATTGAAGGAAATTTATTAGTCATTATGTATCATTAAAAAGATATAACAAAAGTATTGTAAAAAAAAAAAAAAGAAAAAACAGCCTGGAATCAAAATATTCAGAACAAGGGAAGAAAAAGGATATATTTGACAATAGGATGTTCATTCATAATTATCAAAACCTTTCTATTGATCCTGTTCAATAAACCCCGAGGAATTCTTTGTCTTCTCAAAATGTTCGGAAAAATACTTTTAAAAATAAGAAATGTTCCATAGAATAGATTATTCTTTATTCTTTTTCCCTAATCCTCAACTAACAACCTTGTGATATATGTGCCCGTATTACTATGTAAAAAAAAAAATATAAAATTTATGAAGTATCCCCATTTGCTTGAAAAAATAATAATGATAATAATAATAATAACTCATAATTGAAAACTGCTATTACTGCTATCTTCCTTGATGCTATAGTTGTTGTTTTGGTTGTTTTGGCTGTTGCTGATGCTGCTGCTGCTGAACTTGCCAAAGAAGTCTTCTTAGTCGGTTGTCAATTCTTGCCTGCGTAAGACTGTCTTTAGTTTTAGCAGCCGAGTTGGCAGATGAAGAAGATATGGCAGCGGAGTTTGTGGTCATACAAGTTTGTCTGCGACTGACCCCTTCCCAATCATCGAAATTGATTAAAGCTTGCATACAGCCCCATTCGGCAAACTTCTTACCTAACCAAAGTAAATTCACTGGCTTGACCAAAAAATCATTACACCCCGCCGCTAATGCATTGTCTCGATCCTCGGTGAAGGAATTGGCGGTCAAGGCGACAATGATTACTGGCTGCTTGAATTTCAGGACCTCTAGTTTATCTGAGGATGTTTGATCAGTCAATGGATTAGGAGAATCTTCTCTTTTGAGTTCTTCGGCAATGACTGAATCCGTGGTGGTAGCAGGGAAAGTGGAAGAAGAAGAAGAAGAAGAAGATGATGATGAGGATGATGATGATGATGATGGTAGTAGTGGTTTGGATTCTGGAGCCTTAGAGGATTTGCTCGTCTTGGAGTCCAGTGATCCATGTGAGCTGGTTGGTGGTGACAGAGTATTATTGATCATCTTTTGAGCCAAATGATGAATTTCTTTATGATTTGACACCCCAACACCATTTACCGACTCCAATCTTCGAATTTCTTTGGCACAATAAATCCCACTAATAAATGGTAATTGGATATCCATTAGAATTAATTGGTAGCCCCCTTTTCTCCATTCTTTTAAGGCATCTCGACCATTAGAGATCAATGTAAAAGTGATATTATTTTTTCTTAAGAAATTGGACAAAATAATCTGGTTAATAACATTATCTTCGACAACTAGGACTTTAATTTTTGGTAACACATTATTGTTGGGGAAGATTTTTGCTTGAAAGCCTTTTTCCAACGCAGATAAAGATACCTCCTCATTGTATGTTTGGTTCATCATAGTCGAAGTTTTGGAGATCGTGAACGATTTTCTTGCTGATAGTTGGTTGTTGATGGTTGTATTTACTTCTCTAGCCTTACTTTGGCCAATAGCTGATGATAAAGTCGGCGATGTGCTACTGCTACTGCTGCTGTTATTATTATTGTTGTTGGTTTTACCATTGCTGCTGGTAGCGCTGCTACTTTGCGGCGAGCTTAAGTTAGGTGATTTTGTCTTTTGATTGATATTGTCATCTCCTGGATGAATTGTCGGTTCCAGCGCCATATTATTGGTGGATTGTCTTCAATTATTGATAATTTTTGAAATTGATGTTTTTTGGTTGTATTCCAGTAGGAATTGTATAGTTCATACAGCCAAATGAATGTTTATTTTAACAGCTTGTTATTCTTCCTGGTATCTTGGTGTTCTTGTTGTCACCTCCACGTTTCTTGTGTTTGTTATATTCTTCAGTCTCGGTACCTGCTTCCTGTTCGTCTTGTTTTGTTTATCTATTTATCGTTTCCTCTTCTTCCACTGTTTCTCTTCCTCTTCTTTTCCTTCTTTTCAGGGTCTGTTTCTCCTTGAATAGGATTTTGAAAAAAAAAAAATCAAATGAGGTGTGGAAAATGAAAATTAATAGATTTATAATGTGCTTGTCGATGCTTCCCAAAGAAAAGTTTAGTTTAGTGGTTTTTTTTTCCCCTTCAGAAAGTAAAGGCAGCTCTTTGGTTACCCGGGCGTATAAAGGCCATGCGACTATAAAGCAGAGGTTCCCACAACCACGGGAACTTTGACAGATTGTATTTTTAAGCATGCCTGCAAAATAAAAAAAAAAAAAAAAAAAAAACAAGATTATATTTGCGGCGGTTGATAAAAGAATAATAGTTCTCTATTAACCGAGATCTCCGTGTACATCTATTGTTGCTTGTTTCTTTTATTCCGTCGGTTGCTATGAGAACAATAGCATGGAAGAACACACGTGCAGCACGAGAAGTACAGGACGAGGAACAAGACGAAGAAGGAGAAGGCAAAGAAGACGAACAAGAACAGGCAGGAATGAGAGAAAAATAGTTATAGAATGATGATATAGAAGAGAATTTTATCCTGATCATTCGTGTGGGAATGGTCAAAGATATCTGGTCAACTGGTCTATCTGTGTTTTGTGCAACTGATTAGCAGCGCCTTCTTTTTCCTCGTCTTGATCTTCTGCTTCTCGTGCTTCCACAGGCAGGCACTATTAGCGCCTTACTGAGATAACAGTTTCTTACACTATAAAAACACTATAGTGATGTCATGCTCATTTCATATTCATCTACGGAGACATTTATTTTCCGTAGTGCTGGGAAAATCATCCACTATTGTTAGCTTTCTGCCCACCCATCTATCGACCAGTCACGCTTAACAACCACACCCAACAACACCATCATTCATCGGGAATACCATACCTCCCATAGCGCCATCAATTATCGATCCATCGCTGAATAATAATAGAAAAGAAGCGAAGCAGAAATTGTGTCATTAGCCAAGAGTCTCATGTGGGGGTACAGTGATCACTGCAGAAACACCCTCTTATTCGTCAAGCGGGGCTTCTACACTGAGGTGCAGTACTTATACTCCCGAGTTTGCTGGTCCTTTTTTCTTCTTAACATTCCGGATTCTTATTTCTCTATCATTTTCAATTAACTGCTATACAAAAGTAACAAAAAGGAAAGGTCTTTACAGTGCATTCAGTCGCTTATAATTCATTATACAAATAAGCTTTTATTACTGCTGCATAATTACTTTTTTTTTTGCCTTTTTTTACCCCAAGTTATCACCGTTGAAAATTTCCTCTAACAAAGAATCCATCAATCGCACCGAGCATGGTGACCCTCATGCTCATGACTTCAGCAAAGCATCGATCTACGATAATGAGCCTTATCGGTTGAGTGTCGAACAGTGTGTTGAGTTATACCATACTGACCTTGATAATGGGTTGCATGAGTCAAAAATTGACAGCTTGATCCATCAGTATGGCGCTAATAATTTAGGCGATGACCACACTATCTCCTACATGGGGATTCTTGCCCACCAACTTTTCAACGCCATGGTACTTGTATTAATCATCTCTATGGTTATTACCTTTTGCATTAAAGATTGGATTTCCGCTGGGGTTATTGCATTTGTGGTATTCATCAATGTGTTCGTCGGCTTTATCCAAGAAATTAAGGCCGAAAAAACCATGGGGTCCTTGCGCTCATTGAGCTCCCCTTCAGCTACCGTCATTAGAAGTGGAAACACCTGCACCATCAATGCAGAAGAATTGGTTCCTGGTGATATTGTCAAGATTAGCGTGGGTGACACCATTCCAGCGGATTTGCGTTTGGCCAATGGCATAAATTTTGAAACCGATGAGGCTTTGTTAACCGGAGAGTCTTTACCAGTTGCTAAAAATCCTGAAAAAGTTTATATGGGCGAAGAAGCTGTTCCTGTTGGTGATCGCTTAAACATTGCCTATTCTTCTTCAGTGGTTACGAAAGGCCGTGCCACCGGAATTGTCGTGGCCACCGGCTTGCACCAGGAAATTGGGAAGATCGCTGATTCTTTGAAATCATCCGATGAGGATATTATTGTAAAACCATCTGCTGAAATATCTACCTCAAAGGCTTTTGCTAAAACATTCTTAAATATTATCCAAAATGTTTTGGGAACTAACGTGGGAACTCCATTACAACGGAAATTGTCTTGGATGGCAATCCTTCTTTTTTTTGTTGCAGTTGTCTTTGCAATTATTGTCATGGCGTCACATAAGATGGTCGTCAATACCACTGTCGCCATTTATGCCATTTGTGTGGCCTTATCAATGATTCCATCATCCCTTGTTGTGGTTTTGACTATCACTATGGCAGTTGGCGCTGAAGTCATGGTTACCAAAAACGTTATTGTTCGAAAGCTTGATTCTCTTGAAGCATTGGGAGGAATCGATGATATTTGTTCAGATAAAACCGGGACATTGACTTTAGGGAAAATGATTGTGAAAAAAGTTTGGGTCTCCACTGTTGGAACGTATGTGGTGAACGATTGTACCGAAGTTTATGACCCAACGGTTGGCACAGTGGGGTTCCATCCTGCTTCTCCAAAACAAATTGATGAGATGAGCAATAGACCAAAGTTTGATTCCGAAGTGAGTTATCCTAATATTTTTAGAAAATGGATAACTGCTGCAACCTTGGCTAATGTGGCATCAGTTTATAAGATTGAAGACAAATGGGAAGCCCAGGGAGATGCCACAGAAACTGCAATTTGTGTGTTTACCAAGAGATTAGGTTATGAGAGGGCAGAAATTATTGAATCACAAAATTTGGAGCACTTGTCAGAATTTCCTTTTGATTCATCGATCAAGAGAATGTCTTCAGTTTATGGTACTGAAAAGGAAGCGACAGTTTATACTAAGGGTGCAGTGGAACGGATTCTTGAAAGATGTGATAATTGGTACGGTACTGACCCACAACAAGAAACACTTGTGCCATTAACTGCTGATGATAAGGCATTGATTGAAGAAAACATGGACACCCTTTCCAAAGAAGGTCTTAGAGTGTTGGCATTTGCAGAACGCTCAATTGATACCGCAGAATCTCTTGAAGATCGTGACACTGTTGAATCGGGGCTCACATTTCTTGGTTTGGTTGGTATTTATGATCCTCCTCGTCCAGAAACCAAAGATTCGGTTCGTCTTTGCCACAATGCTGGAATCAATGTCCATATGTTGACAGGTGATATGTTGGGTACCGCCAGAGCCATTGCCAAAGAAGTGGGGATTCTCCCATCGAACTTGTACCATTATTCTCAGGAAGTCAAAGATGCTATGTGTATGACAGCCACCCAATTTGATGGACTCTCAAATGATGAAATTGATAGATTACCAGTGTTGCCACTCGTTATTGCTAGATGTGCTCCCCAAACTAAAGTTCGTATGATTGAAGCTTTGCATCGCCGCGGGAAATTTTGTGCCATGACTGGTGATGGGGTGAATGATTCGCCATCCTTGAAGAAAGCTGATGTTGGGATTGCTATGGGTCTCAATGGCTCAGATGTTGCTAAGGATGCTGCTGATCTTGTGTTGACAGATGATAATTTTGCCTCTATCTTGCACGCTATTGAAGAAGGTCGCCGAATGTCCAGTAACATTCAAAAATTTGTTTTACAATTGCTTGCTCAAAATGTTGCCCAAGCGTTGTACTTGCTCGTGGGTTTGGCGTTTGTTGATAGCGAAGGTTACTCAGTATTCCCATTATCACCAGTTGAAGTGCTTTGGATCATTGTTGTGACTTCTTGTTTCCCAGCCATGGGATTGGGGCAAGAACAAGCCAGTGATGATATTCTTGAGTTGCCACCAAACAAGAGAACATTTACCAAAGAGTTGGTGATTGATATGTTTGTTTACGGTGCCTGGATGGCTCTTTGTTGCATGGTTATGTTTGTTTGCGTGATTTATGGCATTGGAAATGGCGATTTGGGCGAAACTTGTAATGTCAACAGTCATGGGTGTGGTTTAGTGTTTGAAGGTCGTTCTACAGCATTTGCCGGATTCACTTGGTGTGCCTTATTATTGGCATGGGAATGCATTCACATGAGATATTCATTCTTCAATATGAGACCCGAATCCGAAGATTCGTGGTATGTTTCCTTGGCAAGAGATCTTTGGGCAAACCAATTTTTGTTATGGTCAATTGTTCTTGCTAGTGTTTCGGTGTTCCCAGTTATTTATATTCCTGTTATCAATGAGAAGGTATTTTTGCATGGGCCAATTGGACGCGAATGGGGGATTGCAGTAGCTCTCACTATTGTATTCCTCGTTGGGTGTGAGGGTTGGAAATGGGCAAAGAGAGTTTACTTCAGAAGAAAAAGTCCAAGAATATATAAGGATAAGGAAAGTATTGACCCATTTTCTGAGTTTTCCAGCATCATGACTAAACTGGGAACTTCCATTCAAATGCAAAGAGATATCGCTTAGATTGATTTATTTTTTACAATTAGTTTTTGATTTTCATATTATGTTTTCTTTTTATCATTACTCCAAACTCCCCAATTAGTTAGTCGCTTTATATTCAGCAATATATTTAAAAACATTTAAACTGTTAGCGTAACACTTTCTACAAGCTGAGATCCAAAAAAAAAAAATGAAGACATTTGAACATTTACTGATTAACTACCAATAACATAAAATACAAAAAACAAAAGAACGCAAGAAAACCACATCATTTTTCTTCGGATTAAAATTCATTAATAAACATTCAATCCAAAGGAAGAATATCAGGAACCGGACCAACAGGGGTGATGCCATGAGGATTGATTTGAGGATGAGATTTGGTATAATGCTTCTTGATGTGATCAAAATTGGTTGTTTCATGGAAGGCTGGGATATTCCAATACAAATAACGAACATATTTGTGCAAATATGGGAAACCATGTCTGATATCCTTGATATTGCACTTGAAATGTTGGACATAAACAGGATCAAATCTGACAAGAGTGGTATATAATCTGACATCAGCCTCGGTTAATTCATCACCCACCAAATAGAAACCATCTTTGTTAGGATCATTGGCAGCATTATACTTGTTTTTCAAAATCGCTTCAACTTTTTCCAAATGTTCAAATAATGTCTTGACGTGGCTTTCGTACACTTCTTGTTTTGTGGCAAACCCTGCCTTGTACACCCCATTGTTAATTGTATCATAAATCCAGTTGTTGAGCTCGTCGATCTCCTTACGAAGTGGAACAGGATAAAGGTCAATGGCCTTTTCTTCCTTGGTCAACACGTCGGAGTCATTAAATGCAGAATTGAAGAATCTAATGATTTCACTACTTTCATTGTTGACAATCGTTTGGTTTTTCTTATCCCACAAAGTTGGCACTGTGAATCTCCCACCATAGTTTTCATCGGCTTTGAAGTACAAGTCAGATAATCTCTTAAACCCGTAATTTGGTTCCTCGTTGGCTCCTGGGCATGACTCGTCAGGAGTCTTGAAGCGCCAGCCTTTAGAGTCCATATGCCAATGAACAACAGAAATATCAATCAATTTGTCCAATCCTTTAAGCTTTCTAGAGATCAAAGTTCTATGGGCCCAAGGACAAGCATAGGAGACGTATAAATGATAACGACCAGCCTCAGGTTCGAACTTCCCGCCTTTCTGTATCACATCTCTAAACAGACTCTGTGGTGATGGTCAGTAACTGATACTAAAAAATGAAATGAAAACACCACTAAGGAAAATAATCAATTATAATACGTACCACTTTTCTCTTATATTCACCGGTATTATCAGCAAACTTTTGAGTGTCAAATTTGATCTGCCATTTTTGTTAGTATGTGACTTCTTTTAGACGCCCAAACAGAATCACCACATACTTTATCGGACATCGCGCGAAAATGATGATTTTGGAATGTTTTTTTAGTATTGTTTCGAATAAACATATATAGAATAGATAGCAAATCAAATAAATAAATAGCTCTATGCTGGGGGGAATCGTGGGCCTTTTATAGTGTTTTGCAAGTTTGCGAAATCCTCATTTACAGTTGTGGGGCGGAACCCCCTGAAAAAGGAAAAATAAAATACACAGCAGGGTTTCCCCCGATTACTAACCACGCCGTAATATGACATGCATGAGGTTCATAATAATTATCAATAGCCATAAGCTTTAGTAATAACAGTTGCGGATGAAAAAAAAAAAAAAAAAAATCAACAATTTGATAAATCACAGTAAATTACAAATTAACGGTTGCCGAAAAATTAATAAGCATAATGAAAAACAGTGCAATTCAATATTGAATACATATTTAATACAATACAATACAAAATAAAGAACAATCATCCAAATCTAGATAATGCCGGGTTCAATAAATCATTCTCTTCATCTTTGAAAGTCCCGTTCTTTTTAGCATGAATCTTTGCTCTAAGTTCCTTTTCTCTCTTCAAATTACTTTCGACTCTCATCTTTCTTTCATCAATCACATTCTTAGACTTCTTTCTCAAATGGCGACGCAATGAACTATTCTTTCCCTTGACCTTTGGTAAAATATCCATCTTTACATCATTGGCTCCAACTTCCCTCTGTTTATTGGTCAATTCTGCCAAGTCCTTAGCAGTCAATCTGGTGGTATTGGCACGCTTATCAATGGTACCAATGACATTTGGATCAAGAGTGATCATATCTGGCTTAAGTTTGTTCACCAAAGTTCTAACTTCGGATTCTTGACGTTGCTTGGCCGATTCGAATGGATTAATTTCCAAAGAGTCAAAGTTAGCTTCACCGGATCCTGGAACAATAATATTCTTGACCCCATTTTCGTGACCGAAACTTAAGATATCTTCGAATGGAATAAACTTATTCATTTCGACCTTTGATCCAGCATTCAAATGATGCATATATAGCTTCACATCTTTGTGGTCGTTAGTGAAGATATCTTTATAGATATTAATATGTGGGCCAAAAGAAACACTGAGAAGATTGGTATCGGAAATATCACAACTCAATCCAGGAGTTGGCAAAGATCTATAATTCAATTCTTTAAACATTCTAATATCCCATACTTTCAAAGTTCTGTCAGTAGAGGTACACGCCATGTAATTACCTGTTCTATCAATAGCAATAGATTTCACCGACCCTCTGGAATTTAAAATCTTCACCAACGGCTTTGACATTGTTGGGCTCCACAATGATACTTGACCATTAGAATGACCTAAATGCACCACAGCATTCCAAGGGTTTTGCTTCATGGATATTGTTGGCCCCATCTTTGTTCGAAGTTCCGATATTAGCACACCAGTAGAGACATCTTGGTATTTAAGGAAACCAGTATTACCGGCAGTAGCTAAAAGATAATGGTATGGCAAGAATTCTAAATGCTTGACCTCAATATGCTGTTTCAATCTGTGCAATTCGGTTCCCAATTTATCGTAGATAAATGTGTATTTCTTTTGTGCTACTGCGAAAAATTGATCATTGTGTAAATGTTTGACAGCATTAACGGTCTCATTCAAATGCAACTCACAATGAAGTTTCCCGTACTGCCAGTCCATAGAGGCAACATGCCCTTTTCTACCTCCGAGCAACAAACTTCTACCATTTCTTGAATAATCAAATACATAAGGACCATATTCTGTAAGTTTCAAATCAATTGCTTTTCTATTCATGCTTTCATCCACGCTATCCTTGATGTCCTTTTGGGTAACCTTGAAAGTCTTTTCCATTTCTGTTTCAGTTTCCATTAAACCTGCAGATTCCTGGAGCAAAATCTCTGTATTTTGTGCCTCTTTGACGGCATTTTTGTAAGAATCATCTAATCTCTTCAACTTGGCACGAACTCGTTTATCCTTTGGGTTCTTGGACGCCTTTGAGACCGTTTTTGGTCTGTCGTATTTGGAAAGTGACATTATGAAAGATCTTTTATAGTTGATATGACAATACTATCGATAGAAATCCTGTCCTTCCACAAAACTCATGAGATAGTGTTCGTGAAAATTAATAGTGCTCTAAAATTTTTTTTCAAAAAAAAAAAAAATCCATCGCTTATGTAATTTTTGAAGCAGTTTTCTATGTAAATTACGTAAGCGTATCTGCGGCCTTTCTTTTTTTGTGTTTTCTCAACATGATCATCCAAAAAAGCATCTCATACATTTCACTTGATATGAGCTCTCTATCTGTCTTTCTTTTTGTTAGTTTTTTGTTTATATGAACAATAACAGCCGCAATAAATTGTTAGTCGCATCAAGTAATAATATTTTGGAAAACAATCCAGATCACTGATTGAAAGATGAAGGAATGTGAACATTTCACAGAAATCAAACCCTCTTCCCCAATAAAGTATGGTAAAGCGACAAATAATTGTAACAATGATAAGCTACAAAATACTTCTGACAATAATAATCAAACGCAGGAACAACCATCAAGATTTAGGCAACGGTTTTGGCAATTGTTTGCAATGACATCTTCAAAAGATCAAGGGCACATCCAGGAAGCAGCAGATCGCAATATAAAGAAAGATGCTGAAAACAGAAAAGTTATTGTAAATCCCACGAGCGGTACATATGATGAAGATGATGATGAGCCTTTTCATGATACCGAAGACTCATTGCAATGTCTTATGGGATATGATGGTAGCGTTCAGCAACACAACATTCCAATTTCCAGACAAATTCTTCGGGAATCTGATTTAGAGAATTTTAATATCCAACTTCAAAGTTCCAAATTGAATACTGGCAACTCATATCCCTTATTATTCTGTTGGAAATACCATGTTTATACTAAATCGGAAAAGCAATATGCTCTCAAATCTATCAGGATTTCATCTAAGCAGCAATTAGAGGAATTGATACTGATTTTTAAAAATGGATTTCCCAATAACCAAATAGATGACAAGATATTTATTTTAATCAAAGATGGTTATAAAATGAAAAACACCAACTCCAAAGTTTTTGCTTTTCAAGTATCAGAAGGTGATGAATATCTTATATTCAAATCAATGGTGCGATTGATTTGTGATGACAACATTGGATATTCCAGTCTCCATAAACGTGATTTTCTTGACATTTTTGCAGTGAGTTTCGGATTTCAAGCTACTTACTGTGTATTGAAGCTTTATTTTCACAACTCAAAGCTCGAGATGGTTGAGAGTTTTATCAAGCATGTTTTGAGAAGTAGACTACCCAAGAACTGTCGATATATTTGTGAATCAGCAAAGAAATTATGAAACTAGTTCATTATTCGATACATAATTCATTTTCAGAAAAGACTGTAATTATCATAGTATCATAGTAAAGATTTTGAATATCATTGCAGCGTGCTTATTAGTTTTTAAAGACATTTGTCTTTGTTAACTGTAAAGTGAAGAAATTCCCAATAATAACTTTATGAGCTAAAAGTCCAATATTGGATTATTCAAATTCCTGATACCAGAAATTACATTCTATTCATTGAAACAACAGCATCGTATAATGTTGTTAGGACATTCTTTATCATGGGGCTCCTTCATTGGTCAGTGTTAGTAAGGTACCATTTCAATATTACGTCAGTAGCCAAATAGTTATTCCTGGAAATGGGAAGGCAAGACTAAATAGTGACTACACCATTATCGTTAAAAATATCCCCTTTATTTTGAGAGATCAACACAGTAACAAAATGCGTAGTTATAAGAAACATATTTAGTAATAATATAACTGGTGCAACCTGTCGAAGAAGGTATGAAGTCTATTGATTTATGTGATTATTATTATAATTATTATTATTATTATTATTATTATTATTATTATTTACAATTTTCTTTTCCCGAATACTAACGGTACGATTTATACATCTAAAAAAGTGTATTAACAAAATGGAGCGCTCAACCATCGAAACCTGATAGCCCCAAAATATTGTCTTGAAATTGCTTTTCAAAAGTAAACCACCCGAGTTAACCTAAATCACCTCCATAAGGCCATCACCACAATATCTGATCCAGCAGAATTCCATGAAATATATAGCAGAAAGAAAAATCCAGAAAGAGAAACTAAGAAAATAAAAATGAAAAAAATCAGAACACAACAAACTAAGACAAAAAAAAAACTTTTAAATGTCCTTTTTCTAAAAAAAAAAAAAAAAATACAAAGGGAAATCTAATTCACCTGAATGTTATCCCTCCATAAATACACGTAAAATGAAGGGTATTTGAAGCTTGGAAACTAAGTATAAGAAGAAGAAAAAAAAAATCACTCTTTTTAAATTTCCCAATTTCTTGTTCCATGTTCCCTTTGAGACAAATCAAAGGCCTCAAATGGGTCTTCTCTAAACACAGGCAAGTCTTCATTTGTTATTTCTGTTGGTTCCTTGCCTTGCTTATAGAAATCTCTAACCTCTCTCCAGTGTAAAGTTATAGCGTCTTTTGCTCTATTGAATTGATCCTGCAAATCACGATTGTTACACGCCCCCGGCAAAGTCAAGTCTCCACGATCGTTGAAACGGCTAACTAAATCCTGGGGTGGGTCAGCACAGATTTCATCAGGCACCCAAATACCAATGTCTGACTGGAAGCTATGGTCAAAACATTTATACTCTTCGAAAGGTCTATCACCGTAGAATCTGTTAAGAATACGTTCCACTTTACGAGGAATGTAGGCTTGCGCGCCTTCGAAAATGGTACGATGTAACGGGAAAAGATCATCTAAAGTGAAGAATTGTAGATGTTTGCAATGGACAGGAAGTTTGTGCTCTGGGTCCTTCTTGATGGCCTTATCGTCTATTCCAAGGTAACTTGGCGGAGGATGGGCATCACCGGTATACCATAGAGCAGAGATATCAATATAAATACCGGTACGAGCGTCAATGAATCTGGCATCAATAAAGTTATTGCCGGCCCCTTGTTGAGAGTAGACGTGGTTAGTTTGAAGCCAAAAGAGACCATTTCCCGATTTAGGGTTTTCAACAATCAAAGAATTATTAAGTTCACGACCAATACGATTAAGATCTTGAATTGATACTTGTACATCTATATCATTATCCCATGGCAAATTTTGGCCATTGAACCACCACCCAATTAAATTACCATAGTTGATCCAAGTGACAATTCCATAATTCTCACAAAATTTGAACCAGGAGCGTACAAGATGATGAATGACAGCGATACGTTCTTCATGAGATATGATGTGACGGATAAAAGGGAAATTATAATGGTGTAATTCTGCATTTCTATCAACCTTAAGACCAGGGAAAGTGAAATAGAAATGTGGTTGTTCCGCATTGTCCTTAGCATACTGAAGAAAATCACGGTACTTCTCGTCAGATTGGGAAAGATAAGGACGAGAATTCAATTCATCGAGCTCACTATCAGGATCCCACTTGAAAGAATCCATTGGTACTGAGCGGTTTGCATCGAGGTGGAGATCTTTTAATTTTCCACCATTCTTTTCAAAGGTGTCTTGGAGTTTTTTTGAAAGTTTATAGTTGTCATCTCTGGTTGGCTTCACATCACCATAAGTTTTTTTCAATGATGCAACATCAGATTTCCGATCCTTAACATTAATTTCAAAATATTGCTTATCAGTCTCAAACACAATTCTTTCGGGGTTTGGGAAATAATATTTTTTCCAAATAGCCGAGCAAATCCCAATACTTTTGATCTGCTCATCGAAGAAAAGATCCCTGTCATACAAATCGTCGTCAACCCATGGATCTTTTTCATCAGCCATTTCATCATAGCAGAACTTGGTCATGAGTTGTCTGAGCTGATCTTCATTAATGGATTTTAGAATATCAGCATGCGCCTTCAAAACCAAATCTGCCGGCGACACATCAACCCAGTCGGCCCAGTCAAAGTTTGCTGTTAACTTTTCATTGATCTTAGAATTGTCAGAATAATGATCAAGGAGCTTTTGTAAGTGCAAATTTATGGAGACCCGGGGGTCCAATAGCGGGGTCTTCGCTTTGGTCGTCTTGACATGAGAAGCAGCAAACACAGGAAGACGAAAGAATGTTCTATCGAGCTTGAGATAGTAGCGAAGGTTTTCCGAGACAGATGAGTATTGCTGGTAGTTGAAAGAAGAACAGTGGTTAATAAGGAAAGTTATGGAGATGAATATCGCTGCAAGAACCATCACCATCAAGGTCCCATTGGAGTGAGGCCGTTGAGGCGCAGATGATGATTTAGGGTTGCTCAAGAGGAAGAGCCTTCTAAGGGCAGAGATGGGTAGATAAAGAGGGCTCAAGATACGCATCTCAGAAGTTATATATTTGTAGATTGTAAGTTATATCTCTGTACAATAAATCAATGAAGGATAAGGGTTCGGCGGAGAAGCGTTTTTTTTTTTATGTATTTTATCAATTACTGAAGGGTAATTCCAGGGACGACATAAGCCACTAGTGGTAGGAGGGCTGTGGGAGTGAGATTCAATGGCAATGTATCTGCCTTATTTTGAATTTGGTTTATTATTATTAGTAAGAGTTTATATTGTTTTTATTTTATGTTATCTTAAGATAATAATTATTTCATTTCATTTTTTTTTTATTTTTTTTTTTCTTCTACTGTTTCCCCTTTTCTTCCTATGGCATTTTTTACACGTTTCATAGGTCCACTTTGAAACTTAATACGACACCAACATTATTATGTTATAACCTCGTCCATTTCTCTTGAATATATGTATCCTTTGATAATTCTCATTGCATTACTAGAAAAGAAGCAGCCACACAATAATGACCACTTTAGACACTTTTCCTCCGGAGTTGATGGAGTTAATATTCCGTTACGTCGGTACGGAGTGTGAATTGTTAATATCATTAAGATCCTCACTCACACCACAATGGCATAGTTACATCGATGCTTTGTTATTTCAAAAATTAATATTCATTGACGATACAGCCCAAGATTGTAGATTCTTCAGCGTATCGAATATCACTGGGATTTATATCCCCGATCACTGCGAATTGATTATTGACTACGATCAGATGCCCAAATTGCTGCCATTTAAGCATTATATTAAAGACCTCCAATTTTCCGGCTTACCCAAGAATGATAGAGATGGGGAAAAAACAGAAGCATTAATGTGTCAAATATCCGATTTTATTGAATCGCTTCCTCATTTGGAGACTCTTCATTCACTGACGCAGATCCCGAGGGTGGATAAGAAGTTGAAGAATTTGTCATTGATGCGAGAATCCACTAACTTGGACAGATTCAATTGTGCAAAATTGGAGTACCTTGGATTGGTAGCAATGAATGATGAGGTGGGAATTGACAAAAACGATTTATCTAGATTGAAATCTTTGTTTGTTAGAGGTAGTTCGGTGGAAATAGATGCCAAGAAGTGGAATTTGAGAAATTTAGAAAGCTTGAGTTTGGAGTATGATAATAACCCCACAGAAATGAATAATTTCCAAGCAGACTATCTTCCAAAACTCGCGTCATTGCAGGTGCGGAATAAATTGGAATCTTTCCCAGATTTATCCCTGTTTGTCAACTTAACCTCTATTAAATTAAATAAGTGTTCGCTATATGAAATTGGTAAGTGGGCCCTCAAGCTTTCTCATTTAAAAAGTATGGATTTAAAATGTAACGACATTGAGGAAATTGAAAATTTGGACAATCTGCGTAAATTGGAGTATTTGGACCTTTCTCAGAATGATATTCAGGTTGTCCAAGGACTTGATAGTTTAGTAAGCTTAAAAACCTTGAACTTGAGTGAAAATAGGCATCTTGAGAAGTTTGAATATTTTCCTAAATCATTAAGTTGCTTAGAAAAGTTGGATTTGCATGAAGTTCCCCTTGATTCAATTTGTGAATTTCAAGATTTTCCAAAGCTCAAGGAGATTGATTTTAAATACACATATGTGCGGGATGTCAAAGGCTTGAGGTCTTTGGAAAGCTTAGAAAAATTCACTGGTGCTCTTCACAAGATTGAACTCTCAGTGAATAAGCTTGAAAACTTGACTTATTTTCACATCATCAGATCGAAACTAGACAAAGAGCAATTACAAACTATATCTCAGTTAAATAATGTGAAATCACTCAAATTGACACAATGTCACTTGGAGGAGATTGGGACATGGATCAGTCCTTTGACGCAATTAAAGTCATTGGAGTTATCACTGAATAGCATTAAGAGGATCACGAATTTGGAACGCCTCCAAGATTTAGAAGAAATTAATTTGAAATGGAATGAAATAGAAGCGCTTGAAGGCGTTGAAAGCTTAAAAAAATTAACGAAATTAATCATCTCTTGCAATAATATTTCAAAAGTTCCGGCTAATTTGTCCAAATTGAGCAGTTTAAAGGAATTAGATCTTTCCAACAATAAGTTGACAACTTGGGAAAATTTGAATGACTTGCCAGCTTTGAAGACATTTAATCTCACCGCAAATGAGGGCCTACTGGTGTTTGATAAGCCGTTGAACTTTCCAAAGCTTATCAAACTTGAATTAGTCAGATGCCCTATTGTGAAACTCGAGAACTTTGTGAATGTGCCATCACTAGAGATTTTTTTGGCCAAACGGACCAAATTTCAGCTGATGGCTGATGTCTTTGATGTCTTCTCGGAAAATAGCCTTAAGAACATGAAATACCTTCAAGTGGATTTGGAGACGACCAAAGAATTTAAACAGATGAAACAGGTCAAGCGCGAGGAGGGTGTTGACCCAATAAAGTTTATGCTTCACGCATACAGCATTGGCATCAAGTTAATGTTTGAAAAGGTTTTCGAGCGGAATGAGAATTTGGTGGTTGCCTGTGAATGGGGGCAGTCTACGAGAACCAAAGAGTTTCGTCGTATCACTGACATGAGAAGATGTTTAGCTCGTAGTGATTGAATGGTGGTATACACAAACTACGAAAAAGGAATGTTTGATTCTTGATCTGTAGGTATTCATTCGTCTGGCGGGTAAAAATATACTTTAGGTTATCCATTTTTAGACCCAAACAACGTGTTTAATGTGAGCATATCTATGTATATAATAACAATAATAATAATAATAATAATAATAATAATGGCTGTGTGTTCTGTAATAAAGGTGGTGGGTGGTGGCTTAGTGCGCGCGGGAGAGTCCGGGTGACCGGTGACCGGTGCCCAAACAACGGGAGGACCCTGGAGTCTCGAATTGGCGTGGTGGTACCGGGCAACCCCACTGCCTAGTTAGTAGGTCCCCTAACGGTGTAAAAGATCTGGCGGAATTTCAGGCGGGAATCTTTGTCGCTCACCACCACCTCACTACATCAGACAGAAGGACCTCCACCCAACTCACCAGAACCTAGCACGGGCTCACGAAACACCATGAGCTTTGATTTCGGTGACACAGGGCCTTTTCCAGGCCAACGTCGTCAAGACCCGCTTGCGAACCCAGGCTTTTATACAAACAACAATGCCAGCTCATCAAAGCAGGGGAATGGTAATTTCCTTAGAAGGAAAAAGAATAACAAGAATCATGGCTTTGCCGATGATGATGAAGGCGATGGAGAGGGCAAGGACGTTGCAATGCCCTCTGATGCTGCCGCAAAGTCCCTAAACTTTACAGAATTGACTCATATTCGTGATAGGGGTCGTTATGGCGGGTTCGATGCGTTGGATACTGCTCCCATTATCCCAATGATGGAAACTCCTCTAGACATTCATGGTAAGAAGAACTCCAATATCGAATATAGAAAAGCAAAGACGTCACAAAAGAAGGCAATGATGAGTAATATCGCTAAAATGAATAACTCCTACCAACACAATCATAACTTGCTCAATCCAATTGGTAGTAATGGCAATGAGAATCCAGCCAATCATTCAGGCTCTTTCAACTCTCACGGTTATGGTAATGACCCGTACGGTAATCAAGGCCCAAGATCAATGAGTTTAGCGACAGGTGCCCAAAAGTACCCACCAAACCGCCAAATGCATCCTCAAAATTTTCAACGTAACCAGGGCCCTCCAAACCAAGGACAGCCACCCCGCTCAATGTCTTTCACCAATAATCCAAGTAACTTAAACCCAATGCGCCAATTTCCGCCACAAGCTCGCCAACCGGGCCCACCAATGTCAAATGACCCAAGAGCCATGAGCTTGAGCGGTGGTCGTCTTCCGCCATTTGCCCCAAAACCTATTCCTCCAAACCAAAGATTTGGTCCTCAAAGTAGAAATAATAGTTTGAATAATATGACAAACCCGATGATGGGTAACCAAATGCAACAAAATATGCCTCCTAGAAATGGAAGCTTGACAAATATGCAAAATCCGTACAATGCACCAAGAAGCCAAACTATGGGTAGCATGAATAATCCATACAATAATTTCCCGAGAAATGGTAATGGTTCAAATATGAATAACATGGGTAATCAACAACAAAAGATGGCTCCAAGAAGTGGAGCTATGACAAATATGCAAAACCTGATGGGTAATGCTGCTCCAAGAAACCAATCGATGTCTAACAACATGCAAAATCCAATGGGCAGCGGAGCACCAAGAAACCAATCAATGTCGAACAATGTGCAAAATCCGTATAATAATGCCCCAAGGAACGGAAGTATGACAAAAATGCAAAACCCTTACAACGGGATGACTGGCAAACCTATGCAAAATAAAAATAGTTCAAGAAATGGTAGTTTGACTAATATGGTAAACCCTATGCAAAATAAAAATAGTTCAAGAAATGGTAGTTTGACTAATATGGCAAACCCTTATAACAACAACAATTCACCTGCCAGGAAGCCCGTTACTAGTACTTCAAGATACCAATCACCGATGTATCAAAATGCAAATAGTAAAAGTAACAACAACAGTAGCGGAAGCCTTGTCGATGCTCCTTCTGCTCCTGCTATATCAAGGAGCGCTACGGCTACCCCACCGCCACCACCAAATAAAGACCATAGCTCACCAGCAACTAAACAAAATAATACTCCAAAAAAGTTGCCAAGAAGCGACAATAACAGCCCTAGAAAGTCTCCATTTAAGTACATCAATGAGGCCTCCGATGATGAAGAGGAAAATCAACAAAAGTATCACCGGTCCTCACTTTCTGAAGAAGTGCTGAAAACTAACAATGCGCGTGGTAATGAAAATGGCCGAGGTAAATTAAAAGAGTTTCTAATGGATGATAACGAGGAAGAGAACCCGAGAACTCTTTCTGGTGGTACTAATCTTGCATCGAAAAATATTACATCTAATCCTTATGCACAGAACGAAAGAAGTACTACAACTCGCGAGGATCAATTTGTTGCGGAAAATAATCCTGGAACAAATTCTTCTGTTAAACCAACTTCTCAAGGAACAAATTTTGATTATAGTGACAATTATATTGATGAAGACGATGATGACGATATGAACTACTCCGCTTATGATGCTGTCACCAAGACAAAACAATCCACCAGTGCATCCTCCAAGCCAAAATCTGGCCTTCGTCGGTTCAACGACAGTTCAGAAGATGAAATAGAAAAAGTTGAAGTCAAGCCGCCTTCCGCTAAAAAACCTTTGCGTCGGAAACCGCCTCAGAACAGTCCAGAACCAGCCAGACCAAAATCACGTCAAGAAACTATTGATACATTGGAAGGTTCGCCGTCCCAATCACGTCGCTCATTCAGTGGCTCCAATAGTTTGTTGTTCAAAAAACGGAGTACTAAAACGGCTCCTGAGGCTAAGAAGAATAATTTTATGGCAAAGCTTGAAGCGTCCATTGATGACTCTATCGGTCAAGTAGATGGTAACAGTAGTACTATTCAGCCGAACGGTACTAGTGGATATGATTATAGTGCTCGTATGTCACGAAGCAACTTTAAGACAATCTTATCACCTGAAATTCCAACGGAAGCAACGTTTGATAACTCCACGATTCCAAGTACTAATTCTAACAACAAGCGGATTAGTGAGGTTCCAAGAGAATCAATCAACCGCAATTCATTCAGTCAAGTGCCTGTGTCAAACAAGACCTCATCAGTTCTTTCTTCTGATTCTGATGCGAAAGATAGCAGTTCAAGCAATAACCGTAACAGTGGTATTGCTGGTGGGTTCCTTAAGAAGTTAGGTCTCAAGAAGAATAGAGATAAGCATCGTTCGAAAGGTGATTCCAAGTTCAATTCTCGAACCTCCTACCAAGGAGGGCCTTCCGCTGATGCCACTAACAAGAACCCCTCTAATGGCTCTGGAAATTTGTTTTCCAGTTTCAATAGCAATAAGGTAGAAGAGACGAGCTACAATCATGATGTTTATAACTTGAAAGAAGAAAAGGCTGCATTATTTTCCAAACCTGAAGCAAAAAAACAATCTTCAAAGCCACTCTCACAAGACGCTTGGAAATCCAGTCCTACTAATAATGATTATGATGACCTAAATGCTCCAAGCTCTTTTGGTGTTGTGGCTGATAGCAAAAGCTCCTCGATTGGAAAGAAAGAAAGTAACTCTAAATTTACATTGGACGATGGTTCTGATTTGCTCAATGAAAAGCTGTTTGGTGATTCTCTTAGTGGAGCATTTGATGACATTGAAAATAAAATAGACCAAGAGATTTTGAATTCTAATCAAAAAATGACTTCTCCAAAGACTGAGAAATTTGATGTTTCTGCTTCAAAGCTTGATAACCATAATAGTTCTAATTTTGGTGGTAGTACTAATCCATTCAGTGTCAATGACAGTGCTAGCTTTAGAGATTCCGAACTTCAGGCTAAAGCAGAAGTTGAAGGTGAATTTATTAGAATGGGCCATAATCTTAGAAAGATCTGTTTAGATGATACTGAAGATTTCAACTATCAAGGTGTTGGTCAAAGCAAACCGAAGGATTTGAATAATGGTGCTAGTATTGAAAGTCCAAAGAAAATGATTCTTTCCAGTAATCGCTTGAATTTGAGCGTTGAGCAAATGGGTATCATGGAGGCAAATCAATCACTTATTAATGAATTACAATTGATGACCAAGGAACTTACTGATTCCATTCAACGTGAAGTAAAGCTTGAAACTGATTTGCGGAACCGCAAGCTTAATCTTGATAATGGGAATGGTGTAGGCGGCACTACCAAAGTTGAAAGTTTAGAGACCGAAGTGCGTGAAAAATCGAAAACTATTGCAAATTTGATGACTGAACTTAATGACGAGCGCAAAAAGCGGAAAATCGCTGAAGAAAATGTTCTTCTTTGGGAATCCACTAATGATGTTGCCCCAAGCTTTTTGAATCTCAGTTATGAGAAGTCCCAACTTCAATCACAGTTGATTGATAAGCAGGAACAGATAAACCAGCACAAACAGCTTATCTACCAGTTCGATGCCGAAAAGCAACAGCTCAGGGAAAAGTATGCAGAATTTGAAGCAGAGAACACCAAGTACAAGAAAAAGGTGGTGCCAGACCTCACCAATGAAATTGAATTATTGCGTAATAATGAGTACCAAATTTCCAAGAAATATCTGGACCAGGCAAATTATTACCAACAAGAACTTCAGTCACTCAAGCTTACGCTCGCAAACTATGAATCTGGAGCTACAAAGGTACCGGGTGCGTCTGCCAATGGGTTGGGTGAAGCAGAAATTGAAGGGCAGCGTGATGCACTCCGTGAAGCTCTCAAGAATTTGAAAGAATCCAAAGAGAAAGAGATCAAGGAGATAACTATGCAATTGCGGGATGCCCAAGATCATAATCAAAATTTGGAAAGCAAGGTGAGTAAGCTATCTCATTTAAATGAGAAATTGCAGGAGAAGTTGTTTGGTTGAAATTTTTTTTTTCTTTTCTTTTCTTTTCTTTTCTTTTCCATTTTTTTTTTCTTTTGTTCAATATTTCTCTTATTGTATAATACTTTTGATAAATCCCCATTAAATTAATTTGATATATACCTATATATATATTACAATTTGCATATAAAGTCTAATTCATTTGTTATTCAAATAGAAATCTATTGGATGTAAAAGTCTGAAACTGAGAGTTTTTTTCTTGTCCACTGAAAAAGATATTTAGAGGAATGAGAAAACAAAAAAAAAAAAAAAAAGAGCGGAAGGGAGGGGGCCCTTATGATCCTTTTCTGTTCCGAAAATATTGCCCTATGTCCCGTCCCTGCTTAGAATATTCTCAAATTTTGTGCTCGCTTTTCATTTGATCTGTTATTGAAAATCTGCCAAATTTTTCAAAAAAAAAAAATGAATATCCTATAACTTCTAAAAAAAAAAAAAAAAAGAAGTATCCCTTGCTAAAAAACCATTAATCCTAAATACTCTCTAATATCTGCTGTACTGCCCACTTGAGCACTTCTTCAATTCCTGTTCCTTCATTCTTTATACTAAACACGTCTATTCCTAAAGTTTCACTGGCCACGCATCTCCCATTTTCCACATCACCTTTGTCAAACATATGCTGGTGTTGTTGGACATAGTTTGGCCAGACAAGTTTTTCAAAATACCCAGGTGGGTCGACCCAAAAAGAATCCTTAGTTTGGTATCCCTCACGCAGTTCTCGACGTTGTTTAAGGAGGGGAAATGTGACTTGTAAAAATAATTTCACGTCCAATACCTCGACGAGCGGGGATCCTTCATGATACAATAAAAATCCATCGAGAAACACTAATCGTAAGTTTTCGTGTCCCACGGCATTGTGAACTTTTTGTTTGAGCTGTTTAATTAGGGCAGGGTCCGCCACCAGAGATGGTGATTCCGGTTGGATCGAGGGTAATTTGGGTTGTGGATCCGCATTGGGATGCTTCAATGATTTCAAATGTTGCAGAAGAAGTGTGATATCAAGGGCCTCGGGACAGTCCCAATTCTGTTCCCCTAGCGCTTCATCCATCGGAATGTCCTTGTCATCCTTATAATAATCATCTTCATGGATCAAGATCGATCCAGGAAATATTCCAGTTAAAAGTCGTGAAACCGTCTATGAACATCCGCTGGTTAGTATAGATAATGTCAACTATAATGAGGTACAGAACCCCTCTGATAATGATTCATATAATTTCTCTGATTTACTCACAGTTTTGCCACTGCTCGATGGTCCACTGATTCCAACAAGCACCACTTTTTCTTCAGATTCTATATTAGAAGGGATGGTCATATTTGAGACACACTTTTTGAAGAGCTGAAATGTTTATACATCAACGTTACGTTACACACAACGTTACCTTGAAAGGTAGAAATCTTTTGGGGAAGGGCAAAGGAAATTTTTTGATAAGGTCTTATGTACAGGGCTACAAATCCGCATCAAAAGAACCCCCGAGGAGCTAGAGATATATCGGCTTAAAATCCTATATTGAAAAAACTCATCTTCTAAATAAAATCAGATTACTCTATGGGGAGGGCGATAATAATGTTCTTAGACTCTAAAATAAATCAACAAAAACCTTTTATAATAATAAAAGGAAAGTTATATATATAGAATAGAAAAATTGTAGTTACTATAAGTCATGGTATTCATAATTTATATAGTCATTTGAATGGACACTGGTTGGTAGTTTAGTTGGAGACGATGTTGCAAAGATCTCTTCTAGTTTAAAATTATTATTAGGTTTATATTTCACTAGATCATGCTCCGCATTGTCTTTCACTAAAGGAGGGATTTTTTTTTCCATGCTTTTATCATAGCTACTTATGAAAGGCCAATCATTTTGCTGTAATATTTGCGAGGCATTTTTGTTATCTTCAATTTCAACGTCAATTCTCCGTAAATTCATCATCATTCCGCTATGGAAAGAAGATGCAAAATCAAGACTATCATTCTCATAAAATGATGCAATAATTGCAACCCCATCTTTATCTTTCTTAATAATATCTCTGCCTCCGTTATCGTAGTCTCGGGACCTTGCTCTTTGAGTGAAATGTGATTCACAATTCTTTATTCCCTGTAAACTGAAATTATTAACTGCTAAAATATCAAAATTTAGAAGTACAGACTCTTCTTTAGATTCACAAAAAGTAGTTTGATGTTCATTTGATTCGGAGAATTTGGAACTAAGACCATTATTCATCTTCGAGGGAATTTCATTTTCTGATTCTAATTTGATTTGAGAATTAATAATAGAGTTAATATTCATTTTTGCTTTTATTTTGGAATTTAAGTTACTGTTCAATCTGTGGTCTTTCCTATCATTTTTAGGCGTGCTGGTGCTGATAACATCAGTAATACTGCGTTCGTTAGTGCATGCTTCAGAAATTATTGGATTCCTTTCTTTTGACATGACATCGAGCAAATTTTTCTTCTCTTTTATGGGCCTTGTTTTTTTGGAATCATTTGTGTCTTTCAAAGATTTAAGCCTTTTCCATTCTTTCGGTGCTTTCAAGGTCTTTGGTGCCTTCGGGGTCTTTTTTGGTTTGGTTACTTTTGTCGCTTTAAGCTTAGATTGCTTTCTTTGTTTCTTATTAGTACTAACTTTGGATCTATCTATCATCAACTGAGGAAGGTGAATTGAGGGTGAGATACATCGTATTGGAGGGTCACTTGTTAGGGTATCAATTGCGGAGGATTCGAATGGAATTTCTTCAGCTTGAGTACCTTGAAATGTTAAAGATCCATGATCATCTTTGAGATTATCTAAGAATAAATTTTCATTAATGGTATCAACATTGCTTTTCTTTTTCTTTGAGGTTTTGGCCATAACTTCGTCAAGTAAAAGGCCTCTATAGTTAGATGGAGATCTACCTCTAATAACTAGGGGAGGAGTTTCTATCTGAGCAATACAAACATTTCTGTCATCCATAGTAATTGCACTCAACTGAACAACCAATTTAAAATGCTTATTTGCTGGAGAAGGTTTTCGAAAATTTATGGATGATGAAAACTGGATTCGCTCGTATCTTGCTACTTTTGAAATTTCATCTTGTGGATAATCAATGATTGCTGAAATATCATCGTGCTCTTCTTTTTCAGAGAGGCGATTACAGTAAAATATCTTATTCAATTTAGTAATTTTATCGTAATTTCTAATATTAGCTGCTTCTCTAACAATTTCATGATTTGGTAGGGCACCGGGAACTGCTGGATAGCTTGGTGGAGGAAATTGCGGGCCTCTGTCTCTTTTTGCGGTATGCTGAACCAAATTGATACACGATTCATCTTCAGAACATTTTGAGATCAAATTTATTGAAAAAAATCTCACCGGATATTCTTTGTGTTTGCTATCGATCACAGTAAATGTCTCTGATAGAAATTCTTTGAAAGGCATTCCAAGGAATTGAAACGCTGCAACCAAGGTGAAATAATTTCTCTTGTAACCAACCCACTCATTATCAATTTTCTCAAACCCTCTATCAATTCTAGAATTGAGAATTGGACAAACTTGAGAACCACTAGATGTCAATAATGTACTAAACAAATGAGTCTCGCCAAACTCAGGGCCGATCTTAAATTGGGCGCTTGATCGAGGGGCAACTTTATTAAACTCTTCACCAGATTTCAATTTCAGGGGATATCGGCACCTATTTTTTTCCCCTTCTGTAAAAACTTTAGGAGAATTAATTTTAACATTATCGATTTCATGTGAAGGCACCGCGGTATATTGAGAACAGTTTTCTCTAATATTGAGTTCTAACATGCTTATAGGGCTTCGTGCCACCCTGTGTATGCTTAATGCAAATACAGTTGAGTTTTTAAGTTCGCGTGAGATACTATGGTTGGCTAATGAGTGATTATTGCTCTTTGAGTAACTGCTGAATAGCCGCTAATAACAATTTCAGAGGTTTAGACAGAGAAGGCGCCATCAATACGTAAGGCAGAACTAATATGGCGCCAGTGAAACACAGAAAGAAAAGGCAAACAGATGGGAAAAATCCAGCACAACAAGGGAAACTAAATTCTAGAATAATGCTCATAATAATATCACCGTCATGAACCAAGAATAAAACAACCAGTTGCAAAGGACACAAAAAGACTCCACAAAAACGCTCTCATGTTGGGAGCGCTGCAGATACCAGTGCAGAGGGTGGGTACGGCCAGGGTAATGGCATCGCCAGTAAGTAAAAAAAAAAAAAAAATTTCAAAAATTTTCACATCAAAGATACATAAGGGTAGAAACATTGGAATTTTGTCTATTTTCTCTTCCATTATCGCCAGATAAAATTTAAAAAATAATGGGGAAGAAAGCCATTGACTTCAGAGTCCCAACTTTGATCAGAAATGGGGTGCAAGAGAAACAAAGAAGTTTCTTTGTTATCGTTGGTGACAAGGCGCGTAACCAATTGCCAAACTTGCACTATTTGATGATGTCTGCCGATTTGAAGATGAATAAATCTGTTTTATGGGCCTACAAGAAAGATTTGCTCGGATTTACTTCGCACAGAAAAAAAAGAGAAAAGAAAATCAAGCAAGAAGTAAAAAGAGGGATCAGAGAAGCTAATGACAAAGACCCATTTGAAGCGTTTGTCACTAATCAACACATCAGATACGTCTATTATAAAGAAACCGAAAAGATTTTGGGGAATACTTATGGGATGTGTATCTTACAGGACTTTGAGGCCGTCACTCCTAATTTGTTAGCAAGAACCATTGAAACAGTTGAAGGTGGTGGGATTGTTGTGATTTTATTGAAATCTATGGATTCTTTGAAACAATTGTATACCATGAATATGGATATCCACTCTCGTTATAGAACTGAAGCTCACAATGATGTTGTGGCTAGATTTAATGAAAGATTTCTTTTATCCTTAGCTTCTTGTGCTAACTGCCTAGTGGTTGATGACGAGCTCAATGTGTTGCCAATATCAGGCGGGAAAAATGTGAAAGCATTGGCGCCAAAGGATGATGAAGAATTGACTAAAGAAGAAGTCGAACTCATAGAGTTAAAAAAAAGCTTGGAAGATGTGCAACCTGCAGGGTCTCTTATTGCTTTAGCTAAGACCGTTAACCAAGCTCAGGCGATCTTGACATTTATAGATTCCATCTCTGAAAAGTCTTTGAGAGATACAGTGGCCTTGACAGCCGGAAGAGGGCGTGGTAAGTCTGCTGCCCTTGGTATTTCCATTGCTGCTGCAGTTTCTCATGGTTATTCTAATATTTTTGTCACTTCTCCAAGTCCAGAAAATTTGAAAACTTTGTTCGAATTTGTATTCAAGGGGTTTGATGCTTTGAATTATACCGAACATGTGGATTATGATATTATTCAGTCTACCAACCCTGATTTCCATAATGCTATTGTCAGAGTAGATATAAAGAGAGCCCATAGACAAACCATCCAATATATTTTGCCTACTGATGCTCATGTTTTAGGCCAGGCTGAATTGTTAATTATTGATGAAGCTGCAGCTATCCCATTACCATTTGTCAAGAACTTGTTGGGTCCATATTTAACATTTATGGCTTCTACTATCAATGGTTATGAAGGTACAGGGAGATCTCTTTCTTTGAAGCTTATCCAAAAATTGAGAGAACAAGCCAATAACACCGTTTCCAATGTTGACAAGGACATGGAAATTATTTCTCGTGATAAGAAATCTATTGACAGCTCAATTCAAGGGAGAAGCTTGAAAGAAGTGACCTTATCGGAACCTATCAGATACGCATCTGGGGATGCTGTTGAAAAATGGTTGAATAAGCTTCTTTGTCTTGATGTTACTGTGACCAAGAATGCATTTGCAACCAAAGGAACTCCACATCCATCTCAATGTGAATTGTACTATGTCAACAGAGATACTTTATTCTCATATCACCCAGTTTCTGAAACTTTCTTGCAAAAGATTATGGGGCTTTATGTGGCCAGTCACTATAAGAACTCGCCTAATGATTTGCAATTGATGAGTGATGCGCCATCTCAACAACTCTTTGTGTTGTTACCTCCAATTGACCCTAAAGATACTAAAATACCTGATCCTCTATGTGTGATTCAATTAGCCTTGGAAGGGCAAATTTCCAGAGACAGTGTACGGAAAGCTTTGGGACGTGGTCAACGTGCAGGTGGGGATCTTATACCATGGGTGGTTTCTCAGCAATTCCAAGATGAAGAATTCGCAGGATTGTCTGGTGGTAGAGTGGTAAGAATTGCTACTAATCCAGATTACAGTGGTATGGGTTATGGTTCTAGAGCTCTTGAATTATTGAAAGATTACTATGAAGGGAAATTCACTGATATTTCTGAGGACGACACCAAGAAATCAAAAGATTATTCATTGAAGAGAGTTGACGACAAACAATTACAAAAGATGAACTTGCGTACCGAACAAATTAAGCTCCGTGAGTCCAAGGCTTTGCCACCATTGTTGCTCAAATTGCATCAACAACCACCATATTACTTACATTATTTGGGGGTCTCATATGGTTTGACTCCTCAGCTCCAAAAATTCTGGAAACGTTCCGGTTATACTCCAGTGTACCTCCGTCAAACTGCCAACGAATTGACTGGTGAACACACTTGTGTAATGATAAATGTTCTTAACGATAGAAATGACAAGTGGTTGAAAGAATTCTCCAAGGATTTCCACCAAAGATTCCTTGCACTTTTATCATACAACTTCCAAAAATTCACTGCAGTGCAAGCATTGAATATCATTGAAAACACCAAAGCTGTAAATCAAGGGGAATCTAGTAATACTAGTGGACCATTGACCAAATCAGAGCTCGACTTCTACTTCACTCCGTTTGATTTGAAGCGTTTGCAATCATATGCCAACAATTTATTGGACTACCACGTTATCTTAGATTTGCTTCCAAAAATCTCTGGTTTGTACTTCACAGGGAAGTTGGACTCATTCTTGAACTTGTCAAGTGTTCAAAGTGCGATTTTGCTTTCTATTGGTTTGCAACATAAGAATATTGAAGAAGTGTCTAAAGAATTGAACTTGCCTGTCAATCAATCGATGGCCATGTTTGCGAAAATTGTCAAGAAAATGTCTTCTGCTTTCAAAGAAATGGTTAGAAAATCTATTGAAGAAACTTTACCAGAAGAAGAAACCGATGTTAGAATTCGTGAAATGAATGGTGAAGAGATTGAGGCTGAAATGGAAGTTGGTGACATCAATAAACAAATGGATAAAGAATTGGAAGAAGAAGGGAGAAAAGTGCTTGAAGGGATGAATGAAACTCAAAAGGAGTTGATTCAATCTTTGGATTTGTCAAAATATGAAATTGATGATAATGTTGCTTGGGACGAAAAAACCGTTAAGAATGCTAGCAAAAACGGCGGGGTAGCAAGTTTGAAAAATAACAAAGTGAAGAGAAAGGCCGAGAAGGCTCAAGATATTTATGATGAGGAGATTAAGAATTCAAAGAAGTCAAAGAAGAGTCACAAGAAGAAATAAGTTGACTGATTAATGAATGGTAATAGAAATGACTTTTAAAAAATTCTGTTGTTTTCTTTTCTTTTCTCTTTATTATTCTTATTTCTGCAAAACCATTATCTAATAAACCTGTTCTGATCTATTATTGAATTGTAAGATTTTTTTTACTCTATCTATCTAGCGTTATACTATAGTTAATATAATATCAAATATTGGTGCTACTACTACTACTATCTGTAATCTTCTTGTTGTTGTGTTTACTGAATTATCCCAAAGCTGAGGCTTTGGATATTCATCATCAATTAATCAATAGTTAAGATTACTAAAATTTCTGTTATTTAATGAAAGCGTCTCTATATACACTATTGCCACTATTAAAAGAGATAAAAAAAAAAATATGGAACGAACCTTGCTAAATATTTATTCAAATAGGTAAAAAATAATTTCATATCTTGGCCTCAACTTTATGCCCCTCAATATATTCCATCAATTTTTTTAACTTTCCAATTTCATTTCTCCGCTGCGGCAAAGCCAGTTTCAATTCACTCAAAATTACCAACGATTCC
Source organism: Saccharomycopsis crataegensis (assembly GCF_037102585.1). NCBI lineage: Eukaryota > Fungi > Ascomycota > Saccharomycetes > Ascoideales > Saccharomycopsidaceae > Saccharomycopsis > Saccharomycopsis crataegensis. The sequence goes on from NW_027043820.1 coordinate 2,379,632, forward strand.
TCAAATTCTTTCACAATATTTTCATGATCCTTTTTGTTGGCTACTAATGTAACTTTTTCTTCGTTGTTCAACAAACTGTCTTTATTATCGTGATTATTATTTTTATTTTTATTATCATTATCAGCATAAGCACCCTGTTCAGTTTCATTCATCACGGCTTGAGCCTCACCATTTTCATGGTTTTTCATTATATACTCATTGAACTTCTCAAACTGTTGAATATTCCTATTGGCCAAACGATTCACCGATTTTTTGAACCTCAAGGGAATAGTAGATCTTTTCTTGGTAATTGCTGTCGTCAATGCTTCAGCTTCATAGTATCTCTCCCTCAATTTTTCATTGACACCAAAATCAAAAGGCTCAACTTCTATTTCTACATCACTGGCTGGCACACTCTTGCCATTATTCTTGGTAAGTTCTGATCTGAATAATTTCTTATTTAATGATTCCTTGACTCCGAGTTCTTTGTCATCAATTACCACCGAGTACTTGGTTAGTTCAAAGGCCTCATCAATGTATTTCTCAACAAGTTTGCGTACTTTCAATCGTACTACATCTTCTTCCTTGTCTTCTTCTTGCACTTCATTATCAGAATGGATGGCGGATCGACGTCGACTCGAACGTCTTCTCTTATATTTAGATTTTGGATTTGCTGCAGTTTTGGGGAGATGGAGGTCTAGCTTTGCTTTTGAAGCATTTTGAACTTGTTTATGGAGATATCTCGCGTCCTGAGATTGTAAGTATAATTTTTGATGGACTCCGAACATCCTTTTTGGTTTGTTTTTTTTTAAAAAAAATGAACAGCAGAAATCTTTGTTGGGGAGGAGGAAAGCAAAATATTCTAGAAGTCTCCCATTAAAATGTGTTAGTAAATATAAGTTGAGAAATGGTTTGATGTTTTTGTTTATTTGTTTATTGTTTTATTTTATTTATTTATTTGTTGATTTGTTTATTTTTGTTCCTGCTTTTGGACTTAAATCGGGCTCAGAACCATTTTTTTTAGCGTGCGCACTACGGGATATTTGTTAACGTACCCAAACAGTGGATATTTGCAGCAAAAATATAGTATACAAACTTGTTCATTCATCATTTCTTTTTCAATAGCTTCTGCCGGGCTTTTTCAAACGCTTCGTCATCCAATTCTTCATAGACACTCTTCTTCTTTGCTGAACTTTTCTTTGATTTCTTTTTGTCCTTGGTGATTTTATTAGCCCCGTACTTTCTTTCTAACGAGCTAATCATATCATCGAACCCACGATTATTTTTCTTTTGAATCAACGCCTTTAGGTCATCTTCATTCTCCACTTTTCTGTTTATTTTCAATTTTTTCTTCAATTGTTCTGCTTGTTTTGCTTCTTTGGCCATTTTCTTTTGATAATTTTTTCTTGATTTGTCGCGGGTTTGGAGATATTTCCGCCATTTTTTGTAGTCACTGTCAACCTTATTCTCATTGATTGCCTTTTCAATTATAGCAAATACTCTTTCCTCTTCATTGATTGAGAATTCCAAATGGGGGATGACTTCAAAGAGGTTGAGGAAATTGCCTTGATAATAAACGAACGCATCAATGATGTCATCTAATTCCTCCAGGCTGTTTTGGTACTGCTTTTTGTCCTGTTCAATGGCTTGAGGGGTTATCTCTATGTTTTGTTTGACGGTATCAAAGTAATCTTTCCAATTGAAATCATCATCATCTATTGACACCGATAATGACAAAGACCCGGTTTCGTCGTAACGTTTTCTGTTTTTCACATCGCCAACAATGGAATAAGCAAAGGCGATTTTGTCAAAGAATTCCTTTGATTGGGCTTTTTCGGAGTCCAGTTTATTCACCAATTTGTCGGGGTGATGTTGAAGGCATAATTTTCTGTAACTTTTCTTTATATCTGCTGGCGACGCGTCTGATGAGACTCCGATTGTGTGGTAAGGATCTATGTCGGGATAGGGAATGGACGACATGGTGTAATGACAAGAAGAGCGGAAGCTATGATAGTGCAAGTGATCCTAATATATATAATAATAACAATAATAATGATAAATAAAGATATATATATATATATATATTATAATCCAAAACAGTTAAGCGAAAAAAAGCTCGGTCACATGACCAGAAGGTGACCCACCGGCTCAGGATCCGGTGGTTTTTTGCCTGTTGATGGTGGTGGGTGGTGGTGGGTGGTGGGCTGGTAATTATTAGCATGGGATAATCCACGCTTGAAAAGCTGACATCTGTCTATTACTGTTGTTGTTCCACTCTCCAAAGTAGCTACACATTGTTCCTGCCCCTGTTCCTCTCACCGTCATCGTCGACTGCCACCATAATACAGAACAGTAAGGTGACGTTTTTTTTTTTTTTTGCGAAAAAAAAAATAAATTGAAATAAAATAAAACAAAATAAAATAGAAAAACACCCAGGAGCAATATTGAAAACCCTGTTTATTCTGTTCTAGTACACATTGACCCCCATTGATATTGGTACTATTAGCATTATTGTCTCCCAATAATACTTGCGGAAGCCCTTGCTTTACCCAATTTCTTTTTGCTTGCTTGATTGATTTCCTTCCCTTTTATCTTCATTCTGACTTTCTTTCCTTTCATTTATTCAACCGGGCTAGTTCTTGCTATACAGCCCAACAAGCTCCAGCAAAATAACCCTTGTTGCAGTGACCAGATACTCAGGAAATACGCAACCACAATTGCCACATAGAAATACAAAATAATAGCAATGCCATTCAAAGATATTTTTCATCACAAGAAGGACAAGGACGGCAACGCTAAGCCATCAAGACTGTTAACTTCCATTCATCTCACAAACAAGAGCCCTTCGGCCTCATCAGCCTCTTCTAGTGCTTCTACTTCTACCTCCGATCCTTCCTTGATTACTTCCCATTCCCTGGACGCTCTAGAAAGAAAACTTCATTCAACAAAGTCAGCGCTCTCGATATCAAATTTGAAAAAGGCCTCCACTGAGTTAAACCCAAAGAGCCACCGCAAACATTCAGAGAGTATTTCTCTTGGCTCTATCAATCCTTTTTCAAAAGACAAGAGCCGCCGCGCTACTGGGGACTCTGATAGTCACAAACAAATCACAACTCATCATGGGGCTTTGACTCATGCTCCTGGCAAAATAAATTTGATGATGGGTAACCATAACTCACCCCAAGGTGATGAAGCAAATGTAGTCACCCCAACAAAGGACACGCCCATTATCCCTAAAAAACAATCGTCTGTTAATACAACCCCAAAACCATTACCGTCAATTGATTCTGTGCCAAAGAAAAAGGATTCTATCATACAGTATAATCCTTATGGCAGCAATTCCATCCCATCGCATTATCTGTACTCGCTGCGTCCTGCTTCTCAGTATAACACTACCAACCATTTAACTGCCAGAATTAGCACCGCTGCTAGTGTCTCTGAAGATAAACCCAGAGTGTTGCCATTACCAATTGAAAGTCCTAACAGTTTTTTGCCTCAGTTACTTCAGCAACTCCACGTCGACATGTATGATGAATACGTATTGCCAGACTCAGATTCCAGTAAAAATAGAAAGTTGGGTGATGGTGCTTCTGCGTCAGTTCGAGTCGTCTTAGTTAGAGCGGATAAAGTATCTAGAGCGTTGAAGAAATTTGTGATGTTTCCAAGAGAACAACCTAAGTATTTTTATACCAGGTGCAGTAAAGAGTTTGTCATTGCCAAAGCTTTATCGCCTTATGAGCATATTGTTACAACCTACTCACTTGTAAAAGTCCCATCCATTGCTGAAATGACCCGTGGTTGGGGATTTGTGTTAGAATTATGTCCTGGTGGGGATTTGTTCTCTTTAATTGGTCGCAGTGGCTGGAAGTCCACCAGCAACGAAGAAAAATTCTGCATCTTCAAACAAATCTGTTTAGCTGTCAAGTTTATGCATGACAATGACATTGCTCATCGTGATTTGAAACCTGAGAATGTATTACTCACCGACCGTGGTACGGTGAAACTTACAGATTTTGGTGTTTCCTCGTTTGGACATGAAACCCACGGTGATTTCGCATCTCCGATCAAACTTTCTACCGCGTACGTTGGCTCTCCTCCTTATTCTCCACCGGAAGTTATGTACTTTCAATCTTGGAATAAAAAGCAAAAAGACGATCCAAATTTACCAAAATATGATTCCTTTAAAATGGATTGTTGGGCGTTGGGTATGCTTTTGTTTTGTATGGTGTATCAAGGGACACCTTTTCAAGAGGCCTCTTCATCAGATTCATTTTATCGTGAGTTTACCTCGGCCTATGATGCATTCCTCTCCAAGACTCCATCTTTCAAACAACCTGGTAATTATAGCGTAAAGGGACCAGGCGTTGAGTATAAATATGGGCAAGCTTTCAAAGATTCTGGTGCAAGCCGTGTTGCATGGCGTCTTTGTGATCCAGATCCAAAAACTAGGTATACAATGAAGGATTTGTTTAGTGATCCATGGTTCCTCAACCTCGAAATGTGCCATGAAGAATATGATGAGGAGGTGTTGATGACACGTATGAAGTCCCATAGTTGTGATGCTGCTTCTCTATTTGATGATGAAAGCGTTCCAAAATCAGTATTAGAAGCCGAATTGACTCATGGTAGAGAGGTAAAGAGAGAAGTTCCGGCTCAACCTTCAGATCCAAAGAAGTCGATGCTTGATGTTGGGGTATCTTCTGGTAGTACTTCTTCGCTCCCACCACCAGAAACAAAGAAGTCGATACTTAATGTTGGCTCATCCTTGCATACTAATTCTCTTCCTGATATTTCTGAAAAGAATGTTGAATCTAAGCCAATTTCTCCGACTATCACCAAAAAAAATAATAGCCTGGTGACGCACACTTTCGAATCTGCCACTGCCCAAGCACAAGCATCCGCCATGAGCCCAACAAAGGAATTGTTTCCAGTTGTTGAAGATGAGGAAAGAAGTGATAATAAAGATATGGATGAAATTGAAAAGTCGTTGGAGAGAATACCTATTAAGGATAAGAGTGAACCAGAGATTGGAATATCTTCCCAAGGTGAAAGTGAAGCTGAAGGCTCGGCTATAGAATCACCAGCCAAGGCTTGTCCAACAATTGCTGAATTGATCAAAGAGTTGCCAACAAGCAAATACTGTAAAGGCAGAATCAGGAAACATCACCATACTAGTATTTCCGATATTACCCAAAATGCTCTTGGGAGAGGACTGCAAAATTATGCAAATGGTGGATATACTAGTGCTGCGGCCAGTTATTCAGCTGTTGGGACTCACCGTATGTACAGTAAAGTTTGATTCCAAGAATCTTAGTTGGCCAAGGGAAAATAAATAGTACGTTTAAGCTATCTCCTTCAAAACCAATAACTAGTTTCTGCTTTACCTTTTAGTTTGTTTGTTTGTTTGTTTGTTTGTTTGTTTGTTTGTTTGTTTGTTTGTTTCTAGTGGCTCATTTAATATTCTCTATTAATTATTTTTTTTTTTTTTTTTTTTTGCTAGCTTTTATTGAGCTATGCGCATGTTTTAGATTAATTTTAATTTTTTGTTTTAGTTTTTCTTCCTATATATCTTCGGTCATTATTTTACACTCATCTAGTATTCAAAGTTTTTATTTTTTATTTATGTTTATTTTTTGTTGTTGGTTGAAAATAGACTTTGTGATGGTTAAAAATTGGGCCAACGAATGTAGGTAATAGTGGAATGAAAATTGTGGGTAATGGAGCTAACTTCTTGTTCACTTTTGATCCCTGCTTGCCACTGTTATATTCTCTTTTTCTAATAAATAAAAAAAAAATGTCGTTTTTAACAATCTGTTCCTCAATTAATGAAAACTATGGGATCTCTCTGGTTATGATAACAAGGCTAATATTATCACGTGCGACATCACATGTCAGAAACTTTGGACGTGTCAAAAAAAAAGAAATAAAAGAAAAAGAAAAAAAAAATAGGCAGATCTTACTTAATTTGAGAGATGCAAAATATAGAAATACCAACCATATACAGAAATAAAGGTGTGAAGACAAAACAAAAATAGTAATTAAGTCACTGGTCTGGCCTTTTTACTAAAAAAAAATCATTTTATTTCATATATCCTGTTTTTTGTGCTGAGAAAGCATAGATTTATATAATATAATAAGGTGTCGAGAGTTTTGTTAGTTGACAACGGCAAATATGAGTCTTGTGGCCAACCCTAATGCCATTCAGGATCGGACTCTTGAATTCAAGCAATGCGTCACCAATTTCAATAGAATAAACCGCGATAAATTGAAGAGCAAGCTGTCGCCCGCTCCTGCCGTCAATAAATCAGAATTTAGTTCAAGGGCTGGGACGATTGCCAAAGATATTGCTCATGCCACTGAATTATTGGGGAAATTGGCATTACTTGCTAAAAGAAAGCCGTTATTCGACGATCGACCAATCGAGATTGCCGAATTGACCTATGTGATCAAGCAAGATATTTTCAGGGTTGAGAAACAATTGAAAGAATTGCAGCATTATGCCAGCACAGGACAACAGATTTCGTCATCCAATAAGTCACAAATTAGTACATTTTCTAAAAATGTGTTACAGATCCTTAACACCAAGACCAAGAATATGAGTGGGGAATTCAAAAGTGTCCTTGAGATGCGTCAAAAGAACGAAATGGAGAGTAAAGAACGGAAAAACCAATTTCTATCTAAAAGTGCCAACACCTTGGACAATAATGGCAGTGGCAATAATAACGATCCCCTTTTTCGTCAACAATCTTCAATGGGAGGCGCCAGCGAAAATCCATTTTTATCATCACTTGCCACTGATGACCCAGATGTTTCCATCCCAGGGGACTCGCCTTATCTTTCTATTCCGGAACAAACACAGCAAATGGCGCTCCTCGAAGAACAATCGCAAGAGTATTTACAAGAACGTAATAGAGCAGTGGAAACCATTGAGAGCACAATTAACGAGGTTGGGAATTTATTCCAACAATTGGCAACAATGGTGAACGAACAAGGCGAAATGATTCAGAGAATTGATAGTAATGTTGATGACATCGAGATGAATATTCAAGGAGCCCAAAGAGAATTGTTGAAATATTTCAGTAGCATTAGTAATAATCGGTGGTTGTATGTCAAGATATTTGGGATCTTAATCTTCTTCTTTTTGCTTTGGGTGTTGGTCAGTTAGGTATTTTCTTTTATTTTTAACTTTTTTCTTTTCTCTCTATATCATTAATGCATCACTATTAATTAGATTCTGATTATATTATTATCACCTTTTTTCAATAGAATGAAGATTTTGTCATATTATTGATTCGTACTTGTGTATCTTACATCTTATTATGGACAATGGGGATGCTAACAAGTTTTATTTGATGGTAGTCAATAAAAAAAAAATACATAAACAGATTTGAATAAATTAAAGAAAAAAAAAACTGAAAGTGAAAAAGAGTGAGAGAGAGAGAGAGGAAAAAAAAAAGAAAGGGATAAAGTACAAATCAACACAACAAATCATAATCCGAATAGTAGTATTGATATTGTGTAAGGAAAACATAATAACCTTCGATATAACATATAACAAACGATACCTATGTTAATCTAAACAATAACTTTACTCCTGGGCATCCTGGAATGCAACAATCTGGAAGTAAATAATAGCAAAATAATAACTCCAAATGAAACAAAGCCATAATATTTTCGTCACTATAGTCTCCTGTATTAATGAATAAATGAATGAATAATGATCATGATGATAATAATAATAATATTATTAGATTAAAAACAATGCCTGGTGGAACTTAATTGAAACATTTATTGGACATTTAGACAGTTCCTCTAAGGAAATTTTGAACGAAACCATTGTCTTTGATTGTGTTATAACTGATTTCATCGTCAAAGTATTTCATAACGTGTGCCTGTTGTTTCCAGAAATTGATGGTTTCTTGATATTCCATTTGACCCTTCATATACAAGACATTTTGCACAGCCAAGGAGTTAACGAAACGGTTTCTTTCAAATTCTTGTCTGACCTTTGTTCTCATGGCAGAAGTTGGCATATCCAATTCGTACAATTCAATGAAAGTTGGAGAATCACGAATAAATTTACGGTACAAACTAAGCACACGCTTCTTCATTTCAACAGAAGAAGCCGAGCGCTTAGTAGTTTCAGCAAAGGCGGTGGCCATAGTCATCTTGAAGTGGGTATTTTAATCTTAATTCCGGTTACTCTCGTGAGAATCCCAGTTGCACCTTCGCATTTGATGGAGTATTTGGTTTTTTTTTTCTTTGCAATCCTCTGGCTGTGGTTGGCCATCTCCGTTCTCTTACCGGGGCACATAATATATAAATAGTCACGTTCTATATGCATAAAATACACGTGATAAAGATAAGATGCCTGGAGAAGTAGGGGCATAAGGGAAACCCCCAGGATATATAATAAGAAATGCAGAACTTCTCTGCAGTTATTCTGGAAATATAAATGACAAACCAAGATGGAAGAGCAATATCAATGTATTTTTGAGCGTAATTAGGTAACCCAAAAATCTTTTTGGCTTTTGGCTAGTCATCCAGTGCCTCCCTCTACTATAATGATGATCCATAGCTAATGTAGCTAAAACTTTTCCTTTTGGTTTCATGGCTCCGAAGAGAGACAAACCTAGCATAGTAAATTTCTTTTTTTTGTTGTTTTTTTTTTTTTTTTGTTGAATTTTTTAATGACATTGTAATCACTACTTTAAATAACATGCAAATCGATCATTTTATCCATAATGTTCTCGAGCCAAACTTTTTTTTTTTTTTTTTGATTCAAATACATAACTTTCTTGTTCAAAAATTTTGATCACGACATATAGATCACTTGATAACTTCTACAATGAGGGTTTATTTAGGCCACTTTTTCTCAACAATCATAAAACATTTTTCCCACCAATATATGTAGCCATCTTTTTTTAACATCATGCTCTTCAGTTGGTTTTTGCTATAGATCGCCATAAAGGATTCCATTAATGATTCAGCATCCTTTCCGTACTTTTCTGCCCCCACTGCAGATGATACTTATGGTGAAAGTGAACATTGAATTCCATCAGTTCGAAGACCTGCCTATCATCATACTCCAGAATACTTGGTTCAAGAGTGATGGTTAATTGTTGATACATCTTGATCATGTTTTCCCATCATCCTTCAATTTTTGCCTTTTTTGGTTTTGGCTCATCCTTGACCACGGGATGCTCATTTTTTCCTAATGTAGTCAATACGGTTTCAATCGATTGCTTCTCTACATCACCACACATGATGTTTTCAAAATCATCAATGTGGAAAAACGCAATACCAGGTAAAGAGAGATAAGCCCAAAGCTTTACCGATAAAGGAAACGGTTCTTTCTCTTCTTACTCTTCTTACTCTTCTTACTGACTCGGATTAAATTTTATAGGAGTCCATGGTGCTTTTACTTATTTAACCTTTCCAAATCTGGCTTATAATCCTATGAAAATTTTAAATTCAACTCTTTGTTGATAAATTTAAGGCCTGGGTTGGTTAAGGAGCCAAAAAAAAACGACAATTATATAGATTTTTTTTTGGTTAAGAAATTTTTTTTTAGGATTATATTCCTTATTCTTATTTAAAAGAACAGTAAATAAAAAATCCCGTACTATATTTATGCAACCACAGGTCACTTTCTCAACACGAAGCCGATATTTATATATTTCAAGATGATTCTGATAATAACTATCCACCCACTCTTACCCTTATCAAAAAACTAAAACCCACTGTTAGGAAAAACCTATTAATGAAAAATCCATTAACAAAATTAAATGATTCTTTGTGAATTTTAAAGGTTCTCACAGCATGTCACCCCCTTTACACATACAGAGTACCCCCTGCTACGTATAATCTTGTTGTCCCGGGTAACAGCTTTCATCCCCCCATCAACAGCACCATACAAGTTTCACACTCACTTAAAAAAAACAAAAACGAAAATTTACATACATCGAATGCTAGCAACAGGACCTTCCAATATATCATAATTCTTATCATGTATGTTTAAATGGTTCAAGTATAAAGAGAGATAGAGAAGAAGATCGAAGGATATAATGTGGAAAATATGGGGAAGTTGAAAGGGACAGCTTATGGAGAAAGAACAGTGATGATGGCGATAAGCGATAAGAGCCACAATAATGTCTTTGCAAGAAGATGTGTTTTAGAAAGTCTTGGATATTTGTCTTGTTATGGATCTGATGACTGTCATTTACCGCTCCCCTCATTTTCTTTTTTGATTGGACTCATTTGCATAATATTGGATAATGTGTAAATACTAACTTTGATAGGTCCGAACTCAGTGAAGAATACAGTCCGGCATTTGCTCCATTCTTTGGGTTTGCAGGGTACGTAAAATATCTTTCCAATAGAAAACAACTAGTGGATATGAGTAAATTTTTTTTTTTTTTTTTGTGATGGTATATACTGACTTTAAACAGCTGTGCTGCCGCCATGGTCCTTAGTTGTGCTGGTGCTGCTATTGGTACTGCCAAGTCAGGTATCGGTATATCTGGTGTTGGTCTTTACAAACCAGACCTCATTATGAAGTCCCTCATTCCTGTTGTCATGTCCGGTATTCTCTCGGTTTACGGGCTTGTGGTTGCCGTGTTAATTGCTGGTGATTTATCCCCAACTTCAAATTACTCTTTGTTCAATGGGTTTATGCACTTGGCTTGTGGGGTTTCGGTTGGCTTTGCCTGTTTGTCGAGTGGTTATGCCATTGGGATTGTTGGTGATGAAGGGGTAAGACGTTATTTGCATCAGCCTAAGCTTTTTGTGGGTATTGTCTTAATTTTGATTTTTAGTGAAGTGTTGGGATTATACGGGATGATTGTTGCTTTGATCTTGAATACAAAGGGAAGTGGTTGAAATTATAGAGGTTAAAAGAAAAAGAATAATAAATTTGTGTTTTCTTGGATATGCCTACAGAAATCATAAAAGTGATACTAAATTATCGTGATATTCAAGGTTCAATTTGATTCTCATTCTTTTTCTTTTTCGGATGGGAATAAAAACATATAATACGGTCTGGAACTGCAATTTATTGACATGCCAATTTAAATTGTCTTTTTTCTTTTTTTTTTTTAATTATTATCAATCTAATATACGAGTTTATGGAAAATTTAGGAAGTTGTCTTGAAGATGTGAGCTTACTGTATACAGCTTAGTTTTCAGGGAAAACAAAAAGGGCTACGACATTGTAGACAACAATTGTTGATAACAAAACCGCGTATAATAAATTGAAATAAGAGAGAGAAAAGAAAAGTTCTTTTAATAGTATACAAAATCCAACTTAGGCAGAAGTATCCATTGGAACAACCCCACTTCTACTCAATGCCACTGACCCTTTATCATCAATGTATTGGTCTGAAAATTGTTCCAAAAATTGCACCGAACGTCTAGCGTCTAAGAATAAGGTATATGATTTCTTAATATCTTGGATTTCCACAGTAGTCGCTCTTCTTTTAATAGCAATTTGGTTGGACACACTGATCAAATTGGCAGCATATCTTAAACTGGTCTCCTCGGCGATTTTTGTCAACAATGCTAACGAATCATTGGATAATTCCACTTCCTCTTCTTTGGCTCTGATACCAAGAATCGTCTTCATTTCATTGGCATTGTAATTGGAGGTGGAGATAATAATGGAACGATCCAATAAATCCGCTGGTAAGCCATGAGGGGTCTTGTAATTAGTGCCTCTGGTTTGAGAAATACCACGGTTGGTGGCCATCATCACGATTGGTGAAAAGTCATCTTCGAGGGCTTTATTCAAGAATGAAAAACATTCAATGTCTAACATATGAATTTCATCGATGAACAACACCCCTGGAATAATTTCGGCTTTCCCTTCTTCTTTCCATTCGGCAACTTTGATATTGATTTGATCACGAACTTCTTGGCGGATTTCACCAGTGTCACCAGAGAAGAGCGCAAGGAATCCTTGTGATCTAGAATTGATGACATCGATATCATGTAACGAGACAGTATGAACAACATCCGATTTCTTTTGAAGTTCCCCTTCTGGGCATTGAATAAATTTCACGTCTGGTCCCATGGCATCGTAATCACGGGCTCTAGTGTATGAACGTCCCAATCTTGTGATTTTACCACTGGCTTTGTCTATAGAAATAATATCCCCAGCAATAACTTTTTCCTTTGATAAACTATCGATCATCTTGTTACCCAATTCGTAAATGGTTTCCATATCGGTGGTCTTAATTGTCAACTTCCCTTGCTTGTGACCACCAGTTAATGAACGGTCAATTTGGATTTCCACAACCTCCCCTTCAATAATCTCTGTTTCTTCCTTGATTCTTACCCCAATAGATTTACGGAACGCTTGAATCAATGCCTCGGTTTTACTAAGTTCTAAAGAGTAAATTTCTGATGCCGAAAGCACGGTGAATGGCACATCTTTACCCAAGCTGTTAGAAAGACCCATGGCAAGGGCGGTTTTACCAGTGGATGGCGGACCAGCAATCAAAACAGCACGACCAGCAATACTACCTTGTTGAACCATCTTAAGAATGATACCTGCCGCCTTACGGGCGTTCAATTGCCCAACCATCCCTTGGGCCACTTCACGGGGTTGTAGGTTCTCATCAAGCCCAAGCCCCGAGATATGGGAATGTGCAGCAATGAGACTGAGAGCAGGCGCATCAGATTCCTTAACCGTGGAGATAGACATTTCTGATGATTGCAATATTATAATATTATACGGTTGGAGTAAGATTTCCAATGCTGAAGGTGATGGGCCTTTGTTATTTTTTTTTCTCTTATTTTTTTTTTTTTTTCCTTCTTTGCTTACCCGACTGTGCAGTGTGTGCCAAACCCCCTGCTGTTTATCCAAAACGTTCAAAGACGTCAAAAGCATTAGAATGACAGAAGGCGTGAGTAGTAGTGATAGTAAATATACTAACAGAATACAGCAATGGAACTACTCGCAGCCTGTTTTCCTTGTCTCCCTGTTCCTCGCGCTCCAGTCCTTAGGATCAATGGGGGATCATTCAGGATCATCAAACTTCTTGGGGAAGGAGGGTTCTCATATGTGTATTTAGTGGAGCTGAGTGATGGCAATCGCTACGCCCTTAAGAAGATCAGATGTGCTTATGGTGCCGAAAGTATTAAGAACGCAATGAATGAGGTGGCTGCGTACAAGGAATTCAACAGCCCGTACATTATCAAGAGCGTCGATACCAGCATCGTGGAAGAGAAAGACGGGCTGAAGTCTATCTATATTCTTTTACCGTACTACGAACACGGGACACTTCAGGACCTATTAACCGATAATATCATTAAAGGCAACCATATTAATGAAAATGAAGCCATACGATTATTCATTGGTATTTGTCGTGGGTTACAGGTGATGCATCGTCATAAACTTAGCTACGCGCAAAATAGTTCCACCACTAACGATATCGACATGGAGATCCAGCGGATGACAAGAGACTCTCATGATATCACTCCTAGCAACAAGAAAAAAGGCCTTGATGATATCAACAGGGCGTTGGAATCTCGAGAATCCGATGTTTTACTTCTTGATAGTGATGAGGAAGACGACGATCAAGAAATCGACACCGATGCCGATACCCTTATGGGGCTGACCACCGCCCAGAATGTGGCCCACGCGTTAAACGAAGGGGGCTCTTTAACGGGTAACGATAATTTGTTCCTTGAAACCACAGAAATGGGAGAAACGGTGCCGTACGCCCACCGAGACCTCAAACCCGCCAATGTCATGTTATCTGTTGATGGGATCCCTGTGCTCTGTGATTTGGGATCTACTGCAAAAGCCCATATCCATATTAAGAACCGTCAACAGGCTTTGTCTCTTCAAGATCTTGCTGCTGAACATTGTACCTTGCCATATCGTGCCCCAGAACTCTTGGATGTCAGTACCGGGGCATTCATTGATGAAAGAATCGATATTTGGTCTTTAGGTTGTACTTTATACGCTTTGCTTTATGGATCTTCGCCTTTCGAAAGAGCTGAAGCAGAAAGTGGAGCCAGCGTGAGTTTGGCAATCAGTTCTGGTAAATATGAGTTCCCTCGTGATGATGTGTACTCCGATAATATTAAAGATCTTATCAAATTCTGTTTGGTTCTTGATCCCCTGAAAAGACCAACAATAGAACAAGTTCTCTCCAAAGCTTTGACTTTGAGCCAATAGTTTAATTTTGAATAGTTTTTTCTTTTTCTTGTTCTTTTTCATATACATAAATATTATTATAATGAATTTTTCCCGCTATTTTCTTTTTTTCGTTTCGTTTCGCTCCCTTCTTCTTGGTCCTTCTTTCCCTAGACAATTCGTTATAAATACAAACGCACTGAATACGTGAATCAATAAAATATGTAACAAGCAGGAAATATACAATAAATTAAGGCTATACATCGAAATCAAGAACACTAATATATGAAAAAAATAAATACAAAAAAAAAAGAAATGAAAAGAATAAAAAAAAAACCAAAAAAAAGGAACAAATAAATGATTATAACAATAAGCGGTTTCGTTTATACCTTTTAATAATAAGCCCCTTTACAACCCAAGAAAAAAAAATTATCATCACATTTTGGCACATTCTAAAACAACAAAAATTTAACATCATCCTTCTTTTCATCATCATTAACTTTTAATTCATCCTTCTGAACCTCTGCACCTTTGCCCTCCATAACAACTTGTTGAACGTGCTCCTTTTGTTTAGCACGATCTCTCATTCTTTCTTCAATCGTTCCACGCACAACCATACGGTACACTGTGACTTGTTTGGTTTGTCCAAGACGATGGGCACGGTCCATGGCTTGCGAATCAATAGTTGGGTTCCAATCCGAATCATAGAAAATTACAGTATCAGCAGCAGTTAAGTTGATACCCAATCCACCAGCTCTAGTGGAAAGTAAAAAAATAAAAAGCTCGGGCTTAGTTTGCCAGTCATGCACCAAATCACGACGGTCATCAAGTTTCGATGACCCATCAAGACGAATAAACTGGTATTGACGGAAAGTGAGGTACTCCTCCATGAGATCCATCATTTTTGTCATTTGGAAATAAATAAGAACACGATGGTCATTTTTCTGCAAGTCAACCAACATCTCGTCCAACTTGGACAATTTACCAGAATCGGTGATGAAACGATTCATTGACGGAATGCGAATAGTGGAATAACCAATCTTATTATTCATTGGTTGTGGCATCATATTGGTTTGTGGATACTCGGAAATTGGCACCCTTTTCTCAAATAATTCATATTCCTCATTGAGAGACATTGGTAAAAGAGATTTTTTGATCATTGGATTGAATAAAGTATGTTTCTTTTCAATAACAAATGAGCTACTCGAGCACAGTATTTCAATCGATGGAGCGGTGGCCTTTGGCTCAGCAGCTGAGTCCATGACCTGGAAATAATTTTCTTCATAGTATTGATCTTTGACATTCATCAATTTACTTAAAATACTGTCATTGTCATGACCTTTAACGACATGCAATTTTCCAGATTCTGTCTTGCAAGAGTCATTATATGAATGTAAAGAAATAGCCTTTTCCAAAGTGCCCTTTCTCAATTCTTTTGAATTTGGCAAATCAATCATTGAGGTCACATTGCCCATGTCGTGATGTAAATAATCTTCATTCCAAATATTCAATAAATGATTCACAACCTTATTGCGCATCCCTACTGAGTTTTCTTCATTAGGTCTAATCAATTCATTGTAAATTAAGGTAGGCAATGTTGCGCTAATGACATTTCGGTTGGAATAGCGCACATCCAAAATAGATTCATTACTTTCCTTCAGGAATGACACGGTATCGGCGAATGACCCAAAATTGAAACTAGATTTAGTATCAGCTCTTTCAAATAAATCTGGGTGATTACAAACTTTTCTAAATTGCATCACAAGATTGGACAAACTATCATCACCACTATTGTTGCCACCCTTTTTAGTACTCTCAAGAATGTCAATGAGAGATATTTGCGACTTCAAAATCTGGTACAATCTTTGTTGACGGTTTGTCAAATCACAGAAAACATCGATTTCCACTTTATCACCCAATTCCTTTTGGACATTTTTCTTGATACGACGCAACATGAATGGTTTTAAAATCATATGAAGTCTTCGAAGCTGAGCCTCATTCAATTTGGAATTATTAGTGGCATGATTTTCAATATCTTTTGAAAACCATTCACTGAATTCGTCATGACTATCGAACAACGTTGGCATAATAAAATGTAAAAGCGCCCACAATTCTTGCATGGAATTTTGGATCGGAGTACCAGTTAATAACAATCTATTTCTGCACTGCAATCCAAGTAAGATTTTCCATCTAGATGACTGAGATGACTTAATAGCTTGAGCTTCGTCAAGGATCATATATTGCCATTTGATTTTTTGGAAGTATTGAGCATCTGCGACAATCAATTGGTAAGAAGTGACCAAGACATGGAATGGAGAATCACGATTGTAGATGACATTTTTCCTATCCCAAAATTTACGCAACACTTTACGATCTTTAGCATTCCCCCAATATGGTAAGACTTTAAAGTCAGGAACAAATTTTGTGAGTTCTTGTTGCCAATTATGAAGCGTGGATGCTGGAGTGACAACTAAGAATGGGCCCCAAATGTTGTGAGTTTCTGCGAGATACGCAAGGGTGGATATACTTTGAACAGTCTTACCAAGACCCATCTCATCTGCCAAGATACCATTAATACCTTTATCATACAAATTAGCTAACCAATTCAAGCCCTTGAGCTGGTATTCTTTCAAAGTACAAGTTAATAATTTTGGTTGATCAATCTGGATGTCACCAAGGGATGTTGGGTTTTGGAAGTTCATTTCGTTTTCATCATCTTGGTTATTGAATTCATCAGCCTTGGATTTGGCGGCCATAAGAGCGGACTGAGCGTTTTCTGCAGCCTTTCTTTTAAGGGTTTCATCATCTTCATTTTCAAAATCAATATTGGCAATATCATTTTTTGTAGCATTAACTGGCTCTTCAACATCGGCATGTTTGGATCCAGTTTTGAAGTGGTCTTGCAAATTGGAATCTCTATCTGCCCCTTCGATTTCATCAGTTTTGATTTTTTTACCAATAAAATGGGAATACAATTCGGTTTGAGTTAACAAGAAATTCAACTTTCTAGATTGACGTTGAGCTTCTCTTTCTTCTTCTTGCTTTTTGGCCAAATCAATCGCCTCTTTTTCCGCCTTCTTTCTCATATCACGCTCTTCTCTTTCATTCTTTTTCCAGAAGTTGAACATTTCTCTCATAGATCTTCTTGCTTTAGTTTGCAAATCTTTCAAGTTCTTGTTAGTTCTGACTTTCCATTTAGAGGATTCTCTGGCGGCTAATAATGCTGTCTTTCTCAAGTTGATGATCTTGGCTTGTTGAGATTGAACCATCATCCTATGAGTTCTTGGACCGTCTTTTCTCGCCATATCCTTCCAGATATTCAAATACACATTATCATATTGTCTTTTAATGGCCCGTATTTCCTTTTGAGAAAGTTTTGGAGCAGCTGGCGCGGTAACAGCAGGCTTGGTATTAGATTCATCATCAGTACCATTTGAAGGTGATGAGGTTGTTGGGGCTTTTAATTTAAGTTTTATCTTTGGAGTTGGTTGATCAGAATTCTGTTCATTATTTTGTTTAGAAGCAATTTTCCTCTTGGCCCTTTTGCGTTTAACCTTGGTTTCGCCGTCATCAAGTTCGGCATCCGAAAATTCTTCCAACTTTGCGGCACCATTTTTGGCTGTTTTGCTGGCGCCATTCTCACCAGTAGGCATGGCTTCAACTTTTGTAGCAGCAGCACGTCTTCTTCTAGTCTTTTTAACAAGTGGTTGTTGGACGGACTCCAAGTTGTCAGCGCCCAGACTCTTGTTATTAGAGACGAACTCATCAAGGACAATTGATTCATCAAGATGATCGGAAGATGCTCTTCTTTTTCTAGACTGGGCTGGTTGCTGTCCAACACCTGCTTCATCTTTCTTTGTTCTTTTGCCACCACGCTTCTTTGGAACGGTAGTGGCAGCACCATTCGCAGCATCTAGGAGCGGTGTTTTATTAGCATCACCATCATCGCAGAGATCTAGCTTGTTCATTACTTGTTGTTTGAGGACCGGCCTGAATGACTTTGCTTGTTTAGCGAATCTCGCCAAATTTTCATTAATTTCTGCTTGATATATAGAGGCATTTGATGCTTGAAGGGCAATGAGATCAAGGCTAGCAACGCTTGATAGTCTGGTGGTCAAGTGTTGTAGGGCCGTAGATTTTTCGGCGGCGTAGACATCGTCATTAGCTCTGGCTAACTCCATTTGGAGAAGAGCCTTATCTTGAAAAGGCAGATCCATTAATACTGAGTCAGTTGCTGGGTCTTCTGGTCTTGCCATTACAATTGGCTGGTATTTTTTTTGTCTGTGCGTTGGATTTTTTTTTTTTTTTTGCAAAAATGCTGGTTGGTTGTTATATTGTTGTTGTTTTGTTAGATGGTGGTGATTTTATATATGGTGACAATAGGCGATTGTAGTATTTTGGTTGCCAATTGTAGAAGAAGGTGTTTGTAGGAAAGGGGATGATGGGTGGCGTCAGACAACAAACAACGTAAAGAAGGACAGGAAAACCCCAGCAAAAGTTGTTGCGGGAGGAGAGTGGGTGGTGTGCCTTGTGTTGCTTGGTTTGGCCAGAGTTTTTCATTCGTTGACTTTTTATGGTGGTGAAAAATTGCATCGATCGCGCATTGTTTTTTTTTTTTCTCTTCTTTTGTTATTTTGTATCATTATTACGACTATCATTACAGTTTTTTATTATTAATACACTTTTTATTATTAGTACTATACATCATCAAAACCCAGCCTTCTTCTTCTTTCCCTTTTTGGCCTTTGGACCTTGGAACTTCCTGATCTGCTTCTTCTGCTGGTTGCGCTTCACCCCTTTATTCTCCTTTCTAATTTGAAGATTCTCTTCACGAATACGGAGTCTATCTTGAACATTCTTCTTCACGGTATTTTTACGCTCATACCACTGGTTCTCACTTTTCCGCTTCAATCTTTCTTTGTTCTTCAAAGCTTTCTTCAACATCTTTTCATCGTCCTTGACCTTCACACCCTCAGCCTTTTGGAGCATCCTATTCCATTTGTCCTTTTCTTCAGCTTCTTTACGGGAAGTTTCGTCCATTCTGGCATACTTGTCCTTCTTTATTTGAACTTTCTTAAGATGGGCTTTGATGTCTCTATTAGCTGGACCTTTCTTTTTTTTCATTTTTCGAAGCTTTGTAAGATCCGATGTAGTTCTATCACCATCATTGAAGATAATGTTTTGAAATAACACCCCGTTTTCTTCACTCGCTTTTGCTTCTTCATTATCACTATCCACATCACTATCAATCTGGCCCATTGTTTCATCCTCATCCTCCTCATCCTCCTCTTCCTCCTCGTCATCCTCTCTTTTACGTTTCAACAAGTCTCTTTGTTCTTGCTTCTTGCGACGTTCCTCTAAAATCTGCTCTCTGGATTTTGGGGCGCCAGGAGCTTTACTACCAGGAGCCTTTCTTTTCGCCTTCATGGTCTCGATCTTCTGTTGTAATTTGGCTTTCAATTTACTCATATTCTCCTCTTTTTTTTTTTTTTCTTCGGGACTCAATTCCTTCTTACCATTGTTCTTTTTCACCGCTTCATGTTGTTCTTGTTCCTTTGGGGACCCCAATTCAATTTCGTTACCCTCGTCATCGTAAATGATTGTTACATCATCATCATCAGATTTGATCAATTGATCATCATCATCTTCTTCTTCATCTTCATTGTCATCATTCAATGGTTTCAACGCCATTAAACCTGACATAGCAACACTCGGCAACTGGACCGGTTTGGCATCTGCGGCTTTCTTTTTTAAAACGTCGGCAGCGGTCAAACTCTTGTCGTTCTGACTTTCTGGATCAAGCTTCAATTTCTTGTTCTTGCGTAGCTGCTCTTTCGTTTGTTTTTTTTGTCTCCATTGTTCCTGGGTGTCGTCATCGTAGTAATACTTCGATGGAATCAATGAAAGAAGTCCATCGAATGCTGAAGAGTTCTTCTTAAGACGTTCCTTTATTTAAGGGTTAGTAAAGATCCTATAAAATTCAAGAGAACTTCTTCCACTACCAAGAATAGAATAGTCGCATCTATTGATAGTTCTTTAACAAATATACAATTATCAGAAGAAAAGAAAACATACTTCTAGCGTCTCACTCATATCTTTATCAATATTAACTTAGTTTTCTGTGATACTGTGTAAAGATAATAGTTTTCTATCTGGGAGGGAAATTTTTCAGAAGAAAAAAAAAAAAAAAAAAAATTTTAACTGTATCGCAATGTCCTGCAGCCATCACATGGAGGGATGAGCATCGCAGATAGCTAGGCTAGCCTATCCACAAAATATCTCTTTTTTTGAGTATATTATCTGGTGTTGTTGTTCTTTAATGGTAAGCAATTATGGTATCGTCAGTATTATCAAGTATGCACATCAAAGGATGGAAGTCCTTTCCTGGGGGAAGGGGGGTTATCTGGGGCTCTGTTGTTTGTTATGGTAAATGCATTTATTATTTAATATGGCTGTGGAGGAAATTTGATAATCTTAAGTGGGTTCGGAATCTTCCTAGCTCTTCACCATTATATTTATTATATATATCACTCCATCATTAATCGTGCACTAGTGGTTTTTAGCTGTTTGCCGAATCTTCCCCGAGTCATGTGAGTAATGAGGGTAAGCCTTCAATGATCATGCCGCAACTGAATTCCTTAACCATTGCACAAATATACTGAATCATTACATTATAATAGATTATACATTTGCATATCCTGGATACCAATTTAACAGTTTGAATAGTTACTATTGACCAGTCCAAAAAAGAATATTCTTATTCAACAAAACATTTTACAATTACGAAAAAAACAAAGCACGTCAAACATGTCAAACGGTTTCTTCAATGACCCATTTTTCCATGACCCTTTCTTCACTAATGATCCATTCTTTTCACAAATGGGCACCCGTGATAGAAGAAGAATAGATCCAAATCAGAACCATTTCCCTGGTCAAAACCAAATGATTGGACCCACTAATAATCATGGCATGATGATGCTGATGATGCCATCGCCAATGGACCTTCACCAGCAAATGATGTCAACGATGATGGACCACAGTAATGGCATGATTAGTGGATTCCAAAACAATAGTTATTTCTTTGGCGGTAACTCTCCTGGAACAACTAGACCTAGTACCGGACAAATCAAGACCCAAGTGGCCAGGGATCATTATACCCTCACATTGGAAATTTACAACTTGGATAAATCTTCCCTTGATCTTCATGTAGACCCATACTCTAAACAAGTTATGGTTTCGGGATCCGTTAGAAACGAGGTCAATCAGAATGGCTTCCATAGTGTCAGTACCGAACTGTTCCAGCAATCTGTTGGATTGCCGGTGACCGAGCCTAACGAGTTAATTGATGATCAAAACGTTGTGGTGCAGTATGAGAATAATGTATTGACTATTGAAATTCCAAAAGTATCAATGAAGCTGTTACCAGGGAATGATGAACCAGGGAATGATGAACAGTATGATGTTGGTCGCATTGAGGAAATTCCATGAGAAAAACAAAGGACACTCTAAACGATTTTATGAATTTTGAAGGTGTTTTTTTTTTTTTCTTTTGGGGGCACCTTCATCTCTGCTATTCAATGGGGGAAAACAAAGCATAGTATAGGGCATGCTTTTTCGCTGTTTTTTTTTTGTAGTTTTCAAGGTAAATGGTAAAAGATTTGACTGTTTTAATTATCTACGTGGTTTAAAATATATTGGTAGAATTTCGTTGTTTCAAGTATGTAGTCGGTCATGGTATATCACTAATAGATGCTCACTCAATGAAGATCAATTTAGTCAAATATTACACTAGGCAAAACATATAGGGTGAGCATTATCCATATAAAAACAAAAAAATACCACCATAAAAAGCTGTAAAAGAATGTTATTATTACCACTATTCTTCCTCACTAAAGTCATCTTCATCCTCATCGTCGCCTCCAACACCGACCAAATCTCTCAAACTCATAGGTCCCTTAGTGTTTTTACTAACATCCCCAGAATCGGTGGTTATTGATGACTTGATATCTGTATGCTGACCACCCATAGGATTTTCATCGATTTCAAACTCTGAGAATTCCGCATCTTCGTCACCATCATCCCCATTACCATTAAGGTGCCTGTCAGAATCAATATTTATGTCATCTAGCTCATCATCATCACCAAACACCTGTTCTAGTTCATCCTCCAACTCGTCTTCAAATGATGCATCGGCACCCCCATCTTCAGTAGTAGCAATAACCTCAGGTAGTTTCTTCGATGCCACCGAGCTCCTAGCAACGTGAACTGGCTCTGGTTCCGGTTCCGGCTCAGGATCGGGCTCTTCAACATTGGCATAGGATAAATCATCATTAAACTGGTCAAAGTTATCGAAATTAAGTTCATCGTCATCATCGACATTAGTTGGTATCACGGCGACCATCGGTTCCTTCTTTGTTTTTGTTTTCTGTTTTTCAAAATTCAAATTATCCCACTTGTTTCCCGCTCTTCCTCCTCTTGTCTTTGTTGATGAGCTTTGTATCGATACAGGCAATGGTTCTGATGGGGCTTTTAGTTTCTTGGTGGCCCGTTTCTCTTTCTTTGGTGGTACCGTTTCATTCTTGGTGCCAGTATAGAGCTCACGTAAATCGTTGAGTTCTTGGACATTCTTCTTGGTACTTCTTGGTTTGTTGGCCCGTACTATAGACTCCAAAGGACACAATTCCAATGCATTATCGTTATTCAATACCAAAATATATTCGGATTCTTTTGCCCTCAAGGCCGTGGCCTCCAGAATTAATTCTTTGTTATTAGTAGTAGATGACGTAGCAAGCATGTACGACCCACTCCCACCGCCAGCCACTGCAGTTCCTGGTACTCCCAGCGGTCCTGCCGCGTTGGAATCAACTGGAATATCTGACTGACGAGGATATAGTTCGAACTTAGCGTTGGCAAGTAATTCTGCAGGATACTTAGAGAACTTTAGCTGGAAAAGATTGTGGTGGGTGCTTGGAGATGGAGTGTTTGTGCTGGCCGATGGGAATTTCGAGAGGATTTGCGGAGATATTTTAATATCATATTCGCCATCTGGTAGAAAAGCCATGGTTATGGTAGTTGTTGTTGTTTATGATCTGTTCAAGGCGACGGTGATTGGGAGGAAATTTGAAAGAAGGGGAATTTTTAGTCTTCTTTATTAAGATATCTAATGAGTGCGTTTAGGAGTAAAAAGTCACGAGGAGGCCGATAGTATTCTGTCAACTTGATAAATAAAGGATATTTCCATAATTCTAGTAAATTTTGGAGGCGTATGAGTGAGAATAATAGATATCATCTTAATTAAGGGAACTTCTTTATATTTATACTAATTGGTTGCGCGTTTGCTCTCTAACCATAATCGCACTATTAAAATAATGGGGCCATATCAATGGGTTTTTACGCTATCGCGCATATCCCCCACCAACACCCCCAACAGATGAAAACAGAGGACAGGAGACTGGTTGAGGGATACTTGGATGATATACTAACAACTTCATACTATGTTACTGTCGCATGGAAAAAATAACGTCACAAAGGGAAAAAAAGAAAAAGAAAAAACAGCACCACACAGTAGTAGCTATACCTGAAAAGGGTATACCATGTTGACAGGGTAATGCTCTCTTGCTTACAATAATTTTGTCAGCCCAACAGGCAAAGGCCATCGAGGTTGTGGATGGTTTTGCTGTCGCTGTTGACAGTCTACTGTACTGGGATATCTGATTACTTTTCCATGTCATATCAAACAACCGGATGGAACGATTGTCCGCCAATTTTGGATATTGGTTCGGCCAAGAAGCCCGGTAGCAGAAGAAAGAATGCTCTGGGGACCCAAATCAACAATTTGAACAATGGATTTGTGAACAACAAGGAAGAGAGTGCCACGATTCCTACAGCTTGTGAGAGTTCTGGTATGTCAATTTTAATAATATTTTGTTGTTTATTTTGATTAATTTTTTTTTTTTTCAATGGCTAATTGCATTAGCTTTGAGTTAAGTTTGTTTTCCTAACAAGATATGCAGATGAAATTCTTGCAAAATTCGATTCCCTTTTAGGTATTCCCAATAAACTCAACCGAAGAGAGTTTGCCCATTATTCCAAGAAACTCAAAGTCGGATTGTCTGCTGCTCTTGAGGCTCCACAAAATAAGGACCTTGTCTCAAAGGTCGTTAATGATATTTTGCAATTAAAAAACATTGATGAAGCCAAATCTTTGATAGTTAACTTTATGTTGGTGTATCCGGGGGTTCTGGGGTGGGCATTACCTCTCCGGAAAGTTGTGGAAAATATTGATGTAATGATGATGCCATAATACTTTTTGCAATTTTCTTTAATGGCTACAAGTTATATATGGAAGGAGTGAAATAGAATCTGCTAAACAAGATGAAACTTACCTGCCAATAAATGGAACAGGAAAACTTTATTATTATTTTGCTTGTTGTCTTGGTTGATAATGGCTCATATTACATGAGCATGAGCATGAGAATAAATGGCAATAAATGGCAATAAACTTATAATATACCAACAATTTCTTTTGGCTCAATAATTCTCATAGCTATTTAAAGTGGCATAAAGCATTCAATGAAATTATCAAAAACAAGTACATCATTTTTTTGAACAATAGGATTAAAAGTACAACAGCAAGCTAATAAATAGTTCACAATTTTTGAGTAATATTCAATCACTTTTCTAAGGATTCATTTTCAACTACTACTGCAGGAAATCTAATAGAGAATATCTAGATTTTCAAAAAGCCGATAAGAACCTAGGATATACTGAATATGAATAACAATTGATACTTAAGATAAATCAATGTTGATAAATTGGGTAAGAGATGCCAATAATATACAACAATAATGCCTGGTGTCTCACAGGGTAAAACAATAATAAAGAGAGACAGTGTGGGACCCCCAGAATCTTCAGAATTCCTTACACGTGACTGAACTTTCAAATAAAACTAAACAAATCACCATCATCACCATCAATCCCGTAGATACCACCACGAGTGTACCCATATTGTATCCATATTGTATCACCAAATAATGTCCTCCGAAGAGCTTTTTGCCATTCGCAACCAATTCTACTCCAGTCAGTACTCTGAGGTTATCAGCAATCACGATATTGATAATGTCACCACTAACGAAATCAAACAATACATTCTTCGTTCGTACCTTGCCCTTGGACAATACTCCAAGGTCATTGAGCTTGCTAATAACGAACCTGAACTTGCCGGCTTAGTATACTACTCGAAATATTTGTCTGGTGATCAGTCAATCGCTGATGAATTTGTCAGTTATGCGAAATCCAATAAACCTTCATTATTAACCCAGATTCTCGCCGCCATTGTACTTGTCAAGCAATACCAACGCTACGATGACGCTATCGAGCTCTTGACTTCGGATATCAATATGGAAAATCACGATGAGTTGAACTTGGAAGTTTTCTCAGTGATTGTCCAAATTTATTTATTGCAAGACGCATTGCCAAAAGCCAAAAACTTTTTGAAAAAGTTCAGTCATTTGAACATCAATGATTCGGTAGTTTATAACTACAGTGATGCCTTGGTAAGTTTGGTTCAAGGTGGATCTACTGCCACCCAACACGCATTCTACTTCTTCGAGGAAATTTCTCATTCTCTGAGATCATTAAAAAACTTGACGTTCATGATGGTGGTGCATTTGCTTTTGAACCACGTTCCAGAATCTTCGGAGATCATGGAACAGATTGATGAATTGATCGCCAATGATGATTCATTGAAGGCTGACGAACACTACTTGACATATTTAATCAACAAGGCTAAAGTTTTGATCATCAATAACCAGGGCAGCGAGGCTTTGCAATTGATCAATAATGAAATCTTGAGTACCGCAGACCAGAGTCATCCATACGTCGTGGACTATAATGACAAAATCGCATTGTTTGATGGAGTGGTCGACAAATATGCCGCGCAGATATCTAACTAATGGTAATGATTAAGAACGTGCTGTTACCCATTGTCCCTTTTGTATAACTATGTATTTTCTAGTGGCTTTGTAAAGTCTTCATTGACTAAAAACCTTCACGCTTCAATGAAACCAATGGGTTATAATATACTGATGTTTAATTATTTATGATCCAGAAGTTGTTAAACACGACTCACAACAGGATATTGAGGTGCATTTTCTCTTTTAGAATAATACACATCTGATTCTAAAAACTACATATCTTTCTGATTACTCTACACAAGCACATATTGGAAGATCATTTTCAACACATGATACACCAACCAATAAGAATATTATCAATCACAGTAACTAAGTAATAAAACAACAAGCGTGTATTTTGAATCAACAAGAATTATGATTTCAATTATAATATGTACATTTTTAGATAACGATCCTGTTTTTCCAGAATATATACGTGAATATATTCAAACCATGGGAAAACAAAAATGAAAATGGTACCTTCTCCTTTACTAAGTAGCCTATAGTTGCACACTCACTTCAGATATTCTAATCACAGTCTTCTTATGCTTCACCAACGCTCTCTTATTCTTTCTATTTCTTTGCCATGTTGTCAACTTTTCAGCAGCCTTGTTCTTGGTCTTTTCAATGACAGTCCCTTCGATTTTGACCACTTTTTCCAAGACACCTTCGGCGTCATCAGTTGGTGGGTAGAAAACCACATCACGGCTACCAATGTTGACAATATCGTTGAACTTTATCACCGAGCCAATGTCCACGTTTTTCAAGTTGTGTGGTAAGATAACCTTATCACCAGCGGTTACCAAGTATGGCTTGTTGAATATTTTAATAGTGGCGTACAAGTTTGATTGAGGAACTGATTTGAAAGCACTGAGATCATAAGACTTGTTATTGATGGTGATATTTGAGTTTCGAAGAATTCTGGAGCTATGCAAAAAGCGCACCCCCAAATTGGCGCTGCTGAATATCTGCTGTGATGATGGTTTCAAGAAGTTCATTCTTGTAATATTGTTTCGATATATTCTGTAGTATATTTGGAATGTGGTTACAGTATTATGTGCACCATTTCTGTCTTCTTTCACTTTTGGAAAATTTGAGAAATTTCGCAATGCACCGGGTAACATTGTTTTCTTCCTCTTCATTCTCTCTTTCTTCCTTTCTACAAGTTGAGGCATCGTGATGCGGGTAACAAATAAATCCATAAACCATGAGAAGAAGATAAACCGTATGCGTTTCCCTCAGATGTATTTGATTGAATACGGTAGATAAAAAGTTTATGTTTCGCAAATAAACCCTTTATTTTCCAGAGTTATAGACTGTGTGTGATTGTGATTTATTAAAATTAAATTTTCAAAAATTTGTACACTCGGGTAACAAACTTCACTAATGCTTATCCATTAAATAGCTTGATGAGATGCTGAATTCATAAGACACCAATAGATATCCCTCAGAAATATTATATGGAAATATCATAAGCGAATCATGTGTTTTTCTTTGTAGCTTCTCTAGACGAGAGTTTTTACAACTAAGTTAACTTCTTATGTGCTGAAGGTCGAGAGTTGTGTAATTTCAGAAGAAGTCGCTGGTTTGATTGATCAGAATGTCTTTGAATACTACGAAAATAGGAAACACTTCTTTTCACAGCTATCTCAAAGTCTCTCTTGGAGTCTTTCTTTAAGCCTCGCTAGCAACAGAAAACTGATTTTCCGTACCAGATAGTCTTTTTCACCATCACCGCGGCGGTCGCGGGGATGATCCATGACAACATCCGTACACCAGACACACCTCCATCATTTGTCACCTTAAATTAAGAAAAACAACAGCAATAGTGATGGCGTCCGTCAACATCTCTCAATAACCCCTTGGATAAAAATACCAATCACAAAAGACTTTACTTATATTTTTATAGATAATATTATCCGCTATCCTTAAAAATCATAACTGCTCATCCATAAATACTGCAAATTGCGTCTGTGCTGCTAGCTCTATCTCTCTCTCTCGGATCTTCTACCCCTCCAGCGAACTTCACATTTAAACAGCACCATGTCATTGCCTTCAGAATATATCGAGGAATTGAACACCCTAAATAAGAAAATCTCTCAGGATCAACCAAAGGATGTCCTTGAATATTGTGCTGCCTACTTCTCTAACCGTCTTGCTCAAAAGCGTGGTCATTCATTAATGGCAGGCAATTCATCATCTAAACAAGATGCGGAAGCTTTCTCATTTCAAAAAGTCTCCTTCGCCTCAAACGACTCACAAGACCCTCATGCCAGTTATGTTACCGATGACGACCCAGTTTCTACAGTTTCACATCCATTTAACCATGATCATCAAACAATATTCAAGAACAGCTTTGGGTTATCATCCTGCACCACCGATACTGCCGCTGATGCTCATCACAACTTGCCTCCACCAAATTTCATGCCTCTTAGAAGATCATCCGTTTCTGCAGAAGCTCTTAACCCAAAATCCTTTGAAAATGATGATTGGAAGCCTCCATACCATGAGTTGACTGCGGAACAATTATCTCGTCTTAACAAGTCAATTGTTAAAAACTTCTTGTTCAGCAACTTGGAAGATGATGCCATGAACACTGTCTTGCATGCTCTTCAAGAACAATCATTCGCAAGGGGCTCTACTGTCATTCAACAGGGTGACGAAGGGGAATTCTTTTATCTTATTGAAAAGGGTGAAGTTGATTTCTTTGTTGACGGTAACCATGTTGCTAGTGGTGGTCCTGGCTCTTCATTTGGGGAATTGGCACTTATGTATCATGCTCCTCGTGCGGCCACTGTGAAGGCAAAGACAGCCTTAATTGTTTGGGCGCTTGATAGATTGACATTCCGTCGTATTCTTCTTGAAGTCACCGCAAGAAAAAGATTGATGTACGAAGAGTTTCTTAAAGATGTCACTATCTTGGCTGGTCTTTCATCTTACCAACGCTCTAAATTGGCTGATGCCTTGCACACTGAAGTTTATAAGACAGGTGATGTGATCATCAAACAAGGGGATGTTGGAGAGAATTTCTATCTTATTGAACAGGGTGAGGCTGAAATCTTGAAGGATTCCAAGGGTGTTATCGGCAGTATTTCCAAGGGCGATTATTTTGGAGAAATAGCTTTATTGAATGATTTGCCTCGTCAAGCTACGATAAAGGCCAAAACCCAGGTCAAAGTGGCTACTTTGGGAAAAAGTGGGTTCCAAAGATTGCTTGGACCTGTGGTAGAAGTTTTGAAGGCTCAGGATCCAAGAAAACAAGAACAGTAATACAATTTACTATCTAATGATCCACTGACAAAAATAATGAATACGGTTTTAGTGTGTTTTCTTTTTTTTTCTTTTTTTCTTTTTTTCTTTTTTTCTCTATTTTTTGTTCCATTTGTGTTTTATTATTCTATCATTATTAATGCTACTTGCTATCATCATCTTCAGTACTACTAGTACTTTTCATTCATTCATCATCATCATAATCATTGCTTCACCTTTGTGTATTTACTAATGGGAATGGCCTCTGTCCTATCTCTACCGCTTGTTACTTGGGAAACTTGGTGGGAATAAGATAGAAGAAAGAACCGTTCTTGTAAATAATTCAGGAGGAAGGAGTTGCAAACATCGGTTTCCTGAGAATTAAGCTTTTTGTTAATTTCAATTTTTCGTATATTCTATCTAATTCAAATCTGGTACTCTTTTTTATTTTTTATTTTTTTATTTTTATTATATTTGCTTTTTGTTGTGCGTGTTTGTTCATCAATTTTTTGTAATACGCTTGCTTTGAAATTCTATCGATTGTATATATTTTACAATATATTGCAATTCAATTGTTACAATTTCTTATTGAATGATGATAAAATTTATACATTAAAAAAAATAACCGTATGCTGAATAAAAATCGTTTCAAACGATTGAGTTCATTATAAAAAAAAAAAAAAAAACCAACTCTTTGATATATCGGGCCATGTCGTTGCAATATCATAGTTGCTATGAAAACAAACCAAATAGCATTATGAATTTATAAATCTCCTTCTCTAACCCATGAGATTTGAATATACACAAAGAACAAACATAATAACAACAAGATATGATTTAAATTTCAATAGTTTGTCATATTTTTTTTTTTTGTTTTTCAATATTAATATCGATTGGAAACTTAAACTGATGTCATTGTCATTAATAATTCTTCCTTTATAGTATATACAACCCCCACTTTCTTCTCAAACCCAAAAACTTTCAAATCAAATACTCTTAGAGCTTCTGCTTGGCCAATTCAGCTTCAACTTGATCCTTGAACTTGGCTTGGGCAAACTTTAATCCACAATAACCACAGGTGGAAGCTTTAGGTTGGTCCAAATTGATGAAGACCTTTGGGTGCCCTTGATGTCTGCCCTTATTACCATTACACACGGCAACATTTCCGTGCTCAATATATCTGACTGGTTGACGGTGGATCAATTCCATAGCAGAGTAAGCTCTAGGCTGGGATTCAAGGTCATGTTGGACAAATCTTACATCATTGACTAAGTCAGATCTTTCTCTTTGGGATGGAGACCATGGGGTAGCGAAATTTGGAGATTGTTTGGTGAATTCAGAAATATCAACTTCTTCGGACTTTTTGACGGTTTCCACTTTTGACGAGTAGAAGCGGGATCTTGCTAGGGATCTGATAGTATTTGATCTGGTGGTTAAACGGAACATTTTTGGTTGATATGGGTAAATAAGATAATCCTTGAACAATTATTACACCACTATCTATCTGTCTAAGTTTTCCTATTTTTTTTTTCTCTGTGTGGTTTTTTTTTTTGTAATGTTGTTTTTTTCATTGGCTGTTATCCAAACAGGGCACATAACAAGGGACAGCAGCGCTCCCCCAACATCGAGGACGATGACACAAAAACCCATAAACGACAAAAGGATCTCAAAAAAGATACAGTTGTGTTGCTGCTGGAGGAAGTAACAACATAAAATATGGGAAGCAGCTCCAGGAATTCAAGAGCTTTAAGTTTCAGACACGCAGCTTTCCATGTGGTGTTGATGTTATTGTTGTATCTTGTTGCTTTGGCACAGCATCCTTTCGATAAGGTGCTCAATCGATCAATCATTATTCCTCTTGCCTCAGGTTATACAGTATTTTGTGTATGTAACCCAAACTGTTGTAAATTCTAAAAGAGTATTACTAATTTTCATCTTCTTGGGACTCAGAGTTTGACCAGCTCGTTATTTATCGCTTACACGGGGGATATTGTGCCGACTCTTTATACAGTGAGTTTACAATATATGGCCATTGTTTTGGAATTTGTTGGTTTTATATTCAATATTATATCAACGGTGATTATATTCAATACTTATGGTCCACTATATTATGCTGCCAATTCACTGGGTAAACATCCCGGGCCTAAGTGTATGGTGGATATCAGGGCACAGGTGGAGATCACTTGCCCCATCATTATACTACTCGAAATAATAGCATTATTGGTTTTGATTGGATATGTCAAAGAAACTGAAATTTCATTGAACAAGACGAATCTTTCAAAAATGTCCCAAGTTTTAGCAGATTCTGGTTTGGATGAACATCGACAATACTCAGTTTGACAATAGCATTACTGTTTTTTAAAGGCCTTCAAAATTTGATATAGTGCATTTACTTTTGAAGGACTATGTCAATTTAAAAGCATCTTCCCATACTAGTATTATATTATTTAGTATTCTCTTGATTTTCTTTCTTTACCTCATAAAAATTATTTTTCAACCTCCTTTAGGCATTTTACGCAGGATTGTGCTTCCAATGGCAAATATAGTCGTACAAATAGTCAACATTTTCTCCATCCATTTTAATTACAATACTGAGCACATTAATGAAGAAATACAAAAATATGTATTCTAAGACCAATTTTGGCTTTTCATACAATCGAATATCCTACAAGAACCATAATAGTAGTTCCTGAACAAACGGTGCCTGAGAAATGTTGGAAATCCATAATTTTATAGTAATGGTTATTATTATTTGACCACACTTCTTTTCTTCTTAACTGGTTATCACAATGTTTCCCAAATTGCAAACACCAGATTTGATTCCTAGTTAAGTTTTAGGGGAATCAGATGATTGATGCTTTAGTCTTGAAAGAGGTTGAAATTATAGAGGTTTTTCTTGAAAAAAAAAAAAAAAAAAAAGATCCAAAGAAAAAGAATAAGAAACTTCTACTTCCTTTAAAATAGTTCTAGAAATATAAAAAGGAAATTATGTCATCATGATATCATCCCATGGTAATATTCAATATTCAAGTGGATTCTCATCTTTTTTCTTTTCTTTTTCTGATCTGAATCAAAACCTACGATACGATCTGGAACCCTAATTTATTGACATAGCAATTTTGAATTGCTGTTTTTTCCCCTTTTCAATTAAGTTTGACAATAATAAGATTAGTAATGAATTATTTCTAATAAAACCTTTGAGTTTAAGGGAATTTAAGACATTATTTTGAGAATGTGAGCTTTTCGTTGACAACTTATACTTCACGAAAAATAAAACCGGCTACGACGTTGTAGAAATCACAAGAATTGTTAATGATGAAACTGTGTATAATAATTCGAAATGAGAGAAAAAAAAAAGCTCTTTTAATAGTATACAAAATCCACCTCAAGAAGAGGTATCTATTTTCTCAAAATCTTGGACTTCCATAATATTTGCTGTTGTTTTGAAAAAAATTGAATGAATTTGCTAGATGTCTGGTGTAGCCATGCATGGCGTCCTGTAATCACGAGCTCTGGTGTGAAAACCCTCCCAAAAACAAACAGAAATCATCACCAAAAGACACAACTTTTAAATTCGAAGTAGCTTCATAGGTATTTTTATAACAATGGACAGCGCGGAGAAAGTGTATGCTACACAGAATAACAGCATCAGGGCGAAACTTGCTCAGCAGGCAAGCGCTATCGATGAAGCGGAATATGTCAAGAACGATGATCAGCTATCGACAAACATCAAAAGCCTTACACAATTGATTGAAAAACCACTAGATCAAACCCATGTGCTTGAAATTAGTGAATTGTTGATCCAGTCCGAAGAAACCAGAAGTTTGAATTTTCTAATGATAGATTGTGTGGCTGATGAAGTCACCGATAGTGAATATGACAACGCCATAGATCATGGGAAAAACAAGTGGGTAGAAGCAGGGTTAAGAATGTTATCGGTCTATAATAAATTGTCAACGTTAGAATGTGTGACTGATGAGATGAAATGGAATGTCTTTGTGAAAAGTGCCACATTTACCTTGATCAGTCCAATCTTAGAACTTAAAAAGACCAAAGTATTATATTTTCTAAACCAGATTTCCAAAAAATTTACAAATACAAAAGACCATATTCTCGTTAGGGTTTTAAGCAAAATCGGCGACCTCAAGATTATCGATTTCCAGCTTTATAGTGAATATTTAGCATTTATTGTTTCGGAAATCCATCAGCAACACCCTCCAGGACTATTAACATTTTTGAATATCTTGCCACAAAATATTATTCAAAGACACTTGTTTCAATCGATTTTTGAGTATAATGTATTTGCTGCATCGTCAGTATACTCAACGATTACCCTTAATAATTTGTTCAACCGTAATTTCGGATTCGATGAAGCCACAGTATCAACAACAAGAATCTTGGCATTACTTACAAATATGATAATATCTGGTCGTCTACATGCGAAGATTAATCTAAAAGATAACATTTTGTTCTTTGACCTCGAGGATTGGGATCACCACGAGCATGCAAATACTGTGATTATCAATTGGCAAAAATGGTATATGAATGAAGTTTTAGGGAAAGTGGGCCTGATTTCTGACGAAATATCTCAACTTTAGAGTAGATACTGGTATTTTTTTTCTCTCTCTTTGATAATATAATTTATATCCTTTTGTAACAGCTTCTATTTCTTTTGATCAGTTATCATTTATACTCGTGGGGGTTTTTTGTTTCATTTAATTATCTAACGATTTATTTATTTTTCTATGTAGCTTCATAATTGGGCAATTGTTATTATTTCTTCTTCATTTTTCTTTCTTAACATATGGCTTCTATGATCAGATCGATGTTTATATATATATATAGCATTCCTTTCCTATAGGAAAGGAATGCCCAGTATCGTTGGAAGCCCCGTCCGGATTTGACATCACACAAAAATGAAATGGGAAAAAAAAATTTCTACCCGATGAGAAGGGAAATTTTCAGACACTATATTAACGATAAGGAAACTCTTGAAAAGTCTGGAAAGAATCAGTATCATAAGGATTAGTGAAACTGCGGTTAATAGGAAAAAATAATAATAATAACAAAATTAAATAAAGAAGACAGACCTTACAAAAATATAGAAGCGACAAAATGGCGAGTGCTGAAGTGCGAGATTC
Organism: Saccharomycopsis crataegensis; assembly: GCF_037102585.1. Taxonomy (NCBI): domain Eukaryota; kingdom Fungi; phylum Ascomycota; class Saccharomycetes; order Ascoideales; family Saccharomycopsidaceae; genus Saccharomycopsis; species Saccharomycopsis crataegensis. The sequence continues at coordinate 2,414,098 of NW_027043820.1, forward strand.
TCAGGATAAACTTACCGGAAAAACTTTCAGTTTGAACTTAGAAGAAGTCAACAATAATCCTGATGAATTAATTGATATGCGAGGCCAAGGAAGATATTTTGGTAATGCTGACGAGACCATCGATATGGTGTGCCGTAACTGCCATAAAACTGGGCATAAAGCTGCGCATTGTAAAACGGTGATTTGTCTTGCCTGTGGCGCAATTGATGATCATTATTCTGATCAGTGTCCGAGATCCATCACCTGTACGAATTGTGGAGAGAAAGGTCATTATAAGAATGCTTGTACTAAGAGATCTCAAAGAATTTTTTGCACTTTGTGCGAATCCAACAAGCATAATAGGGATAGATGCCCAAGTATATGGAGAAGTTATATTACATTTGGTGATAAGAACGGGAAGCTTTTGTATCCTTTCAGATCGGTGTTTTGTTATAATTGTGCCGCAAAGGGTCATTTCGGGGACGATTGTCCTGGGCCAAGGTCCTCTAGAATTCCAAACTTTGATGGCAGTTCATTTTCCGGGGATAATTTGCCAAGAGATTTAAGAGATCAATATTTCCATTTGCTTAGGAAAAGAAGCTACGAAGACGATGAGAGTGAGGGAAGTAAAAGTAGTAGCAGTAGTAGCTGGGGAGGAAACTTCTTCCATTACGACTACGATAAGGATAATCAGCAACAAGGACTAAGTAAAAATCATCCAAAATTCGAAAAAACCAAAAAAGGTAAAAAAGAGAAGAAGAAGCAGCAGAAACTAGAAAAGAAGAGTAAAAAGGAAAAAGAACTAGAGAATCAAAGAAAAAGAAGAAAAATTGATCATAGTAACTCACAATTATATGATAATGCGCCTAGTTACAATAAAAAGGGCAATGTTATTATCAAGCCAAAGAGATCAGGAAAAATTTCTGCCCCAACTGCTCCATTAAAAAACCTGGCCAGCTACCAAAGGCCTGTGCCAACATTCAATTCGCGCGGGAATATTTATAATCAAGGGTATAATAATAGAAACGATTTTAAACCACAGGGAAGATCGGGATATTTGCCACCAAAGAGACTGAACGATTACGATCAACAGAGGTATTCTGGAGGCAGAACATCATTTAATATTCAACCTTCGAGATCAGGAACATTGGGAAAGGACAACAATAAGAGTAATAACAATAATAGAAAAAGAACAGGAGGAAACAATAACAGAAAGAATTATTATAGAGGGAACATAAATTACTGATTTATATATATATTACTGTATTATACCAAACTCTTTCTTTTCTATTTTTATAATTTCTTTTTCCTATTGGAAAATTTTATTTGTATAATATCTTCAAATAATAATGGTGTTACCACGGAGCTAAAGAAAAAGAAAAAAAAAACTTCTTTACGTAACTTTCCTTATTTTACAAACATGAAAATCAAAAACATCATTTCATTATAAACAATGAGATATGTAAAAATACACAGCTAATACTATTAGATAAAAGCTCAACCTGTTCTCTTTCTTCTACCAACGGCGGCTTGGAAACCGGTTTTAATAGAACTGACAGATCTTGTAGAACCACAACTGTTACAAACCATGAAATACAATCTGTTGGCATTTTCTCTAACCAATTTAGTGTTGATGGATCTGCATGTTTGACAGGTAACATATTCCAAAATATACTTCTTCAACACATATTCCAATTGTTTTTGCATGAATTTACCCTTGATGATCAACTGTTCTTTACCATCAATACTACCAGAGGTACCCAATTCGGCAAACAAATATTGGATGACATGTTCTGGGTCTCTTTGTAATTTCTGAGAAATGTCCTTGACGTTGCTGAAAATTGTCTTCTTTGGTTCTCTGGCAACGATTGGTGGAGGAATCTTCAATCTAACTCCCGATCTCTCACCAGCTAATTCAGGGTTATTAGTTTTGAGGACGGTGAAAAATCTTTCCAAAAGATCTTCATATGATAAGCCAACTTCTGTGGCGATCGTGGATTCGGTATTACTGCTTTCAGCTTCGGCGGTGGTCGATGATAAACCAGCTTTTTCCAATTCTTTATCGAACGAGGAGTCGGCCTTCTTCTTCTTAGTCGACTTCTTCTTCTTTGGACCTAACCCTAAATCTTCAATACCGTCTTCTAATTCTTCAGTACCAGTCTTTTCTTTGGCAGAGTCCTTTGACTTCTTCTTCTTCTTCTTTTTAAGACCACCAAACAAATCATCTTCACCAGTGGCGTCAGTAGAGTCGGTAGTTGGCTCAGAAGTGGTCTTAGACTTCTTCTTCTTTTTGAGGCCGTCCAAGGAAATGTCTTCCACAGTAGGGGTGGTTTCTTCCGCAGACATCACTAAATATCGATGATATTATAAAAACTCCAGGTTTCTTTTTTTGATTTATACAGTTACTGAATTCAAAAATGACTGAAAATTGGAATTTTTTTTTTTCCTTCACAGAGTCCCTTACCCGTCTGAGGAAGGTTTGAATCTATACCAACCCTCTGGGTATATAACTGTCAAAATTATAACATAAAATAATAAAAATATGAAGGAAATCATGATAATAATACTAATAATACTAATAATAATAATAATAATATTGGAAGATTTGTGTATAGATATTTAATTTTGTGTCATTAGTTCGTAAGAATGAGGGGTTGTTAGATCAGATTACACTATAAAGTATCAACATATGCATTTCATGAATTGAATTGATAGATTTAGTTAGATATCTGTGCGGCATATTTGTCGACCACTCCATCAAACAATGCGATTTTGTCATTATAGTCCACGACGTATGGATGACTCTGGTCTGCGGTACTCAAGATTTCATTATTGATCAATTGCAAAGCCTCGCTGCCCTGGTTATTGATGATCAAAACTTTAGCCTTGTTGATTAAATATGTCAAGTAGTGTTCGTCAGCCTTCAATGAATCATCATTGGCGATCAATTCATCAATCTGTTCCATGATCTCCGAAGATTCTGGAACGTGGTTCAAAAGCAAATGCACCACCATCATGAACGTCAAGTTTTTTAATGATCTCAGAGAATGAGAAATTTCCTCGAAGAAGTAGAATGCGTGTTGGGTGGCAGTAGATCCACCTTGAACCAAACTTACCAAGGCATCACTGTAGTTATAAACTACCGAATCATTGATGTTCAAATGACTGAACTTTTTCAAAAAGTTTTTGGCTTTTGGCAATGCGTCTTGCAATAAATAAATTTGGACAATCACTGAGAAAACTTCCAAGTTCAACTCATCGTGATTTTCCATATTGATATCCGAAGTCAAGAGCTCGATAGCGTCATCGTAGCGTTGGTATTGCTTGACAAGTACAATGGCGGCGAGAATCTGGGTTAATAATGAAGGTTTATTGGATTTCGCATAACTGACAAATTCATCAGCGATTGACTGATCACCAGACAAATATTTCGAGTAGTATACTAAGCCGGCAAGTTCAGGTTCGTTATTAGCAAGCTCAATGACCTTGGAGTATTGTCCAAGGGCAAGGTACGAACGAAGAATGTATTGTTTGATTTCGTTAGTGGTGACATTATCAATATCGTGATTGCTGATAACCTCAGAGTACTGACTGGAGTAGAATTGGTTGCGAATGGCAAAAAGCTCTTCGGAGGACATTATTTGGTGATACAATATGGATACAATATGGGTACACTCGTGGTGGTATCTACGGGATTGATGGTGATGATGGTGATTTGTTTAGTTTTATTTGAAAGTTCAGTCACGTGTAAGGAATTCTGAAGATTCTGGGGGTCCCACACGCCATTTCCCTAGGGTACACTGACAACATATCGTCGGCAGGTTTTGGATCCAATTTCCATGTATTTGCAGTATCATGGCATACTGAATTTATTGATTAGTTTTTTGTTTTTTTTTGTTTCGCTATGTTGGAGGGAGGTATGGAAACCGCAAATCTGCGGGAATTTCAATGACAACATGTCTCTGATTGTCGTCATCTCTCATACACAGCACAGACTTATTATTGACAGACAGAATCTATTGTCGATCTGGATGCTGGTCAAATATTGAAAAAATGCTATATTGTATTATCTAACAGTGTGACGAATTATATACTGAGCTAATTGAAGCATCGAATGAGTATGTGGTCCTCACGTGGATGCCAAAAAAGAAAGAAAGAAAGAAAGCAGGATAGAACTATGATGTCAGAGTAGATACGGAAGCACAGGGTATTTTCGATGAATCGCAATAGCAACTATCTGTAAGTAAGTAAGGTTGAGAAAATTCTTTGCACCGATGTCTGCAAAATTTTCCCGTTCTACGTGCTTGTACCGCTTAGTAATGATAAGCAGCGGTAAATCCGTCCTTCAAGCATTTACCGGAAATAACCTTGAAGTGAAAATGTATATTTATACCCTGCGACATCTTTGCCCATCGCCACTTATTCCTTCGAGAAGTAAGATAGCTGTAGCATCTACTAAATTCACCAACCAAACAAACAAACAACAATAAATATGTCAGTTCCAGAGAAATTCGAAGCTATCGGGGTTCAAGATTTCGACAAATGGCTCGAACCAAAACATTTTTCTTATACTCCTCAAGCCATGAGACCAGAAGATGTTGATATCAAGATCGAAGCTTGTGGGATCTGTGGTAGTGATATTCACGCTGCCAATGGTGATTGGGGCCGTCCATATACCCCACTTGCCGTTGGACATGAAATTATTGGGGAAGTGGTGTCTGTTGGTGAGGGAGTAACCAGGTTTAAGGTTGGTGACAGAGTCGGGGTGGGTGCTCAATGCGATTCATGTGGTAAATGTTCTAGATGTAACCAAGATCGTGAACAGTGTTGTAAAGATATGGTCGGCACTTATCTTGGTGTTTACAAAGAAACCGGTCTCCCAACTCAAGGTGGGTATGCCAATTACGTCAGAGTGAATTCTAGATTGGCATTCAAGATTCCAGATAGTATTGATTCAGTTACCGCTGCTCCATTATTATGTGGTGGTATCACTGGGTTCAGACCATTGATGACTGCGGGAGTGAAGAAGGGTACCAGAGTCGGTGTCAACGGTATTGGTGGGATTGGTCATATGGTGATTATGTTTGCCAAAGCCTTGGGGGCCGAAGTTACTGCAATTTCCAGAAGCGATGCCAAAAGGGAGTTGGCCAAAGAAATTGGCGCCGATCATTATATCTCCACCGGTGAAGAAGGTTTCAGTGAAAAATACTGTGATTCATTGGACTTGGTCGTCAATACCGGTTCATCATTTTCTGAAGGTAGTATCAATGGTATCCTTGGTTTAATCAGACCATTTGGTAGTATGATTTTTATTACTGCACCACCATCCAATGAAAATTTGGTCATTGCACCTTTCGACTTACTTCTAAAGAGTATTAGTATTGGTGGTTCAGGTATCGGTTCACCAAAGGATATCGAATACATGTTGGACTTTGTTGCTAAGCATCAAATTAAACCATGGATCGAAACTATTGACATCAGCGAAGAAAATGTCACCACTGCATGGAAAAGAATGGTTAAAGGTGACGTAAAATTTAGATTTGTCTTGACTGGGTACGACAAATACTTTAAATAATAGGCACATTATTATATTAGTCTAATTGGGAGGAGCAGAGTATCTCAACTGGTTTCTAGAGGTATTTTTGATTGTATTTATCAGTTTTGTATTTTTTTGGTTGTATAATACACATTTCATTTCAAGATAAATCTAAACTTCTAATAGTTGTGCTCATCGTATATTGGAATGGCACATTTGTCCTAAAGACCAATATTTATCCAATGGGTCAGCGATTGATGGATGTATTATGCTGTCGATTGCTGTTTTAATCTTATCGCAAAATAACACAAAAATCAAAGTCATGGGATAATATGATTAATGACAGCATCAAATTTTGATTCTAGATGAAGCCACTTCTTCGGTTGCCAAATCAAAATCTTAGTCTTTTTCACCAATGCGGACATTCTCCAAGAAACATGCTCTTCCCTTCTTCCTAAAACTGGCTGATCCAAATGGAATATACAAAATGCACTTAAATCGATACCTTCAATAAGTCTGAAGGGCGGTATTGTTGGAGCCGTCTGTTGTCCAGCGCAACGCCAGACTGTTGTATTTCACCGGGAATACCAGTAGAAGGATCAGACTGATTATCCATTACAAGCAACAGTGGTTGAGGTCGGTAAATAGTAGTATAATGAGATGTTTTAACTTCAATAGATAATTAAATCCTACTACAGATTAAACTACACTATAGTATAGGATCATACGATCCTTATATATATATATAAATAAACTACCTTCCATGATAAGTGAAAGCTCCTTTGATACCCCCGGAAAGGGAATATTCTATAAATAGGAGTATCATATCCAGAGTCAAGGTTTTTACTCTCGTAAGAGATTTACAAGTCAGATAACACCATAAGTTCAGTTAGCAGTTCCAGGGTCACATCAAGTCATTCGTCAAAGGATTAGTTGAGCAATATCTTAATAATCCGTCGATGACTAAGCGAACCAACCTACCACAGGTGTGGTGGTGCCAACAAAAACTTAAGAACTTCTGTTAAACCCTTTTTCTCTCTCTTACATTGTAATTACCGTCGTTTTGGGTCGAAGCAATACCCACGTGCTTTAGCATAAACTGAATATTTTTCTGAGACCTTCTTCATTGATAAGAAGGTGCCATGCCTTTTCTCGATAAAAACAACAAAATGCCACAATATGACAGTAGTGCAGCCATTTCACAGACAAGCTCTGATGAAGGCTTCAATGTTGCTGTTCAGTCACAGGCCGTAGAATCATGGAACCCTGATCATGTGCGAGTTAATAACTTGAGTAGATATTCTACGAGATCATCCCATGTAATTCCCGACGGAAATAAACAAACGGAACGTGAAGACGAGATTGTCGACCCTTTTGAAGTGACTTTTGAAGGTTCTGAAGATTCCGAGAATATTGTTGCCAGAATGTCATATTCCAGAAAGATCTTGATATCGGTGATCTTGGCAGGGGCAGGGTTTTGCGTCACCATGCTTTCTTCAGTATGGTCTTTGTCAATGGATCAAATGATGGCCCATTTCCACGTTAGTAGAGAAGTGGCAACTTTGGGGATCAGTCTCTATATTTTTGGACTAGGTAGTGGTCCAGTATTTTTGTCTCCAATCTCGGAGTTCTACGGCAGAAGAATAGTGTATCTTTCAGGACTCTTACTATGCTTTGCGTTTCAATTCATTACTTGCTTTGCCAACAATTTTGGAGCGATTTTATTCTCGAGGTTTGTTACTGGGTTCTTTGGTAGCGCTTTTATGAGCGTTGCCGGGGGCACTTACTCGGACATTTTCACCAAACAAGAGATTTATTTCCCATTTCAAGGGTTTGTATTGGCGCCATTTTTATCACCGGCGGTGGGGGCATTTTTGAGTGGGATAGTCAATGAATATTCTAACTTCCACTGGTGTTTCTACTTTATGTTAATCTTCACTGGTTGTATGTGTGTGGCGGTCTCTACGATTCCCGAGACTTACAAGCCTTATTTATTGAAACTAAAGGCTCAAAGAATGTGCCAAGAAACTGGAGATGATCGGTACTACGCTCCTTTGGATAAAGTACCCAATAGTTTGCTCGATACCATTGTGTTGTCGTGCCGCCGACCATTTGGGGTATTGTTCTTAGACCCCATGATGTTCACGTTGTGTTTCTACACCGGGTTCACGTTATCAATAATTTATATGTTTTTCATCTGTTTACCGTACGTGCTTTCCACGGTGTATGACTTTGGGGTGGGAGCCCAAGGGTTATGCTTTCTCAGTTTTTGTGTGGGGATGATCGCCACCTTGCCGCTTAATTATTATACCCACACCGTATACGAGAAGAAAGTGGCCAGAAATGGTGGGGTATCGCAACCAGAAATGCGGTTTACCCCGTTGAAATATGGGGTGTTCTTCATTCCTTCAGGACTAATGATCATTGCATGGACCAGCTACCGCCATGTCCATTGGATTGGGGTGCTCTGTGGAGCAGCGACATTTGGTGGAGGGGTATCGTTGGTGTTTTCTGGGGTGTTTACTTACACTGTCGATGGCTACAGGCTCTATTCTGCGTCGGCGTTGGCGGCGAACTCATTTACCAGGTCGCTCATGGCAGGGATTTTCCCGTTGTTTGGGTACTATGTCTACCGAGGGTTGGGAGTCAACTGGGCCAGTTTCTTGATGGCGATGGTCGGGGTGGTAATGATGCCGATGCCGTTTGTGTTTGAGCGATATGGGCCATATTTAAGAAGCAAGAGCCCGTATGCCTGGGTGGATGATGATAATGACGAGCAAGAACTTGACAACGAGAAGGCGTAACTTATATTATTGTATACGGCTATAATTGATTAGATTGTATCCTATTGATTATCGTAAATAAAGGGTCTGTGTGTTACCCGGGGTGTCAACTGTCAACTGCAACAACAAACAATTTTCCCCACCCCCCGGTGCCGTGGAAGGAAATGTAATTGCAGGTTATTAATAGATCCTCCCCGCTGCTTGCTGTCAAAGGGGAAAAAACAACAAACCCCCTATTTTTTCTCACTTACTTACTTTCTTTCTCTTTCTTTGTTTTATTTGGTGGACTGTTTTTTCCTCTTTCTCTCTGTTCTTATTCTCTCTTTTGTCCTTTTTCACTCGTAATTACTACCATCTTGATAACTTTATTTTTAGCAACGGTTGCTGATCCTGCTGCTTATCAAATTACCTTTTATCATGAAAAGCCCCCTTCTCCATCTCCTTCCACTTTTAGTGTCAACGCTTTTCTTCGTATCGTTATCTTCGGCGGACGTATCTATATCCAGCCCCAAAGCAGGCTCCTCTTTCACCGTCTCTGGATCATCTGCCTCCATCACCGTTTCGTGGATCGATTCCGGAACTTCCCCATCAATCGATGATGCAGAAACTTTTACTTTCACCCTTTGTACCGGCCCAAACAGTGATATCTCGGCAGTCACCACCCTAGCCTCGAACCAAAAAATCTCCAGCTCTTCGTTCACCGCGTCCATTCCTGACACCGTGGGCGCGGATGGGGTATATTATATCCAAGTATACGCCGTTTACTCTTCGGGTTACACAATCCATTATACCCGCAGATTCCAGCTCAATGGCATGACTGGGACAATAACTCCTGTTGGCTTGGTGACGGACGCTCCTCCAACCGCCCAAGTGGCGATCAATACTGGCACTACCGAGGCCGCTGCCATCGCCACAATGCTGGTTTCTGCTTCGTTCTCCGTCACCTACACTTTGCAAACTGGGATATATAGATTTGCACCAATGCAAATGCAACCAGGCTCAGTAGTTACCGCCACCACCTGGTCAAGAAAGTACCCAGCTAGTGCCGTCACTTACTACTCAACTAAGGCCACATCTGCCTCCCAAGTTAGCACTCTTACCCCCGGGTGGTCGTATACCAGAACTTCCTTGATAAATTATGTGTCTCCATTAGGCACCCCAACAGCTTTCTACCCAGCATCACAAAAGGTTATAAAGCCAACCATAAAAACCACGTCAAATGTCAAAAGATTCTTTGATCTTGATTGAAGATTTTTTTTTTTTCTTGTTATTATTATTATTCTTCTTGCTCTTAGTATTATTAGGTTTACTATTATGTTTCTACAAATCTTCAAGGGTATTTCAAGTTATTTGGAGATAACTTCCATCTTTTTTCTTTTGAGTTACTTTGTTGTTCATTTTTCGTTTTTGTGACAGTTAAATATTTTTTTTCCGTCTTCATTTTACTTTTAGATACTTACACACAAACTGTTCTTTTCTCATGTCCATTGATTAACAATCAATTTTATAACCAATGCAGGTTCATTTTCTCTTTGGTTGTAGAAATATAGTACAAATCCTCATAATGTAACTCATTCATCAAAAAAATTCATGAATTTCCCAGTTAACGTTAACAGAGTGGTTCTTTTGTGGGGCGGAATTTACAGGCTACCTTGCTCCTTCACAACACTATCGTCCCCTGTGTACTCACCATGACCATGACCATCATCATCGTCATCATCATAATCGTCATCATCGTCATCATCGTCATCATCATAATCGTCATCATCGTCATCATCATCATCATCATCATCATCGTCATTATCACTACTTTCATCGCTTTCTTTTTCATTAATTTTAAATGCATCATAATCAATTCCATCATAATCATCATCATACTCCACAATCCGTTCAGCGTACCTTAACCACCGTCTTCTTCGATACTCAAAACTCCTCTTATTTTGCTGATCAATATCGTATACCCATTTCCCCTCATCATCAATATCCACTATTCCATCAATATAATTTTCTCGAACCCATTCATGCGGCGACAAATCTAGTTTCCAGCCAATTCCACCGAATTTTTCCAGTTCAATAAATCGATAATTCTTTGGGGGAGTAATGAGTTTTAAACTTATGGCGAAATGCAAGGGTTTGACGGTACTCGTTACGGCTTCTTCCCAGGCTTCTTCTGTTGCCGCTGACGTTGACAACAAAGATGATGATTGATTAGAGGTATTATTAGAACCGATTGGATCACTTACATGGTCTTCTTTTTCTCCTCCTCCAACTATGGCATTCATTGCTTCGGCAATGCTGTCGGAAGATATATCTCCCAAATAACTACTCAAAGTGTAATTTGAAGTCAGCGGCGGAATTACTGCTTTCGTAGGACAATCATCATTACTCTTTGGCGGAGAATGTATCACAGAATTCAGGCTTCGTTTAATATGTTCATTTTGATAATCAATTTTTTTCTTCAACTTTATGTTTTGGGCAAAACTTTTTCGGATTTCCGAATTCTTGCTGAAATAATCCTCAGTATAGATTGACACATTCCATTCTTTGGTATTCTTGTCAAACGATTGAAGCTCAAAGATCTCCACCAATTTCAATTTTTCATTTTTAGGGGTGAACATCAAATCTTGATAATATAAATTATAATTAAATTCCGAATTGATAAATCGCAAGTACGATTTCTTCTGTAGCAAGTAGTGAAGGTTACTATAAATTTTCTCCTTGTTTGGTTTAATTTTGCTTTGGATCTTTGTTTTCAAGATATTTGCCCTCAGTGGCCTTCCATTATTGTTTAGAGAGTCGTCAATAATACTATCATCACTCTCGTCAATCACCACATCATTATGGTCGATAACCGAGTCTTCTATTTTGTTTTCTTTTCCTTCTTCTTTTCCTTCATCTTCTGGTCCAAGCTTTTCTCCACTAACATTTCCATCGTTATTATCCTCAGGTATTAAAGACTCTTTACCTTCCATTTTTCTTTCAAGGTATCCATTGATATCCAAAATTTTCAGCAAATTTTCACGATTATTGGGATGGATCATGATCATGAACCCCCAAAGGCCAATGATCGCAAGCACTTTGATCATCGGCATACAAAACACTAGTAATTTGGGCATGATCATCATATTCAAAATTCCAATCAAAAACAAGATCACAAATATGAAATTCGAGAGGGCTTCAAACTTGAAATAAATGAATTTTTGCAAAAAATTATTTATGTAGTCCCAGGCAATGATATAAATCACCATGAAATTTTGAAGATCGGTCATATTGATGAAGAATTCTTTGGAAAATTGACTGCACGGTTTTGCCTTCTCAACTTGATTGATTGGGTAATAAGGTGGGTACGGGAATTGGTCCAATTGGTATTCTAATTGATAATTAAAAGAATCAGGACAATATTTTTCCACATACTGAGGCAACATTATCCCGTACAACAAAAATAGGAATGGGGTGGCCATCAACATCGGCAAAGGGTTCAATATGATATTTGTCAATAAAATCAACACAAAGATATTGAAATTGAAATTATCCCAGTTTAAAATTTTGAAGAAATTGTTCAAAGTGATAAAGGCAATCGACAATCGAGAATTCATATCGATAAAGTTTGTCGACATGATTTGTACCGAAAATTGCGGGCGATTACTCGAGTCATTGATTCGTTGTTGGATATTCGACTCAATAGTTGAAGATTCCGTTGGTAATGCTATCAAAATAAATTTTTCAATAAGCTTATCTGCCAATTGGTTGTTGATGTTCGATTGCTTTGTGGAATTGAGAAATGTCAGAAAGATATTTGTTTGGCCGCCTCCTTGGATTGACGAATTTTGCGGTGGCTGTTCCAGTTTTGGAAGGTCATTGTTCCCATCGGCTTTGTTGCTAATGATAGTAGAGGTACTGTTTTTGCGCTTATTGGATGCTTTAACATTGAGTAATGAGTTTATACTTAGAGCCGAGTTCCGTTTTCCCTGTTGGGTTGTTGTAGTGGTCAGCACCGATGGTTCTTGTGAACGATGATCCTGAGCCTGATCCCAAGAGGTCGACAAAAACTGGGAGACGGTATCCATCTTTTTGATGTTTGAGCTGGCTCTTTTTTTTTTTTTTTTTAACTGGCTATTCTCTCCAGCTTCCTGATAATTGACGTTTGGGAAGGGTTATATGTGACATGTTTAGTTTGTTATTGCTGTCTAAGTACAATAGTATGGTGATGAGATGAGCGGGAATGTCACGTGCCAAATGGGTAAGTTTACTCACACCAAAACACCAAAACACCCAAACATCGTGTATTCTAGATGCCAAAAGTGTGCCGATGCACTATGAAGCATTAGTCATATGATGGCAATTTAAATGCAAGGAAACGCACAAAGAGGCGAGGCGAAAAAGAAAGGAAGAAGAAGAAGAAGAAGAAGAAAAAAATATTCTGAACGACATGGTGGGTGTCATAAAATTCATCTATTTGTAATTATCAACCTCTATTCTCCTCTCGCTCACGTCCTTCCATTTTGTTATCACCAAACGATGGTATTCTTTTTGAAATTTTAAATATCTCGGCCAATTCATTATTATTATTATTTTATCGGAGGAGGTTTTCAGCGACTAGATATTGTACGCAAACATGTACTTTGTCTCCATCATAATATCTTTGTTATTATCAATACTACTATCCACACCCGTAAAAGGTGCTCAGATCAAGACTCATGAGTGTCCAAATGTCAACAGCTCTGATATTTATATGAATTTGCCCTTTCTCGACGCTTATTATGATCCAGATGATACCGGTCTAATATATTATAAAGTCCATGCCCATCTTATGGCTAACAAGATGATACAAAATATTTCAGATATAAATAGTACCACCAACAAATACACCACCTTCCATGTCGAAATCGACTACCCAAATGGTGACCAATTCAGTCAGTATCTTCGACTTTGTCAACATTTGGTACCCGTGAACCCTCCTACACACCCTATGAACCATTCAATGAACCATTCTATAAACCACACTATGCAACCAGAGTATAATGAACAGGCTCCCAACTTCACATACTTATACGATTTAATACAGCAAAACCCTGACAGTGCTATACAAGATTCCGTCACTTCCAATCCAACAGTGTGTCCAATTGTTCCTAATGAACCAGTGGATCTCACCTACATTCAGAATGCCTCTCGTCTTTCTGCTCTCACCTCATTTTCTATCAGATTCTCAGTAATATCAAATCTTGAAAACTCGACGGTCATAGGGTGTTCTGAATCCTATATAACCCCAGAACTCACGTCTTCTGTATATATACCAATGGCGGTTATTGTCCCCGTCGCATACGTGACCATAGTGATTGTTAACCTAATAGGTGAATACTTTAGTCCTTATAAAGAGTCCCGGATGAATTGTTTCTTAAACAAGGTTTCGGCGATTTGCAACAAGCCTTATCTAAATCATCTAAACCCTTCAGCCGCCGATTTTATACAGTATATCCAATTCGCTTTTTTCAACGGAGGTCTAAATTTGCTATACCCAGGATACTATCAGCCTTTCATTAGTCTTATTAACTGGTGTGCACTAATGTCTATTGATTTAGCTGATCTTCACATTAATTATGAATCCAATGTTGATAGTCATTTATATTTGGACTACTATAAGGATGGGTTAAGTGGTATTACGATCTTCACTAGTGATCAGCTTAAAGGGTATGGGTGGCGGTGTTTCATGGTGTGGTCAGCAATAGTAGTAGTACTTGAAATATTACTTTGTTTGACTGTAACGCTGATATGCTGGATTTACCACAAACGAAACCAAAAAGACGGTTGGTTTTTCAACCAATTTTGGTCAAAGACTTTATACTTTATGATTGGAAAAATCCTTTACGTTTATTATTCGCTATTTGCCTTACCATTTTTGGTGCTTTCGCTATATCAATTCTTTTCCTTTTTCCATGACGGAAGACACTTTGAACACCTTCAAGTATTTTCGTCGATCTTTGGATTCATTCTTGTGCTTGTCTGGGTCACAGGGTTAGTGTGGTTCCTCATGAGATTTGTGGTTAATGTCAAACAGTTTTTTGTGCCACGGCCCTATCGTTTGCAACAGAAACACAATGAAATTTATGATTATACCAATGGAATCACTAAACAATCGAAAAAATTGTTCACCTCAGTTAACAATATCAATATGTTTAGTTTTATCTATTATGAATATCGCCCAGACAGGTTACATTATATCTTTTATGAATATTTATTGATGTTTATTAGAGCAGTGGTCATTTCCTGTATCCAAAATTCTGGGATTGCCCAAGTTATCATAATAATTGTCCTCGAGGTGGTGGCGTTGCTTTTAGTACTTATCTGCAATCCATATTATTCATCATCATCTGTATCATCTTACAAGTCACTGGGGAAAATCTTCAATAAAAAATTTATCAATGCGATTATGATTTCCGTTGCCAGGGTTGTGGTGGTGTTCTTGAATATCCCATTCATTGAAACTTTGGATTTCTCTGAAAGAAGTCGGTCATATGTCGGATATGTTCAACTTTCCATCCATGGACTAATCGTTATCTACTTTTGTATTGCCATAATAACCACGCTCATTGAAATCTTGGTATCTCGTCGCAGAAGCTCGGCTACAAGGAAAGCCGATAATAGCCAAGTTTACCAAACTATGGCTGGTAAATATATTGCAGGAAGCAGACAAAGTATCGGTACAAGGCTGAGCAACGTGGAGGTTACCGGAGGTAGTACAACTCTTATTGGTGATTCAAAATATAATTCGAGGGCGATGTCTAGGCAAAGTGGAAGCTTTGTTGACGGATCATTGCTTGATTCGCCTACTTTCTACCGCAACACAACCAAGTACTCTTTGGAAATCGAGGCCCCCTCTCCACTGGCAGGAAATTTCGTCAATAACAACGATAATGACTCTTCATTAGAATTGTTTGAGAATTATAATGATGATCCTTATCCTCCAAAAAAGAATGTCGATTATTCTGTTCGTGAGGCCGATTTCTACAGAAATGGTTTTAGCACAGGGTACCATGGTTCTACTAGCGAAGAAGAACCAGAGCTGGAAATCCAAAATATTTGGAACAAAAGAGATGGTAACCTGAATGCTGTTAATCCGATGAAAAGTGTGGATGGTTCTGACATGGACTTTTCGTCAGTGAACCAAAGCAACCTTGTGAAAAACGTGAAATCTTTTTTCAAAGGATTCGGAGGAACTTTTTGGCACAATTCTCACGAAAAAATTCCACAAGAGTCTGGGTTCCAGGTTAACAGGCCCCGTCAAATTGTGGTTCGAAGTTCGGAAGATGCTGAAAAGGTGCATACACCAAATGGAAGTAAAGTGCAAGATATAGAAGATGATGCTAGTGCCGAGGACAACGATATCTTTGAAGGATATTCTGGCATAGCCAATCCTGCCAATCCATCATCATATATCAGTTTGACAAGAAATTCTTCTAGAGGAAGATTACTTCAAAACAAAGGATACCATAGAACCATTCACGAGGTTCCAGAAGAGTCTATGCATGATTAAAATAGTAACTTAAAAGGTGGATTGTCACTTACACGAAATGTTAAGCAGAAAAAACCAGTTACCCCTCATTTACTGATTTTCAGACTCTCAAAAAGTGAAAGTTATTCTTTTCCTGGCGTAACTCACTCTTTTTTTTTTTTTTTTTTTTTTTTTTTTTTTGCAAATGCTTTTGTTATGCTCTTTTTTTTTTTCATTTATTACACGTTGGATCAGTGTGCTTTGTTTTGCTTAATTTTGTTATATTCTTCTTTCATTTTTTCTTTTTTCCCTCTCTTTCTATTATTCTATTGGATTTATGCTTTTAATAGCCGGTTATAATAATATGTTAGTACTTGTATTTCACTATCCTATCTGGGCGTTGCATCCGCCTCACTGGAGTGGTTGCAGTGCCCTGCGAGCTCTGTAAATTTTTTTTTTTTTTTTTTGTTTTTTGATAGAAGGAAAAAACATTGGGATCTATCAGCCTGGTTTTTTTTAGGCAGTGTTTATAAATTCTATATTTATACTTACTTACAACCCCGCGATTAGGAACTAGTGTGAAATACATCAACATCACTGATTTAACCTGCTCTAATATCTAGCAAGCAAATATGAGCCAGGAGACTAGTGTTAGCGGTGGCAACAAGCGTACAATTGGCGAAGTGGATAGTGTGCTGGAATCGGAGGTTGTTGCTAAAAGCTCAAGATTGGAGAATGGAGAGTCCCAAGAAGTTGTTGCTGCTGATAAAAAAGACCAACAAAACGTACTGAAATCAGAAGAAGAAAATAATGAAGAATCAGTTAGTGGAAGGAAGCTGGGGGACGAAAAAGATGTAGAGGTTGATAAAAATAAACAAACACAGAATGTTACAGAAAGAGCAGAGAATTTGCCTAAAGATGAATTAAACGAAGAACAGGATAAACAGGAAAGTGAACTAGCACATAAAGAAGGTGGTGACGATGATGGTGATGATGATGATGATGATGATAATAATAATAAAGCAGATGACTCGCTAGATATCAAGAAAGAAGACAAACTGATGCTAGATGAGGAATTTGTACCGGATCCATTAGATGAAAGGAATGAATCCGAAAAAAACGAAGAATTGGATAATGAACCATTAGAGGATGATTTGGATCTTGATGTTGACTCTTCCAAGGCTACCAGCACTGAGCCACCGGTGGCCAGCGTCACATCGAATTCAAAGTCAAAAGTACAGTTGAAGGAAAGCGAGACTGGTGATGAGTATGATCTTGAGATTGATGAGAAAGGGGAAGCGAAGATTGACCACGAGGGCAATTTACTTGACGGTAGAACATTTCGGATTCCAACATTCATGATCTCTCACAAAGGTACCAGGAAGTTTATGTTGGCTACCAAAGTGGCTAGAACTTTAAATCTTAGAGACTCTCATAATTTATTCACCAAGTACCCCCAACTTTATAAGATTCCTTTAAACATCAAAGAAAAATTTGAATTAATTGACAGGAAGATGTTGCCAGTGAGTTACAAAAGTCGAGCAGTGAATCTCATTTTCACCAGATCGGTATTCAAAGTATTCGGGTCAAGAGTTATTCTAAATGGGAAAAAAGTCGACGATGATTATTATGAACAAAAGGCTATTGATAGAGGAGAAACTCGCGGGGAACCAGCGTACATAGATTATACTCATTTAGCACAATATCAAGATGTTGGAGGACCAAATATCAATACCATCAATAATGCTCAGCAGCCACTTTCGCAGACCGTTGATATGGCAAGCAAATTCCAAATCAAATCTAACCTTACTAAGACATTAATTACGGAAGAAAATTGGATGTTGAACCATTGTCTTGCCTCGAAGCAATTGGATTATGATTGCAGTTATGATCGGTTCAAACTTTGGAATTTGAAAATGATTGAACGAGATCCTTACACGGGGGTGAAATTTTTTCCAGGAAGAACCCAACCTTCTGTTGCCAATTGGCAAAAGATTAAACTTATTGACGAAGAACAGCGAGAGGTCAAGCCGAATTATATTAAGGATGACCCATCTAGTGGGAAACTAACCTATCGTGCGGTTCTTGACTGTCCTAATATTTTGAAAAGTACGGGCTTACTTAATGTTGATGAAGGAATTTTTGGTGATGTTGTGACGCCAGAGGTAAAAGAAGCCATACTAAGACAAAAAAGGGTTGAGAAAGAGGTTTTGGAGAATAATTATATGGTATGATGTGATGTACTGTGTACTGTGTACTGTGTTATTTGTACTATAGCTTTTTTTTTTTTTAATTTTTTTTTCTATTATCATGTACATTTCCGGTGATTAGTTAAAAACCCATTTATTAATAGATAATAATGATAATTAAGGCAGTGTAATAATAAAGGCAATATAATCATGTGGAGAAGAATTTAATATATAAGGGTATATCATATTGATATGTATTAAAAGAGAAAAAAGAACTGAACTTGAACCAATTTTATGGAATTACTTGAAGCAATTCTTGCCTGAAGAGTTGAATAAATAATGAAATAAGAAAGGAAATAATGGGTTGGCGAGTAAATTATTCTTTTAACATTAGATGAAGACCTTAAGGATGCTTGCTCCTGTGGTCAAGATTGGGGTAACGATGTCATTCATCACAGAGGCAAATGATTTATCTTGGATACCTTCAATAGAGGTAGTATTAAGAGAAGGAGAGTAGACGGTTTCAATTTTCAAACCTTGGGAGCGTAAATAAGTGAGCACTGATTGGATTTTATCATTTGGGATAGAGATAATTGTTGAGTTGGATGAGAAATTTGAAGTGGATTGGCTAATTTCTTGATCTGCATACCCTAAAGGCATGGCGTTGGAAGAGGCAAGAAGTACCGCGGTGACGGCAACGATAGCGAGTCTCATTCTTGTGGTTATTTTGTCGTTTTCGTTTCGATGTGCTGGAAGAAATATCAATGAAATGATGGCAAAAACTTATCGAGGGAGGGATCAGTAATAATTTCAAGGGATATTCGGGACTTTTATATCTGTCAGCTTGGTGCTAATGCATTCCACTAATTGAGATGTAGCCGCACATTCATTCTCCTTGGATGATAATAAAATACGAGTGAGCCAGAAGTATCCCAATTCCTTAAAAATTCCTTACAAATTGAAATACAATGTTCCCTTATTATTAAATGAATCTAAAAATACGCGAATTATAAATGTATATATTAATAATACAATGAAATTATACTGAAGTGAAGAGGAAAAAAAAATATATATAAAGTAAAGTCTAATCGTAACAATAGTGAAATTAAGAGGTAATTCGGATTTGAAAGAATTTCATAAAGAGCCAAAAGTGAGCTAACGAAGCTCACTCACAGCTGAAAGAATTCCCAGCCAGTGATTTTTGAAAAAACTCTCGACCGAAGATTCTATTTTACTAAAAGTTCCCTCGGAAGTTGCAGAGGAAGTGGATGAAGTCGATGATACAGTTGGAGAGGCTGATGGGATTTCCATGGTGGCTGGAACGCTCCTTGTGGCAGTAGGGGTGCTGTAAGTAGAGGTTGAGGAAGTCTCGTCAGCCTTAAGGATAGCAGAAGAAGCATTGGCTGCCAATTCTTCAGCAGTTATGGGTTGAGGAACGGGAATGGCAATGACACAGGTGATCACTGTCAGCAATATGAGAGTGGTTATCTTCATTTCATGAATTTCCAAGATTCTGGCTACACTGGTTGACTTTTTAATTGTGAATGCGATTCATTACATCTAATTGATCGAGGTCAGGGAAGGATGTCAATACTTATATGGCATTATGGTCGGGAGCTACCATGTTTTAATTGAATGTTTTATGGGTGCCAATGTTACAGCCTGCTAGTGCAAGAGAGCTACCGTATTGCTCCCTGAAATCACACAATGGATATAATAGGCTGCCTGCACAACAGTCAGTTAGCTCCGTCTTGCTGGGCGCGCCCATGAAATACCTGGTTGAACGCCCCCTGCACTCTCTCATTCTATGGTAATCCCCCAGTACCATCATTTGCACACGGCTGGTCAAAATGGGAGACCCTTAAACGTCAATCGCCAATATCCCAATCTAGATTTCCAACTAACACATCTATCTCACGGGCTTTCTGCCCTGTTGGAAGCATCCTTTGGATGATAATATATCCCACGCCCTCTGACTCTTCGGGATTACGTGCACGTGATGTTATCGAGGCCTGACTCATATTCAATCAACAAAGCTCTGATCATACATAAGAAGGGTGAAAAATATTTTTTTTTTTTTCTTCTCTTTTCTTATTGCTGGACTTTTGCCCTAACTCATCAAGTAAACAAGGCACTCTGACTTTTCAATGATCTTGAAAGCTCCGCTTCTTGCTTCTCGCACATGGGGCTCCAAAAGCTTGCTCAAGTCTAGCATTAAGTCCTCTTATCAGCAGTTGATAAGAACCCTTGCAACCCCAGCTTACAAGGGCTCGTCAATTCTTTCTGGGTTCAGCGATGAAAATGCTCACAAATTAGTTGATGTCTCTAAGGTCCTTGTCATTGGATCTGGTGGGTTAAGCATTGGCCAGGCCGGTGAATTTGACTACTCTGGTTCCCAAGCTATCAAAGCCCTTAAGGAAGCCAACAAGCAATCGATTTTGATCAACCCAAATATTGCCACTAATCAAACCTCTCATGCTTTGGCTGACGAGGTGTACTACTTACCGGTCACTCCAGAATATATCACCTACATCATTGAAAGAGAAAATCCAGATGGTATTTTACTCACATTTGGTGGTCAAACTGGTCTTAACGTTGGTGTTCAGCTTGATAAAATGGGTGTTTTTGAAAGATATGGTATTAAGGTTCTCGGTACTCCAATCAAGACCCTTGAAACTTCTGAAGATAGAGAATTGTTTGCCAAGGCTCTTAAAGAAATTAATATTCCAATTGCCGAATCTATTGCTGTTGAAACCGTTGATGATGCTCTCAAGGCTGCCGAAGAAGTTGGTTACCCAATCATTGTTCGTTCAGCCTATGCGCTCGGTGGTTTAGGTTCTGGTTTTGCTAATAACGCTGAAGAATTGAAAAACTTGGCTTCTCAGTCACTTTCCCTTGCCCCACAAATTTTGGTTGAAAAATCCCTAAAGGGTTGGAAAGAAGTTGAATATGAAGTTGTTAGAGACAGAGTTGGCAATTGTATTACCGTTTGTAACATGGAAAATTTCGATCCTTTGGGTATTCATACTGGTGATTCCATTGTTGTGGCCCCATCTCAAACTTTGAGTGATGAAGAATATCATATGTTGCGTAGTGCCGCTATCAAGATTATTCGTCATTTGGGTGTTGTTGGGGAATGTAACGTTCAATACGCTTTACAAGCTGACGGTTTGGATTACAGAGTTATCGAAGTCAACGCTAGATTGTCTAGATCTTCTGCTTTGGCTTCCAAGGCTACTGGTTATCCATTGGCTTACACTGCTGCAAAGATTGGTCTTGGTTACACCTTGCCTGAATTATCTAACCCTGTCACTAAGACTACCACCGCTAATTTCGAACCATCCTTGGATTACATTGTCACAAAGATTCCAAGATGGGATTTATCTAAATTCCAACATGTCAAGAGAGACATTGGTTCTGCAATGAAATCAGTTGGTGAAGTTATGGCTATCGGTAGAACTTTTGAAGAAAGTTTTCAAAAGGCCATTAGACAAGTTGATCCATCATTTGTTGGCTTCCAAGGTGATTTATTTGAAAATCTCGATGATACATTGGCTAATCCAACTGATAGAAGATGGTTGGCTGTCGGTCAAGCATTGTTGCATGAAAATTACTCTGTTGAAAAAGTTCATGAATTGAGTAAGATTGACAAATGGTTCCTTTACAAATTGATGAATATTGTTAACATGCAAAGAGAATTAGAAGGTGTTGGCTCTATTAAAAAATTGAACAGAGATATCATTACTAGATCAAAGCAATTGGGCTTCAGTGATAAACAAATTGCCCATGCCGTCAACTCTACTGAACTCGAAGTTAGAGCAAAGAGAAAATCATTTGGGATTGTTCCATTTGTCAAGAAGATTGACACTTTGGCAGCTGAATTTCCAGCAGACACTAACTATCTTTACACCACTTATAATGCTTCTACCAACGATGTTACCTTCGATGAACATGGAACTATTGTTTTAGGTTCTGGTGTTTATCGTATCGGTTCTTCTGTTGAATTCGATTGGTGTGCTGTTTCTACCGCTAGAGCTCTTAGAGAAAGTGGTGAGAGAACTATCATGATTAACTATAACCCAGAAACTGTCTCCACTGATTTCGACGAAGTCGACAGATTGTACTTTGAAGAATTGTCGTTTGAAAGAGTTATGGATATTTACGAACTTGAACAAGCCCAAGGTGTTGTTGTGAGTGTTGGTGGTCAATTACCACAGAACATTGCCTTGCCTTTGCAAAACAATGGTGCTAAGGTTTTGGGTACCAATCCAGAAGATATTGACAAGGCTGAAGACCGTCACAAATTCTCTTCCATTTTGGACTCTATCGGAGTTGACCAGCCAGCTTGGAAAGAGTTGAGTTCTTATGACGATGCCAAATCTTTTGCCAATAAAGTTGGTTTCCCAGTCCTTGTTCGTCCATCTTATGTGTTATCTGGTGCTGCAATGTCTGTGATTAGAAATGAAGGTGAACTTGAAGCTAAACTTTTGAATGCTGCTAAGGTTTCTCCAGACCACCCGGTTGTTATTTCTAAGTTTATTCAAGGTGCTCAAGAAATTGATATTGATGCCGTTGCTTACCAAGGTAAGGTTCTTGTCCATGCTGTTTCTGAACATGTGGAAAACGCTGGTATTCACTCTGGTGATGCCACTTTGGTTTTGCCACCACAAGGTTTGTCTCCAGTTATCATGGGTAGATTGAAGGATATTGCTGATAAGGTTGCTGCTGCTTGGAAGATCACTGGTCCATTCAACATGCAAATCATCAAGAATGATGTCAGTGACAATGATGTGGAAACTGAATTGAAGGTTATCGAATGTAACATTAGAGCTTCTAGATCGTTCCCATTTGTCTCTAAAGTCCTTGGTGTTAACTTCATTGATGTTGCCAGTAAGGCTTTGCTTGGCACCAACGTTCCAGAACCTGTTGACTTAATGCAAAAACAATACAACTATGTTGCTACCAAGGTTCCACAATTCTCTTTCACTAGATTGGCTGGTGCTGACCCATTTTTGGGGGTTGAAATGTCTTCTACTGGTGAAATTGCCTCTTTTGGTAAGGACAAACAAGAAGCCTACTGGACTGCTATGCAAGCTACTATGAACTTCCACTTGCCAATGCCAGGTTCTGGTATCTTGTTTGGTGGTGACTTGACCAATGAAAATCTCGGTAAAGTTGCTGCTAACATTAGCGAATTGGGTTACAAATTCTACACCGCTTCCCAACCAGTTGCTGATTACTTGAAGAAGTATGTCCATGCCGATGAACTGATTCAAGTCATTGAATTCCCTAAGACAGACAAACGTGCCCTTCGTGAAATTTTCCAAAAATTCGAAATTAAATGTGTTTTCAACTTGGCAGCTGCCAGAGCCGAATCTTTGTTGGATGAAGACTACGTTATGAGACGTAATGCCATTGATTTTGCTATCCCTCTTTTTAATGAACCACAAACTTCCTTATTGTTTAGTGAAGCTTTGAACAACCGTATTGGAGAAAAGGTTGCTGCCCAAAAGGGTGGTAAAGTGGTTATCCCATCCGAAGTCAAGAGATGGAGTGAATTCATTGGTGGAAAGCCGGTGTGATTAATAACATGGTTTGACAAAAAAAAAAAAAGGGAAGGGGGTGAAGCCAAAGTTTAGGGAACCATTGCTAATGAATATTTTGTTTAATTTCTGTCTTCATAATTTATTTTAGACCCACAGTAACGATTAGTAGTAGTATTTTGTACACAGGTGCATTTATTACATTATATATTATTATTTTTTCACAGTTTCGATCTTTATTTCTCTTTTGTAATAGAAAATATTATTTATACAAGCGTACGGCGATTAAATATTCATAGTATACTAATTTTTGGTGTAGTGAACTAACCAATTTTCTTGAGATCAGAAGGGAATCTATGTAAAAAAAAAAAAATGTATAATATAGGTAGGCTGGCAGTTTGATAAATCATCAAATTGGGGCCACCACGAAAAATCCCTGAAATAGTGGACGTTGTGGTTCATCTTCTACAACTTCACCCCTGGCCCTTCTTTGTTCATTCTCTCTTCTTCTTCTCCAACGGAAATAAAATGGGATGCCATATACCAACACAAGGAAGCATCCAAATGATGCAAGAATAAATAATTCAGAAGCGGTTAACTCACCTTCTATCTGATCATTACCTTCGTCCATTAGCGTTCCAAGATTATTGTCACTATCGCTTCTTGTAGCATCATCACTTCCTTCCAAAATTTCATTCCAGCCGCGTCTTTGACTAACTAAAGTTTCCCACCAGTCTCCCCAAGTTTTTTTAATTTCCACTTCATCATTTTGGTTGGAAACCTCCCATCCACATAATCCATACAACCACTTCTTAAACCCCAACTTGATCAATGAAAGTTGCACCGGCAAAGATGCTTCTGGATGGTTCACAAGTGCCAAATCATAGTATCTTTTGGCTAGATGGAAGTCCTTCTCTACTCCAATACCATTCTCGTACATATAACCCAAATTCCATGATGCCTGGGATGATTGTTGGAGGGAAGATAATTGATAGAATGCTGCGGCCTTTCCTGGACCATTATCCTCGGTGGATAAGTTGGAAGAGTTCAAAAGGTTATAGTAGTACATGTCACCCAAAAGTACAGAAGAATCAATATTCTGCTGCTGAGACGATTTGGTAAGATAGTTAGCTGCCATATGAAGGCGTGATTCGGCAAGATTTTTTAATAAGGAAGAATTGGAGGCCATACTGCTTTCTGATTCTAATGATTTATCATTCACTGATTCTTCTAAAGCTAATTCGAGAACCCTATCAATGGAACGTTTTGGCTGCCAGAGTAAAGATGCCACCGATGATTGAGCAGTCTCAATACCCATTTCAGCAGCAATGGAATAGCTTAAAATGGCATTTTCATAATCCTCTATTAGTACGCGTTGTAAAGCCCAATCCAAATTGCCAACCTTATTTTCCAATTTTTCCACAAACAGCTTGTAAATCTTCACAATCTCGGTACATGATAATCCACTAGCAAAATCCGCTTCATAAAGTCGGGCCAAGTCATAAAGCGCATTATTTGACCCCAGATACGCTGCTTGTTGTAAGTATGTGATTACCGATACTGGGGAAAGATCATCGCCTTGGACAGATTGATAGACATCCAATGGTTTTTCAAGTACCAGTGATGAAGAAGATTCTTGGTAACTGGTAGAAATTGCCTCATCATTGATGTCATTAGGATACTCCACTTTTGTAGCCAACCGTGGCTCTATCTTCGAAAGATAAACTCTTCCTAAATGATACAGAGCCCCCGAATGGCCCTTTTTTGCAGCCGCTTTATAATATTTCACTCCTCTAGCAGGGTTCTTTTTACCATCCAACATTCCAAACTCGTACATTAAACCAAAATCTACCAAAGTGTCGGCACTCACTCCCACTGTACCAGTACGGGAAAGCCATTGATAAGCTTTATGCGGGTTTCTTTGAACTCCTTCTCCGCGAAATAGCATGTGGCCCACGATACCAATACATTTGTTAGTGATATGGATAGCAAGACTGTTGGGTATTGCGGTTTTTAAGCGCTTGCGCTCCTCCTCTCCGGATTTAGAATCAAAAAATTCACCATATTCAGATAGACCATCATTAGCACACTCAAGAGCGTATTGGTACGCTTTGGTGTAATTTCGTTTATTAATATAGTCACCTTCATAATTAACCAAAACTTCTTGATAATTGTTGACGTACTTGTAATCAGAATAGTCAAGTATTAGTTCATTAAATGCATTTTCTTCTGATAAGTCTCCCACTCGACGAACCACAGAGTTGGGCAATTCAAAAACACCATGGAAATTATTCAAGTTGTTCCCTTGTCCACGGTTTCCCAAAGCATTACGGTTTGAGTCCCAATACCTGAGATTTTTTTTATTGGCACCGTTTAGAAAATCGGCATTGTTAAAATCTTTGATTCTCACTGAAAAGCTTTCCAAGTATGGACCATCAGTGGCTAACTCCGGTAATACGTATTCATCAGTTAAAATCTTTGCGGCCCCAGAATAATAGAACATTGCCAATGAGCAGCTTTTTGATACTCCAATCCCCATCAAGTGACGATATCCTAAGACCATCAATGCCCGCGGATCTTGCAAACTTGCAGCCAGTTTGAAATGTAAAAGCGCTGCTGATTGATCAATGGGTACTATTCCAAACAATCCATTCGAGTATATTATTCCTGTCATGAAATGTGCTTGTGATAGCTGGCCTTGAGTTGATGTGGAATTTTCATCATCGCCCAAGGTCGTGGCAAGTTTGAAATAATGAAGTGCCTTCACACCATCCTTAGGAAATGATTTGTTACCAAACATGTAAATCTCTCCTAGCATCAATGCTGCTCTGAGATGTTTTTTATCATCTGCTAGTATTGACAACGTATTGAGGATTTCTAATTTTGTATTATTTTTGGCAAGCTTTTCCTTTCGGATTTCATTTAGATGATAGCTAAACTCTACCTGATCTTGTGGAACATCGATATTTATTTTGTCCACGCTCTCATATGTCTGCAAAATGTGCGCATCTATAGTACTTTGAGAGTATGAAGGTATTGATTCCCATAGTTCTAAAGCATGATGGAAGCTTTCATTGTTGGAAGAGTGGAAGGTATTCGTTTCATCATCATTCGAAATAGCCGCATCAATAATATTGACCCCTGATGAAAAAACCTGAGAGACTGAAAATGAGACTATTGATATGAATGGTATCCATGGACATCGCATTTTATTTTTTTCATATATATATTAAGTCCTGTTTGATTGTAATTGGAATAATGATAATTTCTGATTAGAAAATAGCTGTTTGGCTGTGTGTGCATTAAATTGATAATATCCCCCCACTATCTCCATTCGAAAAGTCACCTGTTTAGTCACGTTTTAATGTCTTTTCACGTTGTTTTATGCTAAGTTATGCGTGTATCATGTTAGATGATGTCCAAGTATTTAAAGAACTCTTCCCAAATTTGCAAATATACTTCGAATTCGAACAAAGAAAACACATTTAGTAATATAAAAGAGTATAAGAAAGAATAGCAATAAAAAAGATTTCCCAGCAGAATTACAAGGAGAATATTACATCGACATGCCGGAAGAGAGGTCTCATCAAAAAGTTACACCCTCCTCCAAAATATATGACGAAGACGATATCACAGATATTGAAAGTAGTGAAACTGAAGAGCAAAGAGATTTTGAAACTATCAAAGGAGTGGTGTCACAAATTAGACCGAGTAATGCACGGAAGCCAGAAACTGACTCGAGTAAATCTTCGGATCTTGTGAAATGGGCTGGAAGATTGCAATTCCAATCTATTGAGTTACAAGAGCAAAATCAAGCTTTTGTTTTAGAATTGAAAAAGATAAACAAACAGTGGCTGGATATATGGAAAAACACCCAACAGATCAAACAAATTGGGGATGATGTAAAGAAGTTAGAGCATCTGACGAAGCATGTAGAGAGAATGGGAAAGAAGGGGAATGAAATGGAAGAGTTGAGACGCTTGAATAAAGAATTGAAAAAATTGCAAAGTATTGAGAAGAATATAGAGTCTATTAAAAATCTAGGCAATCAGATGGAAGGAATCGCGGCCCAGTTTCATGACACCAAGAATATTAAAACTATGATTCAGTCCCAGTTGCAAAACTTCCAAAACCAGCTCCAAAGTTATTTGCAAATCCAGAATAAGCATCAAGAGATCGATCCAGGAAGCATTACGAGAGGCTTTTTACAGCCTAATGAGTTAGTGTTGACAGATAAGGACTCTCACGGTGGTATTAGGGTTTTCCAAGAATTTGTTTCCCAAAAGCTCGATTTGCATTTTCAAAACTTGATGACATATATGGAGCAGCAGAACCAATCACTGACGAATAAAATTAGTGAGCGAGTTCGGAAAAACATTGTTAAATATCATGAGAAGGGTGGAGAAAGTATCAATAAAAAAATGAATAATTTACTAATCAAGCTAGAAAACATGGAGAAAAGCAATTTGATAATACTTAAAAAACTTGAAATGATTGAAAAATCCACAAGTCACTCCCATGATTTTGATAATCCAAACGTCAAATCTATTAATAAAGTCAAAATTCAACAAATGATCAGTGCTAATGATGCTGATGATACAATCAAGCATTCCAGGACTGTAACCTTAAAAATTCCTAAATCGGTTGCTATTGACAAGAAGAAAGGAAGCGATTCAAAAAAAAATTTCAAAATGGCAAAACCAAATCAAAAGAGCAAAGTTGCAAAACCAAAGCAAAAAGGCAAAAAAGCAAAAATTGATGATCAGGCACAAAGGGTGCAATATGTAAACTTTCAATCTGCTAAACCTTCGCCACGAGCAACGCCAGTGAATTCCTTTTTTGCAGATGGATATCATGAAATATCATGCAATAATCTTCTAGATAGGAAAGCTAAAAGGACCGCAACTGGTATCAAAAATTATAAAGCTCTCGAAAGTTCCAAGCCAAGTTACACCGAAAAGCTAGTTAATGTGAATGACAGCCTGACAGCTGGATATGAAGGCGGCCACCCGCCAAATCATATCGATTATCAATTGGAAAGCCTCAGTGACATAGATGACAGCCAGTCGATCACCTTATTGGACAGCCAGCAATATGAGCAGCAGCTAATGGGGGTGTTTGAAGTTGGTAGCGAGAATACGATTTGAGAGAATCTATCTCGAGGAACATTCCTGAGAGAAAAAGAAATGGCAAAGAGTCTACCAATTCCTGTCAAACTATGATAGCTGAGTCATAATTTTTCTAATAAGATATGCTCTGTTGATCAAGGTCCATTTGTAAGCATGATGTAACTTGTGTGGGACTCTGAAGAATAATAATTTATTAATGGATGACCAATAATCATTTCTAGCATCTTCCAAAATGACAATTACTAAAAGTGTCAATCGCTATTATTAATGCTCCAACGTTCTGGATCGGTGGTGGTTCCGTGTTATCACGTGCTTGCAAATAATTCCTGGTATAAAAACTCGAAGGTTCCCAAACTAATTACGTTCGCTATCAATTTTTCGTCGATTCAGATATACACATCTAGTTTCTTTCAAACAGTTCTTATCATCACATACACAATGGTCAAAGTTCTTAACAACGCCCCAGAATTCGAAACCGCAATCAAAACTGACTCTTTGGTTGTCGTTGATTTCTTTGCTACCTGGTGTGGTCCTTGTAAAATGATTGCTCCACTCCTCGAAAAGTTTGACGAAAAGTTTGCCGCTGCTGCTTTCTACAAGTTGGACATCGATGAAGTCCCATCAATTGCTCAATCCCAAGATATCACTGCCATGCCAACTATTGTTCTCTACAAGGGTGGTAAGGAAGTGAAGAGAGTTGTTGGTGCCAACCCAGCTGCCATTCAACAAGCCATTTCCAGCAACCTCTAATCAATTGATGATATTTAACGTGTTTATTTAATTTTTTCCATACTTATTTTTTCATGACAGGACTGCCCGGTATTTCTTTTGCTTGAAGGGTGTGTATTATCTTTGTGGCCATTTATATATTCATTTATAATATATTGAATGTTTTAATAGGGCAATGTATATATTTGTATCATATTTTGTAAAGTATATTATTGAACATTAATGATTTACAGCTGACAATGATTACTAATTCGGCATCATTTGGCTACTGCTCCACTTTCACACAAGATGATTGAATGATTGTCTTAGAAGCAACTTTGTGCTAACAAACTAGTAAATTCACCCGTCGTGGGGTTGTTACCAAAAAATTCTTAATCATTAATTATCAATTAATGTTTCTTTGAATTATTGCAGTCACATAATCATATTTGATAACGAATGTAAGAGAGAGAGAGAGAGAGAGAGAGAGAGAGAGAGAGAAAGAGAGAGAAAGGAACAAAATCAGTGGGCCATTTTCACCGGACATCAAGGTGTTCCATTACCGGAGGGCATTCCCACCAACCAAAGTTTCCAATTTCGGTTTTTTCCAAATAAGAGCTATTTCTGCATAAAGTTTTCCTGTTACACAATATAAACGATAAATCTTTCTAAGAATTCCGTACAACCAACTCGCTAAAGAAATTTGCTGTGCTGACTGCACTTCTCAACTTATTACATGGCTAATTATGGTATTTTACCTATATCTTAGCTCAAATTGCAAAGATAGTATATGAAAAACATACCCCGAATGCTCCTGAAAATGCTATATGTATTAATGGTTGCCTTTATGATAATTTTTAAAAAACCCTGTCAATTATGCAATCCTAATATTGTAAATCACATATATGGGCACTGTAATCACTGGTTTCGCCGCTTAAAAAAGACAGAGAATTGAAATGATTTTGTCCTTGAAGATACCTCTCCATTTCATTATTAGAATTATATTCATCAATTGCTGGCCCTTAATAAGCATTACTGCTCCTTGAATTATGAAGCCCTGGTTGGGTGCATCACCAAATTTGTGGATTTTTAGCCATCATCACCACCACCAAAGAGCATTCTGAAGTGCAGCATTATTGTTAAGTATGAGCAATCCTACTCTCGAAAATACCACTAAAAAGTTTTCAAAGGAATATATTAATCCATATTTCTTCCTCAACGATGATGCCTCGGCAATTACCACAGATTTCCTGATGTTGACATCTATAAGATACGATCCATCATTAGCCGACTCAAACGATTCCAGCTGTGAATTTTTCTTATTTAATGAACATTTCAACCGTTTGAAATTTCAGTTGGCCTTTTTCAAATGGGATATTGAGCTTATTAGAGAAATTTTACTCCAAAAGTTGATTGAAACTATTGATAACGTGAAGCGGATTGAGCTTGAAAAGCTCATAGTTAATGCTAGAGAAAAGAACATTGACGAGCAATATTTGTCATCAGAGCTAGAAAATCAAAGTTATAAAATGAGAGTGACTATTGACCGCAAAGGTAATGTTACCATCGGGGCTTCAAGAGCTGTTGATCGCCCTAATTTAATGGATGCTTTAGTGGAGTATGTTCCCCACCAATTTCACCACCAATCAAAATTTCCCCAAGGGCCTCAAATTAAAGAATCCAATTCAAATCCTAATCTCAATAATGATCAAGCTGAAAATGATATTTCAATAGATTTTACACCATCTTTTAATCAATTCCCTCCTGATGATCAAAATACACTCTCTATTCCTGCACCGCTTCCACCGCCGGCGATTTTAACTTATTCTCTTTATCTTGATACTCAACCAACACCAATAAGCATGTTCACATCTTTTAAAACCACTTATCGTCCACATTACACCCAAGCTCGCTCCAGAGCTCTTGCCAATCCTAACGATTATTCGATACGTCAAGATGTAATCATGTATAATTCTGCTGGACAGGTCATGGAGACTTCCATTGCAAATTTGGCGTTCAAGAGACAAGGAAAATGGATAACACCGCAGATTAGCTCTGGCGGTCTTTGCGGAGTTGTTCGACAAATGCTCATTACCAAATGTTTAGTTGAGGAAGGAAATGTACTAATGAAAGATGTGCAGATTGGTGAGGAAGTTTTATTCATGAACGGCGTAGTTGGTGTTGCAAGGGGCGTAGTTGCTAGTTCTTAAATGATTGATCAATCTTACAGTATGTTATTTATATATGGAGATGATCAATAGAAAGTTCAGTGCACCCTCTAGTATGTAAACGTAAAAATATAATACATAAATATTTACATTACTCAATGAGGCATCTTTCTGAGTATTTTTTTTTTCTTCTTTTTTCCCGTATTTCAGCAGTAGATAAAGTTAATTATCACAAAACTACAGCATATGATATACACAATAGTGCAAAATGAAACTCCAAATCTCACAAGTTGAATAGATATTAGTCCGTGTTTTTTCCTCGAGGATGATATATCAGTAATAGCCACATGTTTATATAATAAAAGAATAATATAAATTCAATCATAGACATTATTAAATGAGCTATCTTCTTCCATATCCAAAATCAAGCTATCAAAATCCTCAACATATTTCCATTCTTCTAACCAATTAGCCTTCAAATTCAAAAAAGAAGTATCCCTCACAATTCCTTCCACAGGCCACCAATGGCACAACATCAAATACACAATCATCGCAGTTCCGAATCCAACAAAAAAACTAAATTCGTAAATCAAAATAATAGTTTCCATTATCATAGATTTCTCTTCGCCAAATCCACCACAAGCATTCACAAAACCCGGCAAATTGGGCACTATGGCAACTATATAAGCAACATACGCTCTCCAATTGACTTTAAGCTTTTGGTCATAACTATAAATCCCATTAAGTTTATACAATTCAATCAAATTGAGGTAACCCCTTCTAACAATATAATAGTCGGTAATCATGACTCCAGCAATTCCGCTCAAAAACACACTATAGGCGCTCAAGTAAACTGTAAACTTATTAGAACTTTCAAAGAATCTCCAAGGTTGAATAATCAATGAAAACATCGCACAAATGATACCACCTCTCCTAATAGTAATATAATTTGGTAATAAACAAGACAAGCCGGTGGCAGCACCCAAACTGTTGGCAGTATTTGTCCCCACTTGAGCAATAATAAATGAGATTGCAATCAAGAGGACCCCAATTCTGGTGGATAATGTAATAATCCCTTCAGTTTCATCATTGTCCACATCTTTCAAGAATCTATCAAGGACATCCAAAGGAGACCAATAGGCCACCCCGTAAATCTTGCGAGATGCTGAACTGATGAGAATACCAATCAAGGAAGTCAATGTGAAACAGACCGGTACACAAATGATGTTGGTATACTCTATGGATTTTGGAGAATTGGCAAATCTCGAGAAGTCAGAAGCATTGAGAATCAAACTGGAAAAATTCGCCACACTGTTCATGGTCGAAGTGACAAATGTCCAAAATTTGAGATGGTCTTTACTCTCGTGGATTGATGTATGATAATCCGGTTCGACAGGATCAGAAATTTTGGCCTTGAATAATGTCCATCCTAATAATCCAAGTGCGGCAAATGGGACAACGTATGCCTTTAGCGTAAGTAATGGCTTTAATTTGTGAGGCGGGATCAAAATTGCAAAAAACGATACTATCCAAAATATCCCAAATGAAATCATTTCAAAACTAAAATGATCTGACCAATTGCCATGATTATTGCCTTCGTCATCATTGATGTACTCATAGAACATCGATTTCAAAATCAATTGGACACACTGTCCACCAATCCAGCACTGAACGGCATACCAAACCCCACCAACAACTGCTCTATTCAATACAGGCCATATTGCCCCATTCAATCCGAACGATACTTTACATAATATTGGGAAAGAAATGTGATTATAAGTACCGATTCTGGCTGAAATATGAATGAAAACCCCAACTATGGAATATCCAAGTAATATAGAAAGAATCACTTCTTTAGTTGACAACGTGTGATTCAAAAGCCCGGTACTTGCTAGCTGGATGGTGTTGATATTGAAACTATCAGTGATCCAAAAAAATACAAAACTTGTTTTGTCCCAAGTTCGTCTGGCACTTTCTACTGGCATAGCATCTGCTGTCGAATGTTCAAGTCTAAGAAGTTTCAAGGCCCTGGAAAATGGTGTAGTAGAGGACACTTTTTTTTGCCTTTGGCTGTTGTTGGTGGAATCATAATCGATTATCTCAAACTGTTGTTCTTCAGGCGTCTTGCTTCTGCTTATCAATCTGGCATCCTCCCCAGAATTTGTTCTTGTCATGGTTCTTCCCGAGATGAAAAAAAAAAAGCCTAAGACCAAAATGCGTTCTTATCAACAGCTATCTTTGGATTTTATTTATTAACGATTAACCACCATGGTATTATTGTTATCTATGTTTTTTTCACCGTTTGGATCTAAAATCTTCTTATCTTCCGGCATTGCGATTGATAATCAAACTCAATGCATGTACCACCGTGGCGGATTTTTATTGGAAGTAGTTGAGGGGAAATTTCGTCTGTTTATGGCATAAAATTTATTATAAATATATTCAGGTATGCGTAGTATATAAAACTGATTGTAATGATATTTTTAATGATACTAATTTTTTCGATCACACTGCTTTCCTCTATAGTCAGGAAACTCCTGGTTTTGGCATGATGAATTCACCAGATGGCCATGTCAAAACTGCAGCATTAGTATAATCGCCTAGTCTGTAAACCATCGTGGTAGAAGCTCTTGCAACTCTTAAGTATAATTCTAATGGTTTACCATCCATAGCTGCCACAGAAGTCTCCACAAATTCTCTAAAATCAGGGTTCAATTTAATTAGTTCAGGAATGTAGATTGTCGAATTGACCCCTCTATATCTTTCTATATCGTTTATTATTAGGGAGAACCCATCCAATATATTAGGGTTTATGTCATCATAATCTTGCTCCTCGATATTGAACATCGATGCTGATTCGATCCAGGAAAGTGCCTGCAAGTCCCTATCATAATCATTGAATACTGGGGGTCTCAAATCTTCTCTGTAAAAAGGATCATCTCTTCTCAATGATCCATCAGTTTCCACAATCGATGCGAAATCCCATCTTGCAACACCGTTAATGATAAACCCAAGTAAAAGGCCTTGGAATAAAAGGGCAGAAAACCCTCGGGTATATGTTCCTGGGATCAATATTAACCCAAAAATGTAATGGTGAATACGTAATGTAACACCGGGAATTTTATTCAAAAGCACACAGGAAATAATAACTGTGAAATAAAATGACAAATATTTAACCAATTTTCCGGTTCTCCAAACTGCAAATGTCTGAATGAGCACACAGACTATCAAAATTGATCCGATAATGAGCACCGTCAAAATTGAACTGATTTGCCCTTTTAAATCGCTGATCAATAACCGATCAACAGTCAAGTATTTATCGAAAGTTAGATTGTTCATAATAGACACCCAAAAGAGAAAATACCAAAGCAAAATCTTTCCAATTGGTGAAGCATTTTTGTTCAAAGTGCTTTTCACTGCCATTCTCCAAATAGTGTAGAGAACAAACGCTAAAGGTAATAATCTTCTAAAGCCAACACTGAATAAATAGCTTGTAGCCTCTGGGTTAAAATTATCAAGGATAATTGGAGGGTCTAGCGCAAGAATAATATTCCAAAACGCCATTATCGATATAACAACATAATCAATGACCCCTTCATAAAAATACATGAGCGGAATCCCAAATAAAATATTCACCAATGTGATACGCATTCGGTAGTCATAACAGTTCTTCACGATGATTTCAAACCCCGATTCATTTTTTGAGTCTTTCAAAGACTTGAAAATAAAAGAATAAGGGAAAGTACTATTGAACCCCACCGAACTGAAATACTTGCCCTTTTTAGAATCGAAGCTCGTGATTGTTTTATCGTTACTGCTGACAAAGGACATCCTTGCCGAGCCTCCATGGGTGGCAGAAATCAATCCAGCATGAAGAGCAGCGGCACATGGAAAAGAGTCAGCTCTATAAGGATACGTAATCTGTTCACTATGAGTCAAATGTTCATAATTTTCAATATCTTCAATCAATCCCCCACCAACCACATAGCTGATATATTTATGAGTCTCAAGGCCAGTGGTCATTGTAGAATATATTTTACTTTCACTATCGCAAAGCGCCGGGCATTTGATGATGATATCTCTATCATCAACGGTGTAAGGGGAATAGTTTACTAAATCTGCGGTAGTGGTCAGCTCCGTACTAAGGAGCATTGGCTTATCAAACTTCCGAAGGTCTCCAAGACAACAACCAGCATTTAGGCATTTCAGACAGGATTTTCCTTCCCAAATATTATGGAATTGCCGGCAAGATAATTGTACAATATCTGTGTTATTTAGATTAAAATCACTTCGATCAATATTTTTTGTGGTAATCTCTGGTAAGCTGTACAAGTTCTTTAAGATCATGGGCATAACCACGAAGAGCCAAACTATTAGATAAAGTGCCAAAGCAACCATTCTGGTTTTCAAAGAAACAGAGGCATATATCCGGAAAGGAAATCTATCTAGTGCTGCGAATTTGGATGTGATAGTACATTGGTATATTGGGTCAACCTTGACTTGGGGTCCGCTTATAAAAGCTTTATGTAGAAAATTAATGGTGTTATTTATGAACAAGTTTATCCTTTCATTCGAGCTGATGTGCAATTCTGATATGAAAGTTTTATCACTAATGAGAAATTCATCGTTTAATTCACGATGATCTAGTCCAATGTCATCGACCTGTTGGTTCTCGATGTCGAGAAAGCTAATATTGTGGGTATTGTGAAGAAGGCTCTCTGATTGATCGTCTTCAAGTGACGCTATAGAGGATGGCTCACTGTGATAATTAAGACGATCTCCCAGTTGCTCATCCATTATTCTTGTGGTGGTTTTCTATTCTATTGATTCGGGAAGGTCCAACTCACGCGATTAAAATTTCGGTATTTTTCATATCGATAGGGTGTTCCCGTCTGCATGGTGCAGATGTCATTTGGTACCCTTTGAAGTTGTTGGACATTTCATTTTCTTTATCTTGAACATGGTGTTATTGACTTTATCAGATCAATATTTCATCATTCAGTTTTCACTCCTTGGGATGGCAGTATCATCTTTTTTTTTTTTATTCTTCAATGATGGCATCCTACCTGCACCCAATAGGCAAAGCATGCAATTACTACATTCATTCCTCTCAGCACACAATATATATAATTAATTCTTCTTCAAAAAAAAAAAAAAAAAAAAGGGAAATGGGAAAGGAAAAAAGAAAGCCACATATATATATCACTAATTCAAAAGACTGTCTGTCTTGTTTATGACACCACTGAGATCCTTCAAAGCCACGACGTTCTGGTCTAATTGTTTGAGATTCTTAGATAATTGAGCCAATAATGGCGCAATGTCTTCATCTTCATTGGGATCATAGTTTTTAATGTTACCGAAACTCTTGGAAAAGCTTGGCGGGATAACTGAAGATAAAAGCTCCTGAACATCAGTAGATAAGTCCAATGGAGCTAAGGAACCAGCAGATAGTTTTAGATTGATGCCATCACTTGAATTTGTCACATAATCGTTAACAAATTTGCTATTTTCTGGATCTGAATTCATATTTGCAATATCATTTGTTTTCAAAGATCTCAACATATTTTTCTCGGTGTGTGCAAAGGCCTTTTCTTCGCTCCTATAGGTTTTCTGAAGTTTCTCCAAATAGTTTTTGTTGTTCTTATAAATTATTCTTTCTTTGGCCAAAGTTCGCTCAAGCTCAGATACTTGTTCTAAATTCTGAGAGTATGTTTTTTGTAAATAAGATACTCTTTTGACAAGATAATCAAAATTAAAATTCTGATCCTTAAAACCTATGGGTACCAATATGCCGTCGAGTTCAGCTCTTGATCTATTTTCGATAAAAGTTAGAAAATGAAAATTAATATAAAAAAAAAATGTGGTAATAAACAATACTTACTCTTTTATGAGTTTATTGAGGATTCTTCTTCCCTCTTTTTTCTGTTTCTGAGACTTCATAAGCCGTAACGACGGCTCAACAGACAATAATAGCAATTTCATGATTTCTTCAAATGATCCCGGAGAGAGCTCCTCCCATCGCTTTTGAGCAGTGCGTGTCAATATTCTTTTCTTTATGGTTTGTAATTTCAAATCATTTAGAGCCGCCTTGTTAATCAACGACGCGTCTTCTGCAGCCTGGCTTGATTTGCTTATTGCTTTAGCCTTCGATGAGGGTTTTGACGGCAAGAGTGGGCCATTCTTCATTCTTTTCGTAAACACTAGAGGGGCGCTAGGAGACCTAACACTGTTATTATTAATATTATTATCTGTATCATCATTATATATGCCTGATGATTCCATTTCTTCGGAGACCCATTCTGCTTCTTGAGAACCGCCTCTATCGACTGTTGAGACTTTTGGATTGATTTTGCCTTGGATATGCTTCTGCCTCCTACGAGCTATTGGAATTGGCTTCCTCGTATTCTTTGTTGTCTTATTCTTTGTTCTGGCCATGGTTGTTGTATCATATATTTCAACCTTGTATTTTTGATGGTGATCCTAAAACGCGCACAGACTGTCAAAAAAAAAAAAAAAAAAAAAAAAAAAAAAAAAAAAAAAAAAAAAAAAAAAAAAAAGAAAAATGGCGTACAACACCCTTTTTATATCGAGCTCAATAGTTGAGAGAAAAGTCAAAGATAAAGAGAGCCAAAACAATAATTATTAATTAATACAGTATTACTATCTCATATTCTTCTCCAGCAGCCAACAATATGTTCCTTTCTATTTATCCGGGTAACCTTGGTAGCCTAGCCAAAAGCTCAAGAGCAGTTAATCCCATCATCGCTGTACTCTTTATATTCAATCGCCATCGATTACCTTAGTTACCAATGGTATGTCATGTCATTTCCCCTTAAATACCATGGTTTTTTCTGGATTCTCGTTGGAATGAATTACTCACACCAAACAGTCATCTTTATACACCTTTTCTCAAGACACCTTGCAAGGACTAAAGAAGTTCAGTTTCTCGAGCTCTAGAGCGAAGACCATGCAGGCCACTGTTTATGCCATCGACAGAAAGACATATGAAATCAAGAAAGATGAGGGCATTGAGGACATTGTTGAGTCTTTAGAAGAACTCGAGGATGAGTTGCCTGATACTTCCCCAAGATTCGTGGTCCTTTCGTATCCTGTCACCACCAAGGATGGCAGAATGTCTTTCCCGTTTGTTATGTTGTATTATTTGCCTCCAAATGCCAGTCAGAATGATAGAATGTTATATGCTGGTGCCACTGAACTATTTAAGAATAAGGCGAATGTTTCTAGAATGTTAGAAGTTTCTGAATCAGAAGATTTTGAAGAAATCCACGATATTTTGTCCGCGTGATATCGTTCTGTTTCGTTTCTGAGCTTAACTACATCATTGACTATCTCTCGTCCAATTACTCATTCATTTTATTCTGTTTTTTTTTTTTTGCTAAAAAATTTTTTTTCCTTATCAGTTTATAAGAAATGGAAATTACATTATATATTTAATTGGCCCTAGCTAGATAATGGCTAATCAATATCTGAAAAAACATTTTCCATCTGATCCCTTGCAACACCAACATTTTCCAAACTCCTTTCGTATTTTGCCTGTAAAGGTGAAATCAAATTTTTTAACCCATTTTGTGTATGGTTGAATATTTCTTGTATGATTGATCCTGTCCCCAAGCTTTTGGTTCCCGAAAATGGCCCAAAATCCTTCGATATTGCTTGGTCATCAGACTTACTAATATTCACTATAGTCTTTTTTTTGCGAGTTTCTGGGAAAGAGTTTAGTCCTATCTTTAAAAAATGTTTTATTTCATTTAGTTTTCTTTCATTTTCCTTAGTTAATGCCATCTCGGTTTCCAATTCCTCCAATTCATAAATGGCATTATTACAAACTTTAGAACTGTAAATTATTTCTTGTTGGAAATCCTTGACCATTCCAACCAAACATCGGGCCTCCTCATTCTGGGAGATGACCAAGGCTTCTGTTAAAGCAGAAATAATATCTACCAATTTGTACCATTCATCTTTAGATAAGTAGTCCTTATCGTGAGCTAAAGATTTCAAGTATTCTGTTGGAAATGAAGATTGGAAGTATCCAATGCCACCGCTTTTAGACTCTTTGTAGTATTTATTGATAATTGAGTTAACCTCCTCTAATGAAAATGGAGTCAGTTGATCTTGAGGGCTTTCCACTCTCTCGTACCTAAGACTCAAGCCCTTCTGGGGACTTTTGAACTCCTCGTAATAATCAGAATTGTCTCTCATAACTGGTGTATCGTATGCTGCCTTTCTTACAAAGGGCACTTGGTTCTCTTTGTTTTCATCTGGACTTGAAAATGGATCTCTTTTTTTGCGAATAATGCTGTTTTCAGCCCCATGACTACTAAATAAACTCAACAAACCGGATGATTTTGGTTTTGGTGTTATTTTTTGTGATTTTGTACTTGCGTATATGGTTTTGTACTTGTTGGTTGCCTCACCATTAGTTCTTGAAGCAAAGGCTTTTTTGCAGGTGAATGATTTGGTTGGTTGGGCATAACTCGGTAAGGTTCTCTGGTCAAACATTTTTGCCGTTATGCCTTCAACACAATTTATTAGCAATATCAAACGAATGAGTACCTCTTTTTTGTTATTTGTTTTTTGTTTTGTGTTTTGTGTTTTTTGTTTTGTCTGGGTAGTGTTTGTGTCAACGCTTATTTTCATGTTGGGCGTGTTTGTGGATGCATGTTATATATGCTAGTCTATGCATGTATCACAGTAATTCAAAATAAAAAAAAAAAAACATCGAGGAAAATTTTTTGTGATGAGGCCCACTCACAATTCACTATATTAGTCACTGGCGCATTAACTCCTGGGAATTATCCTTCCTTCCTTCCTTGCTTGCTTGCTTCTTTCTATAAACCTCTCTTTTTTCCATTCACAAAAAAAAAAGTTTATGAGGCTTATCAATAGAGTAATTCCAACAAGAAGACTCCTTAGAAATTTTATTCTGCCATCATTAGTGACACCATATATTCGTGGTTACAGATTTCCAAGCATTAAATTATATCATAAAATGACCGAAGTCCAAAACTTGACCAAGCTCATAGGTCAATTGGGTTTTGATGAACCAACTCATCAGCCAGGATCGTATCCGGAATTCAATCCCGTTGATGTTATTAGAAACTATATCACTGAAGAATTGCACAAGCTTTCCAACGTTGACAAATCCATCATCTTCCCAGCCTTGGACTGCCCAAACACCTTGGACAAAGGTGACTTGATTGTTCCAATCCCAAGATTGCGTATCAAGGGCGCCAACCCTGCTAACTTGGCTAAGGAATGGGCTGAAAACTTCCCAAAGGGTAACTATTTAGAAAAAGTTGAGTCTCAAGGTCCATTTATCCAATTTTTCATTTCCAAGAACTACTTGACCAATGTCGTGTTAAAAGATATATTAATCAGAAATGAGCATTACGGTGAACTTCCACTCGGTGAAGGAAAGAAGGTTATTGTTGAATTCTCTTCTCCAAATATTGCTAAGCCTTTCCATGCGGGACATTTGCGTTCAACAATCATTGGTGGCTTCCTTTCTAACCTTTACGAAAAATTGGGCTGGAATGTCTTCAGATTAAACTACTTAGGTGACTGGGGTAAACAATTTGGTGTTTTGGCCGTAGGTTTTGAACGTTATGGTAGCCAAGAAAAATTGAGTACCGATCCAATCAATCATTTATTTGAAGTTTATGTGAAGATTAACAAAGACATCACTGAAGAAAAAGAATCCCTGGGTGAAAGCCAAACAAGTAAGACTGACGATGATGCCAGAGCTTTCTTTAGAAGAATGGAAGATGGTGA
This sequence comes from Saccharomycopsis crataegensis, assembly GCF_037102585.1. NCBI lineage: Eukaryota > Fungi > Ascomycota > Saccharomycetes > Ascoideales > Saccharomycopsidaceae > Saccharomycopsis > Saccharomycopsis crataegensis. The sequence continues at coordinate 2,455,414 of NW_027043820.1, forward strand.
TCCAGATGCTATTGCCTTGTGGAAAAAATTCAGAGAATTGTCTATTGAAAAATATATCGATACTTATGCTAGATTGAACATTAAATACGATCTTTATGGTGGTGAATCTGTGGTTTCTAAAGATTCCATGGACACGGCTATCGAATCTTTGGAAGCTAAGAAATTAGTCTTTGAAGACAAGGGGGCTAAATTGATCGACTTGAAGCCATTCAATAAAAAATTGGGTAAAGTTCTCGTCGAAAAATCTGATGGTACCAGATTGTATATGAGTAGAGATATTGCTGGTGCCGTTGAACGTTATGAAAAATACAAATTTGACAAGATGATTTATGTTATTGCCTCTCAACAAGATTTGCATACTGCTCAATTCTTTGAAATTTTGAAATTATTGGATTACCCGTGGGCTAAGGATTTGGTACATGTTAACTTTGGTTTGGTTCAAGGGATGTCCACCAGAAAGGGTACAGTGGTTTTCCTTGACACTATCTTAGAAGAAACCCAAAAGGAAATGTTGAAGGTTATGCAAAAGAATGAAGCCAAATACGCTCAAATTGAAGACCCAGAGAAGATTGCTGACTTGATTGGTATTTCTGCTGTCATGATTCAGGATATGAGTGGTAAGAGAATTAATAACTATCACTTTAGTTGGGATAGAATGCTTTCATTTGAAGGTGATACTGGTCCATACTTACAATATGCTCACTCCAGATTATCATCAGTTGCTAGAAATGCGAAGGTTTCCAAGGATAATTTGCAAGAAGCTAATACCGATTTGTTAGTGGAAGATCAAGCCTTCCATTTGATCAGGTTGTTGTCCCAATATCCAGATGTTTTAGCTCGTGCTATTAAGAACCATGAACCATCAACTATCGTGACATACCTTTTCAAACTTACACATGTTGTTTCCTCTTGTTATGATGTCTTATGGGTTGCTGGTCAAGCCGAAGAATTGGCTACTGCCCGTTTGGCTCTTTATGTTGCTACCCGCAATGTTATCAATAATGGTATGAGATTATTGGGTCTTACTCCAGTTGAAAGAATGTGAATGTGAATGCCTTAGAGGTCTTTAGATTTCCTTTTATTATATCTGTATTTTACCAATTCTTTTTGTTATGACCTTTGTATGTTGTGGATATCTTCAAAAAAAAAAAATCAGTTGTATCAAAGTTGTTTTGTAGAGAATTTGTTTTCACACATGCATGACAGAAAAGGTAAAGATGTTTCAATGATAATGCCTAAGTTCATGACAATAGCAGTTTGAAAAGCAACGGCTAGGCCCACTCTGTGCTCATACAGTTGAACCTAAAAACAATTTTCTACAATCATCTCAGTTCTACAATGTGACACTTTAGTTAGATAAATCATTTTCATAATTTTCGTTGATTAATTAAAATCTTGAATATTATACAAAGCTTTAATATTTTGGTGGTTAAAAAATTAAACATAAAGCAATAGATCTAGTTAACCAAAGCAGAAGCGGTGGCAGATTCGTACTTCCAGTTTGGTGGCAAAACAGCAACACTTCTGTAGTAACGAGCCAATCTGTGGATTCTAGATTCGATCAAAATCAATCTGAATTTAGAGTCCTTGTCCTTTCTGTTAGCGTCCAAGTGCTTTCTGACAGCAACGGCCTTCTTGATCAAGAAGTACAAGTCTTCTGGGATTTCTGGAGCCAAACCGTTAGCCTTCAAGATTCTCAACAAAGTAGCACCGGTGATGACGGAGGATTGTGGGACACCGTGAGCATCTCTCAAGATAACACCAATTTGAGATGGAGTGAAACCCTTTCTGGCGTACTTAATAACTTGTTCAATGACAGCTTCTGGGGTAGACTTGAACCAAGATGGAGCTTGTCTAGAATATGGTTTAGCGGAGGAAGAGATACCTTTACCCTGTAACAAGATGTTAGTATGTTTTTCGGACTCAAGTTTCCAAAAAAAAATTAAATGGAAAATATCCTCATATGGGTGAATACGAAACCTTGAAAAATGACCACAAAACCTGGCCCAAGATGGAGCAAATGTCTGGGTCAAAATTTTTAAGACTTCGTCATTCCAAATCAATATAATTTGGTGGAATCGTATAGCATTATGTTAACACATATTCGTGAAATCAATAAAAGGAAAGAAAAGAAAAAATCATCACGATATATTATCATTTCTGGTTCCATTGATTCATAAAACCATAAACGACCCGAATTATATGTACTTTTTAGTAGTTCTTTGAAGTTTGTGAGCTTTTGCTCAAGCCATAGTATCTATCCACATACAGTACTGTGCATACGACCCATTTTGAATGATTATTATTTGATTCCTGACGTTGTTGCTTAACTGAAATGTCTCAAGGTGGGAAGGTTCAATTTCGGTGACTTTGTGGTTTTTTTTTTTATCTCCCTGAGGATTATTTTTTTCTGAAACTTTTTCAGTCACTTACTCATGATTATCACGTGCATAATTATAGGGCACAGAAGATATAGTCTTAATCCATAGAAAGGTAACAGAACTACAGGAAAATGAATATAGATATACGTCTATATAGATATCACTACTATATTGAGGCCAATCCAAAAACATGATAAACTTCTAATGGGATTTAATTCGTGAGAGCGTAGATTCAATTCTTTTTTGCCCAGTAAAGCGCACCCTGCATCACTATCAGCATGCATATAACATGTATTTACCAAAAATCAAAATGTATACATAATGTATGAAATAATAGGTGGGCTAATGTCATGATGATTATCTCTCTTTTTGTCTGCTAATATATAAATAAATTATTTGCTGTGGTTATCAATGCTGCATTAACAATTTCATCAGGATTTATTTGTAGCTTGAAATGTTTGAAAGTCTCATCAGTTGGCAAATCCTCATATGCATTTTATTATAATCATCTAGCCTCTGAAAATGCACCGTGCCATTTATTCACCTATATTTTGGAACTGTTCAAAAGATATACTCGGGAATTTCATTGATTTTTTTCTTTACTGGATAGGCATCATTCTTTAATCCGAACTAAGTGTAAAAACATTTATAAACTTTGCGGATATTAATTTCTCTACAGTCGTTTACTAGTACATGTGCTGGCGTGTTAAATACTGTGACACCAGAAATAACAAAAACTAGTGTCCTCAAACCAAATATGAATGCTATTAGAGAAAAAAAGATCAATGTTGATAGGCAAGTAAGCATTTTGTGCTACGATACTAACCGGAGATTATTTGAAGTCGGTCAAACATTTACACAAACCCAAATTCCTATTGAACAAATAGAGGAACAGATATTTTTGCATTTATTGTAAATTATGTATGATAATTCCATTGTATATAATAATTATAACTACTCAGTTTTTAGATAAACTTTTATAAACCTCTCTTCTGCGATTTTTTAAGCTTCAATTTTTCTTCTGAGATTCGCCGTGGAGTGTAACCATATATGATGGCTTTCGCTCTAAAAACTTCAATTTGCTTCAGAATCGTTTCATCTTTCCCTGTATCTTCCATCTTCCATTCTAATTGCGTAATTATCCTCAAATATAACCTCATCATAATTTCCTTCTTCTTGATGAGCTCCTCTGCAATATCGACATGGCTCAACTTGTTAGGTTGCGCATTTGCTAATAATATGCTTTTTGAAGTACCTAGTGGTTGGATCGTAGTATTTTGTCTTATTTTCTCTGACTGGGGATATGGCTCAATTTTCCTTTCTTTTGGAAACGTTGAGGGTGGCTTGGAAACTTTGTGACTGCCAACATTGATCTGAGTTTTAGATTTATATTCCTCATTCATCAAAGATTGAGTTACCTCATCAGAGAATTTTTGAGAATTTTTCCCTAGGAAGGGTCTTAGCTCCTTAGCCAAATATCTGGCCAACCTGTGTTTGTTAAAATTATTGTTGACTATGGCTAATGTGTACTCAGTTAGCGTGGTGTTATCGTTAGTATTTTGTTTGATCCCATACAATTGGATTTTATTGGATATCCATTTCTTGAGCTGATAACTTTCTCGATCATTTAATTTCATCTTCATATGGGTATATCTAGTGCTTGTTTCTCGATCCACTTTCGTTATCTAATCCAAAACCGCATCTCATCTCATCTCATCTCATTTGCATTCGCATCTGATTAGTTACCACAGAATCGGTATATAACCCGGATAAGGCATGACTCTTCAGCACGTGGTGGGACATTGATAGAGAAAATAGAAAAGTAACGGATGCTTGGAGGATGGGAAAGAAAGAAAAAACAAAAAGGAAAGGTCATTCAGATTCATTGGATTTTTGTTCAAAAGTCCTAAAAGAAACATAAGATTAAAGATTTTTGCTTCCCCCTCCACTTTTATAATCTAAGAGAGAATCATTTCAATAAGTGAAGAATGTCTCTCTATTCAGCCACAATAATCAGTCAAGGCACCTCATATCCAAATGAGCTTACCGGATCCCTATATCAATTCATTGAAGATACCCCGGGGGTATTATTTCACTCAATCCATAACTTAGCTGAAACCAAAGCCATCGATTTTATTGTTCAATTGGAACATGAAGCCGATCAAAAAGAGGTTGTTGCTTCAATCACTCCAAAGTTTAAACAATTTGCTCAAGATTTCAATGCTAAAAAAGAAAAGAAAGATAGAATAGATTTGATTTTGCAGCCACATGAAGGTAGAAAAGATAAGAAGTTATTTATTTTCGATATGGACTCCACATTGATCACTCAGGAAGTCATTGAAATGATTGCTGGTTATGCCGGCGTCGAAGACAAAGTTAGAGAGATCACCGAAGCCGCGATGCGTGGAGAACTTGATTTCAATCAATCTTTAGCCCAGAGGGTGGGCTTACTTAGAGGTATCGAGTCAGAAAAGCTTTGGGATGAATTAGAATCTAGATTGATAGTTACTCCCGGTGCACCAGAATTGACCAAAGGCTTGAAGAAGTTGGGTATTACGTTAGGAGTGTTATCTGGTGGGTTTATTCCATTGGCTAATAGATTGAAGAAGAAATTGGGATTAGATTATGCATTTGCTAATAATTTAAAGGTGGAAACTGACTCTAATACAGGGAAGGAAGTGCTTAGTGGTGAAACATTTGGAGAGATTGTCAATGGCGACAAAAAGGCAGAATTATTGCAAAGGATTGCTAAAGAGAATGGAATTGATGTGAAAAATGCTGTCGCCGTTGGTGATGGTGCTAATGACCTCAAAATGATGGGAGTTGCTGGCTGGGGCATTGCTTGGAATGCCAAGCCGAAAGTCCAGGAAGAAGCACAGTGCGCTTTGAATTCCACCTCTTTGAGAGATGTTTTCTATATTTTGGGATATTCTGATCCGGAAATAGAAGATTTGATCAAATAAGTTCTACCAGCATAAAAATTACTACACTCTAAATTTAAAGATTATAGACATACAAATAGTTAATATCTATTCATTTTGGTTATCTTTGGCCGGCACCACATATAAACCATAGATATATTACAGCCAGTGGATATAGGATAGAAGTAATGTAACCAATGGTCTTTTTAATCTCCCGTGGACCAGTTAGGTTTTCGTAATTACCATATAGATAATGCGAATATAGGACCTCCACTACAGAAAAATAAATGAATATATTGTACAGTAAGTTCGAAATCCCCTTTAAACTGTTCTTGTTACTTTTCTTTTTTTCCTATTTTTAGTGGTTTAGATTCTAGCTTATCCCAAAGTTTTCCCCGGCAGTAAAATAGTAGTCACCGTGTCGGCAATTTCCCGGACATTTGTTTATGACTTCAGTACTTTCAAAGATCATTTGCATGACTTTCCTGTCATCTTGGAATCCATGCCAAATGTAGGGAATATCCATAAATCCATCAGGGGCGCGCACATAACAGACGACCCAACCTCACGACACATTCCTCATTCGTCATCCCGCAACTCTCCTTGATTTGCCGTAAGATACCACGCATTGCCTTACATAGCCGAAACGATCGACGGTGTGCCCAACGGCTATTGTCGGCATTTGACGGATAACAAGGCCGCAAGAACCGTCAATAAGAACCGTAGTGGACGATGCTAGAAAACAGTGGAATATGGGGTATTGACAGGACTGCAGAACCAGATGCATCAAGATGAATCGATGAGCTCCCAACATGAGGTTTCCCATGATCGATGGGGCTCGTCCATAATAATATAGTGGTGTGCCATTGCAAACGCCGAGAGGGCCGCCAGTCGGCAAGCATGTTAGTAAAGTAAAGTCGGGTTATACCACCTGTGTGACTCACACCGCAACCGGTCGCAATAATAGTCTACATTGGGAATGATGAGAATTTCCCTTTAACCTTATTGTCAATGGATAGATAGAAAACAATTCATTTATAGATCTATCTCACTGGTGGTACTTTTTTTAGGAGCCTCTCCTGAGATTCTGGAACTACAACAAGATGAGTAACTTTTGTTAATTTCTTAAAATAGGAAAAGGGTTTAGACCATACCACGCCAAAATTGTAATCTCAACTGCAAAGAATTTCCCTCTGCGATGCTTGTATAAAATTTTTTTTCTTAGCACTTAATTACCGTTATAGGAGACAATGCCCGAAGAGAAAATAAAAAGTGAAAAAGTCGGTAGACTATGTTATCATACTTTTCGATTATTAAAATTGTAGACAAACCAGCAATGTTCGCTCTCAAAAAGGGAAGACGATAGACTATTATTAACGTCCAACCCTCAGTCTCTTTACTATGATTATGACTAACATTTTGGAATTTAGTTGCTATTTTAATTCGTAAAATTAATTGTTATATGCTGTGCATCACAGTGCATTGGCTACAAAAGTATTTAAGCACAGAATATCCCACTCTAACCTCAGATTTTTTTTTTAATCAATTTTATGTACAAAGAGAAATCCTAGTTTATTTCCTGCAAATCAAAATGGAATCAAAGGAAAGTCAAATCAGTTCTTCGATTAATGCTTCTGATATCGAAAAGCGTGAGCAAAATATTGGATTTATTGATGACTCGCTAAAAGATAAACAAGTTGAGCAGCTTGCTCAAGACTTGGGCATTGACCATAAGAAATTGATGTGGAAAATAGATCTCTGTGTCATTCCTCCGTTGTCATTGCTTTACTTTTTGGCATTCTTGGACAGAGTCAACATCTCTAACGCTAAGGTTTATGGTATAACCAAGAGCCTTGGCTTAAAAGGCGATCAGTTCAACACCTGCTTGACCTTATTCTTCGTTCCATATATTTTCTTTGAAATTTTTTCTAACTACGCTCTAAAAACCATAAAACCTCACACCTGGCTTAGTGGATGTATCTTTTTGTTCGGATGCATTACTATTGGTATGGGGTTCACTAAAAATTTCGGTGGTTTAGCTGCTTGTCGTTTTCTCTTGGGTATTTTTGAAAGTGGATCATTCCCTGCAATTTTCTACATTTTATCAACATTCTACTCATCAAAGGAATCCCAAAGAAGATTCTCTGCCTTCTTCAGTTGTACCTGTTTGGCTGGTGGGGCTGGTGGTGCCATTGCTTATAAGATTAAAGAATTGGATGGTCGTTATGGTATTCACAGTTGGCAATGGATCTTCATTGTTGAAGGAACTTTCACTGCAGGTTTGGCATTATTGTTGTATTTTATTGTTCCAGATTTCCCTGAGAATTCACGTTTTTTGAACGAACAGGAAAGAAAATTTATCAAGAAAAAATTGGAGATATATTCTAGTGACTCTGGTTTTGAAATCAAAAACACTTTAGGAGATGTTGCTAGAATGTTCAAGGATCCAATTATCTGGGTTACCGCTTTGGCTTACTTCGGCTTGATTGTTCCAGCTTATGGTTATGCCTACTTTGCCACCTCTATTATTTCATCGATGGGCTACACCGGTTCTGCCGCCAACGAGCGCTCCATTTATCCATGGATTTGTGCTTTTGGTTACACAAACATTATTTCTTTCGCATCAGACTATTATAAGAAGAGAATACATTTCACTATGGTTAACGCTGTAGTTGCTATTGCTGGACTTGCTATTGTTCTTGGATGTCAAAATAATTCTGAAGCACGTTATGCGGGTTGTTTTCTCTCTGCTATCGGGCTTTACTCTGCCATGCCATTATTAATTTGCTGGACCAGTTTGAACTACGGTGGCCATTTGAGAAAAGGTACGGGTACGGCATTCTTTGTTGGGTTTGGTAACATTGGTGGTATTATTTCTACTTATATTTTCTTGGCTGAAGATTCTCCAAGATACGTTAAAGGTTTGAGCATCTGTATTGCTTTCACCGTGTTCTCCATGGTTTTCATGCTCGCGTATTTTGGCGTTCTTTACAAGTCCAACAAAGACAAGCAAACAAAAGAATACCAAGAGAAATTCTTGAACTTGCCTCCAAGAGAGCAAATCTTAAGCGGGGATAAAAATCCTTCTTTCAAGTACTTGTATTAGATTCATGGATCCAAACTCGTTTGTTTTTTTGCCTCTCTTATTTCTTCAATTATTCTAGAGGCGTATTTTTCTGATTTGATTTGCTAATTTCTTTTATTTTTGTTTTCTGACTCCCAAAAGTTTAATATTTTTTTTTTTTTTTTCGATTTATTGCTACGACATTACGACCCGTATTGATTTTCTTTCTGTTCTATAATGATAACTAACAAAAGATCTGAAATTTTATGTTTCTTAAATATCATCAATTATTTAACAGCTGTAAGGTTCAGCATAAAGCATTTATTGACAATTGAAAATAATAAGATATGGAAAATGTATCAAACACCGTTCCATGAGCAGTATAAACTAATATAGAAATGAAATTAGGCCGAGTGAATAACAAAAATGACAAGATAAATAACAAATGAAAATTAAGCGAAAATAGCTTGCACTAAAGAAAGTAAAGATGAACTTTGAAATCGAAAGTTTCAGGAACTAGCACTCCTCCCAAATAACAAAAGTAGAATTTACCTCTTTTCGATGTACTTAAGCTCCAAAGGTCTCAATATTGAATGGATGATAAAAGTGGAAGTGATACAAACCTCCCAGCCAATATCACCACCAGATGGAGGAATATGTCTTGATGCTAAACCTACAAACCAAGTTTGATCCATACCAACAAATGCGAAAAACCAACCAATTAACATTGTAATAAGTCCGGCATAACCCACTCGAACCTCCCGGAAATTGTTTTTCGACTCGTCAAATGTCAAATCATAATTTTTGAAGCTGTTTTTTCTAGCAAAAATATGTTCACTCAAACAAATTCCCAAGTAAATAGAGGTGTTATAACCAATAATGGACAAGAAGTTCTCTAAAGCTGAAGAGAAACTGTAATATGCAGGTATTGAAATTCCCAAAGAAATAGCATTACCAATGATACACCAGATAATACGAGGGATTTTGGCCAATTTAGACCACACTGCTTGGATAGAGAGGGATAATGAATAAGATCCCGGCAAATTATTAGCAATGGTAGACAAAGCAAAAACAACGCAACATATCTTACCAAAAGTCCCCAAAGAATCGGTTACTAGAATACCATAAGTCAAGCCCCCAATTGAAGATTCAGAATAGGCATCACTGAGTCTGGCATTATTGAAAGTACATGCCCCCATTGCTGCACCTAAGATCAAAGTGAAAATTGAAGGTAATGTTAATCCCCAAACCATTGGCCAGAAAACTCTTTCTGGGGATGTATTTGATGGAACATATACTGTGTAATCCGCAGCACTTGGAACCCAGCCAGCACAGAACCCAAAAATAAGGGATATGAAAGTCAAGATATTACCAATTTTGTTTCTATCAGCAGACATATCCCCAGGAACAAAATCTCCTTCGATTTTCAAACGGGCAATAATAATGAAGCAAATAATAACATTTGGAATAGAGGACCATTTTTCGTATAAATGGATGACCTTGTAACCAAATAGCGCCAAAAACATGGTGGATCCGACAATGATGACACATCCAACCGGTGGAGGAATTGGACCAACTGCTTTTAGAAGCTCCACGGCAGCAATTGTGTTCATGGCATTCCAACCGATACAACTAATAACATTAAGTAAAGCAAAGAATCTTGCTGCTGTATTTCCCACAAGGAAACGAGAAAGGATTTGTTGTCTTAATCCAAATTTCATCCCGTACACTGCATAGAGCCCCACAGGCAATGCACCAATGAAAGCGAACACCACAATGAGAATAGTACAAGTCCAGAAATCCAATCCAAAGGCAGCAGTTCCCAAAGCCCCAGTTGATATAGAGCCAATGGAAATATTTGGGGAGAAGAAGATCATGAACGGAGAAAGCCAAGATGTATCAGTCCTTTCATCTTCTGGAACACGTTCAATACCACGAGTTTCAACTTCTCCAAGAAAGCTAAGAAAAGAAAACCAGTTCTTTGACTTTGACTCTGGTGACCCATCTTTAAGGGACTCATCACTGGTACTGCTATAACTATCAACAGGAACTACCTGTGATTCTATGTCTTTGAACTTCTTCTCTACAGACATTTCAGAAATCTCTAACAATATTTGGCTGGGCTGATATAGTCTTCAAAACGTGTAATTTTCTTTTTCAATTTTTTTTTTTGCCTAGAGAGATCAAGATACTTTCACAGATAATTATTAGCAGGGATATTTCTCTAGTTTTATTAGTTCATGAAAGGCTTTGAAGTTTTCTTATCAAAAAGAGACTAATTTATAAAAGACGGATATTTTCTGGATGCATGTCAGAAAAAGCCGTGCATGCAGCCTTGCCTTGCTGCAAAAATTTGTTTTTGTATAATATCAAGTGGAATGGGATATTCCGAAAATGAAAGCTAAAGGAGAAAGAATAACGAGAGTGACAAGAATACCTTTCTTTTTTTTTGTTTTTGGTCTTTCAATATAAAAAATTAAAGCACGTAAGTTATCTATGAATTCAATTACTGTAGTTCCTTTGTTTGGAATCAAAAGACTCATTGGATGAATAAGATTTCGGCCAGGAAAAAACCTAATTTTAATGACATGCAGCAAATCCTTTCGAAATATAATAATAGTTCAACAAATCCTATCCAGAATAATCTACAATTTAAAAAGAACAACAAAGAGAAAACAGCTGATATTTTAAGAAAAAAATTTAAGATGAAGGATCAATTCAAGATATGGTAATCAGATTATAATTGTTAAAAAAAAAGATTTACTCAACTAAAATGATTCTGCATCATCAGATTTTTATATGAAGCTTGTGATATAAACTTGGACTCGTGTTAATCGACGAATTGAGAGTCTTATATTATAATTCGATCTACTAATGGTTATACCGAATGAAACAAAATGAATTGTTAAAGTAAGTATAAATACTGTGTTTAAGCGTGTCCTTTAGTATAGGAATAATAAAATGAAAAAAAAAAGCGAGAAATATCGCTCTATTCAAGTAGTTCGATCTTCTCTTAGAGATATTGCATAGTTCTAGAAGATGATAGAAGATAATAGAAGATATAAGGATATAGTTATCTTATGAAAGAATATAGTTAGAATGTAGAAGACAGGACAAGATAGAATAACCTCGAGCCCAAACAACAACTATCTTAACGTAATGTCTGCTAACTCCTCCACTAATCCTTCCACCAGTGTTCCTGAAGGATCAGTACTAGACGGCCCGACTGGTAATACAGTCTTGTCCCGACGGATAATAGAAGATAATATAAAGTAACAGAATGTAATAGAAAGTAATAGGATATCCTGGCATGTTCAAGAAACCTTAAAAGGGAATTCTTCGAAATGCTGGAATGTTCTACGAAGTATTATTAGTGAACTAATGCATCCTAGAAGTGCATTAGCAATAGTATTATGATACCTTGAGCATTACCTATGCTACAAAGCTTGCAATAGGAACTCATATTTAGTATAATAAATAATACAAAGAGAAATTAATAACAAGGGAAATAAATAATACAAAAGAGAAATAAATAAATAATATAAAAGAGATATAAATACTATAAACGAAGCGAAGTGTTTTCATTGGATTTTCAATCCTACCTGTTTACCTCTCCGTTTTCCTTCGCTTCTTCACCATCTTTTCTTTCGTTCTCCACTCCTACTCTCTCTCCCTTCAATTCTTGGATACTAACAAACCTGTTGTATTGTGTTAATTGCATCAATGGCTGTTTGATTTTTTCCATGTGGTTATATTTCAACTTATTTTTAATCAATTTTCCAGAGTGTTGTAACAATGACTTGATAACCACTTTTTTTAGAAACATTGAGATTTCAAACAATGATAAAATCCTCTGCTGGATGATGACATTTGGTAACTTTATTACGAAATTGTTCACCGATACAATCTTCTGCTTTCCTTCACCTTTGTAAGAAATACATAATACACAAGAATCAAGTTTGAAAGACTCAATATTCATGTTGTTACCTGCTCTTTCCATCATCTCATCAACATCTTTATCCTCACGATCAATGTTAGAATTAATACTTCTCTCATAATTCGAAAGATTCAACGAGCCCTGACTGGTGTTTCGGTAGGTTTTTTGGAAGGGGTTCAAGAGATTTTGATTATTACCATCATTTTTTGTTCTCAAGGAGCTGAAACTTGATTTCTTAGATCTTTTGTTTACTTTAAGTTCATCTGAAAGACTCTCTTCACTGTCCAGAGAAAAATCATCAAAATCAACTTCAGTACTAGCCTCGTCACCTTTTCCCGGGTTCCTTTTTATTGGGGACTTCTTATTAGTATCCCACTTTAATTTCTCATTCTGAAAAATATATTCCAAGATTTGTGATCCAGTTTCCTGATCTAGTTGTAATTTAATCGGTTGCAAAAAAATATAAAAATACTTCAATATTTTGATACCGCCAACAGGCTTCCTCATCGACCATTTTATGGTGATTAAATCTTCTGGCTTCTGTACAGATTCTTTGGGTGCTGCAGTACTTGCTTCATAAAATGGAGTCAACATTTCCTGATAATAAGTATCAGCTGCCAAATTGAATCCTTGAATCATTCCTATTTGCAAAATGTTTTCATTTGACATGTCACTATTTTCTCTCCTCTTAAACCTTGAATTGGATAAGGCAACGTCAATAAATGGCTTTCTTTTAGCTAACAACATATGACAAATAATAGAGTCCGCTCTTATAGACCATTCAACCTGGTCGCCAATATTCTTGTTTTGCGACCCTCCTAAAGCAATAGTTTGCATCGAAGTATATAAATCTTCAAGCAATTCTGATTTCTCCGATTTGACAAGTGATAGTTGTTTTTTCTCCTCGTTATTCAATAAGTTGGATCTAGTAGTAAAGGATTTCTCCAAATTATCAAGAATATTGATATCCTTTTGAATTTGTCTTACCTTTTTTAGCAAGTCTGAAGCATTGTCGAGTGAAATTTTCATGGCTAACTTTTCTAGTTTACTAGACATCTCCTTGAGGCTTGGTTCACTGTAAATTAACAAATCCCAGACTAAAGAATACATCGTGGTGTATTGACGCGAGTCACAATTAATAATAACCTGTGGAACGTTGAAAGTTATGCTATTTCTTCTTTTCTCGGGATCTTCTTCACTTTCAGCTTTTAAAGTATTACCTATAGTATCATATCTCAACATCATTGAAGTTTTTTCAAGCATCATATTGTCTTTCAAGATTGTCCCATTAGTACATAATTCAACTCCTAGCCATGGAGGCCAGTTAGAGTTCTTTGTTCCATAACTGTTCGTAGAAAAGTATAAACTTGAATTTTCAACCACATCCTCTTTATAAAATGCGAAAATATTAGCTTCGTGAATCAAAGACCCAATTCTTGTTTCCACAACATCAGAATATTCCAAAGTCTCCGAATCATCACCTGCTGATTTCAATCTTTTTTGGTTGATGGAAATAACCTTCATTTCTATACTTGGTGCCACAACTAACATACATGCGTCATTGGAATCTTCATCAATCAATTGAATTTGAGGAGATACCAATTTGATGAGATAATCGTCATTGTAAAATAAGTTTGACGAACTGACATATCTAATATCTTCATCAAATGATCCCAAACTTTTCTCACAATACCCAATATCAGTAGATACTTGTTTGGTCAAGGTGTTTTTGAAACCAAAAGATTTCAGTGATGCCAATGACGCAGCAGAAGGATCAAAAAGTTTATTATCAATAATTTCACTCATGCTAGAAATTGCATCATTTGTCATGTAATGAGAAATAGCCTTATGATATTTCAACCAGTGGAAGTACTTGTACAAAAAGTCCCTATTATTACAATTCCATTTCAACAACATGTTATGGATAATGAATCTGTTATTAAAGGCGACCTCATCTCCAGTATTTTGCAACATCACAATTTTCCTAATAGCTTCAGAAGTTGATGAATCATCTGTGCCATTTTTGATTGAGAGCAAAACTTCATAGTTTTTTGCAACTTCTTCTAATATATTCTCAAGGTTATGACCATCTTTATGATTATTGAGCGATTGTTTCTTTAGCTCCTCAATTCTTGTCTTTGTTAACTCAATTTGGGCTTCAATGGAAGAGTTCTTTTTAGATAATACACAATCATGAGATGGCTCGTTACCAAACGGAACTTCACTCTCGCACTCAGATTCTTTGAGTTGCCTGAAATACATCATTCTTGGAGCAAACATCAAAGGCGAGACTCTAATTGAAGGATTCAAACCCTTTATACTGGGAAACCCTAATTCCTCGAAATCATTTAAATCAAACCAGGAGGAATCATCATCAAAAGTTTTCATGTTAACTTTGTCCTTGTTATCAGTATGCTCTTTTGAACTAAATATGGCATTAACGATTCTGACATCCACACCTTCAAGATCAATTTCTCCAATATTGAACTTCATCTTCATAGTTTTCTTGGTGGTATTCAAAATTTCTCTATGAATCACGGTTTGCTGTTTTCGTTGATGTAAGTCTATTTTCAAAGTATCAAACTTACCTTTCAACCCAACAGACTGGGATGAATCTAAGTCCCCATCATGCACATTGTTGTTGTTCAACTCATCACTATATACATGACAAGCATAAACTGGGGATAATAAGAATTGATACTTGATTGTGGACAAATAAACACTGAATTTCTTTGAGGCCTTCGTAGGACCGAAAATTTTACCATGACGAACAGGTAAAGACATGTTCCCACTAAATAATTTCCACCATTTGAAGAAACTAGAAAATACGTTTGGAGATAAATGGACACTATTATAGCACTTTCCCTGACCATCAAGCGATGTTAATGACAAAGCCATGTGGATATAATGGCTTCTGAATCCTTTATAGGCATCATAATTGGGATCTTTGACAAATTTTGGATTTTTGAGTTGAACTGTATAATGTGGAACGAATTGATCCGTTCTACCCAGTCCATCATATGTATTGCGTTCAAACATCACCCCACATTTGAACATTACAGGATTTGTCAGGTCCGCAGATAAATTGATGACAATCTTTTCATAAAATTCTTGAATAACGTCATTAATATTGGAGCCAAATTCTGTTGTACCATCATCTGATAAATAGAAGCCTGACAAGTTATTGATGTTTAAATCCCTTGATGCAGGTAAGAAAACAGAGTCCTTAGAGCTCCTTGACCAGATTAACAAGGGCTCAGAAATAAGATTTGGGGCGACCCATCTGATCTTATTAGACGTAACCACAATAAACTCTTTTGGGTTATCATCCTTATTAACATCAAGGACAACATTGTCCGAGAAAGATAACATGAAGCCTGCATCAGGATTCAACATCTTGTAAGGGTCCCTTGAACCCTTGAACACAATATCCAAAGCATTTAATTTAAAATTAACTCTTCCGTGAATGTTAGCTCTCAATTTGTCCCAAAAACCAACCTTATCAGAGGGGTCGAGTGGAGGTTTAGTGAAACCATCAAAATTCAACATAACTTGTTGGATCGCTGGCTGATAGGATGAACCCCAAGTGAACCTGGTGGATTTATGGGAGTTAACCTCAATGTTTAAATTCATAAAAGTTTTCACTGAAGCGAGAGTTTTTGGAATACTTAGGGAATAATAAGGATCACTATCCGCCTTTTCACAAGAAGGCACTAATGGAGCAAATACCATATTAATATTTTCTTTCTGGTGTACAAATTCTTCCAGAATTACGACATTACCAGTAATTCTGTGTGATATTCCTTCCTTAGAAAAAGGAATGTACACAAAGGGTAAAGGATAATCACGTAGATGAGATCTAAACTCACCAAATTTGAAGTCAATATGCAAAGGTATCATCATTTGATATTGCAGATCAAGAGGAATACCTTTTCCAACACCGTACAAATACTGGGGAAGCTCCAGCATATCAAAGTCAACTGAGGATAAAGTCAAATCAACGTCTTCCACAATAACACTCATTAATGGAGGGCCTAAGAAAAAGCCTTCCCAAATTCTCTTATTGAACTTCTTTGAAAGGCTTTCTGAAGTAACAAGCCTCCATAAATATTCAGAATTTTTCCTTATTTCTTTATTGAACTTCTGGCGATAGGTTTGCACTCTGTTAACCCACGATTTAGAAAAATTCCGTTGAAGAATTTCAAGTTTGGAAAAAGTTTCTTTCAAATGTTGATCATGGTAAGAAACTTGTTTACTGTCGTCGCATTTTGATTTTCTCCAGAGTTTCCCACTATCATAACCGAAAATATTCTCAGAATCGGAAACTTCCAATCCAAAGCAAGAGGTTTTTTTGATGGTATATTCTTTATTAATAAATTTTCTTGCTTTCACATTTTGAACAAAATATTCAAGTTTGGACATCCGTTCGCGCTGCTCGGAGAGCCCGATCTGACAAATATAAGCCAACTGACTCTCAAATGGATCATCATCCATATTCATTAAAAACTTTTGAGTGCTTATTTTTATCTTTGGAAGTACCAGAGGAGTACAAAATTCTGGATTAAGAATATTCTCTGGCGAATTCTTTTTAAACGAGTAATTCAACTGTTTCACAATCTTTTTGAGAATTCCAAAATTATCGAATATTCTATGAATGATGAAGTTGAATGGAATAGTTAGTCTTGCAGATAAAAAATTGACTGCACCGACCAATAATTCATTCATTCCAAGATTACTTTCTCCCTCAACTCTTAATCTATTGAATTCTTTCAAGTTTTTCAAATCCAAATCACAGTCGAATGCGTTTATAATCAATAGCCTCTCCCAATAATTTCTAATGGTTGGTGATTGTACGCAAATCCTAAAAATGCTTGCAGTGATATTACTTTCTTTGAACCGTGAATCGAACTTGATGAGGGTATCTAATGATTGAATTTTCATCTTTAGATCTAAAGGAAAATGAATGATCATATCAAAAGTTTTGACATTAATTTCAGTTACCAACAAATCAGAAAGTTTCGAAACGAAGGATGATTTTTGAACTTTCTTTGGTTTTGGAAAGTGATTCAAATAAGAAAATATAGTATTTCTGACAAGGGAAATGGATGATATAAAAATGAAATGACTAAATCCTGAAAAAATAAAATCAATCTCTTCGATTTCAACCACCAATTTCAAGTAATCATTGGTTGATACCTCTGACACGTTGCAAACTGAAGAAAGGATGCCTTTTACCTTTGGAATTTTTAAGCAGCGAATATTCATCAAATTGTAATTTTTCTTATTCATTGAAGACTTATCCTCTGCAGTTTTGTCGCGATTCCTTTGAAAATTTCTAGGATCACAACAAATTATATCAACGCCAATATTCTGCGCTTTCATTTGCATATTCCAATAGTTGTCAACAGAACCAGTTTTAGCGGACAAATTTTCATCATCTGAATCAGATTCATGTTGCCCTAGAATACTTGACATTTCAACGGAAGACGAGTTTAGGGTGTCTGATGTTGAGCGCAGAGGTCTCCGCTCATCACCAGCAACTTTAGGGGCATTCACAAGTGACAACGACCAAGAATCTAATTCAAAAACAATTTTTCTCAAAGAATTTTTGATGGTCTCATTCTCAGAGACGAATTTAAGTTCATTAATGACCTCTTTTGGTATCAAAACTGAACGAGACCCAAGAATGCAATTACAGTCCGTAACTAAAATTTTTATTTCTTTCAAGTATTCAGGTAGTGGCTGAAAAAAATAAGATTTGGATAATTCTTTCTGCTTTGGAAATTCATCGTCTCTCAAAGACGCGAAAAAGCCCCTATTGCCTAACTGCACACATAATCGGGTATATTTGGCGAGCATTTCTTTATTAAAATGGTTATAATGATTATGTGTGGCATGCATATTATTTAAAATTTCTGATAGGCCTTTAAGCACCACCATATTTGATAAGTCAATGAAAATTGTCTCAATTGAGCAAAATGTGGATAATTTCATATTTTTCAAATCCTCAAGGGAAACTTTGAGCACTAAATATTCCACCAATCCAATTTCCTCACTAAGGTTAACAAAATCAAAATTGGAATCCATTTCATCATCTGTAGCATCAAGTACGACAACCAAATCTTCATCATCAGTTCTAACACATCTTTGTTGATAAGAGACTCTAATTCCAGAAATTTCAAACTTGCTAAATAATGAGCTTTGGATGATTTGACTGTTATGATGGAATGATTTTTTTTTGCTATTGATCTCAAAGCTGATGAAATTCATATTTAGTGATACCGTCCTCATGATGCCGTTTTCGCTATCAATAAATTTCACAAGAAGAATTGTGTCTTCAATAGTCACCTTAAAGAAAATTTGCGGTAAAAACTTGGATATTGAGGAGTAAAAATATTTAATTATGCTATCATTTTTCGATATTGGGGCTTTTTTTTGTTCCTTAGAATTTATGAAGCTCTCACAAATACATTTAATTTGTTTTGTATTTCTCAATAATACACCCAAATAAAAGGAGTTCAATTCAAATGTTGGAGAAGAAGCATGACTAGATGCTTTGACTACTGCTGATGTCATTTTCTTACTCTTCAATAATACCTTCAAAGTTTGAATAGCTGCATTTGTTTGGACTGAGAAGTTGATATTTGGCACTTGAAATAGTTCTAATCTTTTTTCATCGCCGTTAAATTTGTAAAACATTATTAGCTGAAGTTTCATCAATGAAGAAATAAATTGTACAGGTGAATCATTGATAGCAAAAGATAGTTCATAGCCAGGTGATTCTTTGCTTAGTTTGTTGAAGCCTATTGTGAATTTTTGAAGCCTTAATTGAAAATAAATTTGCGTTAAAAGGCACATGTCATCGTCATCAAGCATCTTGAACACCTTGGAGTAATGTTTTTTTTCAAGGAATAAAAAAAACAAATAGAACTGGTCAATGCAAATATTTGATAGCGTAATATTCAATTCATTGAATAAATCACATGAATCAGTAATAGCTTGTAATTTGTGGGTCAAATGGTCGATGAAGTCGTTCAATTTGTCCGATATCATGAAGTCAGCTTGTTTTCCCTTTTCTGTCACAGATTCATAACTTGGATGCAGGAAAAGCATAGGTGAATCTGATTGAATATTACTTTTAGGGATAAAGTCAATGATTAATGCCAAAAATGTATAAATGGGTAACTCTAAACTTTGATTGGCAAAATTTGCATTAATGTTGGATATTTTGAGATCTTTTTGGGAATAAAAGTAATCCAAGTTAATAACAAAATTTTTAAACAAGTCCACAGTCTCAGAGTTTGGCTTAGAAGATTTCACTTGCAAGTTAGATATCAAAAAATAATGATGGATCAACCAACCTGAATCTCCAAGCGTGCCGCGATTTTTGTGAAATTCTGTGTTTATCTTGACTTGTTCTAGCTTAATACGCAATATATCATTGCAGAATTTTGAAGTTATTGTTATTTCAATATCTCGCAAGTATATTGTGAAACCAGGGAAATAGTTCAATAGCAATCTTATAAATCCATGCTTCAGAATCTTTGGAAACAGCCCTTTTGTTGCTTTTTCATCCTTTAAATTCAGTTTCTTTATATCATCAATGTTCAATTGAAACGCTATATTTGAGAAATGAAAGACGAGCAATTTTTGGCTTCTACTGAAACAATTCAAATATGTTCTAAACACTCCTATGGAAACATTTTTCAACTTGATCCAAGACATAAATATGAAAAAAGGAGTGACCGTCCATACAATAACACCCGTGAAGAGGTATACGCACCCCAATGTGCACACGTATATTGCTAGGAGGGCCTCCAACATGAATTCTTATTTCCGTGATAACAAACAAGGGAACGTTGTTTGTTTTGAGGTTATATTTGTGTGTGTGGACCCATCAATTTTGTTTTGGTTTCCTGCACAATTTTGGTTACGCAGCCCTGTTGGCCTCTAGGCAACTGCAAAAAATGGGAATTGCGGCACCCACAGACAGAAGTCCGGAGAACAATATATAATAAGGATGGGACTGGAAACTGAAAATAGAAAACTAAGGGAGGACTACCGGAAGAAAAGAAGAATTGTGCCTGACAATAAACGAAAACGAGCTTTGTTCAGTTGTGATCGGTGCAAGCAGAGAAAGATCAAATGCAATAGAGTCAAAATTTCGGACAGTGGTGAGTTGAATGTCCGATATGACAATACCACCAGCTGTATCAACTGTGTGAAGGCCTCAGCAGAATGCATCACTCAGTTGCCTCGAAAAAAAAGAATGTACTATCATCATGTTGACAAATTGGAGTTTCATTTCCAGATACTAGAGTCTCTTCTCACCGGTCTACATCCAGAAATCGATGTCTCGGACCTTAACCAGTTGATAAAGTTTGGGAATTCCAAAGGAATAGATATGCCTGATTATGAGGAATTTTTATCCAAAAGTGAAAATAGCTTACTTGGGCGTGTCAATAAGACTCCTGTTTCTACTTCTTCAGGTAATACCAAGGCCCCCAAGAACGACATCAAAAATCTTCTCCATCCGGAAAACACACAGGTGATCACCAGCGACAATAGGGATGAAATCTCCGAAAAACTGAACTCTGGAGGGCAGGAAAATAATAGCGCTGTTGAAATCCCCAAGATGAATGATTACGCTGTGGAAAGATTGGTGTATGATATGGAAGGGAATCTGCATTATATAGGTTATGCAAGCTCATTTGCCCTATTCAATGGGGTATGTAGTTTGGTTATGAGAAACTCTAGACAGACTAGATTGACATTTGATAATCACGTCCACACTTACCAAACAGATGAGATCAAGCGATTCCAAAATCGTACCACCTTTATTACCAATAAAGATATTTCTACCACCTGTATCGGGGAAGTCCCGATTTTGTCTATGGCATCTGATCATTTGCCATTGTGGATCAAATTTCCAGGTGTCAGTTTGATCAGTAAAGAGGAGGCCGATTTTTATGTTGAAATCTTTTTCAATAAGATACATCCATATTATTTCATTTTCAGTGAGGATGCTTTTAGAGAAAAATATAAGCAATTTTGGTTGGAAATTGCTCTGTTAGAGAATGCAAATGCAATGTTTGATGATAAGACTTCTGAAAGCGAAAGATATAAAAAAATATTGGAAATTAGAGAAATTTCAAGTAATTGGATTTTTTGTATTTATTTGGTTTGGATCTTAGGGGCAAGATTCAAGCCTTATCCAGGTGGTGAACTAAATGAAAATCTAATTGATATGTTCCTTAATTTAATTAAGTTAGGATTGCCAGGAATTATTCTTAAGTCATCTTTAATGAGTATTCGTGTGTTATATTTATTGGCTATTGATCTTTTCGCTTCTAAGAACAAGAATTCTGCTTGGATTTTGATAGGGTTGGCTTGCCGTCAGGCCATTTCTTTAGGTCTTCACAGAGAGTCAGGAGTTTTGAATTTAAAATATAAGCGACCAATTTCTCTCCGGAAGCAAATATGGTGGTCACTATATATTTTTGAAGTTACTTTGGGAATATCATTTGGTAGACCGTCAATCATTCTCAACAAAGATATTAGTATCAGTTATCCAACCGATCTCTATACCAGGCCAGGAGAAGAAGATTTTTTGAGCTATTACTTGGAAACTATCAAGTTGACGAAATTATTAAACGAAATTTACGAAGTTAGAGGAGTTATCTACAATGAAAAAGATCAGTCACCTTATAGTTTGAAAGTTATCACCAAAACCTTAAGCATCAGAAAGAAGTTGATCGAATTCAAAGAAAATTTGAAGGCAAAAAGAATGTCATTTGAAGCCGTTCTTGAGGATACGAAGAATGAATTTTATCACCAAAAAATTAAATCAACGTATGGAGTAAAAAGATATAGGTTGGATTTGACTATGAATTATCATTGCTACATGGTTATTATGAGCTTGCCGTTCATTTTATATACAGTTAATATGCTCGTTGCCAAGCCGGAGTTTTTGGGTCATTTAGATGAACCAATAATAGCAATTTTGACTAGTGGAATTGAAAGTGCCATTGAATTAAGTAAATGTCTTCACATTTATAATGAGTTAGATTTTTTGGAAGGCAATTTGTTCTCAGATTTGTTTTTTGGTTATACTTCCACAATGGTTTTGGTTCTTGTTTTCCTCATGTTGAGATCATTCAAGATTATTGAAAAAAGAAATATAACTAATATGACGGCAGTTCAATATTTGAGAGATCAATTGAAAATCTATGATAATCAAACCCCGGTAGATAGCAATATTATTTTATCAAGTGTCTATAGGACTAGAGTAGCAATGAACTCGGGAAAAATTAATGTCGGTGAAACCATGCAACGGTCACTCAGTGTCACTGAAGACTTGCTCAGAGATATTGGTCT
This sequence comes from Saccharomycopsis crataegensis, assembly GCF_037102585.1. Taxonomy (NCBI): domain Eukaryota; kingdom Fungi; phylum Ascomycota; class Saccharomycetes; order Ascoideales; family Saccharomycopsidaceae; genus Saccharomycopsis; species Saccharomycopsis crataegensis. The sequence goes on from NW_027043820.1 coordinate 2,478,094, forward strand.
CGTGAGAATTTTGGATAAGTTGTTCGGCTTAGTTGAGAAGTCAGATCTGGAAATACCAAAGTCTAAGACAAGTGACAACCCCATAGTTGATGAGAAGCCCAATATTGAACACGGAATCTTTGATAATTTGGATATCAATCCTAAATTTTTCACAGATAGAGCAAAAAAATCGAGCTTTCCCAATGACCACTACAATGATATTGTGGAGAATAATTACAAAGACGTTACCAAGTTGAAAGAGGTTCCAGAACCAGTGTCATTAGAAAAAGAAAAAATGAAGAATGCTAATGTTGCGTCATTATTCTTCTCAAAAGAAAATATGGATAAACCCATTGCAGAAGAGGGTTTTAATATTCAACCAATTTCAAACAATTCGACTATTAGAATCCAAAGCGGATTGAGTCCAGTGAGGAATGCTAGTGGAAATACATTGAAAGTTGAAAATTTTGGTAAAACACCAGCACCTGTTGACAAAGCATCAACAGACATTGACAGATTTTTCTCTGAATTAAAATTCGATAATACGGGTCAATTTGGATTTGATAACTGGGACATTTCTATTAAGAATACCTTATTGAACAATATGAATGATCAATTTGATGATGTGGAACTAAATAGCGATGCTGTGGGGGAGTTTTTGCAATCATCTGGAACTCTCGCCCAATTGGGAGGGCCACTAAATAATCAAAACCATTCAAGCGGTAGCAATATGTTCAATGTTCCATACACAAGTGGAATGATGAATGGAACTGTGTCAGATAATTTTCAACCCCAGCTCAATGGATCGGTTGCTAACAATAACTTCAATATTATAAATACTGGGATGCAAATTGATTTCACCGATAGTCAGCTACATGCATTTTTGGATGAATGGAATGAGCAATAATGAGGTAAAAAATGTGGATTTTATAAGTAGCGTATTATATATTGAATTTGTGAGTAATAATATTCAATTTCTCCATATAAATCTTTTGCCATACAAGACTGCATTGGACACTGCCCCTACAGTCAATAGCACTGGCCATACTCTACCATATTTGATAGCATTAATAGTATTTCTGCCATTTGACAACAAATATAATGTAGACCAAGTCATCGTAAATCCTGCGCCGTTAATACAATCATCATCATAAATCATGTATCCACCCAATGCCGATGCTGCACCAAACAATACAACAGATATATTGCTTGGGCCAACTCGTACTAATTTCGCCAAAGACTCGGGGTTTGTCCTACTTGGGAAAAGTCGTGAAGGTGAAAGAACTCCTGGTTTAGCCACGATCTGTGATTTGGCGACTAATGGCGACACAAAAAGTGAGGAAGAAAACAACCACGCAGGATACGGAGTTAAAGTGTATTCGTAAAGACGATTGTAAACAAACATGCCGCTTCCTTCTGTCTTCTGTATGGCTTTTTGAATATCTTCTGGCATTATTTAATCGCGTGTAATGTATTATCGTTAATTCTGGGTGATGGTCTTTTTTGAAATAATATCCTTGACAGCAACCTTATGATATACCTACAGGTATATATATTTAAAAAAAAAACATCACATGACAAAGATTACATTATTTTTTAAGAGACAAAATTGGAATTCCAAACACTAATATACACTATGGAGAAAATAAAAACAAAGCCCATGAAAAAGACGAACGTAACCAAGAAAAGAATAAAACATTAGAAGATTCTTCAGATCAACCACCGAAACCATACAAGGTTCTACCTTGTCTCTTCAAAGCGTAGACGACATCCAACGAAGTGACGGTCTTTCTCTTAGCGTGTTCAGTGTAAGTAACAGCATCTCTGATAACATTTTCCAAGAACGACTTCAAGACAACTCTAACTTCTTCGTAGATCAAGGCAGAAATACGCTTAACACCACCTCTTCTTGCCAATCTTCTGATAGCTGGCTTAGTGATACCTTGAATGTTATCTCTTAAAATTTTTCTGTGACGCTTAGCACCACCTTTACCAAGACCTTTACCACCTTTACCACGACCGGACATTATTTATTATTGATTATTATTTGTTTATTTTATTGTATGATAATAAGAAAGACGTTAAAATGGTGGAAGGAGGTGCCGGCGACCTTATATATACCTGTCTGTAAGGGTGCAATACCCCCATGCTGTCCTATTGCATACTCATGCCGACACATACCCCTCGGACTCGCTGTCTTTTTCACCTGGTCTGGGAACGGGTGAGCTTCCATGCCAACACTTGTCCCCTTGCCCTATTTTTTGACATCCCCCGCTCAATTACTATAAAAGCACATCGATGCCCTAATGGTTTTTTCTTACTGGAATCTCCAAATGAAATAATCAATATAAAACAAGTTTAATAAACAAAATGGCTAGAACCAAGCAAACTGCTAGAAAGTCAACCGGTGGTAAGGCTCCAAGAAAACAATTGGCCTCCAAAGCTGCCAGAAAGTCTGCCCCATCTACCGGGGGTGTTAAGAAGCCACACAGATATAAGCCAGGTACTGTTGCCTTGAGAGAAATTAGAAGATTTCAAAAGTCTACCGAATTGTTGATCAGAAAGTTGCCATTCCAAAGATTGGTTAGAGAAATTGCCCAAGACTTCAAGACTGACTTGAGATTCCAATCGTCTGCTATTGGTGCTTTGCAAGAATCTGTTGAAGCTTACTTGGTCTCTTTGTTTGAAGACACCAATTTGTGTGCTATCCATGCGAAGAGAGTTACTATCCAAAAGAAGGATATCCAATTGGCTAGAAGATTGAGAGGTGAAAGATCCTAATTGTGGGGTATTGCTATTATTTTCGGTTCTGTTTTAATGATTATGGTTTTTAACTTTATTTTTACGGCTTTCTTTAATGTACATTAGAATTATTTTGTTTATTGGTATCTTTTAATGTAGCTATTGATCTTCTTTGCCATAGTGATGTCAACATCGGTAACGGCATTTGCATCATGTGTTTGCAAGATAATCTTCACGTTATTGTAGGTGTATTGAATAGTAGGGTGGTGACCTAAGAGATGTGACCTCAAATTGACTTGATTGATGAAAGAACTGGTGGTCTCAAAATCTTTAAGCTTGATAGATGTTTCGATCGCAGGCACATCATTATGGGACCTAAGACACCATCCTGCTAACTGTTTTTCAAGGATTTCGGTCACCTCCGGGGTTTCCAAAGGTTTGGCAGCTGCTTTAAGGATTCTATTGTACATTGGTTCGGTTGTCTCAGGTTGACATCATCTCCATGTGTTGCGGAGGTGCCTTTTGGTTATTTTTTCCTTCAATAATTATGGGGGTCTCAAACCCCTTTGCACCCAGCCCGCGTAATAACAACAATAACAACAAAGCTTTCCAAAGCTTGAAATAATCTAACAATTATCACTGAGTCATTTCTCTCCAACAATTTCCACGCTCTCTGGTTTCTTGATTAATGAAAATACATATCCTTCCATTTGTGCCTTGATACTGTGATATGTGTTGGTTTTACACGTGACTCGATGCTACCGTTTTTTTTAACAGCATATCGATTCCACTAATGCTCCGAAACCCAGTTTGACAGTTCTCTCTTTAGTATCATAGTTCATATCTCCTCGGGAAATGGTCACGGCAATTACCATTATAAGCCATGAGCTCAACCCTTTAATAACTCGGTTTTATAAGCACAATGATTTTGAAGACGCCCCAATGCTGGAAATTTTAGACAATTTTCGTGACGTCCTCCTTAATAACAATATCAACAGCCTTCCGCCAGTAATACGAATCCAAAGCTATAATTACCTCTATGTTTACTCAAACAACATCATATTGATGATGGTGGTTGCCGATCGTTTCTATGATACCAGCAATATCATGTGCTATTTGGTTTTTCTTAAAAAGTTTGAAGAAATATTGAAAAATTACTTCAAGGCCACGGCATTAGATCAGGACATGATAATAGATAATTTCCTATTATTGTACGAATTGTTTGATGAAATGATTGATTTTGGGTTTGTGCAGATAACAGACTTTAATATCCTCAATGAATACATAAAAATGAAGTTGAATGTATCAGAACCAGAACAAAAGACCAAGGATAACAAGGAACTAGAACATGAGATGAATTCAAGTATATCTAGAATGTCAACAACCCAATTGTCCTGGAGACCAAAAGGGATTTTTTATAAGAAAAACGAGGTTTTCATAGATATTATTGAAAAGATCAATCTCTTGATGGACCCCAACGGGGCAATCAAAAAACAAGTGATCCTGGGTGAAGTTAAAGTAAAGTGCTTCTTATCGGGAATGCCAACTTTAAAATTAGGACTTAATGAGTTCCTAGTTCATGATCGAGATTCAGCATCTACAATTGATTCATTTAAAAGAATACAGTTTGATAATCTCAACTTTCATCAATGTGTGGAGTTATCACAATTCTCCAATGACAATACAATCAGTTTCATTCCACCTGATGGTAAATTCCTGTTATTAAATTATAAGTTACAAGTTCATAAATCGCCATTGCTTAAGGTCATGAATATAGACTTCAAGAAAAGAATCATCTATCGAAAATCGAGAAAGCCTTGTGTTCTGCAATCTCCGAATCCGCTAGCGAGGGCTTCGACCACCTTTCAAGCTTCCCCAATGACCTCAAGAAGACCATCAATCGCCCAGTCTATCAAATCAGGAGAATCAGGTCATTCTTGGAAACCAGACACAATATCCATAAATGAAACTGATGATATTACCAAAGAAACTAAGCTCTTGGTATCTGTTGAATTGGAAACTAAATTCACTAAAAGGCTATCAGCCAGTGATGTTTCTATTGTCATTCCCATAAATTTCAAAAAATTTCACGTTAATTTTAACCAGGTACCAAGATTTAAGACAAAAATTGGAGGAGTGGTTCTTGACTTAGAGAAGCAGTGCATCGTATGGAAGATTTCATCAATAGGAGGAAGCAGAGATTTTCAAATGTCGAGCGAGATAACATTATTAAATGACGAAGATATTCGACAAAAATATGTTGAAAGTGAATTACTCGGGTCAGGTAGTGATGATTATGACTCTTCTGACTCGGAAAATGAAAAAACTTACAACTACTATTATGGAGATAAATCAAAAGGGAATCAGATCAGTGACAAGGCAAAAAAGATAAAAAAAATTTATAAGACTATTCAAAAGGAACAAAAGGCAATTTCACAAACTACCAATTCCCACAGGCTAAGTAGGAATGAGGGGCCAACCTCCCCTAACTTATTAATGGAAACTGATAAAAATCTTGATAATTTGGCCACTATTATTGATTCTCCAAATTTACCGGAAAAACCACACGATATTAATGACAATTTTTACATCAACAAAAATATGGTCAAAGTGAATTTCAAAATTAATAATTTGACCCATTCTGGTCTCAAAGTAACTTATTTGAAACTTAATGAACCTTTGTTGAATTATACATCATTTCCTTGGGTCAAATATGTATGTACAAATGATGAAGAATATGGATTTAAATTTGACTTCAATAGGAAAGGGCCATCAGAAACCATTGTGAAACATTTTAAACAACGAATACCTGGTGATCAACCATCAAAGTTTATTGGGGTCGCAGGAGGAGCTTCACAAAGAAAATCTTGGAAAAAAATATAGATTAATTTCGAATATCATTGATCTATTTCTATTTAGTAGACAAAAATTTTATATGAGAAATATTTGATGTTAATTAACTGTGATTCACCTTTTGACTTTTACTTTCTCTTCATTTTCGTAGTTGCATTCTCTTTCGTGTGCCTCCTTGTACCCTTCTTCTTCTTCTTCTTCTTCTTCTTCTTCTTCTTCTTCTTCTTCTTCTTCTTCTTCTTCTTCTTCTTCTTCTTTTTCATCATCATCATCATCATCATCATCATCATCATCATCATCATTATACGACCCTTCCTTGCTCTCTCTCTTTTTCAAATTGGTTTCAAATTCTGCATTGATTTTCAGTAACCCACCGCTTTCCTTCAAGGCTTCGATTTCTTGCTTCAATTTATCAACATTAAAAAAATTGTATTCCGCATGTGGATCTGATTTACTAGCATTATCTTCAGGTGATTCTTCAACTTGACCGTCACCTTTATCCTTTGAAGTATCATTTTGTACTTGTCCTTCGGCGTACACTTCCCACCATTCCTTCCGTTTTGGTTTGAACCATGACTTCCAACCTTTCTTTTTGGTACTGACTTTTGACTTATCTTTGAGAACTTGTTGGGCATTTTCCTCAAATTCTAGAACCAACTCTCTTTGTCTTTCGGCTTGCTCGGGATCTGGCTCGTCGATTTCCACAAACTCTTCAGATAAAACATCCCAGCCAACCATCGATAACAATCTAGGCATAGCCTTACGATATTCCATATGGCCTGTAACGTGGTGAGTGCAATCAAAATTCTCAATACCTTCGATACCCTCAATTGGCGATAAACCTACCACTCTTCTAATACCGCCACTGGTGGCTCGGAAAAGATAGCCCAAAATCCAATCCTTCTTTGAGTAACCATTGATAAATCGTCCTGAAACCACTGAACGACACAAAGAGAGTTGCTCACTGTTATAAACAAACGGGGCGCCAAATATAATGACATTTTCCACTAAATCATAAGCCCCTTTTTTGGCCAATTCAAGCAAGCATGAATATATCAATCTTGAACCAATTGAAAAGCCAACAAGGGTCACTGGACGAACTCCCAAGTTCCGAGATATTAAAGTATCGGCCAAGATCAAACCAGCTGCCCAGGCTCTATCCAATGAAACATTCCATGGATTATCTAACAAGTAACCTAACTTTGAAAGTGCCATCGGCACTTGTATTGCGGCCATAAATGCAGTTAATACTGTGGCACCTAAAATTTGTTGGACAGATTGGGTCAAAATTTCTGTTGCCAAGATATTAATTGTCTGACCAACAGTAGTTAACATCTCGGGTTCCCATAACAAGGAGTATAAATCTCCCATTACTGGATCAACAGTAGAAAATGGTAATCTGATATCATCGGCAACACTATTCATCCACCCACTGACAGTGATGATCAAGTTAAGCCTTTTATTGCTGTGTAGAGGCTTGAATTCAAATGTCTTTACAGAACCTGTTCTTTTCATCATCCCACTCGCACCAACCTTCGCTCCAATACCTGTTGACACTGTCGTAACTATTGCTGTACCCGCTGTCCCTGCAAGAAACCCCGATGTTCCGGCGATACCAACTGTAGATAGCCCAGCAGCAATACCTGCACCAATTAGGGGGCCCAAAAGTCCACCTGAAACACCAAGAATTAAACTTCCGCCAACACCAGCTAAGCCAATGTAAATCATTCTCTTTCTCTTAGCTCTCTTGGCTCGGTAATTAACAAATTCATTTTCGTTCAATTGTTGTTCAGAACCTTCATCAATTTCAAGTGCATCAGTAATGCGTCTTTCAAATTGACAAATTTCAAAATTTGAAAGTTTTATTGCCTCCCCAAATCTCATCAAAAGGGTACGCGATCTAGAATCATAAACGGAGTCGTAAATAAGGATAAGAAATAAGTCACAAATCACTGTCCAGGCCACATCAATTTCAATTTTTTTTTGATTCATTATGTCCTCAGGCTCTAGGGTTTTTTGAATGTTAATATCGTCTGCTACTGATTGGGAAATGTTTTCTGAAGAGCTCTTATCTGTGTCGTTCGCATGTTCATTTGCATTAACCTCTGTGATCTCTGAATCTAAATTTTCTTCACCATTTGCTCTCATCTGAACAAATTTTGCATCCCTTTTTATCTCCTCATCCTCATAAATTGGATTATCAATTACCTCGGTTTTTGCTAAACTTCTAGCTAAATCGTTAGGCATAACACCATGATTACTCAAATTCTCAATCATCTTCTTCTCTTCTTTAGTAACATCCATGTGGTCATACAAATCCGACATAACCTTTTGAGACCATATCGCTAAGGATGATTGGGATGCACTAAGAATTTTGCTATTTTTGTATTTACTAGTGCTCAATTTAGCCATGTCTGTCGCCATTTCAATCATTATAAGTTTCACTAAACCAACATACGCAAAAATCTCTTCCACTTTAAGCATCTCTTTAGTGGCTTGCATCTGGTCTAATGCTGACCTGGTAGATTCATCAATAAAATCCTCCTCGTGTTCTTCATCATCTGTCTCTTTCTCATTAAAAGCTTGTTCTTTGTTTACTGCTTCCTTACTTCGGAATAAGAAATCAGTCTTTTTGTCAGTTTCCGCATAACTCTCAGCTTGCGATTGTATAGCAATTCTTGTATATCCTTGACTGCCATTCCCACCTTGAAGAGCAGGCTTCAGTTTATGTTCGTTCTTGCTCTTCGGTGTCAACATTTGAGAATTGTGGATCATATGAGCAGTGTCTGTTTCAGTAGAATCATTAATAAGCTCACCCTTATCATTATAAACATCATAGCTATTAGCAACGGTGGGCATTTCCTGCCATTCCCCTTCTTCCTCATCCTCATCTTCATCATCATATTCAAACAATACACTACCATCATCTGATCCCTCTTGATCCCCAAGGATCATTGTATCCTTCACTTCTATTGGAGATAAATTTTCAGTTTCTTCGGTTTCAATTGATACATAATTTGCTTTCGTCTCGAAAGAGGCAATATTTGGCAGGTTCTCCAAGTTCTCGTGATTTGTTTGAACTGATGGTGTGGTGCTTGGTTCTGGCAGTTGATTCTCAAAAGACCTCATAGCGTTATTACTTGTGCGTATATTTGGCATCTCTTGAGGCAAATGCAGAGCCCCTAGGTTGAACTCAACAAAATCTTTACCTGATGATTGGTCTTTACCGTCCAATACATCCTCCTCTTTCTCATGGTCAAATTCGTTGGTTTCGGTAATGTTCGGTAGTCCTGGAAGGTCATGGAGAGTTAGATTATCTTCCCCCTGCGTTGATGGATCATTGGAGGAATTATATTTGTCACTAGGACCTATCGATTCTTCAGACATAATGGCAATCTTGTAGTTATTGGTCTCATCAACAAACAGGAAGGATAATACTTGCTGTACTGTGCGTTGGTAATTTGATCTTCTTGCCAGGGCAGATAACCGGTGTTCCATGGCGCCCAAAAAGCGTGCATATTGTTAATTTTTTAATGCCACCAAGGATTTGTGGGGCTTCATTTAAATCCGTCGCAATTGTGATATTTTAAAAAGCTATCTTTAACACTAAACGTATTGACCAGATCAACATGCTATTTTCAATTATGAGCCAAAAATTGGACGTGTATATTTGCGATATTCTACAATTGTTTATTATGATAAGACTTTTAAAGGCATGATAATTAAACTAGTAGTAGTGAAACATGGGCTGAAAAATTCGTAATTTGTTTTGACAAAATAATACACAAGATTACAATCTTCTACCACGACGACCACCCTTTCTTCTGGTGGAGTCAGATGGAACTGGGGTAACATCTTCAATTCTACCAATTCTCAAACCGGATCTAGCCAAAGCTCTCAAAGCAGATTGACCACCTGGACCTGGGGTCTTGGTCTTGGTACCACCAGTAGCTCTCAATTTGATGTGGACAGCAGTAATACCAACTTCTTTACATTTTTGAGCGGCATCTTGGGAAGCCAACATAGCGGCGTATGGAGTAGATTCATCGTGATCAGCCTTGACCTTCATACCACCAGTGACACGGGCAATAGTTTCCTTACCGGACAAATCAGTGATGTGGACGAAAGTATCGTTGAAGGAAGCGAAGATACGGGCAACACCGAAGACTTCAGCACCGTCATGGGCTTGTGGACCCAAAGTAACATTTTCTAAAACAGTTCGTTAGTAAAAAAATCCATAAAAGTTGTTGACTTAAAACACTAGGCATCCGTATATCAAATTGTACAATACTTTTCTTTAAAATCAGCTATTGAATAATAATACTCTTTAACAAATACATAACACCAATCCATGGGTGTGCAAAACACAAACTAGAGATGCACCTGTTCACATTATGAGATCTAGATCATTAATATCCAACGACTTCAAAAGTTCCCATTATATCTATTAGTTTTTCCTGTTGAAATCATTCCACAAATTACCTAACATGTCTTGAATTAAAAAAAAAAAATACTCAAGCGCATTGGAATCTTTGTAAAGTCTATTAGAAGCTTTGAAAAATCTTTTGAGTTTGGTCATATTCAGTGGGTATAATTGCTTTCATCTCTTCTTGTTTCTCACTATTCAATATGATTGTCTGAGTTGAACTGAAAACTCTTATGAAATAACAGTCATGATCCATAATCCCAATAACGAAAGCCCCATAAAAAGACTCGGTAAATGACAGATTCTTATTGATATTACGGTATTCCTATGTCCCATATTCACTATTAACATACCGTTGGTAGCCATTTTGGATTGTTATTATTTACTGTAATACCTCTTAACTCACTCTATCCAGAGGTGAAAAGGGCGATATATTAAATTTTTTCTTATTTTTTCGAATAGCAGATGAATATTTAGGGTGTAACACCCGCCATTTTGACAAGTCACTTGTAGCCCTACATCTTACACGTGCTTGTAGGGCTCATAAAGGTGATACTTCCTTATGTTTTTTCTTTTTCTTTTCTTTTTTTTTTTTTTGACAGATGGATGATCTGTGATTCACCTATTCTGACAATCTGTAGCCTTTCATATATTTTGGTATATTATTTAGATCAGAGTAGCTGCAGGATTAACACTAATAGAAATCTTATTAAGTCACAAGTTATAGAGACACTCATTTGATATTAAAAAGAAAAAAAAATTAGTCCACTTATGGATCTTCAAAGTACCCAATTTCAGTAAGAACTCATACTCAATGCAATAAATAATGCTGTTATACTTGCTTCATATGACAGGGTGCGGACCATTAAACAGGGCCCATATGGTTAAAAAAAAAAAAGTTCTACATGTTATGAAGAATAAGTATAAATGCTAGAGCTAAAATACATTTTTATTAGGATAGAACATAATTGCAAATTAACTTAGTAAACGAAACCCAAGATCTTACCAGCAACGTGCTTTCTCTTGGCTTCTTCGTGGTCCATAATACCAGCAGAGGTGGTCAAGATAACAAAACCAAATTGTCTGGCTGGCAACAAGTTGTCAGTCCATTTTTCAATGTCATCAATCTTAACGTTGTATCTTGGGGAAATGACACCACACTTGTTCAATCTACCATTCAATTGGACAACAATCTTACCGGATCTGTGGTCATCGATGAGTTCGAATTCACCAATGTAACCGTGCTTTTGCATGACTTGCAAGAACTTGATGATGACCTTAGAGGATGGTCTGATCAAGACTTGTCTCTTACCGGTCTTGGAAGCGTTGTTGATAGCGTTCAAGGCGTCTGCTAAGGCTGAGGCTCTGGTCATTTTGATCTAGAATAATGTTAGTATGTATAAACATTAAACAAATAAAGAATCTAATGGTGCCAAAGAGAAATGAGAATGTAACTTTTTAGTGCATATAATGAATTCACTTAGTTGTGATCTCCCGTGAACGTACATTCTTGTTCTTGAAATATCAAATATTGTGCTTCATTCAATCATGAAGATCGATTTTCTTTTCAAATATCAACTCTCGCGAAAGCTCTGTCTCGCCGAATAGGAAAACTTTGACCTTCTTTTCTTCATCCCGACACGCTTCAAAATTGATAGACAAATGCCCAACTCATAGCTAATTTTATTCCAGAAATATTGTGTTATGATACATCCCAAATTCGCTCTTCAATAAAACACAGTAATCATATTCTCATTTCTTTTGATATCATCCTCTTTTTACACGTACAAGTTATTGTGTCTATTACTTCTTGTGATGAGAGCTCTACTCAAAGAATTTGCTGATGTGCATTTTTGATGAATTTTTTTCTCCAACCTGTGAAAAATAGGGCTTTCTGTTTTGATAGGGCTCATGCATTCTCGTGCATATCATGTGTCTGTGTGATCGGTATTGGCTATTGGAACTTTCAATTTTTTTTTTTTCAGTTACCTATGCCGGGCAATGGAGCTTCTCTGACCTCTACTCATTCTCATTAAAAAAATTTCAACTTTCTTCCTACGGTCGACAAGTAGACGTCATTAAAGAAGATACAACTAATTCAAGATGCCTGTATGTACTAGGTGAAATTATTATAAATGGAAAATACTGTGTTTGTGATTGATGAATGATTTGGGGTTTTTTGGAAATATGAATGTTTCATCTCAGAATATGGTTGATTAGTATATATGGGTTTGAATAATTGAAGTTTTGCCAGAGAAAAAAAAGAGAATGAACAAATTAAGAAGCAACGGAAATATGTTTAATGTTATATGATATTAAATCATCAATATCATGATTTAACTATTAATTAAGCAATAAGCTATCAAAAATAATAATGGATCGGGAATAAATCAGAGGAAGCCCGGAAATGATACATGAAATTATAGATATTCAATCTCTACAGCTCACAAACAGTTCGAGTACTCCATAATCAATATGATCATCTTACTAACTTTCGTCATAGTCTAACAAGTCTTTCAAAATCAAGCAAAAATTGGGCAAGGTTCAAAAGCAAAACAGATCCTTACCACAATGGATCAGATTGAAAACCAACAACACCATCCGTTACAACGCTAAGAGAAGACACTGGAGACGTACTAAGTTGGGTCTCTAAGCAATTATTATGGAACGAATCCTACGTTTTTGCTGCTACTCAATGTTATGTTAGAATTTTTATGGTAGTCATGTCCTAATTCCAAAACTTGAATCCCACAATTAACGCGTCTATTATGATAATTTGAGCTATTTGCTGGTTATTTTTTCACGTTAATATATAATTGGTGTTTTTTTTTGAATTGTAACTATTATTGTGAAATATATTCTTGGTATCACTTTTAAAAAATTTCGATTCTAATGTAGAAAGCTGTGAAAAAGCATCAGCTTTACAGTATATTGTATGGTCAAGGGGGTACCATATGATCTATGATGCGGAAAGTTGCAATTTCAACTCAAATGACATTGATGGTCTGTGTTAAGTGAGCTTAGTGAGCTTCTCGCTTAGGAAATAATGCAGCGCTCATAGTATCTAAAGTTCCAATCAGACGAAGAAAAATAATATCTATTTTTATTATGATATGAAATCTAGAAATCTCATCTTTTGTTAACTTGATACATCTTAACTTTTGAATTATAATTTATATTTTAAATCTTATTATCTCTTGAAAAATAAATATTGAATTTCTACAGCAACTGTCTGTTTTTCATAGGTTAAATAGGATAGCACGGTACTATAACAGATACTTACCCTTACTACATATTCAAAGGTTAATTACTTCTGGATAAAAAAGACACACGTCCAACCTGAGAGCTCGCGAGTTTTGTAGAGCCTATAAAATACACTTTGCTATGGGCACCACTTTTTTCTACTATAATTTTAAGAAAAAATTTGAAAATTTTCCATTCCTCTTTAACCTCATATAAATTAACATTGAATAATTTCACTGGAACATATGGTGTTCTTTCAATTGGTTCTACATGCTTGACATTCAACAATCAGCTTCTTCAAGTGCCGTCATAAGTATTTTTTTTAACTAGTGGCTTTTGAATACGTTGATGGTATGTGAAAGAAACATTATTCATCAATTTTCCAAACAATATGATGATAACCTTGAATTTTAGCTAGATAGTACATGAATTCTTCGGAATTATGAATTTAAAATTCTCGTGGGAATCTCGCTGATAAAGATTTGGAAAATTTTTTGTGTTTGTTATTTTTTGAACAGTATATGTTGGATACTAGTATAAATATACTAACAAAATTGAAAGGCTGTTTAGAGTTAACATAATTCTTAGACAGATATCTTATATATCTAATTAGAAATCTCAGTTTGTTCATATTTTAAAAGTTTTCTATTGTAAGTCATATGAATCTTGTCCCGTACTATTTGGATATTGAAATGAATTGTTCTATTTAAAAGTATGCAGATGTTTTCAATTATTAGTTTGACAGTACATTTAGCTTCCAATTTCAAGATAACACCGTGGATACCCATCCTGAGAAAAGATTCTCTTCTTTCGTTGTAGTTCTCATAATCTGGTGATAATTCTTATATTCTGGAATTGCCTATTTGAAAGCATTGAAAGTAGGAATGTAATGTTCAATTCACAATTCATTGGAACATCTCATTTCTAGCCAATTGAAAGAAAGAAGACGATGGTCTATAGTTTTGGGAATCGATTAGAGACCCCAATAATTTGCGTAACTGGTCTTTACAATACCCTTTGTTTTGAGATTCTTGGAGAGCCATGAAAAAAGATACAGGTATCCTTTCGGAGAATACCACTGCAGTGGCATAATGAGTACGGAAAATCTAGAGAATCTATCAGAAGAAGTTCTTTCTGTAGGATGTTATTTGAGTTTCCATTATCTCAGAAAAGAGAATTTACTATTTAAGGTCTGCTGACAAACCTGGTATATGCCAATCTAAAGATTCAAATGGTGCTTCTCAATAAGTGGGAGATGTCTGACAAAGCCAGTAGATTGAAATTTCATTTCTTACAGACAAGCTCATTTCATGATCATTTTTAGAGTGATTTCTGATAAATACATAAAAAGAAAGTACTATTCTTGGCCCATAATCATCATTGTCATCGCAGAACAATATTATTTCCTACTGACTTCCATTTCAATCCTAATGTCTTTTCAGCGATAGTCTAACCTCATTTTCAGAGGAAACTCTTACTGCTTTCTTCTAATGGATTTATATATTGATTTTATGTCAGAGGTCACTATGATTCTTCATTTAACATAATAATCGCAAGAATTGATCAGGATAGTGTACCACCAGTGGTGCAGTTGAATATCACAGACAGAGTAGTTTCGACTGATTCTCAGAGAAGTATTAGGCTTTGAGTGGCACTTACAAAGCTTTCCAGATATCGATACTTGTGAATATTTCAAGAATTTTTTTATGTTTCAAATTAAAAAAAAAAAAAAAATTATTCCATTATGATCGTGTAAAGGAATATTGTATTTTCAAGACAGTTTTTTTGTCATACTCTTGGTCATTGCCATTCCCAGTAGGGATATCTATGTTTAAATCTAAGCATGTGTGTCCTATATTCTTCAAAATTTTGGAGACAATAGCAGCCGTCATTCCGAAAAACTGGATAATTCAATAGACTCAATATGGTCGGACGACTTCGGTAAAAACACTTGACAAAAAGATAATCATTAAGAGAATGAAAGGTATCTATGCAGATAAATGAATTGAGGGGAAGCCTGAGAGCCTGTACAGTGATAGTTTCATGTGACTATATTTTCAGGGTTGGATTTTTCTATATTATATTTATTATACATTGTAGTATATTTAATAATATATATCCTAAAAAATTTGCCGCGAAGGAAAATAAAGTATAACCAAGTAGTCTTTCCTATAAAATTATATATATAAGGGACTTCATTTTCTCTTTTTAGAGGGAATTTTTTACTAAGATAAGCATGTCAAAAAAAAAAAATAAAAATAAATCGGAAATAGCATGATAAGCTTACAGGCTACTTCGAATAAGAACAAAACAAACTATATTATACATAACAAAAAAAGACACAGTGAAGATGAATGCTTTCTATTTGGTCAATTTTCTGGCCAAAATCAAAAAAAAAAAAAAAATAATAAATGAATGAATGAATGAATGAATGAATGAATGAATGAGTGAATAATTCGCAGCTACTTCAAACTAACGACTAATGAAAAAGCATGGCAATAGAAAGAAATTTGTATAAATAGTATCATAAAATATATACTAATCCCATAGTAATTGATGAATTAGTAATATATTAAAAAAGCTAGTAGAATACCCCCAAAAAAACAGTAGTTCATAATCTTTCCGATGATAAACTATCGTGCTTATTTCGATTCATAAAAAATCTCTTCATATTCAAGACATCCACCATAATATCCACCAGTAGTTAAAATAACGCATTTAATGATTTTAAACTTGTTCCTCAAAGATAGTTTCGATCGGTTTTTCCATAAAAGCGGCGTGAGAAAAGATAGATATACCAGAAGCACCGATCAACCACATCATAGTAGAGATTGGACTGGCCAAGAAACCTAAAGGAATAGCAACACACAATAAACCAGTATACAATTGACTGGTAGTTAATCTACCGAATGGCAAAACCAAATCTTCACCATGTAACTTATTGATTCCAAGAACACCGAGGACCACAAAGATGATAACAAATAATAACAATAAGTTGGTGATCAAGGCATAAACAAAGAATAAGGCAGCAATTAATGCATAATTAGAAGAGAAGTAGCCCAAGTTGTAACCAACTCTACTTTGGATTTCCCCAAAGTTTTCCGGTTTTGAGAGTCTTCTGAAGTCAAAGAACTCTTGAGGAGGTCTGATGCTTCCCATACGGGTGGTCAAGGACCCAGCATCTGACCTGAGACGATCCAAACTCAATCTTTCGGAGAACTGGGAGAATGCAATGTTAGAGAATTGGGAGAGACTCATTGTAGTGTGGAGTATCTGGTATTATTGAAGATGCCAACGTTAACTACACAAATGTATATCAAGCTTGATTTTTTCTTGACCAGTTGGCTTGTTTTTTCGTGTGTGCTTTTCTTTTTTTTTTTTTGCCTTCGCCTCTACAGGGGACAGTATCAGTTTACCCGGATTTACTCCCCAAACATGCTCAATGGTGGTATAGCTCAATCTAATAAGAACTGGGGCAATTCAATACACGTAGAGCATTTTATTATATTTGAACCGTTATCTACTTCTTATTTGACTTGTTTCCCGATCTTTGTTGATGACCCATGACTATCTGCTGTTTCTCCCCACTTGTAGCAGGAAATAACTGGTCGACAGACGGCGAGTCTCCCTCATCCAAATCAGCCATGAGCTTCTTTTCAGCATACTCCGGGTCGA
Source organism: Saccharomycopsis crataegensis (assembly GCF_037102585.1). Lineage (NCBI taxonomy): Eukaryota > Fungi > Ascomycota > Saccharomycetes > Ascoideales > Saccharomycopsidaceae > Saccharomycopsis > Saccharomycopsis crataegensis. The sequence goes on from NW_027043820.1 coordinate 2,495,012, forward strand.
CTTTCTCAATTATCATAGGGAGTAATAGAGTCACAGCCATCAAGCATCCACCACCAAGAAGCCAAGGATTACTGATGATGGCCCCCAATTGTCCTGTCGCCGCCAATCCTTTGTTTTTCTGTTCATAATACAATTTTGTAGAATGTTTAGGATGTGGTGAAATCACTAATGGATATTCTATTTCATTAGTGAGATCATGCACTGGATGACCCATTTGATACTCGTAGGCCATAATTGCAGTTTCTTCCTTTAACGTCCCATCGTCTTGCAAAACAGCCTCCTTCTTGATTTCGACATTGATACATGGATATTCCAAAATGTAATTCAACATATCAACTTCAATCAAGTATGAACCTTCACTTAGCCCCACAAACTCAAATGATCCATCCTGTTGTAAAAAACCCTTGGTGATGCGGCGATCCTCTAAATCAGTTAGATGGATGTTGGTGCCAAAGCTCTCCTGAGGTCCCAAAACTGGCACATCTAGTTTCCCTGTAATAGAATGAGAGCTTGCAAGCTGCGATATCAATGATAATATAAAAATAAAACCTCCTAGCATTATTTTTGGTATTAGCTGTTGCTTATAATAATAGCATAGGCATATTTTGTGGTTGCAATTTTGGAATTTTTTGGTGTTTCCGATTACCCAGATTCTGCCATGTACCATTAACAAGGGCCACTGAATTACTTTTTTAAAACCAATCGCCACACGATCTCTTACTAGCTGATAATCATCGATTTGGAAAATCAGCACTCAGTAATATCATCCCACAATGGTAAGAAAAAAGAAATTGCTACCATATATTACTTGAGAAATTAATAATAACTAACTCTTTAGCTTAAATTGAAAAAACTTCAAGAGAAAAAGCGTCAGGAACAACAAATGTTGGAATCCACAACATCGTCATCATCAAGTCTGAGCAGCACTGGCTCTACTAGAGTATTTCCTGCCAAAATAAGAATAGAAAGAGATTTCAAAGAACTCAAATCTTTGCCGAGAACCGTTACCATCACTTTTCCGATCGAAGATGATAAGATGAACTTTAATATTATTGTAAAGCCAAATAGCGGTTTCTATAAAGGCGGGATATTCAAGTTTGCCGTCAACATCAATGACAATTATCCTATTGATCCTCCTAAGGTAAAGTGTGTCCCTAAGATATATCACCCTAATATCGATTTGCAAGGCAATGTTTGCTTGAACATTTTGAGGGAAGAGTGGTCACCAGCTCTTGACATGTACAACGTTATCATGGGTTTGGTTGTATTATTTAACGAACCTAATCCGTCCGATCCCTTGAACAAGGAAGCGGCGAATACATTATCAAAAGATATTTCAAAATTCCAAAGAAACGTCAAAGAATCAATGAAAGGTTACTACGTGCTAGATGAAAAGTATGATGATGTTATACATTATTGAACGATGTGTTATATTATAATGCTTAACTATTTTCGAAAATTGTGATGGTTTAGCGTTAAATGATTGAATTATAATAAATAAGGATGACTATGCAAATTTAATGTAATTAAAAAAAAAAAAAAAATGTAGCTGAGTGGTGCGTTTTCAGGTGTATGTTAAAAATATGCGCTTTGTTTAGCAATTAAAAGAGCGATTATAGTGTTAATTACTCACTGCTTTATCGGCATTTTTCTTCTGGTACTATTCAACTCAGAAATTAAATTATCAATGTTAATAAAGTTACTTGGATCGGTGGCGTAGGCAACATGTTTCCTTGTTTTGCAATGCTTTTGGAAGTCTGAAAAATATGTGTTACAATTTTCACACTTATTCAAGCCTTTTAGTCTGTCGTGATCAATCTTCTTATTTTTATTTTTCTTTTCTTCTCCGGGATTTCGCTGATCTTGCTGTTTTTCAACAATTCTCTTCACTTGAGCAGGCACCTTCTGTCGTTTTGAAAAGTCTCCCCCAGCTATCAATCTCCTCTTCAAATTCTTGTTCTTTGACAAAAATGGATTTATATTCATTCTTCCAGTTACCATGACGCCAGCATTAGTGGAAAGAATAGCAGGTACCGAACTATTGGTAGTAATCCCAGAGGCAATCATATCTGAATACTGAAAATTCAAAACATTATTCGAAAACCCCAGTTTTTCACTTATCGCGGAATCTGCGTTGTTGTCTTCTGAAGCCCCTGCCATTCCATATGCACTCATATCATTAAGTACCATGGATTCTTTTGATTTTATCGGAGATTCCTCATCACTACTTGTTTTAGCATTCATTGGGCTGGACAGAATGTCATCGCTATCTTCAAATCTAGCCTCTCTAATCAAATCACTATCATTCAATGATCTTTCATGATATGCGTAAATTGTATTATCCTCGTTATCGATATCACTATCAATAAAGCAAAGATCTTTTAATCTTTGTCTTTGTGCCTTTAGAATTTTTCCGTGAATTGTTTCTTGTTGTCTCCAATTCTGTAACTTTGATTGACTAAAATTCTTTTTGCTGAACAACGATTTTCCTCTAACTGTCTCCAGCATTTTTGGAAACTCATCATCACCTTTCCACTCTTTAATTGCGATTGCACTGTACTTCTTCAGCAAGTCATAAACATAGAAATACTCATTATTGAAATACACTAGCCCTTCCCCGTAGTCATTCTTCTCCTGTTGTAACAATGTAGACAATGATTTTTCATCTCTCAATTCTGTAACATGACCAATGTATCTCAATATCTTGGCCACTTTTTTGTAACACCAGACTCTTTTTTTGACTCCATCAATGTGATAGAAGATATCATGTTGTGGGTATTTTAATGTCTTATCAAATTCCCTGGCTGATATGATTAGCGTGACTTTCTCGCTGAAGAAAGGTATAAACTTTGCACCGTAAGCTATTAAAGCCTCTTTTATAGCCTGAATTTTCTTTAAAGTTATCGAGGTATTTGGGTATGAGTTATCGATATATATGACACTAGATTGAACAAGCTTCTTATACTCTTGTATTTCCTTGTTTCGCTGCAATTGTATATTGGCCGGATCTCGTTTCGAGAGTACTTGAAGGTTTCTGGCCGCTTGAGGCCTTGAAGATATCTCCTTGGTTAGATTTAGAGGTTTAACAAATATTTGCTTCTCTTTTTGTTGTTGTTGCTGTTGTTGTTTAAAAAGATGGAGTTGAATCTGCTTCTGCTTTAGCTTAACACTAGCCTGGATAGAATTGACATCCTTTTCACCAAGTGGTTTACGCTTGGTCCTTTCTGCTGCATCCATTATAAACTCTCTTCCACCTCTGTTGTATTTTAAGGATATTGTTTATAGACTGAGGCTGGTTATGTCCTGTTTTGTTTATTAAATGAAGCCAGGGATCCTTCCGGGTCGCGCGTTTAGAATTTTTTTTTTTTTTCGCTATTTAAAGGAAGAAAATTTTTTTTTTCATATTTCTTTCCTCCCCGTCTATGATTTCTTTTTAATCGTTAAAATTGTACAAGTTCAAGTATTATTGTAATGATTTGATGACATCTTATAGATTAAACCATTCTACAACTTGAACAAGAAAAACGATATTATGTTTCTTAGCTGGAGTGGGTTTATTGCTGCCCTTCATGGGTGGTCTTGAGACCAATCTCCTTACCAAGATTCAAACATTTCATTTTAATTGACTTGCTATAACCATGGTAGCCATGATCATATTGAAGATTCAACTTTACTGATAACCACCTAAGAAACAAAAACTTTGTAATGGTGAGCTTTTCCTGTAACTATAAGTCCGTATGAACAACCTGTTATCAAGAGTGGCATGAAACATAATACCAGGAAAGGGGGCAACGTACTATTCACCCTATTTACAAAGCACGGTGCATCAAAACTATTTGTTTGGGTGGTTTCCGATTCACTATGTTTGTCTAGATACAGTGCTCGGCGACATCGCCTGTATAGTCGTATGATCTACATTTTTGAATCGGAGTTTCACTGTTAGTGATAACTACAGTAATCCCTGTTTTATCCTCGGCACACCCGGTCGCAGTGGGATTATAATCCTTCGAAGCCAAATATCCAAAATTTTTCTCACTCTCTTTGTTTTATTATCAAGTAAGTTTAAATGTTTTTGATTTGAATTATGGCTATATGAATCACTATTGCAACCAACAAAGACATGCCAATCTAACGCCAAAAAATCAACTTTAATGACTGGTAGTACAGTGTTTTCATTTTTTATTCGTACCAACCACCGGAAATGTTCATACCAGTGGCAAAAAATAATTCATACCGACCCCCGGTATTTTTCGTACCACCGCAGTGGGATTTATTCAGACCATCTAAGAAAAATAGTTCATACTATTGCACTTTAATTATTCATACCAACAGAATATAAAATTCATACTAAATGCATAAAATTCTTATGCTTTCATTAATGTTTTATCTTTGATATTATTAAACATGTTACAGGGGACCCGCACACCCAATAAAGCCCCTTTGCAATACTCATTTACCATTTCAAAGGCTCATAACCAAATTTTGGAGTGGTTTCGTCCTTCCTTAAAATTTTAAATTTTCATCAATTTGTTTTTGAGCTTTGTTGTGTCTTTATGTAATTTTTTTTATAGTTTTTACTTTTTTTTTTTTTTGGTTTGTTTTCTGTATTTTGTTTTCTAATTTTTTTTCTTCATCTTTGGTATTTGTTTTCAAAAGAGCTGCTGTTGTAAACAGAAATCAATATGTCTAGAAGCATGTCTGCAGAATCCCTTGTAACTATCAAGGGAAATATTTTCAGTGGCTTCTTTCACTCTTGGAGTCAATTGCTCCTTCTTGCTCAAGCTTGATCTTTTGACTTTACTGTTACATGCTTACCAGAATTCTTTATAGCATTCAGCCCTGGAGAATAAGGAGGTAAAAACAGTGCCACTAGTAACTGAAGATCACGTCGTTTATGAATGGCAGCATTATCAAGGATCAAATATTTCATACCTTTGAGCTCCTCGTTATTTTCTATTTGCTGGATCACTGACTTTACAAAACTGTAGAAGTGATTAGCTGTAGTACCTTTACTCACTTTGTCAATGGTCGTTTCTGAATCAAGTTTTCTCTTCTTATTGGATGTAGCCACTGGAGTTCTGAGCTTTAATTCAATACAACCTTTGACAGAAATTGCCCCAATGAACGAAATATTAAGCCCTCTAGTTACGGGAACAGTAAGAACTGCTTTTTCATCTACAGCAGACCATCCATACTCACGCCGCATACTGATGTTGAAACCTGCTTCGTCGATGAAAATACAGTTTTGACCAAAGTCGAGCTTGTCTTTATACTCCTCTGCCCACTTGAGTCTTTGTTTCTTCAATTCCTCCAGACTTCTTCTCAAAGCCCATTTAGAAATACGTTTGAGACTAAGCTTACAGACCTTGGTGACGAAGTTATAGATTGTTGTAGCCCTGGCTCTTACATTGGTGAAGGCTTTCTTGAGTCTCTCCAACATAAAATCGAGAGTCACTGTAGCATCCTCCTTTATCAATTTTTGAAGGAATTCTTTATGTTCATCAGTGAGAAGGGGCTTACGACCTCTTTTCCTTGTTGGCTTCGAGATACCATTTAATTCATTAACAAGTATTTTGTTCCAATTTCTTCTCCATGGGTAAGCAGTTTGCAAAGGTATATCTTCTAATTTTGCAGCCTTGTAAGCTGATACACCTTCTTCCATGACCAAGTGCCAAAATCTTTGTTTGACAGCTTGATTATAATACCGGTACGAACCTCTATATCTTCGTTCTTTCATTTCTGTTTCCATCTTAGCATCTTCTTCTTCTTCGAAAATAGGATTAATTTCCATAATACCAGGTTTTTCAAAATGCTTATAGTCACTGTAACTAAAGCAAGCTTCAATTGGTGCTATTTCAGACTCCAAAGTCATTTCTCTAGGTTCGGTGTGGAACCTATTACCTAGGCCATCAACATATCCATCAGTTAGTAACTTGGCTTTCAAGTCCATACTTAGTTTTGGTAGTAAAAGCTTATGCTTTTTTTTGTATGTAATCTGATGATCTATAGAGCCCGAATTAAGCAATAAAAGTGGGAATTGCTCACTTTATATGGAGAACAGCTCTTACCATACATTCGTTCCCTTTTTCTGAAAACCGTTATTACGTGCTACTATTAATATTATTATAGATATCAGGCTTTGTAGAAAGTAGCACAGAATTATGGAAAAAATGAGTATAATTTGATTAAACTAAGTAGCTTAGAGGCTTATAGAGCCATTAACATGAAAAAAAAAAGAATTAATATGAATTTTATATACTGTTGGTATGAATAATTAAAGTGCAATAGTATGAACTATTTTTCTTAGATGGTCTGAATAAATCCCACTGCGGTGGTACGAAAAATACCGGGGGTCGGTATGAATTATTTTTTGCCACTGGTATGAACATTTCCGGTGGTTGGTACGAATTAAAAATGAAAACACTGTACTGGAAAGAATCACAAGTGAAAAAAAAATTTGAGATGGCTGTGCAATGGCTACTAGTGAGTCTGGTACTAAGAATGTATGCTTTCTATTCATACTATACTACTTACTTGTAGTGGACCAGAGTCCTCTTTATATACTTATACGAAAGCCACCAGTATCCTGTGGGACCCTTCTTCCCTTGTGTCTTCTATGGTAACGATGCCTTTCCATGGTACCGACGGATATCACCTTATTACAGGCTGATCTATATAATATAATATATAGCATAATGCCATTTGATTTCCATCGACATTGTGCAATATATACTATCCATAAAAGGCAACATTTGATTTTATTGCATCTTCTACAAACTTTCTTTTCCATTCTGTTGATCCCCTTAAGTAAAAACCTTCACCCAATCATATATTGTTTGCATATCTTGCTGCCTCTGGTGTCATCTATTTAGTCCAGTTGACAAATACCAGGACTCTATTATCTGCAAAAGCTGTATAAGAAATTCTAAGAAAAACGAAAATATAAAAGAAAAAAAAAACCAACAGAAACTAAGAACTCAAAAAACAAAATAGACACCCAAATTAGTGAAATATAGCAGACGCTATCACACCATCTCCGCCTTTTTGATAGAAGATTCTAGGTCTAATGATACATTATCAATGGCAACACTCTCCTCTTCCTGTGATGCCTTCTCACCGTTATTAATGAAATTTTTCTGGTTGGAAACAAATAGCATCGCAATAGTCAAAACACCCATCATCCCTGTCACTAAATACAAAGACTTTTGGAACTTCTGAGCAACGTGGTGCCTTGCAGTTTCATTTCCTTTTTCAAAATCCATATTTCCAATAACACTATTAATCAATGACGTTCCAACACTTGCGCCAATTTGAATAACGGTCTGGCCAAATCCAGAAACAACTCCCTGCAAATGCAAAGGAGTGTTGTGCATCAATCCCCCAAGGAATACCATAAAATACATATTGATAACGTAACCCATTAAAAACTGGCTAGCGAAATTGAATTTCCAGTAATAATTATGAACAGTATAGTCCGTTCGAGAAATCCATAGCGAACAAACAACGCCAATAACTCCAACCATTATCAATGAGCCTCTTAATGTCAACTTTTCAATGATTTTTGGGGTGAAAAGAAGAGAGCCTGCCAAGGTACCTGCGGGAAGTGGCAAAATTTTTATGGAAGCCATAAGAGACGATTGAAATTCAATATACTCGTAATATTCTACCAAGTTAGTTTGTAGGCACACAAAACTAGCATTAACCAAGAAAATCCCGAAAAATAGTTGGTAGAAGTTTGGAATCTTCAAGAGCTCTGCAGGAAATAAAACCTGGAGATTTAGCCTCCAATCTTGTTTCTCTTGACTAGTTTTTTCATCATGGGGAAGGGAATCCTGGAATTTTTTTTTGAACTGTTTTATATAAACAGTCTCAAACAAAAAGAATCCGGTAAGAAATAACAAGCCAACTGGTATAGTGACATAAACGGAAGGTGAGTTCCAAGTTGTGGCAGCTTGTGTTAATCCCACGATGATCAATAATAATGCCGAAGTCATCAAGAATACCCCAAAAAAGTCTAAATGTTTAAAACTTAGGTTTTTATGGCCTTCAGTCTTTTCAACGGGAATAATAACAAAATAAAGCAAAACCCCACTAAGAAATGATACTGCAAAAGTAAAATAGAAAAGCGCTTGATATCCGATTTTGGTTTCATCAAAAGCACCACCAATAACCACACCAAGACCAAGGGCTCCGGTCAGACAAGAGGACAAAATCTTAAGTGCAATGATTCTTTCATGACCCTGAAAATAATTGGCAGCCAAAGCAAACCCAGAAGGGATCAAAGCGGCACCCGCAATTCCCTGAAAAGCTCTAAAAACAATTACTGCATAGATTGATTCGTCAACTGCTGCCGATAATAGGGAAAAGATAGCCATTATGAAAGTACCAACGACAAAAGTATGATGATGGCCAAAAATATCACCTATCTTACCAAATAACACGATGAAAGAGCCCATGGTTAATGCGTAAACAGACAAAACCCATGATACTGTGGCAGTTGATGCATTAAATTTTTGTGAAAGCGAGTAGAAACTAGTAATTGCACCGGTAACGTTAACTTTATCAATCGCCATTGCAAAGTTTACAAGAAAAAATACCAAATATCTTGAACGGTGCTTCATGGGCACCAACGTTTGCCCAGCAGTCAATGCCTTCATTATTCTCGTCATTTTTTACCTTTGTGAATATCTATAGTCATAAACAATATCTATTTCTAAGAAAAATTAAGGAATAGTTTTCATATATATGTCCCTTTATTTTTTATGTGAAAATTTTCAATATTCCAAACAATTGGCACACAGTGTTCGGAAAAGCCGCGGCTCAAAGATATTTTTTCTCAATGGAACACTTCTGGCTGACAACTTGAGGGTACAGACAACTGACACAGTATTTTTATTATCAGTTAAATTAATGCATTTGAGAATAATTTCAGCAAAGCTTGTGGTGATTTATATGAAACTCTTAATCTTTCAGAATTTGTCAGCGACTCTTTTTTTCTAACAAATTTTTCTGCAGCTGACCACTCGGTGTGCCTGACTCAAAAGTGAGAAAACAATTACTCCGAACAGATACCTATCTAAAAATCAATCATTTCTTGGGCTCCAATATTTTATGATCTTTGCCAAAATTCTGTGAAAATCCCCAGTTTTTATGAAAACTCTGTCCTTGCACATATATTCTATTTCTGTACTATTTTCTTAAGCAATCAGCTTATAAAGACAAAGAACAGACGGAGTTGAAACGGATTAGGCTCACAACTCTTATTCAAGTGTATTGATATACGTTTCAGAAACCATCTAAATATTTGAAAATTCTTTCTTAAGGCGATAAATCCAGGTTTCAATACAATATAATGCGAGGGCATTTTTTCTTTTATTGATTAAATGAATATGTACTAAAAAATCAAGTTCGATTATCCAACCTGTTTTTGGGCTTGCTTCGGCGGTTATATCCGCATATATTACCATTTTACCACCTCAAAAGCACATAAAATTGGAAACTATCATTTTAATGGCTATCCCTACACTTCTCTAGCTACCGGGAAAACTGCCTCCAAAATAAGCGACACAAGTGTTTAATATGAGCATTTAAACTATCGATTTGACGAACTTTATGATTTCGCCAGTTAAAGGAGTTTGGCCAGGGAAGAATGCTGATTCATCATGGGTACCGTCAGGTTGACTGTAGACAGTAGCATCTTGCAATTTAGCTAGTTTGATAAATGCCTCAATATCATCACGCAACACCTCTTTCTGTCCAAGAGAGACGAAGATGTTAGAATGTTTTGGTAATATAGCATCCCAATCCACTTTAGAAGCTTTGTAGTGGTTCAATAATTCACTGTCAACCAAATCTGTGTCCGGTTGGAACAATTCCCCCATCTGGCACAAAATTGTGCTGGTCAACAGATCTTGTCCCAAGTATTCTTTATAAGATCCAGAGAAGGTAGGATGAAGATTAACCCAAGGCGAAATGAGTATCAATCCCTTTGGTAAGTTACCTTTGTCAATGACTGGTAATGATTCCTCTGGATAGTGAATATGTCTAACGAGCGACAAACTTGCGTGAGCCCCAGCAGAGTCTCCCATTAACCAAATATTGTTGCTCGTTTTGCATAAAGCATTATAAACTAGAGATGATTCGATCAATTGTTGTGGGTAGACACCGCCACTTCCTGACAAGGTATAGTCAAGAACTAAAATTGATAAACGTGGGTTAGCAGCACCTTCATAAACTAATTGGAGACACTCAAGCATAGAAGGATAGATGCCGAAAGCATAACCACCGCCATGAATATAAATGATGACTGGATCGTTTTCGGTCCGATGTTCTGCTTCCACAAACCAACTGACTTGATCATCCTTCAACCCTGGAATCTTCAAAGGTTTATTGAAATTTGGGAAATCTTTTGCTACAGGGGAAATCATTTCCATAGCACCAGCAATACCAATGTGTGGATCATTTGCGGCAACTTCTGATACGTGGACACCTGCCATAAAGTTTTCCCTCAACCACCCTGCAACCAACATGGTGTACTCAGGGATGGATTGGCCTGGTTTTGGAGGGCCCACTGGGGCAATTTTGGGACTAGTTGAAGAAGGTTCTGTCATTTGGGGATAGAATAGTTAAATTGTGTGAGGAAGAGTTTTTGAGAATTATTTGATATCTACCTGTGCAATACGTGTCCTTCTTATACGTTGTTATAAGTGATGATCAAAGGCATTGTAAAATTTTAGTTAGTGGCTGTTATGCACTGCAGCCTAGTGTGTCATACACGTGACTCATACGTATACGATGGACCCTTTTATTTCTATCTTGGCGAGGTGAACAAAAGTAAATAAATTAAATAATTAATGTGCATCGATAATTATCTTAGCGAGATTCTACAAATACAAGAGAAAGAAAAAAAGTTATAGGAGCTGTCTGGGGATTCTCAGGATTTTTGTTGAATTCCCACCTCGATAGATCACTTTGTTAGCTGGCTACTGAAGATTGGCAAGATCTTCAGACAAGGAAAAGTCTTCGACTAGTCAACAACAATAAACCTTATATTATTCAGGACCACTAACCGGGTTGCAAAGAGGAAATAAATATTCCAATTTTGCGTTTGACGAACATTTCTCTAAAGTAGGTATTTTATTTCTTTTTCTCTTTACTTTATTTCCAAAAGAAAAAAAAAAGAAAAAAAAATAAGAAATAGAGTGTTTAATGTAACTTCAAAAAACGTTGCAAGATTATTAATACTGCAGGATTAGTTCGGCACATCGTGCGTTTTGACCGATTCACTATCTTGCTGGCAGGTAGACACCGTGTAGTGTTTATATATTAGGATCGCAGATATGTAAATTTAGATGTGTTATTAGTGAAAACTATAAACATGGAAAATTTTTACACGGTCAGCTTTAAATACAAAATTTTTATATAGACGGAATCTAGGGTGAGAATATTTTGGGTGGTTACAAATATGATGAAAAACTTGATAAAGATGTACTATTTTCTTATGGACTTGGTTTGTCTTATACTACCTTTGAATTTAGCTCATTGAATGTTACTTTAGACTGGCAAGCCAAGCAATTGGATATCAGCCTGGATGTTGAAAACACTGGTGCTTCAGATGGTAGTGAAGTGGTACAAGTTTATGTTTGCGGTGTTGAAGATTCCTTCATCAAAAGACCAATTAAGGAATTGAATTTCACAAAATCGTTTGTCGAAGCAGGTGAAAAAAAAACCACCAGCTTCACCACTGATTTGAAGAATGCATTTTCTATCTGGGATAGTGCAAAATCCAGATGGTTTATCGAAAAAGGAACATATCAAATTTATGTTGGTAACAGTTCTGACAATGTTCCACTTTCTAAATCTGTTGAAATTGCCGAAAACTATTAGTAGGCTGGATTATAGTTTCAAAATATGGTAAACTAAAACTTTGTGCCAGTGTAGCATATGATTTTGTTAATGATCTCTAACCACTAGAATTCTATTATTTCAACTAGCTTCATTTACTATTATCTTTTTGTTATCTCATCTTTGAATATAGTCATTATCTTACCTTAATATATTCACTTTATCTCAATAGTTACACTCTTTCCTTATAAGATATATCTAAGTTTTTTGCTATTTCTTCTACGGAACATGACTTCCGAAGTAATTAATTCTCTCTTTGATGATATAACCCAGATTTAATATCAAAATGTGGTTTAGTGTAGCACATGTCTTGTTCAATGTATCTTAGATACTGTTTCATCACAACAGAGGTCATTCTAATAAGTACTAATGTTGCAAGATTTGGTAATCATACTACTGTTACTAATGATCTTCTATGATGCAATCGGTCGTTAATAATCCTAAGTAGAACATTTTTTGGAAGAATTCTCAATAATTTTGTAACATCTTCTATTGATTTTTGGAACCATTCAATAGTTCTGAGAAGATCGAACTTGTAAAATAGAGCGATCTTTCTCATTCTCTTATTTTCCTATTTTTATAAAAAGCTACACGCTTTAACCTTTACACAGTATTTGTGATTAATCAAACAATTTTTTTTTTCTATTTGATGCAACCATAAGACTCTCAATCCTTTGGTTAACATGAGACCGAGCTTATATTACAAAAACTTAACTTGGACTATAATTTTATAAAATTGATTATTTTTTCAGGAGCTTCAAATAGTTTAATATTAGATTGTATTCGAAATGATTTTGCTGATCCAATAGTGACTTTCCTTCACTTCAAATTTTGCTTCTAAATTCGTCTTACTGGAATTGCCAATATAAATAGTATAAATACCCTTTTCAGAAGCCCATTTAGATTTCACTTCATCCCAATATGCAGTACAATTTAATGATTCAAGTTCAAAAATAATAGTACAAGACTCTCCTGGCAAAAGTTTTCTCTTTTGGAAAGCTTTCAATTCCTTCAATGGTCTTTTGATCCTGGAACTATCCGCACCGATATATAATTGAATCACATCTGCTCCTTCATATGCACCTGTGTTTTGTAGTTTTACTGACACAGATATTTTTTCAGAATTCGTAACATTGATTTGGAGATCCGATAATTGAAATGTGGTATAGCTCAAACCATGACCAAAGGGAAATAGAACATCTCTTTTCACTTTCTCATAATACCTATAACCCACGTATATGTCTTCTCCATAAAGGACTCTTCCATTATCAGTGGAGTTATTTATAAAACTTGGAGTATCTTCAAATTTTTTTGGAAAACTCAACGGTAGCTTCCCAGAAGGATTTACATCTCCAAATAAAGTATCAGCTATGCCACTACCGGTCTCTGTTCCTCCATATGAGCTCCAGAATATATTACTTACCGAAGATTCCCATGGTAATTCAATGGGAGTTCCTGATTGGATCCAAACAACTGTATTCGAGTTAGCCTCAGTAACCTTTGTGATCAACTCATTGCTGAGTCCAGGAATTGCAAGTTCATTTCTATCTGCACCTTCTGACTCGTAATCTTTATTCAAACCAGTTATAACTACCACCTGGTCAAATTTTTTAGCAGATTCGACAGCTTGTCTGATGGCTTTATCACTATCAATAACAGGAATTCCCCCAAATCTTAATCCACCGCCACCAAGAAACTCCGGATTGATGTTTCTAACAATTTCAGATGTAGCAGCAGAGCCAAATTCAATTCTCAATTGGTATTTTCTACCAGCGACAACATTCAGAGTTCCTCTCTTCTCGGTGGTTCCAAGACCATAAAATGACTCACCTCTTATTTGATTTTCAGAATTATCAATAATCAATACATCATCAATATATAATTTTGCTGTGCCACACACAGCAATTCCAAACTCGTAGACTCCACTGTCAGCTGGGATAAAAACAGAAGTTAGCTCAATATAAAATATTTTGGATTTTAAGTTAAAATTTTTATAGTCATTCATTCTAAAATAGCTAATATCTTTAAAAACTAAAGTTTCAAAAGGTTGGTAATGGAGGTCATCAAAAGACTCGTTTGATATTTTTAAAGTTGCACCAGTTTGACCATTCTCTGTGGAAAGTTGTTCACCCAAAGAAGGTAAATATAAATGATTGTGGGCACCAATCTCATAACAAACATTCTGTTTCCCAATTTTTTTTTGAATAGCACTCAAAGGAGAAATAGTATAATAAGATGTGCTTAAAGAAGAGCCTCCACCAGCGTAGGCAGCATATTTTGCGTTCGGACCGATCACTAGGGTCTTTTTCAGCTTGCTGAATGGTAAAATATTTGAGTCATTTTTCAATAAAACAGAAGCATCAGCAGCAGCTTTTCTTAAAATCTCATAAATATCATTCGGTAGCTTACCATTTTCATCCAATAACAGCTTCTCAAAAATCTGATTTTCACCGTTTAGTTCAGGTAAGTCTTCAAGAATGCCAGCTCTCTCAACTCTTTTAACCAAATTTAAAACATTGCGAGCTCTTTCATCCAATGTTTCCAAACTGACCTTTTTAGAAAATAGAGAATGATTTAAAAAATTACCTCTCCATTTAGGTGGCCCTGGCATTTCCAAATCTAACCCAGCATTGATAGCCTCTGAGGTCGAATACGTTCCAGTCCAATCACTCATTATTAAGCCATCCCAACCCCATTCATTTCTTAATATTTTCTCTAAAAAATAAGGGTTTTCAGAAACATGAATCCCATTAACTTTGTTATAAGATGTCATTATTGACTTAGGGTTAGATTTAGTAATGGCAATCTCAAAAGCTTTCAAATAGATTTCTCTCAAAGCTCTATCTGTAACAATAGAATTACTGGAAAATCTATCATTTTCTTGGTCATTGCATACGAAATGCTTTAACGAAGCTGCTAAACCACTTTCTTGAAACCCATTTATATAAGCAGCTGCCAATTCGCCGGCTAATACGGGATCTTCTGCGAAAGATTCGAATCCTCTTCCTCCGTTTGGAATTCTTTGAATATTCAAAGTTGGGCCAAGAATTACGTGGGCTAATTTCGCACGAGATTCTTTAGCAAGCTTTTGGCCGACTTGAAATATCAATTGGAGGTCCCATGTTGAGCCAAGAGCAGTTTCGACAGGAAAACAAGATGTGGGTGTGCTATTGAAATGGTAGCAGCCCCTGATACCATTGGGACCATCCGAGGTTTTGATAGATGGAACTCCTAATCTATGTATAGGAAAAGTACGCCAATAGTCTATACCAGAAGTAAGGGCGATTTTTTCCTCTTTCGTTAATTGTGGAAGCACTTGCTCCACTTCAAAAGTCATGGCGTGTGGGATTTGTTGTCAAAGAGGAAGAAGAGCAAGATTTTCAGAAACACAGTGTGGTTTAAAAGGATGAAAAAAGTAGAAAACAAATTCACTCGGTTGATTCAGACTCACATGATTAGCGTTTGAAACTGTGGTCCCGAGGTTATTGTTGTTTGGAGTGGGGAAAGAATTTCGCATTATTGCATAATAAGTGGTAAATCCGTTTCGTGGCACACTGACATTTTTGTCTTGACAATCAGGTGGAACAAGGAGTCACCCCAATTAGGAGACGAGGAGTGCCTCCTCGTACTAAAACAATCCATATCTTCGCTGATATCGCGTCACATATAGCGGTAAGGAAGCTATCACAGCGAATAGTCTCAGACTAATTAATGAACACACAGCTCGACAGTCGGCTCGGGACATAACAACTTGCTATAACACTGACCTCTACAGGTCTAAACACAGCAAGATACATTATCATTTAGAATAAATGAAAGATTGAATAACTATTGTTTCATGAATAAACATGAACTTATTGGGAATAAGGGTTGTGACAATACAGTGTTTTCATTTTTTATTCGTACCAACCACCGGAAATGTTCATACCAGTGGCAAAAAATAATTCATACCGACCCCCGGTATTTTTCGTACCACCGCAGCGGGATTTATTCAGACCATCTAAGAAAAATAATTCATACCTTTGCATTTTATTTATTCATACCAACAGGAAATAAAATTCATATCAATTCCTTTCTTTTTTTAAGTGACTGGCTCTATAAGCCTCTAAGCTACTCAGTTTAAACAAATTATACTCATTTTTTCCATAATTCTGTGCTACTTTCTATAAAACCGGATATCTATACAGTGTTTTCATTTTTTATTCGTACCAACCACCGGAAATGTTCATACCAGTGGCAAAAAATAATTCATACCGACCCCCGGTATTTTTCGTACCACCGCAGCGGGATTTATTCAGACCATCTAAGAAAAATAGTTCATACTATTGCACTTCAATTATTCATACCAACAGTATATAAAATTCATATTAATTCCTTTCTTTTTTTAAGTGACTGGCTCTATAAGCCTCTAAGCTACTCAGTTTAATCAAATTATACTCATTTTTTCCATAATTCTGTGCTACTTTCTATAAAACCGGATATCTATAATAATATTAATAGTAGCACGTGATTACGGTTTTCAAGAAATGGGAACGAATGTATGGTAGGAGCTGTTCTCCATTTAAGATGATGAATTCCCACTTTTGACATTCAATTCGGTCTTTATGTGATCACCAGATTACTTACAAAAAAAAGCATAAGATTTTACCATCAAAACTAAGTATGGACTTGAAAGCCAAGCTACTAACTGATGGGTATGTTGATGGCCTAGGTAATAGATTCTATGCTGAACCCAGTGAAATGACTTTAGAGTCTGAAATAGCACCAGTTGAAGCTTGCTTTAGTTACAGTGACTATAAGCATTTTGAAAAACCTGGTATTATGGAAATTGATCCTATTTTCGAAGAAGAAGAAGATGCTAAGATGGAAACAGAAATGAAAGAACGAAGATATAGAGGTTCGTACCGGTATTATAATCAAGCTGTCAAACAAAGATTTTGGCACTTGGTCATGGAAGAAGGTGTATCAGCTTACAAGGCTGCAAAATTAGAAGATATACCTTTGCAAACTGCTTACACATGGAAAAGAAAGTGGAACAAAATACTTGTGAATGAATTAAATGGTATCTCGAAGCCAATAAAGAAAAGAGGTCGTAAACCCCTTCTCACTGATGAACATAAAGAATTCCTTCAAAAATTGATAAAGGAGGATGCTACAGTGACTCTCGATTTTATGTTGGAGAGACTCAAGAAAGCCTTCACCAATGTAAGAGCCAAGGCTACAACAATCTATAACTTTGTAACCAAGGTCTGTAAGCTAAGTCTCAAACGTATTTCTAAATGGGCTTTGAGAAGAAGTCTGGAGGAATTGAAGAAACAGAGACTCGAGTGGGCAGAGAAGTATAAAGACAAGCTCGACTTTAGTCAAAACTGTATTTTCATCGACGAAGCAGGTTTCAATATCAGTATGCGGCGTGAGTATGGATGGTCTGCTGTGGGTGAAAAAGCAGTTCTTACTGTTCCCGTAACCAGAGGGCTTAATATTTCGTTCATTGGGGCAATTTCTGTCAAAGGTTGTATTGAATTAAAGGTCAGAACTCCGGTGGCTACATCCAATAAGAAGAGAAAACTTGATTCAGAAACGACCATTGACAAAGTGAGTAAAGGTACTACAGCTAATCACTTCTACAGTTTTGTAAAGTCAGTGATCCAGCAAATAGAAAATAACGAGGAGCTCAAAGGTATGAAATATTTGATCCTTGATAATGCTGCCATTCATAAACGACGTGATCTTCAGTTACTAGTGGCACTGAGTGGCTTGGAACTTGTGTTTTTACCTCCTTATTCTCCAGGGTTGAATGCTATAGAAGAATTCTGGTCAGTATGTAAGAGTAAAGTCAAAAGATCAAACTTGAGCAAGAAGGAGCAATTAACTCCAAGGGTGAAAGAAGCCACAGAAAATATTTCCCTTGATAGTTACAAGGGATTCTGCAGACATGCTTCTAGACATATTGATCTCTGTTTACAACAGCAGCTCTTTTGAAAACAAATACCGAAGATGAAGAAAAAAAATTAGAAAACAAAATACAGAAAACAAACCAAAAAAAAAAAAGTAAAAACTATAAAAAAAATTACATAAAGACACAACAAAGCTCAAAAACAAATTGATGAAAATTTAAAATTTTAAGGAAGGACGAAACCACTCCAAAATTTGGTTATGAGCCTTTGAAATGGTAAATGAGTATTGCAAAGGGGCTTTATTGGGTGTGCGGGTCCCCTGTAACATGTTTAATAATATCAAAGATAAAATATTAATGAAAGCATAAGAATTTTATGCATTTAGTATGAATTTTATATTCTGTTGGTATGAATAATTAAAGTGCAATAGTATGAACTATTTTTCTTAGATGGTCTGAATAAATCCCGCTGCGGTGGTACGAAAAATACCGGGGGTCGGTATGAATTATTTTTTGCCACTGGTATGAACATTTCCGGTGGGTGGTACGAATAAAAAATGAAAACACTGTAATAATATTAATAGTAGCACGTGATTACGGTTTTCAAGAAATGGGAACGAATGTATGGTAGGAGCTGTTCTCCATTTAAGATGATGAATTCCCACTTTTGACATTCAATTCGGTCTTTATATGATCACCAGATTACTTACAAAAAAAAGCATAAGATTTTACCATCAAAACTAAGTATGGACTTGAAAGCCAAGCTACTAACTGATGGGTATGTTGATGGCCTAGGTAATAGATTCTATGCTGAACCCAGTGAAATGACTTTAGAGTCTGAAATAGCACCAGTTGAAGCTTGCTTTAGTTACAGTGACTATAAGCATTTTGAAAAACCAGGTATCATGGATATCATGGAAATTGATCCTATTTTCGAAGAAGAAGAAGATGCCGAGATGGAAATTGAAATGAAAGAACGAAGATATAGAGGTTCGTACCGGTATTATAATCAAGCTGTCAAACAAAGATTTTGGCACTTGGTCATGGAAGAAGGTGTATCAGCTTACAAGGCTGCAAAATTAGAAGATATACCTTTGCAAACTGCTTACACATGGAAAAGAAAGTGGAACAAAATACTTGTCAATGAATTAAATGGTATCTCGAAGCCAATAAAGAAAAGAGGTCGTAAACCCCTTCTCACTGATGAACATAAGGAATTCCTTCAAAAATTGATAAAGGAAGATGCTACAGTGACTCTCGATTTTATGTTGGAGAGACTCAAGAAAGCCTTCACCAATGTAAGAGCCAAGGCTACAACAATCTATAACTTTGTAACCAAGGTCTGTAAGCTAAGTCTCAAACGTATTTCTAAATGGGCTTTGAGAAGAAGTCTGGAGGAATTGAAGAAACAGAGACTCGAGTGGGCAGAGAAGTATAAAGACAAGCTCGACTTTAGTCAAAACTGTATTTTCATCGACGAAGCAGGTTTCAATATCAGTATGCGGCGTGAGTATGGATGGTCTGCTGTGGGTGAAAAAGCAGTTCTTACTGTTCCCGTAACCAGAGGGCTTAATATTTCGTTCATTGGGGCAATTTCTGTCAAAGGTTGTATTGAATTAAAGGTCAGAACTCCAGTGGCTACATCCAATAAGAAGAGAAAACTTGATTCAGAAACGACCATTGACAAAGTGAGTAAAGGTACTACAGCTAATCACTTCTACAGTTTTGTAAAGTCAGTGATCCAGCAAATAGAAAATAACGAGGAGCTCAAAGGTATGAAATATTTGATCCTTGATAATGCTGCCATTCATAAACGACGTGATCTTCAGTTACTAGTGGCACTGAGTGGCTTGGAACTTGTGTTTTTACCTCCTTATTCTCCAGGGTTGAATGCTATAGAAGAATTCTGGTCAGTGTGTAAGAGTAAAGTCAAAAGATCAAACTTGAGCAAGAAGGAGCAATTAACTCCAAGGGTGAAAGAAGCCACAGAAAATATTTCCCTTGATAGTTACAAGGGATTCTGCAGACATGCTTCTAGACATATTGATCTCTGTTTACAACAGCAGCTCTTTTGAAAACAAATACCAAAGATGAAGAAAAAAAATTAGAAAACAAAATACAGAAAACAAACCAAAAAAAAAAAAGTAAAAACTATAAAAAAAATTACATAAAGACGCAACAAAGCTCCAAAACAAATTAATGAAAATTTAAAATTTTAAGGAAGGACGAAACCACTCCAAAATTTGGTTATGAGCCTTTGAAATGGTAAATGAGTATTGCAAAGGGGCTTTATTGGGTGTGCGGGTCCCCTATAACATGTTTAATAATATCAAAGATAAAATATTAATGAAAGCATAAGAATTTTATGCATTTAGTATGAATTTTGTATTCTGTTGGTATGAATAATTAAAGTGCAATAGTATGAACTATTTTTCTTAGATGGTCTGAATAAATCCCGCTGCGGTGGTACGAAAAATACCGGGGGTCGGTATGAATTATTTTTTGCCACTGGTATGAACATTTCCGGTGGTTGGTACGAATAAAAAATGAAAACACTGTAATCAACGATAAAAAATAATATATAAAGTAGGGTGACCGCCAGAATACCATGTACCACAGTACAACATGTATGCACGCATGGAGTGTTTGTGATGGACGCCCCAATTAAAAATGCATTCTATTGCAGAATCTCATCAAGGAAAATTATTGGTATGTTTTTCATTTTGAATATCCTCCCGTCATTAAACTTCTTGTGTGTAAATCACTTGCACAAAAAAAAAAAAAAATTATTGGCTCGACTGGCTATCTAAGTAAGCCACAGTAGACCAAGATTGGAGGACGAGTTACTTGTCGTCAGTTTTTACACAATTTCTGCTCCACAATTAACGTAATTATTTCCTCTACGTTGATCTGCTACTCTGTAATTCAACAATGCTAAAATTCTTTCTATTGTCATTACTAATCATGATCGCTATTTGTACCCCATTAATCAGTCACAAGTTATGTTTGCAGAGTTTACACACTTGCCAATATCTTGGCTGATCAGAATTGCCTACTTTTGAAGAGACTGTACGTTGGGGAAATTAATTCATAAATACTGGATGCTTCTGTTGTTTTCTTACATAAATAAAATAGAATAATTAAAAAGAAACGTAACAACTAGCTAGGTGAAAATGTCAGAGAAATCCCCAATTGAATATAATGAAAATTCTATCGAGGATTTTTCTATTGAAAAAGAAGTGAAAGAGGCTGTCAGCACAACTGGCTATTACACTTATGCTGAAGAGGCAAAATTGTTAAGAAGAGTTGATTTGCGTATTATGCCTCTTTTAGTATTGCTCTACTTGTGCAAAAATTTAGATGTTAACAATATAAGTTATATTCTAACAATAAACAAACTGGAACCTGGAAATGTATTAGCACAACTAGCTATGACAAAAGATGAATGGGCTTGGACTTCAACAATATATTTTATCCCTTTTGTTATTTTCGAAATACCGTCAACTTTGCTATTAAAAAAGACCACGCCAAGAATTCACCAATTCAGAATCGCCTTTCTCTGGGGGGTTGTTACAGCTTGTCAGTCTGCTGTTAAAAATAAGCAAGGATTATATGCCCTTAGGTTTTTATTAGGTTTTTTCGAAGCTGGAATGTTTCCGGGAATGTTGGCTCACTTGGTTTATTGGTATCGTCCTGACGAGGCTTCAATCAGAATTGCAATTTTAGGGGTACTAGGCTCATTCTCAAGTGTCTTAAGTGCTTTCATCACATATGGTTTCAGCTTTGCAAATGGTAAAGGAGGATTGTCTGGTTGGCAATGGGTATTTTTGGTGGAAGGAATTTTTTCTATTGTTTGTTCTGTTGGTCTATATTTTTGGCTACCAAATTTCCCTAATGATTCCAAGTGGTTAAGTGATCAAGAAAAAGCTTACTTAATAGCTAGATTACCTCCTCAAGCCCCAAAGTCTTCTGATAAAGCCTTTGATATCCAAGGAATTATCAAATCATTACTTAAACCAACGACTTTATTATTTGTTTTTTTGAAATTTTTCCAAGGCGTGGGAACATATGGATTATCGTTTTGGTTGCCGAGTATCATTCAAAGTTTTGGAATTACGTCGTCGACAACCTCTCCTTTAATGACCATTCCCTCATCTGCTGCAGCTGTTTTTTCAGGGATTTTTTTCTCCTATTTAGTGGACTTGGCATGGTACTCACCTGCAACCTTGACAAGCTGTTCAATGATAGTTTCAATTGGTGCCTTTATTGTTTTAGCTGTTGTTACTAATAAAGCTGTTTTATATGCTTTCATAATTATAGCAACTGTTTCAACAAATGCTAATGGTGCCTCTGTTATTTCCTGGATGGCCCACACTTTAGAGGGTTCAAGTCAAGTTGGATTCAATTATGCGTTCACCAATGCCGTGGCTCAATTAGGAGGTATAATTGGACCACAAATATATCGAGAAAAGTATGCACCACGCTATGTTATTTCTTACATTATTTCTTTGATATTCATTGCTGCTGGATTAGTATTGAATGTCGCTCTCTGGTGGCTAACAAGAAATAAAATGTCAGAGGTAATTCAAGACAAAAAGAAAAGATTAAAGCAGAATAAAAATGACCCAAACGATAAACCTGTTTACAACCAAGAATTTGAAAACATCACCGATGTTTAGGGCCTTAAAATATTATTAAGTTAAAACATATTATAATTTCTTTTATTCGAATTGTTGAACTGGTTTGACTACAGGATGGTCAATAGGGGCATTGAAAGAGGGTTTCATCATGGTCAAAATACAGATATCTTTGAGTTCGTTGAAATTCTTGATAGTGACGAATCCAGAGTTGACGTTGGCTTCGTTGTGGGTTGCAATTGGAGCTGACTCGTTAATAGCTTCGTTGGAGGTTGGAATAGTTTCAGGATTCATGATTGGGATAGACGGATAACTAAATGTTGGTTTATAGATATTAATGTAATGATAATAATAATTATAAAGTAAATGTTGTAATGGTTTAGTTGGGTAACATAGTAGTTAAAGTATATTAAAGAAGAATAAAAACTAAAAGGAATAGATGAAGTAAGCTTTTTATAGGTGAGAAAAGAAAGTAAGACTTACCTAAAAGGGAACTCAAAGGGAAATAAAAAGGTAGTCGGAGATAAGGAGGTTGTCCGAGATAAGGAATGGAGTTAAATAAAGAAGAGAGAAGAAAAGATAAGAACAATAAAAAGAAAGAAAGAGAAAGAAAAGTAAGAAAGTGTCTAGATCATTACAAATGTAAACGTTTACAAAGCTTTACAGTCGCGCAATCCGCCGGAATGCCATACATTGCAGCATAATCAGCCGGAATTTTTAAATGATGAATACTCGGTGGAAATGGCTAGTAATGATGCTGTTGAAATCTGGAGAAGATGCTGAGCAAAAATATATAATTTTACCTAGGGATACAGTCGCGCAATCTGCCGGAATGCCATGCATTGCAGCATAATCAGCCGGAATTTTTAAATGATGAATACTTGGTGGAAATGGCTAGTAATGATGCTGTTGAAATCTGGAGAGGATGCTGAGCAAAAATATATAATTTTATCTGAAAGATAATATAATGTGGTAGAGATATTGGCGTTTGAAATTTGCGTTGCACCAACAGGAGAAATTGATTGGCATATAGCTAGATAAAGGCAGCCAGAGCGCAATCGCATACATTTTTGCAGCGAGAGCGCAGCGGGTTTGTATGGGGCGAAAAAATGGTTGTTAGCAGAGTGCAGCGAGAGCGCAATGGGCT
This sequence comes from Saccharomycopsis crataegensis, assembly GCF_037102585.1. Classification (NCBI taxonomy): domain Eukaryota; kingdom Fungi; phylum Ascomycota; class Saccharomycetes; order Ascoideales; family Saccharomycopsidaceae; genus Saccharomycopsis; species Saccharomycopsis crataegensis. The sequence goes on from NW_027043820.1 coordinate 2,518,596, forward strand.
AGCAGCGAGAGCGCAATGGCGATTATGGGCACTTTAAGTGGGGATATTTGGGATCTGAGAAGTGGAATGTGGAGTAGAGAAAAATAGTATTTTTTTTAAGTATTTATATTTGGGATATCTTGGATATTGAAAATGGGCAAAGCGGGGGTGCGGGACCCGTTCCGTGGTGGAAATGTACCAGAGCAGCGGGCTGAGCGGGGCCTGAGCTGGATGATTTGTGTGGTAATTAAAAAATAAAAGATGAGTGAAGAGAAAGTGGAGGTGATTTGATATATTATGAGGATATGATGATTGATTAGGGTATTTATATTGAAAATCAGAGCGGTCAGTTGGCGGAGAATTGCGGAGAATTGCGGAGAATTGCGGTGGTGTGTATGATAATATGGTGATGAAAGTTTGAATGTAATGAGAATTATTTTGGGAAATAGAAGATAAGGAAAAAAAGTAAGTATATCATCAATATATTTAGGAGATCTGGAATTGATTGGGTCAAAAAAATGGAGAAAATCGTAGGAAAATGTAGGAAAAATTTTGGTGAAGGTCGGGGATTTTGTATGGGTGTGTGGTTGAGAGATGGGAGGTGAATGTCTATGTAATTTAGAAAAAAAAAGATTTATGAAAAAAGTAAGATCAGTTATGAAATATTTGAGAGATTTTATTATAGATTTGATTCTAAAATATCAGATGGAAAGTAGAATGTGATAGAAAAATGAGGATAATAAGGAATTTTGATGGGATATGTGTAGTAGAGAAGGAGATTATGGGGATGATATTTTGAGAGTATTTTTTATTCAATAGAAAAAGAAAGATTGTTTATGAGATAATTGATTGATTGTAATATAGATATGATTGTTAAGTATGAGATGTAAATGAAAATGTGGGAGAAAAATGAGGATGATGATGATTTTTGATGGGAGTGGGGATGAATGTAGGTAAGAAATAGAGGTCTAGATATTTTTGAAAAAAAGATATTGAAAAAAAAAGGAGGATTGTTGATGGAATATTTGAGAAATTTTAATATAGATATGATTGTTAAGTAGGAGATGGAAATGAAAATGTGGTGGGATATCAGGTTGGATGAATTTTGGTGATGGTCGGGGGTCATGTATGTGTGTGAATTTAAGGGGTCAGGTATTTTTGAAAAAAAAAGTGAGAGAGAAAAAGAAAGATTGTTTATGAAATATTTGGGAAATTTAAATATAGATATGATTGTTAAGTAGGAGATGGAAATGAAAATGTGGTGGGAAATCAGGTTAGATGAATTTTGAGGAAGATCGGGATTATTGTATGTATGAGAAATAGATGTGTAGATATTAATGAAAAAAAAAGAGAGAGAGAAAAAGTAAGATTGTAGATGAAATAATTGAGATCATTTTATGTGGATGAGATCATGATATGGAATATTGAGAAATAATTGAGAGATAAAAATAGGGTATGTTGAATTTGGGTGAAGGTCGGGGGATGATGTATTGTGGAGAAATGAGGGAGATATATTTTGAAGAAAAAGAGAGTGAAAAAAAAGTGAAAAAAAAAGTGAGATTGTTTATGGAATGTTTGAAGGATTTTAATATGATTAAGATTGAAAAGTAGGTGAGGAAAATGAAAATGTTGTGGAAAAATGGGGATGTATGTATGAAGATGAATTGAATGTGTGTGTATTTTAGAAAAAAAAAATTGATGAAAAAAAGTAAGATTGGTTATGAAATAGTTGAGGGATTTTAAAATGAATATGATTAAAAAATGGGAGATGGAAGTGAAAATGTGGTTGAGAAATGATGGAATTATTTGTTAGAGAAGATGTATGAAGATGAATTGAATGATGAGATATTTTGAAAAAAAAGGGAGTGAAAAAAAAAGTGAGATTGTTTGTGGAATATTTAGGGATATTCATTATGATTTTGATTGTTGAATAAGATATTGAGGTTGAAATGTGGTGGAAAAATGGGGATGTCGAATGTTTGATGATGGAAGGTCATATATGAGGATAAGTGAGAATTGAATGTTGGGGTATTTGATGAAAAAAAGGAGTTGAGAAAAAAGTGAAGGAGATATGTTGAAAATGTAGAAGAATTGGTATGGAGAAGAATATAATATGAAATATTGAGGTTGAAATGTGGTGGAAAAATAGGTAGAATGATAATTTTGATGAGATGTGTCTAGTGGTGAAAAGAGGATGTATTCTTTGGTGAAAAAGTGGGAAATGTGTTGAGGAAGTGATTGGAATGTGTAATATGGAAGAAAAGTGATGGTGTGATGATAAGTAGGTAAAGTATGAGGAGATTGTGGGGAGATGTGGAGGATATAAGGTAGAGAAGGTAGTAAAAATAGGGAGAGGGGTGAAGGGGGGTGAAGGGTGGAGAATGGAAAATGGAAAAAATAGGGAGTTGAGAATGATAAATAAGTGGAGATGATGAGGATAAAAAAAGATGAAAGAAAGGATGAAGAGTAGAGAGAGTGGGGGTGATGGAGAATGATGAAGAGTAGAGAGAGTGGGGGTGTTGAGAAGGTAGATGAGGGAAGAGAGATGGAGAAAGAAGATGAGAAAAAGGAAGGAGAATGGAGATGTAGGGGTGTTGGGGAAGATGAGTAGAGGGAGAATGGAGAGAAAGAAGATGATAATGAAGAGTAGGGTGATGGAGAATACCTAGGGATACAGTCGCGCAATCCGCCGGAATGCCATACATTGCAGCACAATCAGCCGGAATTTTTAAATGATGAATACTGGGTGGAAATGGCTAGTAATGATGCTGTTGAAATCTGGAGAGGATGCTGAGCAAAAATATATAATTTTATCTGAAAGATAATATAATGTGGTAGAGATATTGGCGCTTGAAATGTGCGTTGCACAATCAGCCATAATGTTTTGGCATAATCCGCGGAAATATTCAGGGGGTTTGGGACCCCGTTCCACAATCAGCGGAATTCTCTACATATAGCTAGATAAAGGCAGCCAGAGCGCAATCGCATACATTTTTGCAGCGAGAGCGCAGCGGGTTTGTATGGGGCGAAAAAATGGTTGTTAGCAGAGTGCAGCGAGAGCGCAATGGGCTAGCAGCGAGAGCGCAATGGCGATTATGGGCACTTAAAGTGGGGATATTTGGGATCTGAGAAGTGGAATGTGGAGTAGAGAAAAATAGTATTTTTATAATGTCTTTTTATTTGGGATATCTTGGATATTGAAAATGGGCAAAACACCTAGGGATACAGTCGCGCAATCCGCCGGAATGCCATACATTGCAGCACAATCAGCCGGAATTTTTAAATGATGAATACTGGGTGGAAATGGCTAGTAATGATGCTGTTGAAATCTGGAGAAGATGCTGAGCAAAAATATATAATTTTATCTGAAAGATAATATAATGTGGTAGAGATATTGGCGCTTGAAATGTGCGTTGCACAATCAGCCATAATGTTTTGGCATAATCCGCGGAAATATGCAGGGGGTTTGGGACCCCGTTCCACAATCAGCGGAATTCTCTACATCTTCAGCAGAAATCATTTGAGAGCTAACGAGGGTGAGATACCCCTTTGTATTGGGCGAGCAGTATTATGTCTGATATTGAAGAAAGCGAAGGTATGGCGAGGATTGAGATTTGTGTGAGTATTTTGTATGGATTAGAAGAGAATAAACTTTAAATAAAGCATAAAAAATGGAGAAGTATTAAAGAAGATATGTGATTATTGTTGAAGCTAGGATGGATTAAGATGTGTGAATTGTGGAGGTATATGAAGTCAGAAATTGAAGGCAGTGTTATCATTTTCATATTTCAAAGAGTTTGAGATGATTCTGAAAATATTGGAGGATAAGAAGGAGATTTGCGGGAGAAATGTGGTGGAGCATGTTGTGCGGTGCCGTGGGTCATATGAAATTGAGGGATAGAATATTTTTGAGAAAGAGGTCCCTATGGAAAAAGTAGGATTGTAGTTGAAATATTTGGAGAATTTGATATGATTAAGATTAAAAAAGAGGAAAGGGAAATAAAAATGTGGAGGAAAATGGGGATGTCAAATTTCGAGTGATGGTCGGGGTATTATATTGAAGATGAATTTAAGGGTCAAGTATTTCCAAAAAAAAAGTGAGAGAGAAAAAGAAAGATTGTTTATGAAATATTTCCAAAATTTTAATATAGATATGATTGTTAAGTAGAAGATGGAAAGGAAAATGTGGTGGGAAACTGAGGTGATGTTCCAAGGTCATATGTGAGTATAAGTGAGAATTTAAGGGTAGGGTATTTTATGAAAAAATCAAATTGAGAAAAAAGTAAGAATGTTTATAAAATATTTGGGAAATGTTAATATGATTAAGATTAAAAAATAGGAGAGGGAAATGAAAATGTGGCGGAGAAATTAGGTGAGTAATTTTTGAGGAAGATCGGGATTATTGTATGGATGAGAAATAGATGTGTAGATATTAATGAAAAAAAAAGATAGAGAGAAAAAGTAAGATTTTAGATGAAATAATTGAGATCATTTTATGTGGATAAGATCATGATATGGAATATTGAGAAATAATTGAGAGATAAAAATAGGGTATGTTGAATTTGTGTGAAGGTCGGGGAATGATGTATTGTGGAGAAATGAGGGAGATTTATTTTGGAGAAAAAGAGAGTGAAAAAAAAAGTGAAAAAAAAAGTGAGATTGTTTATGGAATTTTTGAAGGATTTCAATATGATTAAGATTAAAAAGTAGGTGAGGAAAATAGAAATATTGTGGAAAAATGGGGATGTCAAATTTTGGATGATGGTGGGGATGTATGTATGAAGATGAATTGAATGTGTGTGTATTTTAGAAAAAGAAAATTGAAGAAAAAAAGTAAGATTGGTTATAAAATAGTTGAGAGATTTTAAAATGAATATGATTAAAAAATGGGAGATGGAAGTGAAAATGTGGTTGAGAAATGATGGAATTATTTGTTAGAGAAGATGTATGAAGATGAATTGAATGATGAGATATTTTGAAAAAAAAGGGAGTGAAAAAAAAAGTGAGATTGTTTGTGGAATATTTAGGGATATTTATTATGATTTTGATTGTTGAATAAGATATTGAGGTTGAAATGTGGTGGAAAAATGGGGATGTCGAATGTTTGATGATGGAAGGTCATATATGAGTATAAGTGAGAATTGAATGTTGGGGTATTTGATGAAAAAAAGGAGTTGAGAAAAAAGTGAAGGAGATATGTTGAAAATGTAGAAGAATTGGTATGGAGAAGAATATAATATGAAATATTGAGGTTGAAATGTGGTGGAAAAATAGGTAGAATGGTAATTTTGATGAGATGTGTCTAGTGGTGAAAAGAGGATGTATTCTTACCTAGAGATACAGTCGCGCAATCCGCCGGAATGCCTTACATTGCAGCACAATCAGCCGGAATTTTTAAATGATGAATACTGGGTGGAAATGGCTAGTAATGATGCTGTTGAAATCTGGAGAGGACGCTGAGCACAAATATGTAATTTTATCTGAAAAATAATTTAATGTGGTAGAGATATTGGCGCTTGAAATGTGCGTTGCACAATCAGCCATAATGTTTTGGCATAATCCGCGGAAATATGCAGGGGGTTTGGGACCCCGTTCCACAATCAGCGGAATTCTCTACATCTTCAGCAGAAATCATTTGAGAGCTAACGAGGGTGAGATACCCCTTTGTATTGGGCGAGCAGTATTATGTCTGATATTGAAGAAAGCGAAGGTATGGCGAGGATTGAGATTTGTGTGAGTATTGTGGAAGGATTAGAAGAGGATGATTTTTAAATAAAGGATAAAAAAGTGGAGAAGTATTAAAGAAGATATGTGATTATTGTTGAAGCTAGGATGGATTAGGATGTGTGAATTGTGGAGGTATATGAAGTCAGAAATTGAAGGCAGTATTATCATTTTCATATTTCGAAGAGTTTGGGATGATTGTAAAAATATTGGAGGATAAGAAGGAGATTTGCGGTAGAAATGTGGTGGAGCATGTT